>NC_142566.1:19938000-20550000 GCF_041283825.1 Pyrus communis | reverse complement strand
ATGTTTACACAGTAATACATATTGATTAGTTTAACCACTGCATTGGTCAGTGTCAATCTTGTGTGGGCGCGTGATTTTTGCATAATTGCATAACATATTTACTTTACTGGTACATTAAGCTTCAATGTTAACTGCCAGCTATTGAATTATGTGAGAGCATTTGTAATTGACGATGTCACACTCCCACACTACTATGCTGATGCTGATGCTAGCATAACTCATTCAACTCTATGACTAGCTATAAGCTTTGATTGCAGATTAGAGGAAAGGGGAAAAAAATTGAGAGATCCAGTTGGAGCAAGGATTACTTGTATCAGGTCTTACCTGTCATATATCCATGTTTAGTCCGACAAAGGATTAAAGGGGAAGATGTATGTGAAAAACAAGGGAGATGCTGGGATTATACTCGAAGATTACTGTTTCGATCAGTCAGATAGGATAAATACCCGTCGGATAGCACTAAATTAATCGAGCGTTTAGTGCAATATCAAACTAATGACCGAATTAATAGGATCGATTATGTTTTATTTTTTAATTACCTGTTAATAGTATTTTTGGAATGATTATTCAAATTAAAAAAAAAAAAACCAAAACAAAAGAAACCCAAAGGGACAAGGCTCCTATGGTCAGTGGCAGCTGATTGAACAACTTTGTGATCGAGTTAAAGGTGTTATAATTGAGAAACTTGAAGATGAAAGTGAGGCGGATTACAGACTCAGAGGATTCACAGAGCTATGTAAGAGAGTGGTTGACTTCGGTGTCCAAGTTCATTTCCTTGACAAAGTTGAACAGAAGCTGCTCCAACCACGAAGATATCTTCCGCACGGGGTGCTCCTTCAGCCTCAAGATTCTGCAAGTGCTGCTGAATTACTCTCGAAGCTCTCAAGTTTTGGGTTCAGCTTACTATCCATCGATGACCAACAGGACAAGATTAAGCAAATCTCTAATAAATTTTCTGCTGAAGTTGTTATAATCGATAGACTTGCAGGAGAAAGCGAGGAAGATTTGAGAAAGAAAACATTCACAAAGTTGTTCAATAAAGCTCCAGTCTCAGCACGAGTTAATTTATTCAAGGAGTTAACGGAAAAATTCTTTGGTGAAAGACGCTTGTGTGAGTCAATTCTTCTGTTCAGGCAGCTTGGTTCCAATGATCAACAAGAACGGATTGAAGAAATGTTTGGCCGCTTAGTGAGAAGCGAAGATGCCAAAAATGTCATACTCGAGAAAGTTGATGAGGAAAGTGAAGAGGATTTTAGGCTCAGAAGATTTATAAAGATGTGTATTACACATACATTCCTTTTGGATCGCTTCTTGTGGAATGAAGCTAAGAAGCGTGATTTAAAAGGTCTACAGCTGCAGATATCAGGTAACAAAGAGATAGATGAGATCAAACAGTTTCGATATGCTGAATTTTACCTTGGTTTGTCAATAATTTGGTTCAAAACACGATGCGCCAAAAATCCAAAAAATCCCGTTCAAGTACTTTTTAGGAATGTTGGAGAAGGTGATTACATCATTGAGAAACTCCAACATGAGACCGAGGAGGACTTCAGGCTCAGAAGATTTACAGAATTGTTTGAGCAGCTTCATTCCAGTTCCCAAGAAGATATTGTGAAATATATTCAAGGCACAATATTTCATGATCTAGGTTATGAGCCAAAAAAAGAGGAGAAAAAGGAAGAAATCCGATTTGATGGAATGCCTCAGTTTGCTCCTCACTTCATCAAGGTGAAAATTCCAAACTTACGAGGAGGAGGAGCAGCTACTCGAGGAGGTGGAGATGGAGCAATTACACAAGGAGGGCAGGGGACAAGTCAACAATAGATGATTTGCAACTGTCACCACGGAAGAATCGTTCAAATGACTACAGCAAATATGATGTCGATAATGTGGTCATACTGTTAGCATTCGACGAATTTTTACATGCAGTAGGATAATTTGTGTGTCATCATTTCACGCCTTACATTGTCTATGATTAATGCTTGGGGTAGGACTCCGACGTTCTTACTGGTAATTACGCAAATTATGTAAGTGTAAAAAGCCGGTTGAACTTGTGACACCACGTTAGCTAGCTAAGTAATGTTACGGTCAAATAATTTCTTGTTAATACGTTGTGCAACAAATCATTGACTTTATATTGCGTTACAAGATTAATCTAACACGCATATATAATCCAGATGAGCATGCTCTTATTTATGCTCGTATGTTTGTCAACTCTGGAGATTATATATGCTGTGTGGTGGGAACTCTTTGAAGATTTACAAGCATATTATAACATGCATCAGGCCTTAGCTGTTGGGGTTGGCCTTTATAATCCCCTTGTGTTGTGTGTTTATTAATGATGCCTACTCATATTATAACATGTGGAGTGGTTACATACCATGTGAATTTGTTCCGCTCACATATTACTCGAAATTTCATAGCGAAAATGAGTCGAATGGTTTAAGATAGTTAATATTTGGTAGTCAACAACTTTTATGCCCTAGGTTTGGTTGAGATTCATCCACAACCATATAGCTAAGGCTTTTTTGTACATACCTAATCATTCATCAGATTTTCATTCAAATGTAAAGAGAGAAAAAACCATCTGAATAATGTCTGTCTGGAAGTAAATGGCAGCTGATGAGCCCCATAACACTAGTACATTGTTACACCATTCAATCTTTGCATACAGTCGACTTTCTGCCATTGGTCGAAGAGAGAAGACGGAAGAAATCCATACTAGTTGATCGAGCTGTTACACTACTCGAGCAGCACCAGAAGGAAAGTGAAGAGGATCTCCAACTCAGACCCTTCACAGAGCTATTCAACAAACTGCCATTCCCTGAGATGAATTTTTTCCCATCGCGAGTTATAAGGAAATTCAAGCGTGAAAGGCAGTTTGCGGATTTAATTTCTTCGTTCAGGAGACTAGACGCCTGTGATCAATAACAACTAATGAGAATAATTGCTGACGTTGCAGCCGAATAAAAAACAAACGAGGATTCTAGGCTCAAAAGATTTACACGGTTGTCTAGGGAGTAGGGACTATACCGGCAGTTTTGATTTGCTGAGTTTTCTTGGATTTCTCGATTATTTGGTTCAAGGGACAAAGTTCCCGGTTCAATTGCAGCTGATTGAACAACTCTATCATGGAGTTAAAAGTGCTATATTTGAGAAACTCGAACATGAAAGTGAGGCGGATTTCAAACTCAGAAGATTCACAGTGCTTTGCGAGATAGTAATTGACTTGGTGTCCAAGTTCACTTCCTAGACAAAGTTGAACAGAAGCCACTACACCAACGAAAACATCTTCCAGAAGGGATGTACTTCAGCCCCAACATTCTGCGAATGCTGCTGCACTACTCTCACAGCTCTCGAGTTATGTGTCCAGCCTACTATCCTCCAAGGACCAGCAAGACAAGACTGAACAAATGAATGTCAAAATTTCTGCTCAAGCTGTTATAATCGAAAGTCTTGAAGGGGAAAGCTAGGAAGATTTGAGAAAGAAAACGTTCACGGAGCTGTTTAATAAAGCTCCAGTAATTACACAAGTTCGTTTATTCTAGGAGTTGACAAAAAAAGCTCTTCAGTCAAAGACGCTTATGTAAGTCAATTGTTTGTTCAAGCAACTTGGTTCTTGTGATCAACAAGAACAGATTGAAGAAATGTTTGGCCGGTCAATGAGGCTGCCAAGCAAAGTTGTCAAAGATGTAATGCTTGAGAAATTCTCTGAGGAAAGTGAGGAGGATTTCAGGCTAAGAAGATTCATAAAGTTGTGTACAATGTGTAGTACCACTACATACCTTTTGGATAGTTTCGTATAGTATGAACCTAAGAAGAGGAATTTAAAAGCTCTAGAGCTGCCGACATTAGCTAATGAAGGGGACAAAATCGAACAGTTTCGGCATGCTGAATTTTACTTTGGTTTGTCCGTAATATAATTTGGTCAAAAGGCGATGTGCTAATTATCCAAGAAACCCCATTCAAGTACTACTTAGTAATCATGGAGAAGGTGACCATACCATCCAGAAACTACCCAATGAGACTAAGGAGGATTTCAGGCTCAAAAGATATATTGAGCAGCTTGAATTCAGTGTTGAATATCCCACATTAGTAAGAGAAAGAAAAAAGAGTAAATTGTAGCTATGGTCCCTTAACTTTAACTCAATTGGAGCAATAGTCCCTCAACTAAAAATCCATTACCATTGGTCCCTCAACTTTAATTCAACTGAAAAAATGGTCCCTTAACTTTAACCCAATTGTAGCAATGGTCATTCCAACATAACTCGTTTTGACAAAATTTTTGACGTAGTTGATGAAAATGACCATAATTACACACTTTGATGAGTTGAGAGACCCTAATTGTATAAATGGTCATTCTAACATAACTTATTTTGACAAAATTTTGACGAAATTGATGAAAAGAACTATAGCTACACATTTTGATAAGTTGAGGGACCAATGGTAATGAATTTTTAGTTGAGGGACCATTGCTACAATTTACTCAAGAAAAAAAGAAGAATATAAATACCACTCCAATTGATACTGAGGCTTTTTGTAATAAAATTTCACACTTGATGGATTGTGCAGGTGGTAATTCAAGTTGGGGACAATATCAATGTTGTTGAAAACTTGAAAGTGGGCATTTCGACCCGTCTCTCTAATAATTCAACATGGCATTAGAGCCAAAGAGCAGACTCGTACTGTCCCGTAATGGGGTAGGTCTCCTTGGCCTCACGCGATAATGGTGGGTTAGTTTGGCGCCGCATGTTGGGTGAGTCCCCTTTGGCTCCATATGGTTGCTGATATGTGGATCTCCCATGTGTGACCCACTAATTAGGTCTCAAGTGAGGGGGCGTGTTGAATATCCAACATTGGCCAGAGAAAGAAAGAAAGAAGAGTTTAAATATCCAACCGTACTCCAACTAATACAGAAGCTTTTTGTGATAGAACCTTGTACTAGACGGAGATTGCGCAGCTGGTAATTACCAAGTTGAGGACTATATCGATGTTGTTGAAAGTAGGCATTTCAGCTCATCTCTCTAATAAATTAATATGGTATCAGAACTAAGGAGCGGGCCCATACTACCACGTGATTGGGTGGGTTTCCTTGGCCATGTGCAATGATGGTGGGTCCATTTGGCATCGCGTATTGGGTGAGTCTCCTTTAGCTCCACATTGTTGCCTATATTTGGATCTTGCACCTGTGATCCACTAATTGGATCCCACGTGAATGAGCGTGTTAAATATCCCTAAGCCTCAAGCCGAGGTGATGTAGAGCAGCTAGCGGAAAAGATAGAAAAACAATTGGAGTGCCGCAAACCTGAGAGCACAACAGCAACCAAGTCTGATAGTTTTTTATTTTATATTTTTGTTTCCCTTTTTAGCCCTTCTAGAGTTTGTTTTATTGTAGACTATAAATCCACCTTCTTGGCATATTGTTAGGGGCATTTTGATTTTCCATTGAATAAAAATCAAGATTAATTCTCTCAAGCTTCTCGTGCTCCAAATTTTATCTAAGGGTGACCTTTCGTGATCCATTTTCTTGTAACTTCGGCTGTGTCAAGTGGCATCCGAGCCTAGATTTAATCCAATCGATGGCAAATGATCATGGCAGAGTTAACCTTACAAGTTTTGCATACGTGAGTCGGGAACTTGTTGCCATAGAATGATGTATGCAAGGAGGTATGGATGAAATTCAAGCATGGATAGATGAAATAGGACAGATGATTGCTAACCTTGATGTGCATAATGACAAGGACAATATGAGAAACAATAAAGATCGACAACTCGTGGCTGGTGGTGAACTGGCAATAGGAGGGCCTTGTCCTCCTAATGACGTCGATTCTAGTTCAAAAGATGAAGAAGTTGTGGATCAACTCGAAAATATCAGATAGGAAACGAAGAAAATTAAGATCTTAACTTTCAATGAGATGACATTCATCGAAAACTTTCTGGATTGGTTGTCCAAGTGTGAGAAGTTCTTTACTTATGCAGAAATTGCAAAAGCACTACAGGTGAGTGTTGTGGCTTAGAAGTTAAAAGGAAGTGCCGCTGTGTGGTGGGATGAGCAGCAAGCCACCCGTGTTCGGCAAGGGAAACGACCTGTATAGTCATAGTGTACAATGCAATCCATGTTGAATGACCGTTTTCTGCCTCGCAACTATGAGCATGTTTTGTTTGAAAAGTACCATGGACGTGTGAAAGAAACGCGCTCTATTCAAGAATATTCTCAGGAATTCTTCAATCTTGCTACAAGGAATCGGCTAACTGAGTCTCCGGCGCAACAAACAGCAAGATATCTTCATGGATTGAAGGCCAATATACGCGATCGCATAGGCCTGCAATGTGTGAACACCCCTGCGGAAATTGAATTAGCACTGAGTTGTTGGAAAAAAAAAAAAAAGTAATCAGTTCGCTGGGTACAGAAAGAATTGGCAAGATTTGGCCAATGCAGGCAATTCGAACAAGGCCAAGGAATGGGAGCAACATACCAAGGCACCCGAAAATTCAACAAAAACCGTCCCTCGAAGCTCCAACTATTTTCAGAATTATTCTCGTGGACCGAATAATATAAACAACCCTTATACCAAGTTCCGGGGAGAAAAGTGCTACAATTGTGGTAGCTTTGAGCATGCCACCGATGTTTGTGGGGGACGCAAGACAGGAACCCTAGTGGAAGAAGAGCCGGAGATGGTAAAATGAGGTGTGACTGAAGAAGATTATGAGGAGGAAGGGGTTGAACTTGCCCTAGTGCTTCAACGGGTCCTATACTCAAAGCCTAATGAAAACACCCAGAGACACCAGATTTTCCGATCCAAGTGCACGGTTAATGATAAAGTTTGCCAATTGGTGTTAGATGGCGGTAATTTTGTGTCACGAAAATTGGTAAATCACTTTCAGTTATCAACCGAGAAACATCCTCACCCATATCTTGTGGGTTAGATTAAGAATGGACCGAGTGAGAAGGTGACAGAAACTTGTAAAGTTCCCATCTCAATTGAAAAATACTGCAAGAATGAAGTAATTTGTGATGTTGTAAACATGGACGTCACTCATGTGTTACTAGGCAGGCTGTGGATGTTGGCTAGAGACATCACACACTAAGGTAGAGAAAATGTTTACAGATTTACATGGGGAACACATTTGATTACTATGTCTCCCAATGGCCGGTCTTTGGTTAAAGAAACTAAAAGAGCCGGACCAAAGTTGATTACCTTAATCAATTCTAAGCGGGCAGTAGCAGCAGAAGTCAAGGAAACCAAGCAAATTTGCGTGGTTGTTATGAAAGGTTTACTAGTAGCTGAACCTATTTTTAAGGCTCTATCGGTTCCTCCATAAGTGCAGGAAATACTGCAGGGTTTTGATGATTTGCCTTCGGAAGAGCTGCCAAATGAATTACCACCTATGCGGAACATCCAACATCAAATTGACTTAATCCCTGGGGCTAATTTGCTCGATTTGCCACATTACAGGATGAGCCCAAAAGAGAATGAGATCATGCGTGAGAAAATTGAAGAGATACTCTAAAAAGGATTTATTCGGGAAAGGCTAAGTCTTTGTGCTGTTCCCGTGCTTCTTATCCCGAAGAAAGACAAGTCAAGTCATGGAGGATGTGCGTTAATAGCATGGCCATTAACAAGATCACAATCAAGTACAGTTTCCCTATTCCTCGTTTGGACGACATGCTAGATGAGTTATACGGCGCAATGATATTCTCCAAACTAGATTTGCGGAGGGTACCATCAAATTAGAATTAAACCAGGGGATGAACGGAAAACGACATTCAAAAGTAAGGATGGATTGTATGAATGGCTAGTTATGTCGTTCGGACTATCAGACGCACCCAACACATTTATGCGACTCATGAATCAAGTGCTACGACCTTTTATCGGTTCTTTTGTTGTTGTTTACTTTGATGATATTCTCATTTATAGTAAATCCGAACTTGAGCATTTGGAGCATTTGAGGATGGTGTTGGAAGTGTTGCAGAATAACAAGCTCTTTATTAATCTGAAGAATTGCGATTTTCTCACTTCTAAGTTAATATTTCTTGGCTATGTTGTGAGTTCCGAAGGAATTCATGTTGACGAAGACAAAGTAAAAGCGTTCCGTGATTGGCCAGCTCCCAAAAAAGTCTCCGAACTGCACAATTTCCATGGGCTAGCAAAGTTTTATCGGCGTTTTGTGCGCAATTTCAATACCATGGTGGCCTCGATGACTGAGTGTTTGAAGAAAGGAAAGTATCGTTGGGAGGAGGCCCAAGAGAAGAGTTTTGCGCTGATCAAGGAAAAGCTTAGCACTGCTCCAATTCTAGCCTTGCCTAATTTTGATAAAGTTTTTGAAGTCGAGTGTGATGCCAATGAAGTGGGAATTGGTGCTGTCCTTTCTCAAGACAAATGGCCCATAGCCTTTTTTAATGAGAAGCTTAGCGACGCTCGTCAAACGGAGTACATATGCTCAGGAATTCTATGACGTCGTCCGCACCTTGCACCAATAGGAACACTACCTTGTGGGTAAAGACTTCGTCCTTTATAGTGATCATCAGGCTTTAAAATGGCTTAACAATCAGAAGAGTGTGGACAAGATGTATATGCGGTGGCTAGTTTATCTCCAGAAGTTTCCTTTTGTTATTAAACACAAGTCTGGAGTTATGTATCGAGTGGCCAATGCGTTAAGTCATCAGGCACAACTTATAATAACATTACAACAAGAAATTGTGGGGTTTGAGTTTCTAGCCGAAATGTATGAGGATGATGAGGACTTCAAAAGTATTTGGGCTTCTTGTCTACACAATCAAGCCATTTCAAATTACCATGTATCAGATGGTTTTCTCTTTCGCGGTAACTTTTTGTGTATCCCACGGTGCTCCTTGCGAGAAAAACTCATTCGCAATTTGCATAGTGGCAGTTTAATCGGACATTTGGGGTGTGACAAAACGATCGCGGGCTTGATTGCATGGTACTATTGGCCTCAACTCAAGAAAGATGCTAGCAATCTTGTTCGCAGGTGCTATGTTTGCCAAACTTCTAAAGGTCAGCCTTAAAACACCGGTCTTTATATGCCTTTGCCTATTCCTGAAGATATATGGCTAGACCTCTCTATGGACTTCGTGTTGGGACTCCCTCGCACCCAGAAGGGCATTGACTCTGTCTTTGTGGTGGTTGATCGTTACTAAAAAATGACTCACTTTATTGCCTATCGAAAAACCTCTGACGTTGTCCACATCACTTAACTTTTCTTTCATGACATTGTGCGACTCCATGGAGTGCCATAATCTATTACTTCTGACTGTGATACAAAATTTCTTAGTCATTTTTGAATTACCTTGTGGAAATTATTTGGTAACGATTTACAACGTAGTATTACGGCTCACCCACAGACGGATGGTCAAACCGAGATTACAAACCGCACTTTGGGTAACATGGTTTGTAGTGTTTGTGGCGACAAGCCAAAATAGTGGGACCTTGCTCTTCCTCAAATTAAATTTGCCTACAACAGTGCTATTCACAGCGCAACTGGCAAGTCTCCTTTCTCCCTAGTGTATACTTTTGTCCCCAAGCATGTAGTGCACCTCATCAAGCTCCCTAAGGGTCCAAGTGTGAGTGTGGCAGCTCAAAAGATGGCATAAAGCATCCAGGCTGTTAAGGCAGAGGTTCGTGAGCGTCTGGCACGGACAAATGCAAAATACAAAGCGGCGACTGACCAACATCACTGTTCCCATATGTTTCAAGTCAGTGACGTTGTTATGGTATTTTTGAGGAAAGAACGATTTCTAGTCGGGACTTACAGCAAGCTCAAGCCTCGCAAGTATGGACCCTATAAAATTATACAGAAGATTCATGATAATGCTTATGTTGTGGATCTTCCTTCTTTAATGAGCATTTCTCCTACCTACAATGTTACTGATTTATTTGAGTTCCATTCGGATGATGAGTCGTTGTATCCGGATGCTAACTCGAGGATGAGTTCTTTTCACAAAGGGGAAACTGATGTAGAGCAGCTAGTGGAAAAGATAGAAAAACAATTGGAGTGCCGCAAACCCGAGAGCACAACAGCAACCAAGTCTGATAGTTTTTTATTTTATATTTTCGTTTCCCTTTTTAGCCCTTCTAAAGTTTGTTTTATTGTAGATTATAAACACACCTTCTTGGCATATTGTTAGGGGCCTTTTGATTTTCCATTGAATAAAAATCAAGATTAATTCTCTCAAGCTTCTGGTGTTCCAGATTCTATCTAAGGGTGACCGTTCGTGATTCCTTTTCTTGTAATTTCTTGTAATCTTTCCCAATAGAATGCAACCAATCCTACCTTTTTGTTCCAATCAGTCTCCAAATTAACATCATGAAGAGCTTGCATGCAATTGGTAAGTCAAGATGTCTCAAACAAATCACGTGATGTCATGTGAAATAGTTGAGACACAAAGTGACGGGTGCTAGGCTTGGGACACCTATCTCGATTACATGTAAATTTCCCAACCAAATATGACCATGAGTATTGAGTTGTGACTGTGAGCTGAATAAAGAAGTTGAGGATTTCAAGTATTCCAGTTTTTTTTTTTTTAAAGCAACGATGGTAGATTCCATAAATAAAAAAGTGGGTTACATCAAAAGTCGGCAAAAAAAAAACCTCCATAGTCAATTACATTCAGACGAAATTAAGCTAGGTATGAAATCAGGGAGCCCCTCGAACCAGGAGCAATTCACAGAAATCATGTGTAGAGCTTGGCGGGCCAGGCGACGAATTATTATATCCCAGTTCAATCTTCAACTAATGGACTATATTGGACTTAGGGCTTTCGTTAATTTTAGCTTAATATTCATTTTATCCGTGTCAAATTCACTCATTGAATGAAAATAGTTTCTCTTTCTTTTCATTCTGCGAAGTTTGAGTACTTTTCACAGACCAATTCCAATATAATTACCGAGTCTTTTAGTCCTTAACTCCTGTTTAATGAATTTTGGTCTCCTATATCATATATTAAAAGATAAATGAAGCCATTAACTAAATTAATCAACTCACTTCCAGTCGATAGGCAAGTTATTATTATATTAATAATTAGTACATTAATTTCCAAATTCCCAGTCAAGCACACTAAGCACTACATAGAGGAAGATAACGATTTACATTAGCTTGGTCACTATCTACAAAGTTCTAAATTGATTGCAGATTCACATATACAGGTTCATCCATTCCATGCCAGGAATGTAATTGTTATGGGGCGTGTAAAAAACATCATCGTACTCTTCCACCCCAAATTCTCCTAAAAATGGAGGATCAATGGCTTCCATGGAGAGCGAGGAGCTCGGACTGTTGCTGGGGCCGCCATGATAAACGCGCTCCGACAGCCGTTGGATCTCCTTCTCAGCCTCCTTCAGTTGATCCTTGAGCTTCGACATCTTCATATCAATGGTGTCAAAGGTTATATTATGCATGAGACTATATAAATGTCAAGGTGTGTGTTTATAAAATAGAACATGTACTCGATGTGGACCAAATGTGGTCACTTAATGTTCCCCAAATGAGTCATGGCGAGGCCCTAATGGGCCAACACCAACCACCTTAAACAACATTGTACGGACGTCCCATGAGAGCTGGAAGAACAGCCTTTGCTGTCTAATGAGGTGGAACCAAGCTGTTGCTTGTCCCTTTTTTCCCCCCACTCTGTGTTTTATATGACCATAATCTGAGTAACTTTTATGGCAGGACCAACACCATGACAGCCTATTCGTACCCATACAAGTCCTACTCTCAAAACCCAACAAGGTGTGGCATAGATTTCTTTGAGCCTAGAGCTCATGCATGTTCATGTTTGTGTCTATGTGGTGGCCCTGGTGGGTGCACCTTGTCCTTTTAATTTTTAACTTTTATTTTTTTATTTTTTCTTCCCAAGGGATAAGATAAGAGTAAGCCATAACTGGGAGGCAACAACTTTGCTGTGATATTTTCTTGCAATTCCTTTTAGGGTTAAAAAAAGGTATTCATTCTTGCACTCAAAATTTTGGTTTAGATTTTTTTCTCTTCACAATCGCTTGTATAAAAATATGTGAAAGCTCAAACTACTGAGTTAAATTTAATCATGGTCTACTTCTAACCCACCTTGATTGGTTTACCAAGAAATCAAATGAAACCTAAAATAGAAAAATTCATATCTTATGCTTCTGTTTGCTTTGAAACCTGAACAACATATTTAAGACTGTAATCTTACAATGAAGTTAGAATTATATTTCACTTCTCCTCGACTTCCTTAGAAAGAAAACTAAACCCAACAAAGTCAATGTAAAACTCACTTAAGCAAATAACATGTGCACAGAGAGAGAGAGAGAGAGATGAATTACCTCGGACTCAAGTCTACATTTCTCAGCAACAGTGTTTTCATGTTCTTTCTTTAAGGTTGAGTACTCTTCCTCCAACTTCTTGTTCTTCCAACGAGCCCTTCGATTTTGGAACCAAACAGCAACTTGACGAGGATCAAGACCCAGTTCAGAAGCAAGCCTGTCTTTCTTCTCAGACTCCAGTTTGTGTTCGTTTCCAAAATTGAGCTCAAGAAGGTTTACTTGTTCAGCCGTGAGCTTCCTCTTCTTAAGCCCAACACCACCAACTTCTCCACCTTTTCTCTTCTTACGACGTCGCCTTGCCGGCTTTGAGGCTCCTAACCATAATAAAAAATTAATTGTTAAAACATTAACTAATCGTCCGTTGATAATTATTTCATTTTAAGTTTTGTTTTCAATGTTTTTGAAAACTTAAAACTTGTTTAGTAACTGTTTTCAGTTGAAAAAAATGAAAACTGATATCAACATCAAACAAAATTTTGAAAACTCACAAAATATATGTAACTTTCATATTTTAGATTGCAGACTAAAAAAACTAAAATAATTATCAAACAAGCTCTAAGTTTATCATAACTATGAGAAAAGGAAAATTGGAAAAAGTTTGTATGCTTTTGAAGTACAAACCTTGTGGGGGTACAATTTGAGTGTAGACATCAGAGGCCGAGTACAAGTGAGAGATGAGTAGCATATGATGGTCGTCTTCAACAACTTGGTGGTTGTTGGTTGCCATGCTTCCTAATTTCCTATGGCTAGTTAGCTCACTCTCTTTCCAACTCTCCTTTTCTCTACCTCTCACTTTCTCTCAAGAAACAGACGTGTTGAAGTTGAATGGCTTGGGAGACAACGCATGCACCTTATTTATAAGCGTTTCTATGTGAGCGAGTCATCCTTTCAAGCTTTTGGTTTACAGAAAATGGCGTTTTACAACAATGTCCTTAACTATGTAGATGGGGATGTGCTAGTCATGTATCACGTTGTTGGGTTTGTTTCTTTATTGTTACATATGCATTAAAGGGCAAATGGGGAAAAACATACATGCAAAGTTAACCACATGCTAGATTAAAAAATAGGGTAGAAAATACATAATCGTCAAAAACTTGGTTCCATATATTCACCCATGTAAAGATGCATCTAAGTTAATTTTGATGGCCGGATTGAATTTGATACAATAATAGAAATTTTTTTTCTCTCAAAAGTTGGACTCTCTATGGGTTTTTGTCACTTTACAGTTTAATTTCAATTCTTGTATCAACATGAAGTGTCAAAAAATCTATAGAGAGCCCGTCCCTAGCATTTCTCTACACTAAATTAAACTTCAAATTAGGATGCTTATTTGGGTGGAAGTGTAAACCGCCAAAAAAACGGATAGGGCAATTATGGTATGAAAGAAAAAGTTAAAACCTCTCAAGTTTCAACCACGCACAAACTTTGTAAATCCGGATGGGTTGGGATCCCAAACCTGACCACCTCGAAGTCAATAAACAATGTGGTGTAGTTGGCCGAGAGATTTTTAAGTGTGATTGGTACACAGAGTGGTACACTACGTGTTACTATACAAATGATGAGATATGTGTGCTAAAAAGTTAATAACTTAAAAAATAAAATTTCTCACCACTTCTATTAAAACACGTGATGTACCATTTATGTTCCCGTCACAATGAAAAATTTCTCATAGTTAGCCTATGGATTTGGACTTGCAATTCACTTTTGTTGTCCAATTGGGTGGTAATCTTCTCTTTCTATGTCAATAAGCCAAGCCACACTCAATTAGGTTAGCTTAATTAGCTTAGGCTTTATATGTACATTAGTAAACTAGTAGGTCATGCGTGGCTCGAGATGGGTGAAAATGCAAGGATCTTAGTGTCTTGTATTTTGCTTAACAAGCATGTAAATAACATAGAAAAATCTTAGAGCCCCCTTTCTTTTACCTTATTACATTAAGAATCATAAAACAATAAGGGAGGTCAATAAAAAATTTGTGGAGAGGTTGGACGAAATTGATGGACACTAAACATGTCGTCACTATTGATTATTTTTTCTTTAACACTCGCGCTTTCAATACACGATTCGTTTTAAGATTTATGAGAATATGTACAAAAGTCTAAAATAAGATTTTTTTAGTGTAAACGCTTGGATTAGAGCCCATCTTATAATAATTCATTTTCCCAACTCCATCAAGTGAACACGCCTAGAACTCATCTCATATTTTTGGTCTAAATATAACTACTCCTAAACAATTCATCAAATGATGTTTTGTTGATAATATCAATCTTACATGTGTTTATTAGTAGTTAGACTGCTTTTCATATTGTCAAATTCAATTTATGGGAGAACTTTAATTTTCTTAAGTTTTTTTCTTCATGTTATTAAATCTTTAGAATTAATAACCTAAATAACAATGAAAAAGAGAAAACACAGGAAAGAGACAAAATTTTTAAAATTTCGATCAGCATGTTGATAAATTTATTTCTCTTTTCAGGTTCTCTGTTTTTTCTTGTGTTTGTCTGGAAGATACTGAATTACAAAAAGAAAGCAAAAACATTTTCCTTGTCGCCCGCACAATCAAACAACACAGCAGAGTCGCTTTCTCATCCATTCACTACTTTTCTTTCTTTTTTTTCTCCCAGGGTTTTGCATATTTGCAGAAATGTCCGACTGGATGATAATGAAATGGCTGAGTGGTCACAGCTCACAAGGGTGATGGGAAATACGTGGCATAGCTTGATCAAAGTTTCCGGTAACATTCATGTATGAACAAGAAATCTGCACTCTAAAGCCACTAGATATGCATGTCTGTCCATGAAAAGGTTATTTGTTTGTTGAATCCATGAAGGACCTGAAAGCAAAATGTCAAAGATAACCTAATAGGTCCCCCAGCAAAAAGGAAGTCTTCTTGATATTTTGTTTGCAGCTAACCACAGTGGCTTTCCCTTCAAAGTGTAAGGTATGACGAGAAGAAAACCCTACATGAAAGAAAAGTTGAGATTTTATTATGAAATTAATTGGTCGTATATATAGATAGTATAGAGAGTAACTCAACTACTTCTTAGCTCATGTAATTTTTTTCATTGTATATGCTACATACGTAATGATAATGTTCAAAATCGGAAATAAGAAGAGAAAAATGTTTACAATAAAAATAGAGAATTGTTATTGGTACTTCAAAAATCTCATTTTGTACTCCTCATAGTTGTATTTTCTCTTTCTAAAAGATAGAAAGGTTGTAATGCAAAATAAAAATTTTAGAGTGCTAGTAATCAATCCCTAAAAGTAAATGTGCCAACGAAACAAGAAAATGCAAAGGAAAACTTTGATCACATATTATCCCAATTAATGATGGAATCATGACCTTAAATCAGGTAGCACAAGTAAAAGGGATCCGTGCTTTAGCATTTAGCAGGATTGGATAAATCATATCCATATGCTGTAAAGTAGAAGCACGGTGTGAGAAGTTGGAACAATTAAAATGAATTAATTATATCATCCAATTATTAATGGCTTGTTTGAAAATATTTTTAAAATGATTGTAAGTGCTTTTGGTAAAATTGATTTTGGGTACCAAAAACATATTAAGTGTTTTTTGGAAGAAGCATCAAATATGTAATTTTTGCAAGAAGCACTTAAAGTGTTTTTTTCAGGTTCCACTTGGATTTTTACTAAGGATTGGTTAAGAAAACATTTTCACCAAAAGAACTTTCAATCATTTTGAAAGCTCTTCCAAACGAGCCCTAAGACTAGTTCAAATGTACAATCTATTGATTAGACTCAATGATGCTTTAAATCAACCATAGTATATATACATTATGATTACCTATTGAGGAAGAATATATATACATTCTCGATAAAATCTAGTTATTATGGTACATGGCTTTTGTTAATGTCAAAGACTCGTTTCATTGTCACATTGGGTCGATAGTGAATAATGTATTTTAACGATACTTAATCATCAAACAAGTACTATATTGTTAGATTATGAAAATAAATACCGGAATATGATAATTCAACTTGATCAAAAGTTCGAAATCACAATTTAGTAATATAAACATCTTACATATGTTGTAAAACCATGTCGACAAGAGAGCATATCCGATCTGCTTGCGTAGCTCTCACTCTGACGTTGTAAACACTCGATAGATATAAAACTGTCACTCATACAATTGTAATGTCAGTTGGAAGACGGAGGAGGGAGCAAGAAGTGGCTGATATGCCAGTTGGCCTTGGTCAGAGGACAAAGTACCCTTAAGCTTTAGTCGGCTCAGAGCCATATAGCTAGCTAGGTCAGACAGACTTTTGGCTATGGCAGGGCAGCTTTCAAAGTGTGTGAAAAGTATGGCTTAAGTGGCCAAAAAGGAGCACATGGGGAGCAACAAGAAGCTTTTACGCGTGTGAAAACCCCCTTGGGTTTCCTTTAGGGTTTTCGATGGGACCACAAGTTCTATCCATACACGTGTAACTCTCTCATGCACAGACCTAAATTTACAAACCTGCCTACCAATCAGGAATCAGTTGTCCACGTTAATATTATATGATATAATTCATCAGTAAATTACCCAGACACACTACACTAGCCGCCATATTTGTACCGCGCAATTCTTACACTTGATTGACAAACCCCTTAATTTTTTTCCTTAATTAGTCGCAAGATGATTGATATATTTAGCCCCAATTGTGGAACAAATTAAGCTATCGTGGCATGCATGCGTTTCTTTCTTATACTTGTTCTATATGACGATGCTTATCTTCTTTTACCTCTTATGTACATGTTATAATGTTATCTAACATTATGAATGCATGACACCTCTAAACTTAAAAAGCATGAAAATACAATCTTTGCCACTCTGCTACATTCTTTGAATGCAATTGTTAACTGACTTACGTATGTGTAATGGTTAGTTAGAGCAGTACTAGTTAGAGTTACACCTATGTCTGATTCTAATCGTTGCTCCATATGGCAATATAATATATGAACAAAAAAATTGATCTCCATACGCATGCACAGCTTATCTGCATGCAGGTGGGTTTTCTACTTGGACTACATTCAGTGAATGGAGAAACTTACAGTTCAACTGACATATCACATATGTATATGCAGTACATGTGTGTGTGTGTGTGATTTCTCTTTAGGTCAAAATTTACTCAATGAAACTTGAAAGCTTTCGAGCAATTCCTGCACTGGTAGAAGAATCGAGGAAATAACTATGCGCTAGTGTCACTCTGATAAAGACATACAACCCAGTTGCGTGACACGTGTCATGTTTTCGATACGAAATTTGGACCCCATTTTTTAACGTTTGATTCAAAATGTTGGATTTTTGGATCGCCAAGCCCACTACATTCTAACGATACCGATACTATCTCTAACTTTACCACCTACCCAATCCGTCAGGTGTGGGGTTTTGCCACAAAATGTCTCGGTATTAGTTAGAGTAGGGTAATTCTATTTAAACCCCTTTGGTTTTCTTAGTGTTAAATGTCCCACATCGGTGGGTTCAAAGAAACTCAATGGGTTTAAATAGAATTACCCTACTCTAACTAATACCGAGGCATTTTGTGGTAAAATCCCACACCTGACGGATTGAGCAGGTGGTAAAGTTGGGGACAATATCGGTGTCGTTAGAGTGGGGGCAAGCCCGACGATCCAAAAATCCAACACAAAAAGGTTGATGGGGAAAGTTTGGAATGGCAAATAAGGTTTGGTTTGGTGCCAAAGTCGAGTTGTCATAGATAATTGTGATCAGAACCGTTGAAGCACGCATGTTCTGGTTGCTATATATATTGTTTTTAGGGTTTAGTTTTTGTTGGCCAATAGAGTCGTGACATGTATGACTTTTCTCCATTTGGTTACTGAATGCGAAGAGTGCATTGCTAATTAATTCAGTTGGTGCTCCTTGAAGCATGATAAAAGAGATACAAAGAAAGATTTGGGAAAGATAAGGCTGCTAAGTTTACTATGGTTAAATTGGATTAAAGTAAAGATCTGGTAATTAAGGATAAGGATGAAACCCTAGCGACAAGTGAGAGAGAGAGAGAGAGAGAGAGAGAGAGAGAGAGAGAGAGAGAGAGAGAGAGAGAGAGAGAGATTCTGCTAAGCTGGCATGCGCATGGCGTGGGAGGGATTCCGATGTATGCTTTGGAGTTGTTTTTGGGGTTTAATTAACTTATCAACTTTTTTATAATTATTTTTTGACTAAACAAATCAACCAAGACTAAACTAATGGGTGTCATTTTTATCCCGACATTTCCCACCATTGTTTCCCATCTTCCAACTCTGGAGTTAGATGCTAAACAGCTCATGGTTGTGTTACTTGTGTACTAATTAGATTTTTTCAGTAATTATTAATCAGGCCAATCAAATATGTGCCCTTCTTTAAATTAGGAAAATCCATACCGTTTAAAACCATTGCATCTGGAACCATCTTTTACATCTGTCTAAATCACCACTTTCATCATGTTTATAATTCCCTTCAAAAGGAATATGCACTGGTCCCGCTTGAATTTATAGGCTAATCAGATCTTATATATGACACACACTTACATATAAAATCGTCACATCTAATTGTACGAAGACATGTAAGTCTCTGATCTAATGGCATTATTTTTTTATGTACTATTTATTTTATATGAAGGTAGTGGATATTAGGCTATATATTGAACCCTCTTTTTGTGACAATGATCTTAAAAGTTTGTGACAATGAGGTAGGCAATGACAGGGACATGCGGATCAATGGGTTCAAATGACACTAGTAGCTATGCTTTTCCTTTCATTCATCTTCATCTCAATGTTCAACTTTAATTTGGCGCCAATTGTTACTGCCATAACTGCAATATGTGTGATTCTCGGCGTTTGATGAAATGTGCTCTAGTTGCACTGTGAAATTAGGAGTTTCTTAACTTATCGCTTGTCATTGATGAAAAAAAATTCTGACTTCACCACTTACAGGTAATATGGAAAAGTTACAAATGTTTATAGATGAACTGACTAAACTTACATCAACTTAAGCCAATATACTAGCTTCATTGATCAGCTAACTAAAGTTCACACTAGGGCTAATAGTGTGTCCAGACATTATTTCCACAAATTTAGTGTCTAGTGACCATTGCCCATCAATCGTACGTTTTCACATGAAAGTTACACTCTAGAATGTTGTCCACATTATATGTAACTGGAAGTCATGGACAGCTTAGCTAGGCCCCCACTTACCTAAAGCCCTAGCCACTGATTTCTACCATTCCATCTTCATAATATCTACGTATATTTATAAAAATAAACGAAAAACAACCTATAAAGATAATGCAGCTGCTTAATTGGATATGATGTGTGTGATTAATTAGTCTGTCATCAAGATCAAGGTCTCTTTCTTAATGAAGTCAAGTTTGTTCGTGTTGTATATGTAAAACTGCAGAAAACTTAAAGACGAAGAAAGAAGAAAGAACACAGAAGAAAGAAGAGGAAATTAGAGAGAGAGAGTCGGGAGAGAAAAACCAAATTTAGAGAGAAGAAAAGACTTGTTATTTTTCCACACTTTCTTTACAATTTACAAACTGTTATATGTAGTTACAAAACCTTCTCACTAAGCTAAGGACTAACTGCTGTTTAACTACCTTATAACAAACTATATAGGATCTTGACAAGTGTCATTCATTTCTGCCACAGATTTATCTTTCACTTGGAGGTTGGTTTTCCTTACTTCACTATTCTTACATCCCCCCTCAAGCTCATGCTTGTAGGAGCTAAGCATGAGATTGCCACAATGCAACTGAAACAATGGCGCAGACAAACCCTTAGTCAAAATGTCAGCGAACTGATCAGATGAAGAAACATGTTGAATCTGGAGATCTCCTCGTGTGACTCGTTCTCGCACAAAATGGTAGTCGATTTCAATGTGTTTGGACTTAGCATGAAACACTGGATTGGTGGATAGAGCAATGGTAGAAACATTGTCACAATGTATCATGGGAGGCAAATGCAAAGGAATGTGAAGATCACAGAACAATTGGCGTATCCAGGCAAGCTCAGCTGCAGTGATGGCAAGAGCTTGATATTCTGCCTCTGTTGAAGACCTAGAAACAGTATGTTGCTTCTTTGAAGCCCAAGAGATTGGATTGGAACCAAGAAACACAATGAAACCAGATGTAGACCTTCGATCGTTGGGGTCTCCAGCCCAATCTGCATCACTATAGGATTGCAGATAGAGTGGTCCTGATTGAAATCTAATACCATACTCCGAAGTGCCTTTGAGATACCGAATTATTCGTTTGACTGCAATGACATGGGATTCCATAGGATTGTGCATAAACTGGCAAGCTTGATTAACTGAAAACGCGATATCAGGATGAGTAAACATGAGGTATTGCAATGCACCTACAATACTACGATACTGGTCAGGACTGTGATAAGGTTTCCCATCATCTTTGATCAGTCTGTGATAGGGAAGACAAGGAGTAGCACAAGGTTTACAATCTTGAAGGTCAACCTTGTCAATCAACTCTTTGGTATATTTGGATTGAGAAACAAATAAGCCATCAGAAGTGTATGGAATCTGAAGCCCTAAGAAATAGTGCAGAACTCCCAAATCCTTCATATCAAACTCCTGTGTGAGAGCTGTAATAACATCTGAAACCAACTGGTGATCACTCCCTGTGAGAATCGCATCATCCACATAAAGCAATAGAATAACCGTGCCCTGTGATGTATGTTTAACAAATAGAAAAGGATCGGCTGGAGACTGTTGGAACCCCAATCCTGGCAAAAAACTTGTGAACCTCTCATTCCAAGCTCGAGGGGCATATTTTAGACCATATAGAGATTTTTGAAGCTTGCATACATAATGAGAAGGATGACTAGAACTGTGAAAGCCTTGAGGTTGTTCCATATACACCTCTTCATTGAGTAAACCATGTAGGAATGCATTTTTAACATCCAGTTGTCGAAGAGTCCAATTAAAATGTGCTGCCAATGCGAGGATTAATCGAATGGTTGTAGGTTTCACCACTGGACTGAACGTTTCACCATAATCAATGCCTTCCTCTTGACTGTACCCCTTTGCAACAAGCCGTGCTTTGTATCGGGAGATGGAACCATCTGCACTCCTTTTGATTATATACACCCACTTACAGCCAACAAGATTTTTATGGGGTGGAAAAGGAACAAGAGACCATGTTTGTTGAAAATGTAAAGCAGTTATTTCCTCTTGCATAACAGACTGCCACTCTTTCATTTTTGCAGCTGCTTTGAATGTTTTGGGTTCTAGAAGTGGTGAGGGGAGAGCCACGGATGCAGAATAAGCCTTTCTTTTAACAATGCCACTTTTGGAACGAGTCTGCATTGGATGCAGATTCATATGGATGGGAAGATCAACAATTATGTGGTCTTGTTGGAAATCATGATCATCAGGGATAGGGAACTATGTAACAACATGAGGGCTAGATGCTATGGGTGAAGAGGGTAACAGGGACACTGAATTATGCAGTGAAGATGGTTGAATAGACTCTGAAGCTGTACATGATTGTGGTTGGAAAAACTCTGAGGTTGTAGATGCAGGCAAGGAATCTGTGGCACTAGATGAACGTGGACTCAAGAACTCTGAGGCTTGAGATGAAGATGAATGAAGATGAGATGATGGTAATGTGACTTGATTATGCAATGAAACTGATGGTATGAATGGTGCAGATGAATGAAGTAATGACTTGGAAGGGGATGGAGGCATCTGAGATATAGCAGATGATGTGGTGGAGTATGGGAATTGTGTTTCATCAAAGAGAACATGTCTAGAAATATAGATTTTGTTTGTGATCCCATCTAGACAGAGAAAACCTTTGTAATTGGCCGGATATCCCAAAAATGTACAAGTTGTGGTTTTGGGTTGGAGTTTGGAGCTGTTATAAGGTTTTAATAAAGGATAACAAGCACACCCAAATACTTTGAGGTGTGTAAGAGGTGGAGATTGACCAAATAATAACTGGTAAGGGGATTGCATTTTTAAGGAAATACAAGGCATTCTATTTATCAAATAAATGGCTGTGGAACAAGCAAAGAACCAGAATTTGGAAGGAAGTGTAGCTGTTTGCAATAAGGTGATGGCAGTTTCCAGAATGTGCCTATGCTTCCTTTCTGCCAATCCATTTTGCTCTGGAGTGTATGGGTAAGATTTTTGGTGCAAAATGCCTTTGGTTGTTAGAAAATGTTGAAATGGATGACTTATGAATTCACCACCACCATCACTTTGGAAGATTTTAATATGAGCAGAAAACTGGGTACTTAAGTAGGCATGAAACTTAACAAAGATTTGAAAAACTTCTGCTTTATTTCTTAATGGAAAAATCCATGTGTATCGAGTACATTCATCCACAAAACTAACATAGTACCTATACCCTTCAAATGACATTATAGGGGCAGGTCCCCATACATCACTATGAATAACCTCTAATGGAGTTACAGACTTAGTGGCAGGAAAAGAAAAAGACAACTTTATAAATTTGCCTTCCAAACAAGAAGTACAGATGCTGTGACAGGTATCTGTGAATGCAGATGGTTGGATGTGTTGAAGCATTGCAGATGTGACTTTATTGGAGGGAAGCCCTAAGCGTTGATGCCATAAGCTTGTAGTAACTGGTTTGGCTAGATAACATGCATGTAATGTGGATGATGCAGGTAGTTTCTGCTGTGGAGATTTAAACGGAATGGGGTAATAGCCAGCTTTACACAGTCCCTTGAGTAGGATTTTCCCTATGATTTTGTCCTGAACCCAAAAGGAAATATCATCACATATGAATCTACATTTGTTATCCTTGCAGAGTTCATATATGGACAATAAGTGTTGTGAAAGTTTTGGCACATGCAACACATTGTTCAGTGTAAAGATATGGCTAGGAGCTTGCAGTGTAGATGTACCAATATTAGAAATTGTCAAACCTGCACCACTGGCAGTGGTTATTGTATCTGTGCCTTGATAATGAGTAGCCATGTCAAGATTTGCAAGCTCGGAAGTCATATGCGATGTGGCACCAGTATCCGCAACCCAGAATTGTTCAGATGATGGAGAAGGATTATGACTTGCTTGCATCGCAGTGAGATTAACTGAGGGTGGTCTCCCTTGATATGCAAAGTTGTTTCTGTGATAACATTGAGTAGCAGAGTGTCCAAACTTCCAACATATTTGATATTGAATAGCTGCTCCATGTCCAGCAGTTGATGTATTATGCATTTGAAAGCAATCTGTAGCCACATGACCTTTTTTTGTTACAGATTTGACAAGTGGGAATCGTATTTGGATGATCAGGATAAGTGTGTTGAAAAGCTTTTGGGGCGCCAAGAATTCCAGGACTAGAATTGTATGGTAGAGAGTGAAATATGGGACCATTGTTATAATGAAACCTGCCTCTTCCTTTACCTTTGTAATGTGTTCCCTTGTATCCCCCAGAAGACATTGTATTGCCATAATTGCCATGAACAGTTTCAGAGCCATTTGGAGAAGATGACCTTTGTCCAGAGTGAAATCCATTAGAAGTAGATCCGCCATTGAAACTGTAGCCTTCGCTTGAAGACCCAATGTCAAATCCCTGAGACTGAGATGAACATTGATCAAGGCTAAGAGCTTTGCCTTTTTCAGATTGAGTGCTTGCAACCATTGCAGTTCCAAAAGACAAGGAAGATTCACAAGACTGTTTAATTATAGCTTCTTCAGCAAGAAGCTGTGATCGAAATTCTTTCAGGGAAATCCCATTCTCTCTGCCCCTAATAACACACCGAAATGTATTATAATCAGCAGACAACCCTTTTAGAGCAAGGATGATTATGTCGTCATCATCAAATCGAACACCAGCTGCAGCAAGATGATCTCTGGCATCTTTGATCCTTTGTAGATAGACAGATACTAAATCGGACCCTTTCTGTATGTTCTGAAGCTCTGTCTTCATTTGAAAAATGGTAGTCTTTGTAACTGTAGAAAATCTTTCTTTAAGATTTGTCCACATGGCATGAGAAGTTGTACTGCCAAGCACACATGAGATCGCAGTAGACGACAATGTAGCTATGAGAAGCTGCATAAGAGCCCGATCATGCATTTTCCAAACCTGATAGGCATCAGTTTCAACCCCTTCAATATTCGCTTCATCAAGAAACCTTGGTGGACATTGCTTGGACCCATCAACAAAACCAAGAATTCCATGACTGTCGAGCAGAAGATTGATCTGAAAACTCCATACAAGATAGTTTGAATCATCCAATTTAACTGTAACAGAAGATGACACAGTAGAGATGAGACTTGTAATAGGTGATTGCACAATATGCAATTGCGCTGCGGTAACCATTGGTGCAACAACAGGAGAGTGCTTGACTTCGAACTTTTATCGAACAGTTGGTGGGCAACTGTGTAGGAGACGAGTATCTTGAGTATCAGGACTTTGACGAGCCCAGAAATCTCAGAAAATTAACAAATCAGAGGATTGAGAGAAAGAAATATATGTATCAGATAGTATGCGGAAGCTTTTAGATTCAACCACGGCGATGATACCATGTAAAACTGCAGAAAACTTAAAGACAAAGAAAGAAGAAAGAACACAGAAGAAAGAAGAGGAAATTAGAGAGAGAGAGTCGGGAGAGAAAAACCAAATTTAGAGAGAAGAAAAGACTTGTTATTTTTCCACACTTTCTTTACAATTTACAAACTGTTATATGTAGTTACAAAACCTTCTCACTAAGCTAAGGACTAACTGCTGTCTAACTACCTTATAACAAACTATATAGGATCTTGACAAGTGTCATTCATTTCTACCATAGATTTATCTTTCACTTGGAGGTTGGTTTTTCTTACTTCACTATTCTTACAGTATATGCCTCACACAGTGCCCTTCCATGTTTCCCTCTTCCCATGCTAATAGCCTCACGCTCTCTCCCTCTAACTTTGTGCCCTAATTTGATTGCCTGCTGCCAAATTCTTAACCTACGCGCATGGCTGAGCAATACGCTTAGAAGAAACCTTTAAAATATACCTTAGTTATGAGAATTGTTATTAGCACTCCAAAAATCTCATTTGGCACTCCAAACTTTCTATAATTAGAAAGAAAAATACACTTGTGAGGAGTGTAGAATGAAATTTTTGGAGCGCTAATAACAATTCCCTTAGTTATTTATACAATTGATTTCAACAACCCTTGAATTACGCCTTAATTTAGGCTATTTTAGGTGGATTATGACCTAAGTATATATTATATTAGGCTTTAGTTAAACTTAATTATAGTTTAGAGAACTTGCTCATACACCACCATTTCCAAGTATAACGACACCGGCCAATCAATCATAGTATTGCTAGACAATTGGCCAAAGTGATCTACTTAACCCGCATACTGAAATTTTTGACGCACATTGAGTAGTGTCACGTGACATTCACTTAAATTATAATACATGTATTTTTTTTATTATTATTAATATCCTAAAAGTGAAACATAACAACCCTAGCGTCCACTCTTACTATTATAATATGTGAAATAATATACACTGCCCGTAGGTGAAAAAGGTGCTATTAGTCAAATATTTAAAAGAAAATCCAAAGATTAAAGAGAAAGTTATCTTATAGCCTTTAATCTTTGCTATTGGAAGGCAAGCCCCTGGGTTGTCACTTTCATTTGTATAAATTAAGCTCCTAATGTAAATCGGTCCCCACGCCAACACGCATACACAACATAAAGTGGGATTATTCCCCATACTTAAAAGCAAGAAATCTTCTCAACAGCTAAATGTGTATCTTTGATAGGTTTAGTTAAATAAGACCAAAAGATTCTAAACTTAATTAACACTGTCATTAACAAAACCCTAATTATATTATGATTTAAACATCAAGAAACTATGCGAAGTGTGTGGATGGTTTGATTGACAAGATCTAGGGTTATGTGTCATTCCTTCGTCCTTTCCTTACACATTTTCTTTCGCTTTTTTTAGGGATTCCAAAGCTGGCTTTCCTCTCTGCAGAACCAGTGAACTACCTCTAGCTTTAGCACATGCTGCTCCACTTTGTATATATGCGTTTTATGCTGTACGTAGCTTTTATGATGGCCTGGATAATCTGAATTCTGAAAGGGTAAAAACATCGATCCTGTCCAACACGTGTTGCGATGTAGGTACGGACTCGGAGCATCAAACTAAAGTTTTGTTAGATTCCTCCTCTGGTGTCCTTCGATCCGAAGACAGTGCTGCGTACATGAAAGGCGCCGTTCTGTTACCTAACA
Source organism: Pyrus communis (assembly GCF_041283825.1). Taxonomy (NCBI): domain Eukaryota; kingdom Viridiplantae; phylum Streptophyta; class Magnoliopsida; order Rosales; family Rosaceae; genus Pyrus; species Pyrus communis. The sequence goes on along the minus strand of NC_142566.1, from coordinate 20,523,460 downwards.
ATTAGCCGGCACGTTCGCTCAAAATTTTTCGATCTTACCTAGCTATGATGTATTTTAATTAGGTCCAAGAACATGTTAACATGTAGAGTTATATATTATCAATAGTCCATGTGCGTGTGAGTTTTATGATTGTACATAAATTATTGTATAATTTACATTTATCGTGGTCTAAATCGCTTTCGCACGTATAAACAGCTGACTTTCTCAAAAGTTCTAGCATGTATCACATCTTCAAATAAAAATCGTCTTTGATCAGTGATTCACATTAACTTTTATGTCAAATGGGTTTGTGCTTACTGCTTAGCATTAGTGTCATCATGCATGTACATGTCAAAAGAAATATAGTGTCTAGCTATAGCTTATACTCCAGTGGTAAAAGCTTTTACAGTTTTCTAGATATAAAACATAAAAATTGTGTGGAATGGTCGGAAGATTTCCTCAAATTGAGGGAGAACATTTTCTGTTTTATTGAATTTAGGAAATCAAATCTTGGTTTCCTAAAAATGCTGCATTCTTTTCAAATATCTGTTTTCTAATGTAACAATAGTTTATGTAACCAATTGAACATTGAAGAGAGGTAAATATAAAACTATATGCAGTTGTACAAGCTAGGTTATATATAGACAATATAGACACTATTTATGTCAAATGCTAGCAGATGCATGCCCGAGAACATCGTCGTCTTGGTATCTAAAATATAATTAGGGCATATATATCCAATCAGGTGCCTACAAAGGCTATGATGATCATATCCACATGCTTTATTGGCAAACTTTCTAAGACGTGGGCTGCTAAGAGTCAAGTGATCCAACGAAAAATAATAAAAAAGGATTTCTCTTTTTTTCCAGTGCATTTTCTCGCCATTATTCTGTTTAGTTATTGAATTGAATAAATAAACAAAATTTAAAGTTATAACCAAAATGAGGAGATTAGGAATGTACAAAGAAAGTGCATAGTTGCTTATTTCTTAAAGAATTTCAAACTAACCCCTTTTCAACTTGTAGGATGATAATTTTGGTGAGAGAAAAGTTAGAGGTTTGAGAAAAAGATAATATATAGATGAGAGTGGGTGAAATAGAATCTTGGGGGTGGGAAGATTGTTAATGCAAAGCCCACGGCTACTGTACAAACAGTGGGAAAAATCGGACATCACTGCTGATATGTGTTTGATGCTTGTTGCTTCATGTTTAAGCATGCAAATTAACATGCTGGCCCGCTAAACTAAAGGTGTTTAGTTTGATGGTATTTTTTATGAATTGTTGAATATGGTGTTGGTTCATGGTTTTGCCATCAAGTATTAACTAGTTTTTATTTTATTTTATTTTTTTTTCTCATTTGAATAACAATTTGCTTGAAGATTTGGCGATTCATTTTCGAAAAAAAATAAAGATGATTTGGAGATGGGATTTTGCAATCATGTAACTCGCAGCATCGCACAAATACCCTTACTAGTGTTTGCTATATGCAACCACATATTCGATATGCACATTGACTCATTGAACACCCAAAGAATTTTGCAAACTTTCTAAGGCGTGGGTTGCTAAGAGTCAAGTATAGCAGTGATTCAACAAATAATTAAAAAATGATTTCTCTTTTCTCTCTTGCATTCTTTCGCAGCTCTTCTGTTTAGTTGTTGAATTGAATAAATAAAAAACCTAAAGTTATAACCAAAATTAGGAGATTAGAAATGCACAAAGAAAGTGAATAGTTGCTTATTTCTTAAAGAATTTTAAACTGACCCTTTTCAACTTGTAGAATGATAATTTTGATGAGAGAAGAGAGTTGGAGGTTTTGAGAAAAAGATAACATATAGATGAGAGGGGTGAAATATAATCTTGCGGGTGGGAAGATTGTTAATGCAAAAGGTATTCAAGGAATGCGGAGAGAGAAAATATTCAGTAAAGGTGGGGGTGGAAATATAAGATACTAGCTAGTAGAAAACTGGGCTAAGGCCATGGATCAACAGGCCACTCGTTGAACATCAATGACTTTGTCACGCCAAAGACCACAGCTACTGTACAAACAGTGGGAAAAATCGGACATCCACTGCTGATATGTGTTTGATGCGGAGTAAGATTATCTCTCTTCCTGTTCTCATTTTTTTCCCTTCTCTTTTCACATATTATTTTTTGTCTTATTGTCTATATAAAAAAATCAATATAAGATGTTGACGTGGCTAAACCGTAACCGTTCAAATAAAATGGGAGGGAAGGAAAGAAAGATTGGGACAGGAGAGAATCCTCCTCCGTTTGATGCGTGATGCTTCATTTTTAAGCATGCAAACATGCTGGCTCGCTAAAACTAAGGGTGTTCAGTTTGATGGTATTTTTTATGAATGTGCACCCACATATTCGATGTGCACATTGAGCACCCAAATTTCTTTTGCAAATTGCCAAGTTTTGTTGATGTAATGGTTAGAATAATTTAAAACTTGGTGGGCATGGGCATGTGAACTGATTAAAACTCTACAGTTCTAAGTTCTAACCATTTTTGCATGTCTGAAGCACATAGGCGAACATATACATAGAGAGAGCATTTAGTAAAGGTACAACATATGACTAATTGTAATTTAAATACATCGATATTTTTACATTAAGAGGGAGAGGGAGTTCGGATAGGCTACACAATTGGCAGCTTAATTTGGTATCGAATTCGCCATCCACGAAATTTGAACCTAAAACATCTCACTTCCAAATGAGAAGGAATACCACTAGATTGTGGAATAATTGTAAATAGAATTGTAGAAGTATCGTTCTCCGATAAAAAATTGGACTAATTAAAGTTAGTCAATTCAAGACATTCCCTAACACAAATTGTTTCGAACCCTAATTGTTGTTGCTCAAGATATTATTCTCAAGAGTACCACTACAACCTATCCCAATTTGTTTTTTCATTTTTAATAGTAGAGGAGATATCCCACCATACACTGGGTAGCAACTTACTTTTGGTCCTGAGATAAACGGTACGCTAAGAAATAGCCAATAACCCCAAAAAATACATTCGTAAGAGTTCGAATTTGAATTGAGAATTTCAGACCTTTACTCACTTTCCACTTGAAATTCTAATCAAAACTTGTTAACATCAACTTCTATAACACATGTTGATTGAACAAAAAAAAAAAAAAAATGATATGACACATAACATAGCAGTTCTTTATTATTTTGAAAGTAAAAAAAAAAAAAAAAAAAAAAAAAAAAAAAAAAAAAGGTGAAAACCAAAAATCAATTTTGGTCATTTTACTTGGGTTTTCAAAGTTTGGGTGTCTGATTGGGCCTTCTTAGAATAAACCGATTTGGGTTTTGTAGTGCGGGCTTTTACAAACTTAACATTTTGAAAACCCAAGCCGCCATATGCCGCCTTCCATCAGGCGCTTTCGTAAACTTAAACCAAGAACCCTAACTGTGACTCGGTTCGAAGGCAGAGTACTAGCCGCATCGTGCAGATCTTCTCTCTCGTCGCTTTCGACAAGGTAAGATCTATATCCAGTAAAACTGCTTAGTTTTATCATAATTTTGGCGGATTTAGGGACTTACATGTACTTTATATGATTTGTCGTTGATTTTATGAATATCTGTTCGTTTTCTCCTTACTTGAAGATTTTCGATCTTCGTTGGATTATAAATATACTTGCAAATATTATGTATAATTAGAGTTTGATGTGATTAATTTTATTTAATTTATTTTTCTAAATTTATTTTGTACAATTTGGTAGTAAGGAGTGTAATTCAACCACGGAAACATTGAAATTATCCAACATGCCAGGTTTCAATTTTTGAAAACCTGAATTATGGATTTTCAGTTTAGTTACCATTTTTTCAGTATCGAAGTTGCGTAAAAGAACTTCTCTTGCTTCTAATGGCGATTCGGATATAAGTTTTGTTCTTTCGAGCTTCCTAGTGTTTATAATCTGGAGACCTGACCTGAGCATTCTAACAAGAATTTTTTAATTTTCATCTGTATCATATTATAAATTGTCTTTTGTCGATGTTAGTCTCTTTTTGTTCTTATTCATGAAAATTATTTGATTTTTCTGATGAAATTTGGTTCTCCCTGGTATGGCCATTATAAATGTACTAATATTTGTTTGAACTGAATCATCAAACACGGTCCACCTTATTTTTGCTTTCTTAATGCTGATTTACATTGTTGCATTTTAGTTTTGGATTTCGCATGATACATGCACCGAATTTACGAGATATTATTTAGTAATTGCTATTGTAGACTTCGAAAATGCTGTTGGCATTTTGATGATTAGTATTAGTAGTGTCTGTCGTTCAGCTTTTACTTGGTACCAGTTAACTTGATATATCTTGTTCCTTGCCAGGTTCAGCTTTTGGATTAAGAACTTCCCAGAAACCTCTGTTCGAGATGAGGTAATGATTAGTTCGATGTGTCAATGGAAATTCTTCTTAGCTTTTCTTTAATGAAGTACTAATAAGTTTTCCTCTTTCTTTGGTTTTGTGTTTATCTCCCTCTCTTCACAGCCGACCAATGGAGGAAGATGTAAGTTATACTGCTTTTGAGCTTATTTAGTGCATCTTTGTTATGTCTCTCTTTGCACGATTAAATGTTATGTGTTTTATTGCATTTGGATATGGAATTTGCAACTTTGTACGTGGTTGGCAATATCTGATGGTTTTGCATCTGTGAGTATGGAATGATTCTCGTGACATCACTTTGATGGTATTTCATGGAAACTGTTGAGTCCAGAATCTTGTTGCATATCAATTAGTCAATTTTTGGTTCAATGTATTAGCACAAAAGTAATTATCAAATGAAATTGTCATTTGTAATTGTGTTATGGCTTGAATGTCTGTGCGGGTTTCTTTAGTGACCTCTTTTGCTATATTCATGGTCTCATGTGTCTTTTCCTGGTCAGCTCTGAAACCACTAATTCCGCATATTTATTCTTATTCGGATCCTCAATTTGTGAAGATGCTTATCTAACCTGAATGCTGTAGGGTGCCAAGAACGAGGAAGAGGAATTCAATACAGGGCCACTTTCTGTCCTTATGATGAGTGTCAAAAATAATACTCAGGTAATGCTTTCTGAGAATCTTATTATTCTTTGTCCGGAAAAGCTTTACATATCAAGGGCAAGTATTCTTATTCAATTGGTTCCTGTTGTGCAAACAGGTGCTCATCAATTGCCGTAACAACCGAAAGCTTCTTGGCCGTGTGAGAGCATTTGACAGGCATTGCAACATGGTTCTGGAAAATGTCAGGGAGATGTGGACTGAGGTATTTTCCTTGTTCGTTCTTTTGCGTTTTGATTTCATTGGGATACAGTCTATGGCCCTGTGGTTGTTGATCATCAACCATCAACCATCAATCATCAATCATCAATCATCAATCATCAATCATTACATATTCGTATATTTTTTTTTTTTTTAGTCGTTTATTTGTCTATGCAGGTGCCAAAGACTGGAAAAGGCAAGAAAAAGGCGCAACCGGTTAACAAGGATAGGTTCATCAGCAAGATGTTTCTCCGTGGGGACTCGGTTATCATTGTTCTTAGGAATCCCAAGTGAGGTGTAAACCCAGCACACAATTCTAATGACTTGCAGATGTAGATTATGTGCTGAAAATTGTAGAAGTACTATCGTCGGGAGTTTGAAATGCACTTCGTAGAGCAACTTTCCAGTGATGTATAACTTCATTTGGATCTGTTTGTGAATTTCAATTGACAGGCACTCTTTAGAGTATCTCTTCCGGTGTCGGATAGTTCTTGATCAAAAGCTAACTTCATTTGACTCTGAATTTCAATTGACAGGTGTTTGGACTTCATGCTAGTAATATCTTGAATTACAGTGTGCAAGCCAAGATCCCTTTGTAGCCTGACGGCTTTTTTCCGACAGGTAAAATTGCCGAGCGGCTCTTTTTATCCTGGTCAGCCGACTCTATTTAATGGGATAAGGTTTAGGTGTTATTGAATTGAATTTATCCTAGTATAATTGTGAACCCGTTGATCGAATGGCTTCAACTCTGTCGATGAACTTGTTTTCTGTCCTCGTCTGCATTAGGTTTCCGGCCTGAATTTCTTCGCTGTTTTAAAGGACCTTATCTTAAATAATTGAAGATTTATTTTTCTTTATTTTGTCCATTCCTTTTTATTTTTTATTTATTCATTTATTCTCAACTTGCCTTTTGCCTTCTTCCAACAATAATTTATCTACGCCAATTAAATCATTTGCTAATACACGTCAATATATATCTAATTAAACATATTTAACGATTTATTATAGAGACAGTGGCTCGTAGGTCGTACATTTAGAATGATGACTGGCTAAAGCAAAAGCTAATGCTTTTGTGCTTAATTCCAAACTCCCTCAACCTCATTTCCTCACAACTTTTCAAATTAATAATAAAATAAATATCCAGTTATTTTGGAGTATGATCGTCATACAACCACATAGTTTATCAATCTACAGTAAAATCTCGACAAAAAAAATGTTGGATGAGATAATAACCTCGGTTTAACAATAAAATTTTCTAGTCTTAACTTGTAAATAAAACATTTCGAACTACCATATCTTTTGGAATAAATAATATTATCTACATTAAGAGGGGGGATAAACTAAGCCTCATAATGGGCTAGCACTAATGTGGTTCAAATTTGCATTTGACGAGAATTGAACCTAAAACATCTCACTTACAAGTAAATAGGAATACCACTAGACCGTAGTAACAAGTGGCTTGATCCTCTTGTTCTCTTTTTTGAACAAATGATATTATCTACACTAAGGAGAGGGATGGGCGTAGCCTCACAATGAGCTAGCAATAATGTGGTTCAAACTCACCTTTGGCGAGAATCGAACTTAAGACATCCCACTTACAAGTAAAGAGAATACCACTAGACCGTATTACTAAATGGTTTATCCTTTTGTTCTTAAATTACCTTAAAAGTTTAAAAACCCTAAAAGATAATGTATCTTTACATTTTTTTTTTGATAAGACACATGTATCTTCATATTAAAAATAAATAAATAAATCGTACAATACTTATAAATTAATAAATATTCATATATCTATTATATTATTCACTTATTTCCGACCCTCGGAAGAGATGAATAACCGTGATTTTTCATCAATTGTTTTCCTTTTAAAAAGAAGGATTATATTATTCACTAATCAATCTAATAACTTCTCGATGTAACAACTTTACATGTTTTTATTAAGAAGTTGTTTGATAACCATTTTATTTTCAATTGAAAACTAAAAACCAAAATGTGAAAAGGGCTGTTGGATAACCATTTCAGTTTCAATACTAAAAAACCAAAAAAAGTCATTTTTTAAGAAACTGAAAAATGAAAGTATACCAAATAAGATTTCAGTTTTCAAAAAAGTGAATGAAAAGAAAACTGAAATATGAAAATGAAATGAATATTTAAAGGCTCGAAATAAATTAGTTTTCCGTTTTTCATTTTTTCAAAACTGAAGACTGAAAGTAATAATCAAACAAGATTTTCATTTTGAGTGAAAACAAAACAATTATTAAACAACTCTTAATTTCATTCGTTTCAAAAATTGGACTTTCAATTTTCATATTTTAAAAACTAAAAATAGTTATCAAATGTCCATGTTTTCAATTCTAAATGTATCCATATTATAATATGTAAAATCATACGTTATGGCTGACACAACAAACTCACCAAATAAATTCGGAGGGCAGATTGTCTGCCCTCTTGCTTGGGTGCCCTTTCCATCCCTCTTATTTGTTCGGTCACGATTAAGTCACGTCAGCATTTTATATTTCTATTACTTTTTGTCTTATTATCTTTATAAAAAATTAATATAAAATATTGACGTGACTTAACTGTACAAAATTGTTTGGGCCCGAAATATTATTGCTGGGCCGAGCAGCAGGATGTGCTCGGCCCAAGGAGATGATAAATACTATGGGCCGAATAATAAGGCCCGGGCCAGCTGGCAGGGTCGGCCAAATCCCATCAGAGGTAATCCGGATAAATAGAAAGGTCGAGGAAATCCTGATGCAATTAGGATTCTCGACCAGCAAGGAATGAAGTCCCGAAAAGAAGGAAAATTCAGAATCCCAGTAGGAGTAGGATTGTTCGAGGAAGAGGCGAATTGGGAAAAGGACTCCCGATCCAAATCGGAGTCAGATTCAGGGAATGGGGGACTATAAATACAAGAAATCATGCAACAGAAAAGGACCTTCACAATCAGCATACAATTGCCCTGCGCAAAACCTCTCAAACACCTTGAGATTTTTCCTTTTCTTTTCCTGCCGACACACCTTCAGTTTGGATAAACAGCACTGTGGAAGCGCCCGGCGAGCACCTTCAGTTTGGATAAACAGCACTGCTGCCGCAGAATCAGCCGACCGAGAAGCACCTTCAGTTTGGATAAACAGCACTGCGTCGAGGTCGACCGATTATCTATCCAAGTCTCGGTCGAGAAAGGTTTTCGAACCTTTGTTGGCAGAGGTCACCTTGCTAAGCTTTCTCGGCATAGTTAGGTGTTACGAATCGCATTGCTCGGCGTACAGGACGCCGAGTGGTTTTATGATTGGATACTCGCAAGTAGGTTTCAGGGTTCGGCATTCCGACGGCCGAACTACGTTTACCATCAAGACATACATCACGTTCGAGTACCTGTGCCCATACACCTTGGTCTCGATTCGACGTGCTTATACTCTCACGAATATAATCACGGTGACCGAATCGGGCTCCGACGATTATTGAACTCCGCAGAATTGGCAGCCTTGTCTTCAGGCTGTAGAACTCAGAGACCGAGAGCGTTCCTTCCTCGGTCGCAATCGCAAGATACAGAAGTCAACGACGCGCTCCAAGCGACATCAACAAATTGTACTCCTCGGCCGAGCTCGGCCGACGAGTTGGCACGCCCCGCATTCAACCGAAGGACGTAGTTAGCTTACTAGTTGCTCGGCCTGCGCGCCACGTAGGTTTTGTAATTATTAGGGTCAACATTTTGGCACGCCCAGTGGGACCATTTGTGCTAAACCTTCGGAGTTCATGACCATTGAGACACGGTCTACGAAGCAGAAAACAACCATGGGAAAGTCAACGACTGACTTGCCAGTGCAAGGCCTTGGGCAGGATTTGCACTCTACAAAAAATCCGATCATAATTGCGCCGCCCGAGGCCACAAGTGTAACACGCCGAGAGAATGAGGTCTGTCTCGGCGGGCAACCTTACAACCCCGCAGTCCCGAATCAAACAGCTGGGATGTTCATGGAAGGGATTGTGGAAGATTGTGATGACGATGGTGGGGAAGGTTCCGATCCACCAACTAGGACATTCCTTCGGAGACGACTAGATGAACAATATCGTCAGGTCGAGCAGTCGATTGGTCAGAAGATGAATGATTTGCTAGACGCAATACGTAGTAACAGCGATACACAGACCAGAATGCTTGAACTACTGGTTAGTAAAGCCTTCGAAGATGGCCAGGTCGGCCAGCCTCGGCAGCTCCTGACGAATTTGCCCATCCCAGCCGAGAGAGGGTCCGCTCGGCCACAACCAGTCCTCTTGGAAAGAAGAGGACCAGGAAATAGAGCCGAGGGACCAAGCCAGGGAGAAGAAGCCGCTTCCGTAAACATCACCGAAGTCCAGAGAATGATTGACTCGGCCCTGAAGAAAGGGCCGAAGTTTCCAAAATTTATCCATCCATACCCAGCTTATGTAGAAAGGTTTGAATACCCACGAGGATTTAAGATCCCCGATTTCAGCCTCTTCGCCGGAGAATCATCTTTATCCTCACTAGAACATGTGGCTCGGTTCACAGCACAGTGTGGGGACGTCAATAGCGATTTCTACAAACTACGGTTGTTTAACTTTTCACTGACAGGCTCAGCTTTCGCCTGGTACATTAATCTTCCACCCAACTCCGTGCAAAGTTGGGAAGAGTTGGTCGAAAAGTTCCATGAGCAATTTTATCGGCCAGGGATGGAGATGTCCGTATCATCGTTGGCCAGGATGGCTCAAGCATCCGACGAATCTCCAATGGAATACCTAACAAGGTTTAAGTCGGCCAGGAATTGGTGCCGAGTACCACTCCCGGAGGTGGAGTTCGTCAGGATCGCCCTTAACGGATTAGACGTGGAGTACAAAAAGAAGTTTCTGGGGGCAAATATTCGAGATATGTACGAACTTGCTCAACACGTCGAACAATATGAGTATCTGCTCCGAGAAGAAAAGATATCCAAGTCACCATCCCGGGGGACGTTGTATAAGAACCCCACGGTGAGCTATGCATCGGCCGAAAGTGAAGACCCTCAGTATGTTAGTGTGGATGCGGCCGAGATAATAATAGACAAACCTTATGTTTGCAAGGCCTTGTCGCAAGTAAATACCAAAGACGCCAAAACCCGTTTGGCCACCGAGGAAACGAGTAAGTCATCAAAAGTATACACTTTTGATATCACCAAGGCTGATGCAATTTTCGATCAATTATTGGCAGCAAAAATCATCAAGCTTCGGCCGGGACATACTATCCCTAAGGCCGATGAATTAAAAGGAAAGATATATTGCAAATATCATAATTCTAATAAGCATGCAACCAATAATTGTGTTGTGTTCCGGGACACAATTCAAAGTTGGATCGAAAAAGGAAAGTTGAAATTTCCGGAAAAGATGGCGGTCGATGTTAATCCTTTCCCTTCCACAACGATTGGTATGGTGGATGCTCACCTTCCCAGAAACAAAGGGAAGGCCGAATATGTCCCGGTGCAGCATATCCGTAAAAGGAATGGTCAAACAAGACTAAAGCTTGATATATTTTCAAATGCACCACCAACGGAACAATCGGTGCGACCCGCCAATGAGCCGATGACGAGGTCAAATTCCGACGAAACTTGTGGATCGAAGGTTTTATGTGACCATTGTAAAACAACAGTTGAACCTGAGAAGAAATCTTCAACCCCACCAACGGCCCCTACGGCGTCATCAAAGGGATTAGGTCCACGACGTCAAGTGTTCGACCGACTCGGCCCACAAGTAAAGCCGAAAGAACAGACCTCGGTCAGGCGGCGTCTTGACTTCGCCGCACCCTTCTATAATGAGGATTATTATTCGGGCAATGCCAACAGTTCGGGCTCGCCAGTTGATCGCAAAACTTTCAAACCACCAAGGACATCGGATCAACGCTGGTACAGTTACAATTCTCCGACAGGTTTGTATACGGCGCTGTCCAAATCCCAAAAACGTCGTCGTCAACGGATAGATTGCATGGCTCGGCGACGAGAAGCGCAGGCCAGCCCGGCCAACAAATGGCAACCAAAAAAGGCCGTGGAAGATAGTAGCGAACGGCCAACCCCGACTATCATGACCGAGTTAGCCGAAGGCAAGAAAGTAGCGGATGCTGATTTCGAAACCACCATTGAGGAGGCTGAGAAACGTATTAAGATCCTTCTCCGGCCTGGGGAAACGAGAGCTCGTCTAGAGTACTTTACACAAGAGGCCGAAAGGAAACTTTCTCCGTTACCACCGCGCGAGCCGTTTATCAAAATACGGCGCAACTTACACCCTCCATTCCTCGGTGCATCCATGGAATACATGCGAGAATTTCATAAGAAATACTCCGCAAATGATTTGTACGGACTCCCCAAGGCATGTCAGGAAGCCCTCGACTTAGCGCTGACTTGTCCTGATGCCGAGCAAATTATCCAGAAAACTTCTGATCCAGCCATTAAAGCTCGGTTTCAACATATACGGGAGGCTCGGGTCCTGGGTTTTGAGGTCGATCCTTATACAGATATCGACACCGCCGAATTACCCTTCTCGCTTGAAGACCTCCAGCATTTACGTTATCATTTCGAAGTTTTCTCGGCTGTATCGCTTTTCGGCCTCACGGCCGACGAGGAACAACGGATAGCACGGTTGGATACGTATCTAGACACGAGGAACGCCCGTATTGCCTATGAAGAACGAGCCCGTGTAACCAAGGATCAACATGAATCTTCGGCAGTCAACATTGTCGAAGGAAATCACCCACCCACATTCGATTTGGTTCCTACTTCTCAGATACCGGCTCTTACCGAGGAACTCAAAAGTTTAATTCAGGATGTTCCGCCAACTACTACTGAGGCTAGTTCTGCAGACGACGATGACCACGAGCCAATGGGTCCCTCGGTCCTCGAACATATGGAGATCAGTATGGTCCACGTCCTACCAGCCGAATTCCAGCCAGGTACCCACCAGTCGAATTTCTTGGACGGGGACGTAGTTACCGAGGAAGCAACGCAAGTAGACTTCGTCGCAAACGACGACGATAGAGAAAACCGAAGCGGGGACAACCTTACGGCAGCTTTGGCCGAGCTATTTCCCCGCTCCCCTTCGGTTAATCTCCAACACCTGAAGCCGTTGTATGTCACGGCTCATATCGAATGATTCCCCATTTCTAAGGTGTTCGTCGACTGCGGTGCCACAGTCAACATTATGCCAATCTCCGTCATGAAGGCTTTACGCCGTTCTGATAGTGAACTCATTCCGTCAGGGATTACTATGAGCAGCTTCGTCGGTGACAAGTCTCAGACCAAAGGCGTACTTCCGTTGGAAGTTAGCATTGCCGGTCGTCAACATATGACAGCTTTCTTTGTCATTGATTCCAAGACCGATTATAACGCATTACTTGGTCGCGACTGGATCCACCAAACCAGTTGCATTCCGTCATCACTCTACCAAGTCCTCATCTTTTGGGATGGCAAATCGGTCGTGGTTCACCCAGCCGATAACCAGCCATTTGAAACCAACATGATTCAGGCTCGCTATTACGATGATCACGTCGGCTACATCACCCTCCAAGGCCTTAACGAGGATGGGCGGCCGACGAGAATTTCGGTACAGAAAGTAATTGAGGTCGGCGCCGAGACTGTCCAACAGGATTCGGCGAGACTTGGCTTGGCAGATCTAGTCACCAACGCCGATGATTGAGCACACCACGCAAGAAAGGCGTCAGGCCGCGGTTTCATCTACAATGGAACGTCTGCTGGCCCATTGGTACGCCATTACCAAGCAACCGCACTCGGGCGTCAATTTAATCGAATTTCTGGCCGAAGCAGATAACGGCCCCGTTCTTTCTTTCGATAAAGTTCAGGCTGCGCCGGCCGAACTCGAAGACCATCGGCCTCAAGTCAAGGACCCGTTGGAGGAAGTTAACGTAGGCACGGCCGAGGATCCTCGAACATTGTTTATTAGCGCGTTACTCCCACCGTCCATGAAGGTCGAACTACGGAAGTTACTCCACGAATTTAAAGATTGCTTTGCGTGGAGCTATCATGAAATGCCCGGCCTCGACCGAAACCTTGTAGAGCATGAGCTACGCATCAAGGAGGGGTGTAAACCTTTTCGACAGCCTCCTCGACGATTTTCGAACGAAGTACAGCTCGGCATTAAGGAAGAATTAGTTCGGCTTCTGAAAGCCGGATTTATTAGGACCGCACGGTATGTCGAATGGTTGGCCAATATCGTCCCCGTGTTAAAGAAAAGCGGTGCCCTTCGCATTTGCATCGATTTCCGTAATCTAAATCTGGCTACTCCCAAGGACGAGTATACAATGCCGATTTCAGATTTATTAATTGATGCCGCAGCTAATCATGAACTGCTCTCTTTTATGGACGGTCATGCGGGTTATAACCAGATTTTCATCGCCGAAGCTGACGTCCACAAGACGGCTTTCCGATGCCCGGGGGCACTTGGTACTTATGAATGGGTCGTCATGCCTTTCGGCCTCAAGAATGCCGGCGCCACATACCAACGAGCCATGAATATGATCTTCCACGACTTAATCGGTACAATCGTCGAAGTTTATATCGATGATGTGGTCGTGAAATCCAAACGTCGTCAAACACATCTGGACGACCTGAGGCAAGCGTTCCTTCGCATGCGCAAGAACAACCTCAAGATGAACCCGGCCAAGTGTGCTTTCGGTGTTTCGGCCGGTAATTTCCTAGGATTTTTAGTGCACCACCGCGGTATCGAAGTCGACGAAAATAAAGCTCGCGCCATCATTAGCGCCCCACCACCAACGACAAAGAAGCAGCTCCAGTCGTTACTCGGGCAGATAAATTTCCTCCGTCGCTTCATCGCCAATTCGGCGGGTAAGATGAAGGCATTCTCTACGCTCTTGAAACTTAAGGATACCGACAAATTTGAATGGCGCGAAGAACATCAAATGGCATTTACGCAAATCAAGGTGGCTCTTTCAACCCCACCCGTGCTCGTTCCACCATGTCGCAACAAACCCTTGAAATTATACATTTCGGCAGCTACTGAATCCATTGGTTGTCTACTCGCTCAAGACAACAATGGAGGGCGTGAACAAGCGATCTTTTATCTTAGCCGAAATCTGAATTCACCAGAGCTCAATTACTCCCATGTCGAAAAACTGTGCTTAGCTTTGTTTTTGCTGCGTCCAAGCTTCGGCATTACATGCTCCCATCAGTAACGCAGGTCATCGCCCAAACAGACGTAATTCGATACATGCTCACTCGGCCTATTGTCAAAGGCCGAATCGGGAAATGGACGCTCGCGTTATCCGAGTTCAGCCTTCAGTATGTACCCCAAAAGGCCGTCAAGGGGCAAGCTCTCGCCGATTTCTTGGCCCAACACCCTTCTCCTTGTGGTTCTGAGGGAGACAACGTCGATATCGGTTTCATCACCACGCGCGATAGTCATTGGACTATGCATTTTGATGGTTCCAGCACTTCGACCTCGGCGGGTGTGGGAATTGCAATTCAATCGCCTGACCACTGCCGATGGTATTTTTCCCTCAAGTTAGATTTCAGATGCACCAATAATCAGGCCGAATATGAAGCCCTCATTATCGGCCTCCACGTTTTACACGATCTACGGGCCTCCCGCGTTCTCGTCCTCGGTGATTCCGAACTGGTGATTAACCAGATAAACGGCCTGTTTCGTTGCATGAGTTGTACTTTAGCGCCCTATCACATGGTCGCCACCTACCTGGCCGAGTCGTTCGAACGGATCACATTTGAACACATTTCACGCATCCACAACACAGACGCCGACGAACTCGCCCAGATCGCCTCCGGAGCACAACTCAAGGGGGGCAAGCTAGGCCGAATTGCAGTCACAAGTCTGCGCTCATACCCAGCCTTGATTAATCGGCAAACTCTCCAGCGCGCACACGTAATACGCACAAGGGTAATGTCTCTCCCATCCTTACTAGAACGAGGAGATCCCGTGGAAATATGTGCCGTCGAAGTAGAACCAGATGATTGGAGAAGGACGATGTTACGATACCTCGGTAACCCCAATGGGAAACATGACCGAAGAACGAAGGTCCACACCACGAATTACGTGTCGTACCAAAATGAGTTATACCGCAAGGGCGAGGACGGGTTACTACTATTGTGCCTCGGCCCACAAGAGGCCACCCAAGTAATGGCCGAGGTACATGAAGGAATTTGTGGGGCACATCAGTCCGGACGAAAGATGCGTTGGTTGCTCCGACGACACGGTTATTTCTGGCCCAATATATTAAAAGATTGTATCGAATATGCACGGAGATGCGTCCCATGCCAAATTCATGGACCTGTACAGAGAGCCCCGGCCGAATTACTACACTCGGTCACTAAACCTTGGCCGTTCAGGGGTTGGGCAATGGACGTAATTGGCAAAATCACGCCATCATCAGGGGCAGCGAAACACGCGTGGATAATGGTAGCAACTGACTATTTCACTAAGTGGGTCGAGGCAAGGTCATACGCCGAATTAACTGCTAAAGAAGTATGCAACTTCGTAGAAGAGAATATTGTGACCAGATTCGGCGTGCCAGAAACGATCATAACTGATAATGGCACTATATTTACGGCCGATAGGTTTAGGGAATACGCGGCAAGTTTGAATATCCGACTGGAGCAATCTATGCCGTATTACCCACAGGCAAACGGGCAGGCCGAGGCAAGCAATAAAGTGTTGATCGGCATCCTTGAAAAAATGGTAAAAGAGAAACCAGGGTTGTGGCATTTGAAGTTAAATGAAGCATTATGGGCATACCGAACTTCACCCCGGTCGGCTACTGGAACCACTCCCTACGCGTTGACTTATGGACACGACGCTATGTTACCAGTCGAATTGAGTATAAGCTCGTTGCGAGTAATTGAGCAGAATGATTTGTGCAGTATTGAATATAGTCAAGCGATGCGACAAGAGTTAGAAGACTTGGAAGAAAGTCGAATCGACGCGGGTAACTTGTTGATAGCACAAAAGAAAATTGCCGAGCGAGCATATAATCAGCGTGTAAGACAAAAAACGTTCGGCGAGGGAGAACTGGTTTGGCAAACTGTGTTGCCTGTTGGAATAAAAGACCCCAGATTTGGCAAGTGGTCGCCAAATTGGGAAGGGCCATTCATCGTTCACAAAGTCCTCGGCAAGGGGGCATATCATCTAAGAGATCGGACGGGTTCAGTTCACAAATTACCGATTAATGGAAAGTTTTTAAAGAAGTACTATCCAATTACATGGGAAATGCAAGAGTAAGACCATTGTATTGAGAGCAAGACGACCATTGTATAGCAAAACGACCATTGTATTGATAACAGAAAATCATTACAAGTACAAATACAATGATGAACTCCTAAGGGGTCGAGGGGAGGTAAGTCTCAAGGGCAGCTTTCAGCTCCAGCCACTTCGCCTCGCTCAAAATTATCTCAGCCTGCCGCGTTTTCTTGTTGCACTGCAGTTGCTGGATACGCCGTGCGCCGGCAGCGAAGGCCGTCAGCCGAGCCTTGTTAGCCTCAAAATCCTTCTCAAGCTCGGAAGCAGCAGCCGACCTTTGACGTTGAAGGTCAGAAATCTGACGCTGGAGGTCAGAGATCTGGAGATCAAACTCGGTCAGCTTTGCTTTCTTTGCTTTGAAAGCCTCCATCTCTACTCGGCCAGCCTCATGTGCAACCTTGGCCACCTTCAAATCGTCCTCGGCCTGTAGGGCACGCTCAAAGATAAGAAAGTGTTGCCGAGTCCGCTCCAGGAGGTCGGTCAGGAAAGAGATGCCCTCCGGGCTCAGGTGACCACCGCTGGCAAGGTCATTAAGACACTCCCCAACAGAGTCAAGGCCCTTGCTCCGGAGAGCTTGGGAAGCAGTCAGAGATAGGACTTCGTGCAGCTTCACGAAGACTTCGGCGGGCGTGTCTCCTGCCGATTCGGCCGGAGCTGCAGAGGAGCCGACCTCCCCGGTCGTGCTTTGAAGCAGAGCGTCAAGTTCCACTTCCCACGATGGCTGTGCGCATAAAAGGAAAATGTGAGGGAAAGTAAGGCGTGATATGGTGCATAAAGAAAAAGGGGATTGTTTTAGACCTGCTGAGAGGAGACTTCGGCCATGCCCTCTGGGTCATTGCTCGAACCCAGGGAGCTTAATGGCCGAGCCCAGTGCCTTAGACCGCTACGCAATTCACGCGGCCGATGGAGTTTATCTACATTTGATGGCCACGACGGCGGCCAGGAAATATAGACAACGCCCCTCGGCGCGTAAAATTACCGGTGAAATGAATGTTCAGGCACCTGACATTTAATATCTTTTCAAAAACAATGTCACAAAAAACTCAAAACACAAAAGAAACAATACTTACAAAGGCCGAAGAGACTTCCTGTGGAGGAATGGGAGGGTCTTCGTCCTGCGGGTGGATCGGTGACTCAGCCGTGGCCTCAGGATCGACCATGGGTCTCTTGCCACGTTCCGCCGCAGTAGGACGTGGTCGAGCGGTCACCTCGACTACAGGAGGAGGATGGACGGGAGGAGAGTTGACTGGTCGACGGCGGCGTTGCAGCGGGACTTCGTCACTCTCGCTCTCGACATCCTGAACAAAAAGAGAACAGTTAGCATTACGATCAGAAACCTAAGGAAGCAAGTGAAAACAGAATTATACCTCCAAAACGACCGTTGGAGACAAGGGTGCCTCAGGTGCCA
Organism: Pyrus communis; assembly: GCF_041283825.1. Lineage (NCBI taxonomy): Eukaryota > Viridiplantae > Streptophyta > Magnoliopsida > Rosales > Rosaceae > Pyrus > Pyrus communis. The sequence continues at coordinate 20,505,550 of NC_142566.1, read as the reverse complement.
CGACCGACTCCGAAGCTAGAGCGGGTGCGGCGTTTGGATCTGCCGGGGAAACGGCTGGAGGATTCGAGGTTGGGGAGGCCGCGGCTGCCGGCACAGATGGAGAGCCGGCGGGAGCAGGCGTCCCAGTAGTATCACTGGGAACGACATGAATTTCCCGGTCGCCCTTCTTCGCCAATTTCTTGACACGTTTAGAAGGGCGAGGGGTCTCCTCCGCAGGCTCGGCCTCTCGGTGGGGGCGCTTGGAAGGCACCGTTCGCTCGGTGACAAGGATTGCCTTCTTGGGCACTAGCTTCTTCGCCTTTGGCACCGCAGCGACTACTTCGACCGCCTTCGACCCACGACCCCCTGGAGCAAAGTAATTAATAACAGGGACGAGAAATAAAACAAAAGGAGGAAAGAAACGGAAATACTACCTTGGGCCGACTCCTTAGGGTGAGTCGAGGATGCTGATCTGGGCCGATCGCCGAAGATTTTCTTTACCAGATCTTCGGCCGGGGCGCCGAAGAAGTCTCCGGTATATTCCTCCCACCAATCCCCGAAGGTGTCAGTTCCCAAAGACTCAGGAACCGTCGGCCGAAGCCGAAATTTCCTGCACTTCTCCTGGAACTCCTGGTCTGACGTCTTGCATTCCCTTTCAGAGGAACCAGTAAGACGTCCCCGACTTAGGAGCGACCGAGAGGCGAGCAGGGGGACTGGACAGCCTTGAAGATAGCCGAGCTGCCGGGCGAGAAAATGAGGGTGATAAACCTCCCAGCTGGCTCGGCGAGCATCGCAACCAAGAGGAAGGTCGCGAGCCAAGACAAACGACCCCCAGCGCTGGCGGATGCCCGCATCCTCAGACTCGGCCCATGCTGCCGTAGGGAGTCTAAGCGAGGATGGGTACTCCTGGCGCTGGCACACCAAGAACTCGTCATCCGAGAGGACGTCGAGGCTGAGAAAGTGTTTGAAAACCTCGGCTGCCCGGTGAGGTGGCGCTGGTCGAGAGGCCAGTTGAAGGCCGAGGGCGGCCGTTCGCTGGAAGGCAGGAACCTCCGGTCGAAGGGTGGAGAAGTAGACCTGCAACCAGAGTTGGAACACCCAGAGGGGTCCGTTCTGGTGCGGGTCAATCTTGCCAATGGTCGCCTCGGCCAGGCAGCGGTAGAGGTTGGCGAGTATGGCTGGACTGAGCGCCAGCAAGCGACCATTAGCCAGTGCCTGGGCCACCGACATATTCTCCACCAGGCATTTATTTGACCTGGTACAACAGATGAATTTGTTGTACCAGTAGAAGAGGAAGGCCTCGTGCTCTCCCTTCCTAAGACCTTCTTCGCCTCGGCCGGCGAAGTGAAGAATGAGCGTGTTATAGTTGAAGAAATTCTTGTGCAGCTTCTGAACTTCTTCCCTTGAGGGCTCCCGGTCGTCCCGGCTTAGCGTCTCGACGGCCCTTTCGTCGAATAGTGCCTTCAGGTCGAGAGGAGAAGGGTATCCGGAAAGGGAAGCGTCAATAGGAAGGCCGGTCGGGGAAGTCCCAAGGATGGCCGAGACGTCAAGGATTGTGGGGCCGAGTGGGCCGAAAGGCAGGATCATGGTGTTGGTGGCCGAACACCATAGACTCAGGGCCGCCATAAGCAGCTCCTTATCCATGGCGACCTCCATGGTCGATAGGATGATGGCATCATAAATACCTAAAACCTTCCATTCCTTGGAGAAGAATGTGCTCATCCGGTCGACCCAGGCAGCCCAAGCCGCAGTAGTCGACGGCCAGGCTCCCTGAGGCCGCGCCAGAGTCCATTTCGACCAGTCGAACCCCTGCAGCAGGGGTGTTAGGCACTGTTCCTTGAGCAGGTTAGTGACAGACGACGGCACTGTGTCTCTGAAAAGGGGACCCAGAATTTGGTGGGTCGTGGCCATGTCTTCTTCAAATCGTAGCGTCTTGACGGCGCTCCGGTCGACGAAATCCTTGCACTTGTTGATCTCATCAGAGAACTTTGAAATGAAGGAGGCCATTTGTGGAGAAGAGATGTTTCTGGAAAAAGAAGGTATTGCAGAAGAACTGGAAGGTTTGATTTGAACGAACAAGGATGAGGAATTTGAGATTTTGGAATTTCTGAAAGCGTAAAAGGCAAATGGCAGAAATATGGGTATTTATAGGCCTTTCAGGATGAATATCAAACGTCTGGGATTCAAAAGGCACTGGTTCAAATTGGGGGGAAATTTAACCGGGAAAGGCTCAATCATTTCGGATATTTTGGGAAACTGCGAAGAGGGGATCGAGGAGTCGAAAATCCAGGACGCACGATTGCGTGCGACGCCAGTTTTAAGGCATTAATAAGGATGAGACGTTTCAGTTAGCGCACGGTTTCGAGGCCCACGATTGAAAGTTTTAAGAGCGGCGGAGAATCGACACGTGGCCACGCTTTGGGGGCAGCAAGAAAAGTGCAATCATGCTTCATAAATGCGCAGGAATAACGGTCATTAAGTTCAAAAAAGCAATAAACGTTTTCGCTTCTTCAAGGTCGAGGCCCGACCAAGAGCTAACAGTCGGCGACCTCAGAAGCGAGGGGGCAATGTTTGGGCCCGAAATATTATTGCTGGGCCGAGCAGCAGGATGTGCTCGGCCCAAGGAGATGATAAATACTATGGGCCGAATAATAAGGCCCGGGCCAGCTGGCAGGGTCGGCCAAATCCCATCAGAGGTAATCCGGATAAATAGAAAGGTCGAGGAAATCCTGATGCAATTAGGATTCTCGACCAGCAAGGAATGAAGTCCCGAAAAGAAGGAAAATTCATAATCCCAGTAGGAGTAGGATTGTTCGAGGAAGAGGCGAATTGGGAAAAGGACTCCCGATCCAAATCGGAGTCAGATTCAGGGAATGGGGGACTATAAATACAAGAAATCATGCAACAGAAAAGGACCTTCACAATCAGCATACAATTGCCCTGCGCAAAACCTCTCAAACACCTTGAGATTTTTCCTTTTCTTTTCCTGCCGACACACCTTCAGTTTGGATAAACAGCACTGTGGAAGCGCCCGGCGAGCACCTTCAGTTTGGATAAACAGCACTGCTGCCGCAGAATCAGCCGACCGAGAAGCACCTTCAGTTTGGATAAACAGCACTGCGTCGAGGTCGACCGATTATCTATCCAAGTCTCGGTCGAGAAAGGTTTTCGAACCTTTGTTGGCAGAGGTCACCTTGCTAAGCTTTCTCGGCATAGTTAGGTGTTACGAATCGCATTGCTCGGCGTACAGGACGCCGAGTGGTTTTATGATTGGATACTCGCAAGTAGGTTTCAGGGTTCGGCATTCCGACGGCCGAACTACGTTTACCATCAAGACATACATCACGTTCGAGTACCTGTGCCCATACACCTTGGTCTCGATTCGACGTGCTTATACTCTCACGAATATAATCACGGTGACCGAATCGGGCTCCGACGATTATTGAACTCCGCAGAATTGGCAGCCTTGTCTTCAGGCTGTAGAACTCAGAGACCGAGAGCGTTCCTTCCTCGGTCGCAATCGCAAGATACAGAAGTCAACGACGCGCTCCAAGCGACATCAACAAATTGTACTCCTCGGCCGAGCTCGGCCGACGAGTTGGCACGCCCCGCATTCAACCGAAGGACGTAGTTAGCTTACTAGTTGCTCGGCCTGCGCGCCACGTAGGTTTTGTAATTATTAGGGTCAACAAAAATATAAAGGGATGGGAAGAACACTCAAATAGGAAGGCAGACATCTGCCTCCAATAAATTCTCCAAAGTTCGGTCTAGAAAATTTCATGAAAAATATACGAGACGCCATTTTGTCCCCAACTCGACACGTGTCTTTTCAGAGCACAATTTATTCAGTATACACGTAGATACATATAGTGATTGGACTGCATCCAAGTACAAGAATCCTGAAGTTGGCCGGCTTTACAGCTTGGAACAAACGAAGCTCTGGACTCTGCGCCCCAACTGAAAGGCTCAAAAAGTCAAATCCGGTGTTTGGATTCCGGTGCTAATACCTCTTATCCGCGTTGAGGAATATCGTTATTCTCGATGGGGAAAGGCGGGGGCTGCTTCCCAAGCAAGAAGAAAGTCCCCTCCGGCGCCAGAAATCCCGACGCCGCCAGCCATGCCTCCGCGGCGCCGATTTCCACTGATGGCAATCCGAATTCCGCTCCCAAGCCAAATGACGACGTTGTCGTCGCCCAGTCACAACCGAATCCCGACCGGGTTCCGAAATTGAGGATATTCATAGTGTTCTACTCGATGTACGGGCACGTGGAGGGGCTGGCGCGGCGGATGAAGAAGGGGGTTGACGGCGTGGAGGGGGCGGAGGGGGTGCTGTACCGGGTGCCCGAGACCCTGCCGGCTGAGGTTTTGGAGGCTATGAAGGCGCCGCCGAAGGACCCTGAAATTCCAGAGATTTCTGCGGCGGAGTTGGTGGCTGCGGACGGGGTTTTGTTTGGGTTTCCGACGAGGTTCGGGAGCATGGCGGCGCAGATGAAGGCGTTTTTCGACTCGACGGGGCAGCTGTGGAAGGAGCAGAGCCTGGCTGGGAAGCCTGGTGGGTTTTTTGTCAGTACCGGGACTCAAGGCGGCGGCCAAGAAACCACTCTGTAAGCTTTTGCAGCATTTCTCAATTCTAACTTGGTTCTTTTTAATTCAAGAAGTTATGAATTTGAATTGGGAACTGAATTGTTTGGTTGGTTTTCTTATATGGTTTGCAAAATTGGGTTTTTATGCTTCTTAATTGATAATTTGTGAAGATTAATGGAGATTATTGTTGGCCAAATGAAGGTTCATCGGGTTTTTGCTGCGAAATTGACATGAAATTTTCAAGTATTATGGATGGTAGTTTTTGAGTTTGTGAGATTATTGTTTAATTCGAAATCGGATTAGTAAAGATTTGGTTTTTAAGGTAGCAATCTTTCCAATATGCATTTGAAGAAATGGCATGTCCTTGTGTTTCAGGATTAACGTGCGTAAATTTATCAGGTTGAACTGGCAAATATGTTTTAGAGGAAATTGACACACTCTAGGTTGCACAAAGATTGTGTATGATTATCTTCGTTTTGTGTAGTCTGTCTCAAACAATCTGAATCAGAAGCACCTTGTAACTTCTTATCCTTGGTATATTAGTATCGCATCCATCATTCGGATAAAGTTACTGCTATGGTTTTGGATGAAAGCCTCGAAAGGTTGATGTAAATTGATGAGAAAATTTAGTGAGACTTGTGTTCTTTTATTTATTGCAGATGGACGGCAATCACCCAGTTAGCACACCATGGAATGCTGTTTGTTCCTGTTGGGTATACTTTTGGAGCTGGCATGTTTAAGATGGACTCTGTACGAGGGGGTTCTCCATATGGTGCCGGTGTCTTTGCTGGCGACGGCACAAGAGGGCCAAGTGAAACTGAGTTGGCCCTTGCGGAGCATCAGGGGAAGTATATGGCATCAGTAGTCAAGAAGCTTGCATAAACGATTTCCAGACCTAGTATCATTCTCCGCTATCATTTTCGTTTCTGTTTGTCCATCTGAATGTATTCCTTCTGCGATTGTTCTTTATTTTCTCTCATTTCTGAGTTCTTTTCTGTTCAGAAAACACTGTAAAGGTTTTAGATTTGTTCTGCCTGATTCTGTCAAATAATTTGTGAATGTGTTGGGTGTGTCATTTTTTATACTTCCATTTCGAAAACATGTAATTCAGTTAGAACTTGATATATCAATAAAGTTCGTTTTCTTTACTATCCGTGATGATGAATCGTTGAATACTGTTCGAGTAGAAGTAATATTGCAGTGAAAAAGCAGTTAACTTTTCTTGCGTAACGTCTGCAATCTGCACCCTTTAGCAATCATCAATGTGGGATGTTCTTGGTGTAGAGAAAATCTAACGATGACTGCGTCGGATAAGTGCAAGTCGTTATTCGATTTTCGGACAAAGATGGCATAGACATCTGCAGTTGATGACAGCAGATGCAGATATGATACTCTATCAACTGCCTGCGCATTTCCATGTCCCATGTCTCGGGCAATCGACCAACAAAAGTCTATGTAGGCCACTCCTGATCGAGCAAAGCACACCGTGTCATTGCCGTGTCATCTCTATGATAAAGAGCGAACGTCCTCTCAAGAAAATATAATATAAAAAAATAGTACAATGCGACTTCTATCTTGGTATTGGGTAGGGCACCAAACACAATACAAGCTCGACCTTTGGCACAATACCAAAACCTTAGCAACGATATAATCTAACCTAGTTCAGTAGTGTACTTTAAGATAGTTGATCAAAATACGTTGGTTCTAACTTTATTGATAACCTAGTAGTAATGAAGTTGGCTTAAACAATGCAATTCCTTACCTGTAAAATTCGATACTTTTTCCTTGTAATTTCGATTAGATTAAATATTCTCCGATAAAAAAACAGAAATAGTAATTTTGTGGAAATTTCTTGTATCTTTCCAACCAGGATTCCAATTCCTGCGTCAAACTCAAGCGAATATAACCACTAGAGCGAATAATGTAGTTTTACGCAAGCTTTTTCCACGTAATGACATGTTTAACCCCACCCCTAGCGACAAAACAATGTATAATTATTAATTTTCAACGACCGATGGGGAAGCGACAAGGACATTTCCGGAAACTCACAACACACACTCAAACGAATTATATCGTTTTAAAGTCGGAAGCTTTTGCTTGTGAAGCTTACATATATTCACATTCACTCTCGCATTCAATTCACTCTCGCTTTCACTCTCTCCTCGTTTCTTCGACGATTCCAAGTTCGTCGCCGAAAAGCAGATATGGCGGACACTCTCAGTGCTCTGAGGTCTCTAATGGCGTCCCACTCTCCGCCTCTCGACGCCTTGGTCGTTCCTTCCGAAGATTATCACCAGGTCTGTCTCAATCTGTCAATTTCAATTGTGCCCCTGTCACTCGATATTAACGTTGTTTCCATTAAATCTTGTATCCGCAAATTTTCGATTTTACTCATGTTTTCTGTTCCTGGATCAAGATTGGAACTTTTCGATTGTAATTTGTAAATTCTGTGTTTTTTATTATTATTATTATTTCTTTTTAAGGATGTTGGGAGTGATTTTTGTGTTGGGATTTTATGTTGTAATTGCAGAGTGAGTATGTTTCGGAACGAGACAAACGGCGTGAGTTCGTTTCCGGCTTCACCGGGAGTGCTGGTTAGTATTGTCCTGTTGTTTGAGGATGTTGCTGTTTAAATTTTGATTGCTTTCAGTTGAATTTTGAAGCTTTTAATGTTGTCGTGCTGAACTTCTGTGTTGAATTTTGTTCAGGTCTGGCATTAATAACAAAGAACGAAGCACGGCTATGGACGGATGGTCGGTACTTTTTGCAGGCAACGCAAGAACTCAGTGACCAGTGGCAGCTTATGCGAATGGGAGAAGACCCGACCGTCGATGTCTGGATGGCAGATGTGAGTCACTGCTTCTTTGAGTAAATCCTACGATTATTTTCAATGTTGTATATTCCGTAGCCTTTAACCTTTTTGCATCGGCATTGACATTAAATTACGAGTTTCAGCGACTTTATGCATTCATATTGGACTCTGTATTAAGTGAATTTTGTGATTTGTTTTCATTAGAATCTACCTCAAGATTCAGCCATTGGTATTGATCCTTGGTGCGTGTCAATAAACACCGCGCAATTATGGGAGCGTGCCTTTGCCAAGAAACGACAGAAGTTGGTTCAGACTTCCACAAATTTGGTAGACGAAGTTTGGAAAAATCAGCCTCCCACAGAAATTAATCCCGTCATTGTACATCCTTTGGAATATGCTGGTCGTTCTGTTGCGGATAAGTTGAAGTATTTAACAGAAAAAATCGTACGAGAGAATGCTCGTGGTATAATCATCTCAGCGCTTGATGAGGTTAGTTGGTTCGGTGTGTTGCTTCAAGTGGCCTCGTACTTTTACTCTATTTTGAATTTGTCATTCGGTATCACGATTTAATTGCTATTCTGCAGGTTGCTTGGTTGTATAATATTCGGGGCACTGATGTTGCCTACAATCCAGTTGTTCATGCATTTGCTATCATGACATCCAACTCGGCTTTCCTTTATGTGGACAAAAGGAAGGTTTCCTCTGAGGTTAGTTAAATCATTGTATCATACACAGTTAACATTATTATCATACATAATACACACATCACCATCTTAATCTTAATCTTAAATCTTATTAAGCAACCTTCTTAAGACAGTGAGTATTGCTTGAAGTTGTCAAGCCACCAGTATTAATAGATGTATTTACTATTAGCCTTCACCAATTTGTGTGTCCGATTACTGATAACAGTGATTATACCCTTTGGACTAAATTACGATGTCCTCCATTTCTTGTTTCATATGTCCTTTTTTCCATGTTATAATGCAAGAGTGAGCATGAGCAGATAATCGGTTTAGTAGACACATCTGACAAATTCACTCGATATGCAGGTAAACTCTTACTTGGAAGAAAATGGCATCGAAGTTCGGGACTATAAATCAGTGAGCTCAGATGTTGCCTTGCTTGCATCTAATCAGCTCAAACCTTCATGTACAGTTAAAGGAACCGAAGCTGAAAAGCCTAATGGTGGAAACAAAGCAGAAGAAACAGATAATGACCTCATATGGGCTGACCCTGGTTCATGCTGTTATGCTTTGTATTCAAGACTAAACCCCGAAAAAGTTATCTTGCAGCCGTCGCCTTTGGCCCTAGCAAAAGCTCTAAAGGTAGCATGCTACACTTCCTATCTTATGGAGATAGCATATTGTTTCTGATGGTTGTGCCAGTGATTTTATTCAATTCATTTTTTCTTGTCAACTGATTGCTCTAAAATCTTAGAACCCGGTCGAGTTGGAAGGGTTAAGGAAAGCTCATATCCGAGATGGAGTAGCTGTTGTGCAATATCTTGTGTGGTTGGATAAGCAGGTAAATTGTGACACCTATGGTATCTTAATATCTTTAAATGTTCTAAACAATATTATTTTCTGATTTCCTATATGTTTTCCAGATTTTGATGCGTTTAGTTCCCTAGATTTGCAACAATATGAAAGGCCTGAACTAATGCTTGATCTTGTATGAAAAAAATGCAGGCGCAGGAGATATATGGGGCTTCCGGCTTCTTTTTGGAGGGGGAGGCAACAGATAAGAAAAACCAAACGTAAGTTTGAGTTTCCTTGTTGAATTTCATACCTCTCACCATGTGGATGAGATGCATCATGATCTTGATATAGAAACGTTTTATGTGTAAGTAAGATGTGAAAATCACACAAAGAACTGTTTTTGTCCAATTGCAGTTAGTGATCATCCATTCTTTGAACTTTCGTACAGTTGATGCCTTATACTGTTCTATGCTTAATTTAATGTTTTGATTGCTGAATATGTGCTGGGTGCCACCATTTTTTTAATTCTATTATATGTTCATGTGTTGATTGAATTGAATGAACTATGACAGGAGAACTGCAAAGCTAACCGAGGTGACTGTAAGTGATAAGCTGGAGGGCTTTCGAGCATCAAAAGAGGTAGTGTGAACTTTTAATACAAAAATCCAACATGATAGTAGCGAAATTCCTTTGATGCAAATGTGCTGACCCCTCATATATATTTCTTGATCCTGTGTTCTTTCTATTTGGTATATTTGCAGTCATGGTTCTGACTGTAAAACTTTTTCTCTTCCACACCTCAGAATATTTGCAACAAGCGGTTACAGAAAAATGAAATATGCAGTTCAATTTATTCTCAGATGTTTACTTGTATGCTTATCTACCTCCATGCATGTTTAGTTTGCTTTACATGATAGGAATTTCTTTTTCTGTTATATTTGCAGAACTTTAGAGGTTTGAGTTTCCCGACTATTTCGTCTGTTGGCCCAAATGCGGCAATCATTCATTATTCACCGGAAGCAGAAACTTGTGCTGAGTTTGATCCAGACAGCATCTATCTTTTTGACTCTGGGGCACAGGTTTGTCAACTTTCATTTGGCTGAAAAAAAATTGCCAACCAATTTCATGCATTTATGTTCTAGCATGCTCACTTACTCATGATGCTTCTGTTCTTTCAATTGGTAATGTTGATGACATGGTTGCAGTATCTTGATGGAACAACTGACATAACACGGACGGTTCATTTTGGAAAACCTTCAGCTCATGAGAAAGCATGCTATACGGCAGTAAGTTCTTTTTGTTTTGTTATTTGGTTGTTGAACTCATCCTAATTTGAACACTGTTGTTCTAACTCTGTTTTGTTATGCTTTGAATTGCCAAAATCTTGTACCTATTCATCCCTGTATTCTGTTACTCATGATCCATTGTCACCACACCTACAGTTTATAACCACCGTAGCCCTTGTATCCACTCCCACTGACCTTCATCACCGTTCAACGTATACTACTGCTACGAACATTTTGTAGTTTTTGACTCATTATTTACACTGCCTTCCTCAAGCTTATTACTACTATTGAAAAGATTTCAGTTTACCATGGCATAAAATAACCACAAATGAAGCAGTACTATCTACATTAGCCTTTTACGCTAGAAACTCAATTCCAAATCCCCATGTTATATCCATCCATCAAAATGGACCCTTAGATTTAACTGATAATGAACGAGTTAAATGAATTTAGATTCACAATGGGATTTCATTATTTTCATGTTCTTAATTTTTACTCTCTGCATTACATAATTTAGATCCACAACAGTTGAGTCCTTTATGTCCTACATACGTAGACTGTTATCCCAAAATTCCTTCAAGCCAATCCTCATTTTAGGGTTATATGAAGTAGCGTGATGTGCTGCATATTGTGCAGGTCCTCAAGGGTCATATAGGTCTCGGGAATGCTCGATTTCCTAATGGAACCAATGGTATTTCATGCTTGTCTTTTTTTCTTTTTTAATCAGATTTTTCAAGTGTAAGCATGTCTTAGTTGAATACATTTTCGTCGTTAACTTTTTACAGGAAATGCGCTCGACATTCTTGCTCGAGTTCCTTTGTGGAAGAGTGGTCTTGATTATCGACATGGTACTGGTCATGGGGTTGGGTCTTATCTAAATGTTCATGAAGGTAAATATTAACGAGAACTGCTCATTCTTTACTCTCCAATGTAGTGTTTAATTTGAGCTTATTAATGAATTTTCGATTCTTCCTTCCATTTGCACTGGTTGAGCAGGTCCACATTTAATTAGTTTCAGACCACATGCTCGAAATGTCCCACTGCAAGTTTCCATGACTGTAACAGATGGTTAGTATCAGAGTATACAATTACTCATTATTATTTATTTTGTTTTACACTTGTATAAAACCTTTCTCAAACTCAACAAAGAATTCAATCCCACATACTGGAGGATAGCCACGCATCAGGAATCATGATTGATATTGTATCTTATGTTGACTATCTCTTATCTTATGTTGTAGTTCATGCATAATGATTGATCGATATTGTGGGAGGTTCTCCCTTTCTCGTTGTCTTTAGAATCTGTGCTCAAGTAATCATGTTTCTTGAATTTTTTATTGTTCATGCATTGCTCATGCTGACAACTTATTAGTCATACTTGGTTAGGGCATGCATCTATGAATTGTTTTGAGTGTCAACGAATGGGAGTTGTTAGTAGCTTCTTGAATGGGACTATGTGACTTGTAAGTACCCTTTAGACTGACTGTAGAACTGCACTTTTCAGAACCTGGATACTACGAGGACGGGAAATTTGGTATAAGATTGGAGAACGTGCTTGTAATCAACGAAGCTGATACAAAGTTCAACTTTGGTGACAAGGGTTACTTGCAATTTGAGCATATAACATGGGTAAGTGCCCAATTTGCTACTTTCCTTACCATTAAATAGTTCGATTTCCATGCTATGCGTGACTTTTCTTTTTCTTTTCGATTGGATCAAATGACTTGCACATAAAACATTGGACATGAACTTAATTTGGACACGAGTTAACTTAGTCGCACAGCGGCCTGGCATTTATGTTACCACAACACTTTCTCCCTCAATTTATCGATTATAGAGCAAGATATCGTGTAATTGTCCAGAAACGACAGAGACTTATACTGGGTTGATCAATTTCCAAATCGATATTGTGGAATTTTCCAGAAAGAACACAGGTGGTGGAGCTGATCTAAAATTTTCTCGGTTTTATTCTCTTACCAGGCACCATACCAGAGAAAGTTGATCGACTTGAGTCTTTTAGTACCTGAAGAACTGGAATGGCTCAACACCTACCATTCCAAATGTAGGGACATTCTGGCTCCATACTTGGATGAATCTGAGAAGGCATGGCTGAAAAAAGCCACTGAACCCATAAGCGCGTGAGCTGCATCCCTCCTTCGCTTCTCTCCGAGAGAAAAGCGAGCTTTCTGAATGTGCATATTGACTCAGTAATGAATAAAAATGTATATTGTATCTCGAGATCAGTAGTATCTCGTGTGCCATCTGTTTTTATGATCGTTTATTTGGAAACTTGCTACCTTTTTTTCGAAGTCTTCGTTGTTTAAACATCGATAATGCATTCCTACCATGCAATGTTACCGAGAAATCGGACCTATGACACCGATGATTCGATTCTCTGGACTGTTAGCCTTTACGATTCGTTATTTGTGCATGCCTCAAGCCCTATCTGCACGCAGTCTCAACCTTCCGGCGTAGGGCGTTGGTCTCTCGTAGTCTTACCAATTTGGGCAGTGCATTGAACGAAGACCCTCCTCCTCACTCATAGCTGCTTCCCCAATCCGAGTAATTAAACCGAAGGCTTATTAGTCGAAATGCCCTCTGAAACTGTCATTGCGTCACAGTTTACCGTTGAAACTGGTTTTGTCTCATTTTGCCGACATTTTCAACTTTTTTTATTTGTGCATGCCTCAAGCCCTATCTGCACGCAGTCTCAACCTTCCGGCGTAGGGCGTTGGTCTCTCGTAGTCTTACCAATTTGGGCAGTGCATTGAACGAAGACCCTCCTCCTCACTCATAGCTGCTTCCCCAATCCGAGTAATTAAACCGAAGGCTTATTAGTCGAAATGCCCTCTGAAACTGTCATTGCGTCACAGTTTACCGTTGAAACTGGTTTTGTCTCATTTTGCCGACATTTTCAACTTTTTTTACTCAATTTATCCACTTCTGTTAATGGACTGTTAAATTTAAGGGTATTTTGGACATTTCAGTTTTTGCACATTGTTTACCTTTAGCCACCACACTAAACAAGTCTCAATTTTATTTTTGACAACTCTAATTCAAACGCATAAATTTTGGGTAGTTTTAAAAATAAATTATTCAATCAATAGAAAAATTCCGAGCAACAAAATCATTGTATCAACCAAAATAAGGGTTACATTTGTTCGTAGAGTCATTTCACTTGCAAGACATTCATGTATTGGCTCGAAACTTTGCAATTGAAAAATAATCATTACAACAAAACCAGTGTACCATTAAGCTATCCTATTCCTATCCAAAATACTTCCCAAACCAAAAAAAAATCATTTTAAAGAAAATGTGCACATTTTGAAACAAAAAATTTCACATTGTTGAGCACTGATTCCACTAGGCATGAGCTTGTTCAAACTGTGCACATTTTCTTTAATTGATTTTTTTGGTTTGGGAAGCATTTTGGATAGGATAGCTTAATGGTATAATGATTTTGTAGTAATGAATATTTTTCAATTGCAAAGTTTTGAACCAATACATGGATGTCTTGCAAGTGAAATGACTTTACGAACAAATGTAACCCTTATTTTGGTTAATACAATGATTTTGTTGCTTGAAAATTTTCTATTGATTGAATAATTTACTTTTTAAAATGCCCAAAATTTATGCATTTGAATTAAAGTTGTCAAAAATAAAATTGAGACTTGTTTAGTGTGGGTAAATAAATGTGTAAAAATTGAAATGTCTAAAATACCCTTAAATTTAACAGTCCACTAACGGAAGTGGGTAAAGTGAGACAAAAAAGTTGAAAATATCAGTTTTAGGGGGCAAAGTGCAACAAAACTAGTTTCAAGGGGTAAACTGAGACTCAACGGTAGTTTCAGGAGGTATTTCGACTAATAAACCTTAAACCAAATCATTCTGCATTCTTAGAATTAACAGCGATTACGTGTTCTAATTTTAGGACATGAAAGCACATGATTAACTTGAAATACCGTTAATCTTGCATTGTTATGTGTTTCTCCTGTCATGAACACGTTATTCCTCCTGCTTAGTAGCTCACCATTAAGGCTTGACTGTCTTCTCACTGCACGTTGAAACCCATCACTTAGATGATTGGATCTAGATCTTCTCCTTGCTGCCCATATGTTCGCAATAGAATTAAAAAACATTAAGCTTACCAATTTAAAAGCAACAAGAAAAGTACCTTAAAACGTAAGGGGAGAATTGTCTTGGTGTTAGGGTTTCATTTTTAATTTTGTGTTTGGTTACAAACTTTTTCTTTCTCCTTGGCATGAATTAATGTAGAATTTCATTTGCAGTAAAAAAAAAAAAAAAAAAAAACAAAAACAAAAACAAAAACAAAAGCATCTTGAAACAAACATATTCTTATTTCACTAATTGGACTTGGCTGTATGAATCTTAGAATGTCATTGCACTCGATTTTGCGTTAATTCTTCCGTTAGATTCAAGTACTTTATAAACATCTCGAAAAATGTTACATTAATTATTATCGTTCATTGAACTTAAACTTACAACCTGTTTTCAAATTCATAATAAAATGAAGATTGATAGAATAGCACAAACCAAAATTTGTCGCTATTAGTTAATACTGAAAGATTCAGCCAACATTTTTATACTATTTAAGTTATTTGTTCACGTACTCCTTTTTTTTTTTTTTTGGTAAACAATTTGTTTACTCCAAAGTTGGCGTTGCTTGTTGATCCCTCACTTGCTTAGCCAATTCAGAGAGTTTGTTGACATCTTGTGATTGTCTCTATATTTTAAAAGGTGTCCAAGTGCCAACTGATCAGTTGCATTGAGTTGTCATAGTTGTCATAGCTTGCACACAACTTATCTTGTTGGCACCAACACAATTATTAACCAGACCTTATGCAAAAACGCATTTTTTGTATATAACGGATTTTTTTCTTGTGATTTGGAATTGGTCATTGTTTGCCAAAAGTTTCCCCTCAAGAGTGGTCCTTATTCTTTAACAAGAAATGCCATTTTAATAGTAAGGTTGTTCAATTAAATTTGATAACTTAATTAAACTTCTTATTTATCGTAACGCTAAAAGCAACCCCAAATACAATAAGAACACAAGACAAGATGAAATAATGCTTGGAAGCATTATTGAGATAAGTAGTAAAATACGGAGACAAAACTGTCTACTAGTATGTACGTCTAGTTAATGAGTTTTGCAAGTCTTATTGTACTCATTTATCCAAGTGTTTGTTTTGGCATGAGAGTCCAAAGATTTTTCCAATAGTGGGAGTTGCCTCGTTAAATCCTACATATTATGTGCACACTTTATTTAAACTTAAGCCTAGAAAAGAATGGAGCAACGATGAGTGTAGCTGTAGCATTGTGCACATTTTATTTTGGTGTTGCTTTTTGTTTTGATAGAAGAAAACAAATTCACAGTGGTTTTGCCTCAACAAGTCAATCACATAATTTTTTTTTATGCTTTAAATTAAGAATGAATGAATAATGTTTTTTCGAGTGACAATACAGCCCTAATAAACATTGTTTTGCATTGAGTTGTCATAGTCGTCACAACTTGCACACACCCTATCTTGTTGGCACCAATCCGGCAATCAACTAGACCGTATGTAAAAATGCATTTGTCACAAAAAACGGAATTTTTCTTATGGTTTGGAATCGGTCATTGTTTGCCAGGAGAGCATCAAGTTCCCCCTCAAGAGTGGTCCTTATTCTTTAACAAGAAAAGCCATTTAATTAGTAAGGTTGTTCATTAAAATTCTTTATTTATCATAACGCTAAAAGCAACTCCAAATACAACAAGAACATAAAACAAGATGAATTCACGCTCGAAAGCATTATTGAGATGATTAAGTAACAAGAGAATGCCTCCAAATCAGTTTCGGACGTTAACATTGGCAAGCTTCATGTGCATCGACTCGCCATGCTTTGCAAATTGAGAAAGAGCATTACGAGATGAACCCCCTTCTTCCAAAGCCTTTGCGGCACTTTCTTTTAGCTTCTTCATTCTTTCCCTCAAAACAAAGCCTTTTTGGTCCTCCATAATCATCCTCACCATTTCCTCTATCTCTTTTCCATCCACCATTTTCTTCCACGGCGGTATCTTCGACCGCACTGCCACTTTGAACTCTTCTGTCAACAGTGTGGCGTTCGGCCTCTGCTCCGCATGAAGAGGCCAAACAATCATAGGCACTCCATTGGTTAGGCTCTCTAGAGTTGAGCTCCAACCACAATGCGACAAAAATCCTCCGACCGATGGATGGGCCAAAATCTCAACTTGTGGGGCCCACAAAGGAATAACAAGCCCAAGGTCCTTGGTTCGATCAACAAACCCTTCAGGCAAGTACTTCAACAGGTCTTCATTATCACAGTCAGCCGTAAAATAGGCCGCATCCGCAGTTGTTGTGGTGGGAGCGCGTATCACCCAAATGAATCGTTGTTGGCTGAACTCCAAACCCCAAGCAATCTCAGTCATTTGCTCGTGCGACAAAGCCCCACCACTACCAAACGACACGAAAATTACGGAGTCACTAGGTTGCTTGTCTAGCCAATCAAACACCTTTCCCTTTGAACATGACAAATCATTAGGCCTTATTATGGGCCCAATTGGATAAACCGGCACTGTCAAGTGCTGCCCCAACAAGTTCTCATCTCTAAGCGCCGCAAGGGTAGTGGGCTCTAACTCCTCCCAGGTGTTTAGCAAGATCCCATCACTACACTTAGGGATCCGGCTTGCTATCCCAACAAAATCATGGTATTGCTGGTTGGTCCGGTACAACATAACATCAAAGACATCGAGCTGCGGACGGAACTCCCTACAACCTGGGATCTTCAACGGCTCTTTGTGGTCAACGAAGTTTCCTTCGACTTCCTTGTCGAATGTCAGAGAGCAAATCAAGAACGAGAAAAACCATGCATTGGAAGCAAAGAACAAGTACTTTGGAATCCCTAGCTCCTCGGCAATGGGAAACGATTCGGTGCCGAACAGGTCCACGATAAGCATGGTCGGGGTGAACTTCATGGCACGTACGGCTGACCGGAACTCATGTCGTAGCTCTCGCATCATTACGACCAGGTTTGTAGTGACTGAGGTGTCCGGGCCCACGAGGCCAGAAATGTCCGGGCGTGGGAGTTGGACGATGTCCAATATTTTTGTGGACGTGGCTGCCTTGAGTTCCGCCTCGGAAGACGGGGAGATGAAGATTGTGACCGCAAAGTTTAGCTGCGTGACGAGCCGTTTTCCTAGCTCGAGGACGGGAATAAGGTGCCCCATTCCCGGGCCGCAGAGAATGGCTGCATGTTGCTTGGAGCTCATGATCTCCGCTGGACCTAGACTTAGAGAGGAGGTTGAGAGATAGAGACTCAAATTCTCAAAGAAAGAACAATAAGTGCAACAAGTAAGCCAAGTTTGTAAGGAATTAAGTGGTAGAGACAATATTGAACTAGGTGTGACGGCAGACGCACTAATTTAATTCGACGGTACATGATAATTTGATCTCACACTAAAACCCTCAATTTCTAATTTAATTTTTCCATATTGAATCTTACATATGATACCAAAAACCTTCAAATTAAAGAATATTACTGCCTATTTCATACAATAGAAAGAGAGAAATCGAACAGTTAAGAAAAAGTGAATACCTTGTAAGGTGCTTGTGCGTGTGCGAGGGGGTGTCTGTGGGCAGAGTGGCCGCGGAGAGGTCGAAGAGGAAGAGTAGAAGATGAAGGCCGAAGTCTTGTTTTAACTCTCTGGGCGTAGAAGAGTCTTAAATTTTATTTGGTTAGTCAATAGTTTGGGCTTGTTTCATTTAATATTGTAAGAAAAACTTGTCATGGGTCCATTCCTGCCTACGTTTTTTGAAGAGCCTGATAAGATAAAATCAAACGAACCATACGTAATACGTCTATGCCATATTTTTCAAGTATAATATACGTTTTTTAACTAATACAAACAAGTTGTTAGGAGAGAGATTTTTTTTTTTTTTTTTCTTTTCGTTTAATTTGGAAAAATGAATGAGTGTCAACTAAAAATTTAGGAGCCGCTAGGCAATTTGATAACAATATCATTTTCAACTTTTGTTTTTCATTTTTTTTAAACTAAAATCTTGTTTGGTAACTACTTTCAAATTTTAGTTTCCAAAGAAACAAAAACTGAAAACTGCTTTCTTAGGTTTCAAAATTTGGCCTTGAGATTCCATTTTTTGGTTTTCAGTTTTCATTTTTTTTAAAACTAAAAACTAAAAGTAGCTAGCAAACAAGATTTTAGTTTTTAGTTTTCAAAAAAGTAAAAACAAAAAATAAACATGAAATGGTTATTAAACGGCTCACACCCCAACCTGGATACCCACGTGGATACTGAAGTTAAGGCATGATGGCTGACACTACGAAGGGTGGCGAAGCCAAAGGTGAAGGTGATGTGTAAGTACGAACAAATTAAAGCTTAAAATTAAAACAAGAGTGCCTAGTGTGCGGGATGAACCCAATAAGTGATTATTTTTGTCTAAATTTATCTCTCATGCTATCAATCACAAAAATAACTAGCATTTTAAAGACATTCACTCACTCAAATAAGTTGGTCATACATATACATCCATGTAAGTAGGTCTTGGTATCTAACTTGATTTGATTTTTGGACTAACGTTTGAGTGGTTGAAATATTTTTGGAGCAGCCCAATAATCTTTTAGTTGCCATGTTCTATGGAAAGTCAGTCGCAGCTAATTTGATAATATTGACAATAATAATTTGTTTTGAATTCATTTTTGGTGATAATCAAATTTAAAATGGCTCATTTTACAAATGAATCAGACTCTCTCAAAATGAGACTATTCATGAACTCTTTGATATCTCATTTTCTTGCACGATACTTTATAATATTAACACGACAATTATGTCAAAAATATAAAGTGATGAAAATTCATGAATAGCCTTCCTTTTAAAAAGTTCTCTTTAGCATTTCTCTTTTTTAAGTTATACATATTATTGCCTTCACCAGCAAAGAGAGAAATCATTACTCTAGGACTGCCCTTGAGTTTTCGTGAAAGTGAAAAGGCTGTTACATTTTTTAGTTCTTTCAAAAGAATAATGTTAGGAGATCAAATTTTGTAAATCAAATGACATAGTTGGTGATAATTAGATTATTACTTAATTATTGATTAACATACTTATTTTCTATTGGTGACACATCATTTGATTTACAAATTTAGTTTAAAATTTAGTATCCCTAATGTGGATGCAAATTTTCGCCTTCTCCTTCTTTGACAAAATTGCACCTACAAAACAATCAACACCTTTGGTCAAGGCCAAGAGCCTCACGCGCCCACGATGAATGGGGGGGCTTCGCCAGAAGAACCTCCGATGCCAAAGTTAGAATTTAGAGAGAAAAATGTTTGGAGAGTTTTGCAAGAGTGTGTAACCTAACTTTTTAGAGAAAATAAGGTCCAATTTATAGAGCATGGCCGGCCCTCTTTGGAAGAGAGAGTGGCCGGCCCTTGTGTGTTTTTTGGGGTGTAATGGGTGAGTTATTTGGCAATTAATGAATTAATTAGGTAATAAATCCATTAATTGGCCAATTAACTCAATTTATATGGAATGTTGTGAAGGTTATGGAGTAAATACCTTGTAGGAAATATAAGATGAGGATGGATGAAATAATTTTGAATTTGTTACCTATTTTGGGCACTTTTAGCTTGGTTGAGGGATGCTTGCCCGCTGCTCACCCGTAGGAAACCTGGTGTGGCTCGAGGGTAATTTTGTCCTTTTAACCCAAAAATCCACGTGTCGCCTCTTGATTATTTTTGACTCCACACCTAACATTATCACTTCTAAAATCTTTGAAAACTTTTTGGTGGCGGCATTTATTCATTTTGAATTCATTGGTTTTTGAAATAAGAGAAAAATGTGTTATTGCCTTTTATTTTGGGTAAGATAGTAAGACCAATTTTTTAAACCAAACTTGCGAATAAATTGATGTGTCACCAATAAGAAACAAACACATTAATCGACACTTAATTGATAATCTAATCATCCACAATCATATCATTTGGTTTGCAAATTTAACTTTTAAAATTTTGATTTCCCTAATATTACCCTTCGATTTTTTAAAAAAGAGACAAAGAGAGCTGCTGCTTTTTGGCTTGACAGAAGAAAACGAATTTGGTGCTGCTGCTGCCGTATCACACTCACACGTATTACTCAGTGCAACATGTATGTTTAAGAGAAAATAATATTTTTCGTGTTGTTTTTTACCGGCTTTTAATAAGAAATCAATTATAAAAATGTACTTTTTAATTTTCATTATTGATTGATTTTTAAAAATCATTTCATTCAAACATTCTGCATGATTGCGTTAATATTAGCAATGCTTGAGAAGAAGGTGTTTGATGGTCGCTTTAGTGTGATGCTACTTTCACTCGAAGACTAAAGAGAGATAGAATAGCAAAGCCCAAGAAAAAACTGCTTTCTAGTTGTATGTCTAGTTGATGAGTTTTGTAAGTCTTTTTGTACTCATTTCTCTTAGTGTTTATTCTAACTTGGGAGCCGAAGATTTTCCCAATTGTGAGATTTGCCTCTTTAAATTCTACATTTGGTGTGCACATTTTACTTATCTTTTTAATTGCAAATATGTAGGATAGTTTGGTATGTGATGTGGATTTGAAAACTAAATTGAAAGTTGAATTTGAATTGAATTTTAAATTGGAATCTATTCACTGCCCTCTCTAACTTAAGTTATTACCCATTCTAGAACTTTCAATTCCATTCTAGAACTATGAATTGGCACCATAGCAGATCACTAGAATACTTAGTGAGATCCGTGGGTAGTCTAGGATGAATCGTGTTGTAGGTTCAATTAATTTCTCATCCACCACACTTTGATGGTGACAAGTATGCTGCGTGGAAGGCGAAAATGAAATCTTTTATGTGGGCATTTGATGACAAAGCGTGGCTTGCGTTTAAGACTGCTAGAAACCTCTAACAATTGAAGAAATAAAAGGTGAAGGAGAGTCCTATGTGTCAATAACTAAGTTTAAGCCTAGAAAAGAATGGAGCAATGATGAGTGCAACTCTAGCACTTTTAACCAAAGGGCCTTAGATTGCTTTATTCACATCCCTATTGTATGAATAATTCAATTACATAATCTTTTTTATGCTTTAAATTAAGAAAGAATGAATAATACTTTTTGGAGTGGCAATAACAGCTCTAAAAAATAATGTGTTGTTGTTTGGACCCAAAATTACACCATCGGCTCAAATAATCGAGGTCATCGGATGATTAGAGATTTTTCTTAACATTACTATTGGTTTTTTTTTTTTTTTTTTTTTATCATAGTAATTATCTTGAAAATATCCTTGAAGTGTACAGAGTTGTGATACGCATAAAGCTCCATTCAGAAGAGGTTATGTGAAATGCCTATGGAGCCAAAAATAATCACAAGGCGACAAGTGGATTTTGGATAAAAGAGGACAAAAATACCCTTGAGACATACTGGGATTCCTATGCGCGAGCAGCGGGCAATCATCCCTCAACCAAGTCAAAAGTGCCCAAATAAGGTAACAAATTCAAAATTATTTCATCCTTCTCATTCCATATTCTCTACAAAGCAATCATTCCATAACCTTCAAAACATTCCAGAAAAAATAGGTTAATTGGTTAATTAATGGATTTATTTCCTAGTTAATCCATTAATCACCAATTAAATCACCCATTACACAAATTTTCACCCATTACACACCAAAAATACCCCAAGCGGCCGGCCACCTTTTCTCCAAAGGGGACCGGCCATGCTCTATATAGCTAAGTCCACACTCTTGCAAAATTCCATAAACTCTCTAAACACTTTTCTCTCTAAATTTTAAGTTTGGCCGAAGAAGGCCAAAGCCCCCCCCCCAACATCATCGTGGGCACGTGAGGCTCTTGGCCTTAACCCTATTGTTTTGTAGGTGCAATTTTGTCCAAGAAGAAGAAGGCGGAAATTTGCATCCACAAATTGATGCTTTCATTGAGAGTTGAGTCCTACACTCGTAGAAGACTCTCGCATAAAAGGTTTTTCTCTATTTTTTCTTGTCCATTTGTATATTTTTCGTACGTTCTTATTATTAGAATTTTTTATTTGCTAAGATTCTTTGATAAAACGTAAAAGAGAAATACAATGGCTATAAATTTAGAAAATTCCACAAGTGAAATTTCCAATATTTAAGAAATGGGACCACAGTAATCCACGAGGCTAAATGTGATCATAACTGGAGCGGCACCACCGCTATGGGGCTTCACTATGGCAACCACCGCGGTGGCCACCACCCGCAGCGAGGTCCATGGCACCACCATCACGGCCTGAGCCGTGCCATCTAAGGCCCACGGCACCAAAACCACGGCCTAAGCAATGTCATTCCAAGCCCAACACGAGCCTAACGCGTTACCAAGCCAAGCCCTAGCTTTGCACCCATGTGCGCCATATACCGACCAGCCCATTCTTATAACCCAACCTGCTCCCACCGAGCAGCCCATTCCAGTGGCCCAACCTGCTTCCGCGGCCCAACCTGCTCTCGCGGCCCAATCTGCTCCCGTGGCCTTCTAAGCAGCTCAAATCGATCCAAGATTAGTTCAACCATCCCGGCTCTAAATTTTTGGACTGACGATCGAACTGGGAGTATTTTCACCATATTTTTCTGCGGATTTGACATTTCCTAACTCAAACCTCGTGCTTGGAATCTACCACACTTCCACTGCTCAAGGAGACACATTCCTTCCAAGCTATTTCAACCCAAATGGAGAACAACACTTGTCTCGACAAGCATCCTCGCACAACAAACAACCTTGGTGAACAGCTCCTACAGCACACCGAGGTGCAACGTGCCCCAAACCAGGTGTCCCGAAGTAGGATAAGGGCAGACAAAGAACCTCTCCAGCAGCGTCCTGGCAAGCAGCCACGAACTGAGCGTTCAGGCAGTGTACACTTCTTATTAGGCCCCCGAGATAGCGTATACTCCCGTCTTAGCACGCGGAGGAGCGTGCACTCTCGACTAGGCCCACAAACGAGCGTACATTCATTGTTGGGGTCACATTCCGATAGTTAACATGAGCAACCTTCCAGGCGAAGTGTTCATTTACAGCTAAGCCTGCAAGAAGCATATTCCACCTCATATTGGAGTAGGCAGCACGGCGGACGGAGAGAAGCAGTCACTCAATTCGGCTCAAGTTCAT
This sequence comes from Pyrus communis, assembly GCF_041283825.1. Taxonomy (NCBI): domain Eukaryota; kingdom Viridiplantae; phylum Streptophyta; class Magnoliopsida; order Rosales; family Rosaceae; genus Pyrus; species Pyrus communis. Next base: position 20,482,239 of record NC_142566.1, on the reverse strand, counting down.
TCGGCAACTTGCGAAGAACTCGCTCGCCTGCTAGGTACATACTACACGCACCGCATTCGCGACATAGAAAAGCCAAACACATGGAAAAGAATCCTAGAGCAGAAAGTCACGATTCGGGGCAGTCGAGAAATCTGCTACCCCAATAAAGGCCAATTCAGGAAGAAGTAAAGAGACTCTTGACGAAGCGATTATGTGATTTCCAACGCAACAAGGTCACCAACAAGGCACTACGATGAAACATGTTCAACATAAGCAGGTCACTTTTCACGGATGAGATCGAGCAGGTAGAGCCTCTATGCGAGTTCAGAATGCCACATTTCACATCTTTCAAAAGGGATGAAGAACCGGAGAGACATTTGAAGCATTATCGAAGCACAATGATCCTCTATCAAAACAACAATGATCTCATGTGCAAGATATTCGCCACCACTCTACAAGGCGAAGCGCAAGATTGGTTTTACACCTTGCCGCCAAAATCTGTATGAAGTTTCAACGAACTTTCTTCGGTTTTTACCAAAGAATATTCATCATATCGCTCGATCAAAAAGAAGTCCGACCATTTGTTCAACGTCAAGAAAAACCCAAAAGAGTCGCTTCATGACTATGTGAAGAGGTTCAAAGCAAAGAAGGAAAAGATAGTCGGATATAACGACTTGATAGCTAGAACAGCTTTCCAAAAAGGACTTCCAGCAGACCACCAGTTATTCAGAAAATTGATCATGAAAGAAGATCTAACTCTAGCAGACTATTTTGCTCTGGCAGAGAAGTATGCACTTTGGGATAAGGCACGCTAATGCACATTCAAGGACTTGAAGAAGTACCTGACATCACCTCCCTACTATCCAAACTGGAAGCAGAGGAGGACTGATTCACATGTTTGACTGTATCTGAAGCAGCAATGAGCTCTACCATCATACAAGAAGAGCTGGGGCCCCGACTACCTGTATTCCACATGTTTGGCGATAATTGTTGCAACCCGAAAGCTTAAGTTTTACCTTTAAATGCACGTAGTCATCCTCATGATGCATTATTCCGCCCAATTCAAACGCGCGACGATAAATGTGTAGACCCTGGCGGATGTAAAGTTTTCTGACGAACGCAACAACTCAGCCTAAAAGACATGCCAAGGGCAGACGAACACTGGAAGGACACACTCTAAAACAAGTTTTGTCCTTGTTGCGCCAAAAGATTATACATAGAAGCAACATATATCGGCAATTGAGCACTACCTCTTGCTGCGCGTCACACAGCCCTAGCCAACTCTTGCTCCATAATTTAGCTCTAGAATGGTCCAATACCGGTAGTTGAGCATCTCCTGCTATGTGTAACATGGCCCCAACTCCATGACTCCCTACCATACACCAAGATGCTAAAAAGTTAGTACAAAAGTACGACCGCTGCTAGTGCTCTGATACCAACACTGCCTGCCAGCGAGCTGCACTCGTATACGAGTCCTTGGCCGTTCATGCAATAGGCAATCGCCCTGGTAGGACTTATGCTGCCTACTACTAGGGCAGATGCATGATAATCGTGGCAAACGACTACTTCACCAAATAGGTAGAAGCAAAGCCCAAGACGACCATGACTCAAACGGACATAGAGCACTTTATATAGAGGAACATCATTTGTCGATTTGGAATCCCACAGTCCATCGTCACTGACAACGACCCACAATTCGTGGGCAAAGGTATGGCAAAGTTCTTCCAAAAGTATGGCATCAAGCAGCACATGTCCACGCCGAGATATCCTCAAGGCAATAGGCGGATCGAAGCATCCAACAAGATGATTCTCAACTGCCTCAAGAAATCCCTCACCAACAAGAAGGGAAAATGGCCAGACGAACTCCCTGGATGTTTATGGGCATATCGCACCACCAAAAGATGAGCAACTTGTGAGACTCCTTTCTTTTTGGCATTTGGCTTAGAAGCAATCATTCATCCCAATGTCATTAAGTCAAGTATCACCGTTCTACTACCAAGCATTGAGCAAAACAATAAGGAGATGGCCACAAGTTTAGATCTGGCAGAGGAGAAACGCGAGTAGACCATTACCTGTATCGCAGCCTACCCACAGCAGCTTCTCTCCAGCTACAACAAAAAGGCCAAGATCTGGCTTTCCAGCCCGAAGATCTAGTCCTAAGAAAAGCCTTCATCATTATCCACAGAGAATACTCCAAAAAGATGGATCCCATCTGGGAATGTCCATACAAGATCAGCAGAGTAGGCAGAAAGAGTAATTACACCCTCGCCACCATGAAATGACAAAAGGATCGAAAAGCAGTAGAGCGCCTACAATCTGAGGAAGTACCATATGTAACCTTTTACTACATCAAAGCCTAAAGACTCAAGCAGCTCAACGAGGACCACCTCACAAGCCGATGACTATCCAGTTGTTATGCAGTTCTTACCTTACAACTAAGTTCTCGTTCATTTCACTTGTTTTTCAATGAGGAATTCAGAAGTAATCACAACTTGGCTCGGCTGCATGCTTATAACAACTGATCACTTATGCACTTCAAAAGAAGATCACGCCCTTTTTAAAGACTCATCGCAAGAATTGCGCCCCCCGAGTGACCAACCATGCTCTCTAGTGCGAGAGGGTAAACCACTTCCCCGACACCCATATGGATCAGCTCTCCAAGATGGGAAGATAAACTTTACACTCCAAATATCCAGACGTGGATAAGCCTGGCTGCCCTAGTATAACTAGATGCACAATGGCTTGCGCTGGGATTCCTAGAAGTAGCCACAATGGTCTTTTTCAAGGCTTAGCTAACTGAAGGATTTTGGGTCTCTTGGCTTAATCCTTGGGGAACCATGCGCTAGAGACGGATGAGGCACATTACGCAGTACGCCCTATGAACGGCTGCCCTTGGAACCCTAAAACTGTTACAGAATGCACTAAGGTAGCCTACGGTTTCCGGAAGACTGCCTACGGCTTGCATTTCGAGCAGTAAAGCCGCGCTAGACTTATACAACCGCACATTCTTGTGAAAGGTTAAACAAGCTAGTGTGCATATAAGAAGCTTTATCCACTGCCGACATGCTACGTAGTCGATAAGCTTTACCTCTGCCAAGTGCGGAACAACCTATACCAAATCCTAAAGTGTTGTGATACTTGCTACGCAACCTACGAAATTGGAAAAAGTCAAGGTTAACAGCCTAGTGGTTACGCGGACTTATCTGCTTCTGTAAGTAAGACATCCGGCTGCCAACCCTATGGATAACAACTTTGCAAAGTTCTACACCAACACCTACGGCTTCATAGGCTACGCGGGCTTGTCTGCTTATAGAAAAGTAGCACGTCTGCCACTGGTCTGTAAAATCTAAAGGTTAGGGCATGAACAAAAGAAGCGAAGATGAAGAAAAGTGAAGGAACCATATTTATAAACAACTAGCATAGGCCGAGGAAGTTCAAGCAAAACAAGATCTACAAGGAAAAACAAAGAAAATCCTAAAGGCTACCTAGAATATTACACTTCAGCAGCTTGGACATCTCACGACTACTCGGTCATCACACCTTCAGCAACCGCGATGCTTTTATCAGTGGCATTATCCAGCGCTTCACCCCCGGCTGCTCCAGCCTGGGCACCAACATCTCCAGTTACTTCACCAATGGAGGTCTTAAAAGTAAAGGCAAACAAGTCTTCCAGAGAAATAAAGAAGATCTCAAAACCTCGAGCCCATCATTCTCACCCTTCAGCTGCTCATCCTCCTTGAGCAGACTAACACGAACACGTTGCAGCTCATCCACTTCTTTCTTCAAACTTTCATTGATCTTCAGTGCGCCCTGGAGTTCCAACACTTGGGGTTCAAGCCTATCAAGAACCTTCTTGAAGTGGATTACTTGGTTATATTCAGCAATCAACTCTTCATCCTTTGCATAACTAGGGGAACGAAACTCATAAATGACACAATCAAAATCTTGAATATAAGAAGAATAAGCTTCGGCTGCCACAACCTTTGCCTCCTTATTGGCAGCCTTGGTATCCTTTTGGTCAATGAGCATAGACTCAGCTGCCAAAATAGTCGTCTTCTACATCATTGCAAATAGAGCAGTCTTCCTATACTCGACCGTACGCTTTGCAAAGGAACTTGGGCAAACAACATTTCCAACGTCATCAACAAACTTGGCACAAGCGTTTATCTCTTCAAGCAAATCTAGTTTCAAAAACACGTAGATCTCAGCAGCCTCCCCATAAGTAGTGTGACATCCCACATCGCCCAGGGGAGTGATCCTTAAATGTATATTCACATCTCTACCTAGCACGATGCCTTTTGGGAGCTCACTGGCTTCGGGTTCCGTAGGAACTCCGAAGTTAAGTAAGAAGAAGGCTAGAGCAATCCCATGATGGGTGACCCACTGGGAAGTTGCTCGTGAGTTCCCAAAAATAAAACCGTGAGGGAATGGTAAGCCCAAAGCGGACAATATCGTGCTACGGTGGTGGAGCGGGCCCGGGAAGTGATCCGTCCCGGACCGGGATGTGACAAGCAGACTTAGTGGATTTCTCACAGTTGCCTACTCGAGCAGTCTTCTCCTTCCCAACAGGCAAATCAGTCTCAGTAGCAAAGGGAGTGGGCCTTGGCGTCATTTTAGCAACAGAGTCCACCTTATCGTTCTTCATAATAGCAAGCCTCTCCAAAGATGAACCAAACTTAGCTCCCAACGGATATCTTGGTACAGACTTCGGTACTGGGGAATGACAGGACCTCTATTGTAAACAACTGTATCAGCAATCAAACTAGCCATCTTTGGCATGGCAGGCGTCACTGGCTCAGATCTAGCAACCCTATCTTGCGTCCCATTGGAAAAAGTCAAGTCAATCATAAGCCTGGGGGCAGCCGGCGAACCCTAGCGAGCAGCGGAAGAAGTTTTTGGTTTTTTCTCAACCGGCATCTCTTGAGCAGGCGAGGAAGATCCATTTTCCCATATTCACTTACAGCAGGATCCACAACAACAATTGGATGAGCTAATACATCTGCCTTGATCATATTCATCTCCTTTCTCGGAAGCAGCCTACATTTTTCGTGGCGAAAATGATTAAGCAGCCAACGCCATTCATTGTATTCAGCAGGGGAGCTCAACCCATATTGGCTTTACTTTCATTTTTTCTCTCGAATTAGCAGGTAGGAGGCATGTATGCCTAGCATTCCAGTAGCCCATAAGGCCCGCGACCTCCTCATTTCTCCTAATCGTCGGCCTGGCCCGTGTCAGGTCTAAAAGCCTAAAGGACATAAGCCATGCGACTCACCTAGCATTGCGCCCCAGTGCCACAATCTACGACCCTAGCCGCACAAGCTGCCCTTGGCTCTAGCCAAGCCGAGTAACCTAAAGCAATGATCCCTGCCACAACACCTCTTCGGCCCATGTCGAGCCAACTCTTGGCCTCTGCCAGCCGACGTGCTGCACCACCCCGACGACTGCCCCCATGACAGCACTATCCAAGAAGAAGACAAGAAAAATTAAATTTTTCTTACATCAGTACGGCACGGAGAAGACGAAGAAAGCAACAAAAAATGGTCATTTGCACGGTCAAGATGTAAAAGATTGCTAGAGAAGGGAGAACAAATATCCTCTAAGCTCTCTCTCTCTTGTAGGGTAGAATAAATTTCTCTTCAAAATTGATTTAATAACCCACTTAAGGTGGACTTAAATAGGCTTTGAGAGAAATTTATTTCCCTTTCCAAGAAGGATCTAATTTCCTATTAAAGAGGGAATCTACATCAAAATAGGAAGCTGTCTTAAGTTTCCTAAACCAAGAAGATCTCTACACCTGCTGCCCTTTCCTGCGAGCATCCCAACAGGTGTAGGGGCATTTGTGGAGCCAAAAATAATCATAAGGCGACAAGTAGATTTTTGGATAAAAGAGGACAAAAATACCCTTAAGGCATACTGTGATTCCTATACGCGAGCAGCATGCAATCATCCCTCAACCAAGTCAAAAGTGCCCAAAGAAGGTAACAAATTCAAAATTATTTCATCCTTCCTCATTCCATATTCTCTACAAAGCAATCATTCCATAACCTTCAAAACATTCCATAAAAATTAGGTTAATTGGTTAATTAATGGATTTATTTCCTAATTAATCCATTAATCACCAATTAAATCACCCATTATATCAATTAATCATCCATTACACAAATTATCACCCATTACACACCAAAAACACCCCAAAGGGCCGGCCACCTTTTCTCCAAAGCGGACCAGCCACGCTCTATATATTGAACCCCATTTTTCTTTAAAATGCTAAGTCCACACTTTTGCAAAATTCCAATAACTCTTTAAACATTTTTCTCTCTAAATTCTAACTTTGGCATCAGAGGTTCTTCGGCCAAAGCCCCCCCCCCCCAATTTATCGTGGGCGCGTGAGGCACTTAGCCTTGACCTTAATGTGTTAATTGTTTTTTTGGTGCAATTTTGTCCAAGAAGAAGGAGAAGGAAATTTTCATCCACAATGTCGTGCAACATTAGAGTCATATCTTGCATGCAGAACCACATGGAACAATACCACAAGGATGCAATTAATATTGGATGATCAGCATGTGGATATGCTTTTTGGATTAGTCAAAATGAGGTGATGTGATGGGATCAGGGTGGTTTTGCAGATAATGCAAAACTATCAACCATGGTATTTTAATTATCATGCATGCATGGTTGCACTTGGACCAATATAGTGGAGAAAGATAAGTTTCGGTTGGAATATGATGCATTCATTTGGTCAGTCACGTATGTGGGAAGATATATTTAATCTTTTCGAGGAAAATTAAGAGAGAGCCTTTAGCATATCTTGGAGATATTGGACGACTAAAGTGATGGGACACAAGTCTGAGTCAAGTGATGTTCTACAAAGTTAAAGCGACAATTGGACTCTACAAAGCTATCAACTTGTGCCAAGCAAAAGACAACTACTATAAATATAGGGTCGCAGACAACATTTGAGGGCCTCTCCAATTCAAAACATAAATTGCCATGCGCAAACCTCTCAAACATCTTAAGAATTTTTTTTTTCTTTTTCCGCCAACACACCTTCAGTTTGGATAAACAGCACTATGAAGGCAACTGGTGACATCTTCAGTTTGGATAAACAACACTATTGCCATAGAATCAGCCGTTCCCGGAGCACCTTCAATTTGGATAAACAGCACTGCATTGATGCCGACTGGTTATCTATCTAAGTCTTGGTCGAGAGGGATTTTTGTATCCTTATTGGCAGAGGTCATCTCATTAGCCATCTTGGCAAAGTGAGGTGTTACAGGTTACTACATTCGGCACATTGAAAGCCGAATTTGATATTGAACTTCGCAGAACTAGCAGCCTTGTCTTCAGGCTCGAGAACCCAAAGGCCGAGACGTGTTTCTTCCTCAGTCGCAGTTGCAAGATCAAGAAGTCAGTAGCGCACTTAAAGCAACATCAACAAATTTTACTCCTCGGCCGAGCTCAGCAGACGAGTTGGCATATCCCACATCAACTGAATGACGTAGTTAGCTCATTAGTTACTCGGCCTGCGCGCCACATAAGCTTTGTAGTTTTTAGGTTCAACATTTTGGCACGACCAGTGGGACCCAGTGCTAAAACCTTTAGAGTTCATGACCATTGAGACACGATCAGTAAAAAAGAAAACAGTCATGGGAAAGTCAACAACCGATCTGCCAGTTCAGAGCCTCGGACAAGATTTGTCACAGACAAAAAACCCCTCATTACTGTGACACCTGAGGTTGCAAGTGCGACACACTGAGAAAAGGAAATTTGTCTCGGCGGCAAGCCTCGCAACACAAAAATTCCCAACAAAACCGCAGGCATTTTAATCAAAGGGATAGTGGAAAACTACGACGAAGATGGTGGAGAAGGTTCTGATCCCCCGACTAGGTTATTTCTTCGAAGATGACTTGATGAGCAATCTCGACAGGTCGAACAGTCGGTTGACCAAAAAATGAATAATGTGCTCGAAGTAATACGAAATAATGATGATACACACACTAAATTGCTTGAACTATTAGTCAGTAAAGCCTTCGAAGATGGACACCTTGGTCAGCCTCGACAACTTCCATTTAAAAGTAATCTACTGCAAGCCGAGACAGGATCCACTCGGCTCTAACCGATTGACTTGGACAAAAGAGGATGATCAAGCAATAGATCAGACGGATCCGACCAGGGAGTGGAAACAGCATCTGTGAATATGATCGAGGTCCAAAGGATGATCGATTCAGCCCTAAAAAAAGGGCCGAAGTTCCCAAAATTCATCCATCTATACCCAGCTTATATAAAGAGGTTTGAATATCCTAAAGGCTTCAAGATCCCAAATTTCAGCCTTTTTGCTAAAGAATCGTCCTTGTCTTCTGATAGGAGCATATTTATGCGACTTTGTTAGCTTGTTTCTTTGCATTTAGTAAGTTAGTTTCTATTTATTATAGTGTTTTAAGCTATTTTCGTGTGTTTGTAGGTTTAAATGACAAAGTTGGCAAGAAAGTGCAATTTGGAGCATTTTAGAGCAGTTTTGGGCTTGGAATGGATTGCATATGCATGGAGCAAGGTGGATGGACGAATTTGAAGATCAAGAGAGGCTAGGAATGTGATTACGATCTAGAAGAATTAAATTCAAGACTTTGAAGATAAGAAATCAGCTACAAAGAAGGAATATTATCCAAATTTCCTTATCTTATCCAAACCTTATCCAACCTTATCTTATCTTATCCTATCCTAATCTTTTCCTACCTTAATTCCAACTTTAAAGAGGACTCATTTTCACATTAAATCACCTAAATATCAAGTTCTAAAAGCCCTATTTTCGTGCATTAAGTTTATGCCACATGCAACCCTTCTAGAAGTTCTAGAATCTGCCACAAGGACCATTCCTTGTCCTCCTTGGAAGCTGATTGAAAGTGTCCTTGTTCTTTGGTGATTTGGAGTCCTAATTATTCTCCTTTTCAGCCTAATTTCGTGCCTCCCCTTCACCCTATAAATACATGATGCCACAACACTCAAAAACCACCACCCTCTACCCCAAATTCACACCACACCATCCACCACACCTCAAGAGCCTAAATTCACACAAATCCCCATTGTTGGTAGCAAGGAAGGAAGGAGGAGCCACCTGGAGTGTTTCTAGGTGTATTCTATCTTTGTTTTTAATGTTTAAGTTTAATTATCTTTGTTTTGCAAACATGTGGAACTAATTTCTTTTTAGTTGGAGGTGAATTCGAAGCCATGATTATATGTTTTATATGAATTGATTATATCCAGTTATTGTTTCTTGAGTCTTGAATGTGATTTGCTTATCTAAGTTATTAAAACTTGTTTATGTACGTGGGTTGGGGGTCGACACTTAATTTGCATGCATGAATTTGATGCTAGAGTATAAGGGGGTCTCACGTAATAGTTATTCACTTATATTCACAAGTAGTGGAGGTTGCTAATCACAATCGCGTTAAGTAAATCCTTGGTATAAGTCTCATGCGTTTCATAATGATGAATGCCTTGTCAATGCTTATGATTTTCATAGAACTTAATGACATTTGACATGTATCTCTATCATGCGTTTCATATAGGGAACTTGAGAAAGATAATTTGGTTTAGATGCGTATTCCATCTAATTCAATGAAATAAGGAAAATCTGATGGTTAATTGTGCGATGCAACTAACTTGGGGCGTTGTCATTCATAGTCTAAAGGAAAAATAACTTGAAATTGGTTTATATGCATATATCATGTGTGGAGAATGACCCTCTAACTAGCCTTTCACCCTTATAATTCATCTAATTTCGTCTTTACAAAGTGTTTTCTACAAAGTTTTTGTTTTAAGTTTTAAATTCGTCAAAAACAATCCCCCTTTTCATTTAGTCTTGTTATTTGAGTCAAAATCTGTTTTCTTTGAGTCTTTTGAGTCAAGTTAAGGTTTATTTTCGTCCAAAACACTTGTTACTTCTAAAATTGAGTCTTTTTTAGTGTTTGTTGCTGTTTTGAGTGTTTTAAGTTAGTTTAGAGTCTATATAGTCTAGTTTAGTGTTTTTGAGTCTTAATTGTGTTGATTAGCATCCCTTCTAATCCCCAGACTAAAACGATCCCTACTTTCATATACTACAATCATAGGGTTTTAATTTGAGTGTTAGAATATTTCATCTTCGTTAGAACATATAGCTCGGTTCACTGCACAATGCGGAGATGTTAATAGCGACTTCCATAAACTGCGACTATTCAACTTCTCGCTAACAGGTTCAGCTTTTGCTTGGTACATTAACCTTTCGCCTAATTTCGTCCAGAATTGGGAGGAACTGGTCGAAATATCAGTTTCATCACTAGCTAGGATGGCTCAAACATCAGACGAGTCGCCCATGGAATACTTAACAAGGTTTAAGTCGGCCAGAAATTGGTGCTAAGTACTTCTCCCTGAAGTTGAATTCGTCAGAATCGCTCTAAACGGCCTGGATGTGGAATATAAAAAGAAATTCTTGGGGGCAAACTTTCGAGATATGTATGAACTGGCCTAACACGTCAAGGTGTGTGTATATATATATATAGACACACACATAAAAAAATATATATACACACACACACACACACACATAAAAGTAGGCCGAGCTGCCAAGTAAGATTTTTCTCGACCTTGCCCGCCTTTCACGGAGGATCTACCACAGCTCGACGTGACCAATTTTTACTACACACTGGAAGACATATTGTTCGAGGAGGTCGAGAAAACATCGGGCCTAATTTTTTATCACTTCTCTTCGACCATGAGTTGTTCTTTGGTCAAAAGAAGCCTTGACCATATTCTCCCGACAAGTTACTAAGAATCAAGTGCACAACAATAGGTTCCTCTCGGCCTGATAAGTAGACGGCCGAAGTACTTCTGATTGGCTAGACGGTCGAAGTACTCCTGATTGGTTGGAGAGATTTAATTTCCTTAACCATTCGGCTTGTGAGCCGAAGTTCAAGGAAACTGGGGGGGCAACGTTTGGACCAAAAATTACACCATCAACTCAAATAATCGAGGCCATCGGATGATTAGAGATTTTTCTTAACATTACTATTTTTTTTTATCATAGTAATTATCTTGAAAATATCCTTAAAGTGTACAGAGTTGTGATACGCGTAAAGCTCCATGCAAAAGAGGTTATGTGAAATGCGTGCAACATTAGAATCTTATCTTGCATGCAGAACCACGTGGAACAATACTACAAGGATACAATTAATATTGGATGATCAGCATGTGGATATGCCTTTTGGATTAGTCAAAATGAGGTGATGTGATGGGATCAGGGTGGTTTTGCAGATAATGCAAAACTATCAACCATGGTATTTTAATTATCATGCATGCATGGTTACACTTGGACCAATATAGTGGAGAAAGAGAAGTTTCGGTTGGAATAGGATGCGTTCATTTGGTCAGGCCACGTATGTGGGAAAATATATTTAATCTTTTCAAGGAAAATTAAGAGAGAGCCTTTATCATATCTTGAAGATATTGGACGGCTAAGGTGATGGGACACAAGTTTGAGTCAAGTGATGTTCTACAAAGTTAGCGCGACAATTAGACTCTACAAAGCTATCAAGCCGTGCCAAGCAAAAGATAGCTACTATAAATACAAAGTCGCAGACAACATTTGAGGGCATGTCCAATTCAACACACAAATTGCCCTACATAAACCTTTCAAACATTTTGAGATTTTTTTTTTTTTTCTTTTTCCGCCAACACATCTTCAGTTTGGATAAACATCAATGTGAAGGTAGCCGGTGACATCTTCAGTTTGGATAAACAGCACTGTTGCCGTAAATTCAGCTGTTTCCGGAGCACCTTCAGTTTGGATAAACAACATTGCGTTAAGGCCGACTGGTTATCTATCCAAGTCTCGATCAAGAAGGATTTTCGAATCCTTATTGGCAGAGGTCATCTCATTAGACATCTCGGCAAAGTGAGGTGTTACATGTTTTACACTCAGCACATTGAAAGCCGAATTTGATATTGAACTTCGCAGAACTAACAGCCTTGTCTTCAAGCTCGAGAACCCAAAGGCCGAGACGTGTTCCTTCCTCGGTCGTAATTGAAAGATCAAGAAGTCAATAGCACACTCAAAGCAACATCAACAAATTTTACTCCTCGGCCGACGAGTTGGCACCCCTCGCATCAACCAAAGGACATAGTTAGCTCATTAGTTACTCGGTCTGCGCGCCACGTAGGTTTTTTTAATTTTTAGGGTCAATAGTTGTATTGAGTTATCACATTCTTCATGGCTTGCACACACCTTATCTTGTTGTCACCAATCCAGTGATTAACTAGACCTTATGCAAAAAGTTCCCTTTCAAGGGTGGTTCTTATTCTTTAACAAGAAAAGCCATTTTACTAGTAAGTTAGTTCAATAAAATTTGATACCTTAATTAAAGTTATTTATTTATCGTAACGCTAAAGGCAACCTCAAATACAACAACACAAAACAAGATGAATTAACGCTCAGAAGTATTATTGAGATAATTAAATTACAAGAGAATGCCTCCAATTCAGTTTTGGACATTGACATTGGCAAGTTGCATGTACATCGATTCACCATGCTTTGCAAATTGAGAAAGAGCATTATAAGATGAACCTCCTTCTTCCAATACCTTTGAGGCACTTTCTTTTAGCTCCTTCATTCTTTCCCTCAAAACAAAGCCTTTTTGGTCATCCATAATCATTCTCACCATTTCCTCGATCTCCTTCCTCTCCACAACTTTTTTCCACGGTGGTACTTTCGACCGCACCGCCACCCTAAGCTCTTCTGTCAGCAGCGTGGCGTTCGTCCTTTGTTCCGCAAAAAGAGGCCAAACAATCATTGGCACTCCGTTGGTTAGGCTCTCCAAGGTTGAGCTCCACCCACAATGCGACAAAAACCCTCCGACTGATGGATGGGCCAAAATCTCCACTTGTGGGGCCCACAAAGGAATAACATGCCCGAGGTCCTTGGTCCGATCAATGAACCCTTCAGGCAAGTACTTCAACGGGCCTTCAACATCACTGTCAGTCGTAAAATAAGCCGCATACGCAGTTGTTACGGTGGCAGATCGTATCACCCAAATGAATCGTTGTTGGCTAAACTCCAAACCCCAAGCAATCTCAATCATTTGCTCGTGCGACAAAGCCCCACCGCTACCAAATGACACGAAAATTACAGACTCATTAGGTTGCTTGTCTAGCCAATCAAACACCTTACCCTCCGAACAGTTGGGCTCATTGGGCCTTATTATGGGCCCAATTGGATAAACGGGCACTGTCGAGTACCTGCCCAACAAGTTCTCATCTCTAAGCGCCGCAAGAGTAATGGGCTCTAACTCCTTCCACGTGTTTAGCAAGATCCCATCGCTACACTTGAGGATCCGGCTTGCAATCCCAACAAAATCATGGTAACGCTGGTCGGTTCGGTCCAACATAATATCAATGACATCGAGCCGAGGACGTAACTCCCTACAACCTGGGATCTTCAACGGTTCTTTGTGGTCAACGAAGTTTCCTTCGACTTCCTTGTCGAATGTCGGGCAGCAAATCACGAACGACAAAAACCATGCATTGGAAGCAAAGAACAAGTACTTTGGAATCCCTAGCTCCTCGGCAATGGGAAATGATTCGGTGCCCAACAGGTCCACAATAAGCATGGTCGGGGTGAACTTCATGGCACGTACGGCTGACTGGAACACATGTCGCAGCTCTCGCATCATTACGACCGCGTTTGTAGGCTTTGAAGTGTCCGGGGGTGGGAGTTGGACGATGTCACATATTTTTGTGGACGCGGCTGCCTTGAGTTCCGCCTCGGAAGATGGGAAGATGAAAATTGTGACGGCGAAGTTTTGGTGTGTGACGAGTCGTTTTCCGAGCTCGAGTACAGGGATGAGATGCCCCATCCCCGGGCTGCAGAGAATGGCTGCATGTTGCTTGGAGCTCATGATCTCCGTTGGACCTACGGTTACAGAGGAGGTTGAGAGTTAGAGACTCAAATTCTCAGAGAAAATACAGGTCCATACAACGAGTAAGTCAAGTTTACAAGGAATTAATTGGTAGAGACATTATTGATTAGAAAAATCAGAAGGGAATGATTAAATTTTAGTTGAAGTGGGTGTGAAAATCGCAGAACATATAAACGGGAATTGATTAATGATTTATTTAGTTGACTGATGCGCACAAATATGTTCATAGAAACTGTGTGATCAATCAGGAAAGATAACCGCTGGAGTTTTTTAGTTCACCTAATTGAGGTCAGGATTTGAAACTCGGCTTGGCTGGATTTCAAGCTAATAAAATTTAACAAAAAACTCGACGGTACATGAGATTTGATTTCACACTAAAACCCCAAATTGAATCATACGATACCAAAACCCTTCAGATTAAAGAGTATTAGAGCCTAACTCATACAACAAAAAGAGAGAAATTAAAGAATTAAGAAAAAGTGAATACCTTGTAAAGTGCTTGTGCGTGAGCGAGGGTGAGTCTGTCGGCTGTCGACTGTCGGCAGACTGGCTGAGAAGTGAGAAGTGGTGGAAGAGGAGGACTATAACAAGAGTAAAAGATGAAGGCCAAGTCTTGTCTAAATTTCAACCTGTCTTTTTCCTCACCCAATGTTGTAAGAAAAACTTGGGTCCATTCCAGCGTACAGTTGTGGAAGAATCTGGATAAAAAATAAAACATAAAAAATAAAAAATAAAAAGTTTTTAAAATCAAACGAACTATACGTTATACTTGTAGTTTATGCCCATATTTTTCAAGTGTAATACACGTTTTTTTACTAATACAAACCTGTTGTTCAAAGAAAGATTTTTATTTTTATTTTTTTTATTTTGATGGAAAAATGAATTTAATGTAAACTGAAAATTTAGGAACTACTTGCCCGTTTGATAATCATTTCGTTTTCAGTTTTTATTTTTATTTTTTTTCAAAACTGAAATCTTGTTTGATAAATCCTTTCAATTTTCAAAAAAAAAAAAAAAAAAAAACTGTAAACCACAAAGTAAAAACTCAAAGCCAAATTTTGAAAACTTAATAAAGCAATTTAGACTTGTTGATCAATAGTTTGGACTAGAAGAAATTTGGCTTTGAGTTTCAAAAATTGGCTTTGAGTTTTCACTTTATGATTTTTAGTTTTCATTTTTTTGAAAACTGAAAGTAGTTACCAAACAAAATTTCAGTTTTTTTTTTATTAAAAAAAGTAAAGACGAAAACTGAAAACGAAATGATTATTAAACGGCTCACACCCTGACCTTAACATCCAAGTGGATATAGAAATCAAGGCATGCTAATCGACACCCTGAAAGATGACGAGGTCATAAAGTGAAAGTGATGTGTAAAAGTACGAACTAATTAAAACTTAAAAGTAAAACAAAAATGCCCAGTGTACGAGATAGACCCAATAAGCATGTATTTTGGTTAACTCTAAGGGTGTGTTTGTTTGAGCTCACTAGCTTTTGCTGGCTTGGACTGGACTATGTAGTAGTCTAGTCCCGTGTTTGTTAACAGTCTGGGACTAAGTTTAATGAGATTAGAAGGGATTTGTGTGGACTAACTCCCTCGCGTCTTCCTCTGCTCCTATGTTTTCACAAACGCCGAGAGCCACCATCATTCCCCCTCGCCAATTTCCCTTTCCCCTCCTCCTCTCTCATCGCTTTCTTCTCTTTTTGCTCCGCCGAGATTCGAGCTCGGCTCGAACTCGGCCGCGACGGCGACAGTTGCTCCATCCTGCTGGTACTGTAGTTCTGCTGCTGCGGCAGTGACTCAGTAACAGTTGGCTTTTCCTGCGCATAAGATATTCTAAGCATGCTCGGGAACTGGTAGTCAAAGAGCTTCCTGAGCCATGATTTGAAGATGGGTTACGCCGAGTCAACCCGGCTTGGCTCGATCAAATTCTCGGAATCGATATTAATCGGTTGGATCTCATCGGAAATGGCATGGGTTTTACAAACTACAAATTACTTCAGAGAAATTGGAGGTGAAATTCGAATTCGTTTGGTATGTACAGAGGCTGTGGGTGATGTTTTTTGTAGAGAGGGAGAGGCTAAGGGTAATACGGCAAAGTTTTGTAGGATACTAGCAAATTACAAAGTCTAGTTCCATTGCAAAATGGAAAAAATAGAATATTGGGACTAAAATATTTTAGTCCGAGATTTAGTCTAGCACTGCATCAAACACTTCACTATTTTTATCCTGCTTAGTCTAAGCCATCCAATCCAGCTTAGTCCCTACAGCTAGTCCAGTCTAAGACAGTCTGATGCAACAAACGCACCCTAAGTGTATTGAGGAGCCCCGAATAGCTAATTAGTCTAATTAAAAAGAAAAAGAAAGAAGGCACAAATATTGGAGCACTCCCGTTGTACAATGCTCAACACACGCACTTGTACTTCCTGTGAAGCTATTGAAATTGTTAGTGCAAAATTGATAATTTTTAACAATACGTTGAGTTGTACTATCTTTGATTAGTGTGTGTTTCAATTGTGATTATTTTAGTCTAAATTTGTCTCTTGTGATCTCAATCACAACAAAAAAAAAAAAAAAAAAAAAAAGCATTTCAAAGACATCCACTCAAGTAAGTTCGTCATGTATATGCATTCATGTAGGTAGGTCTTGATATTTTTTTGGTTGAAAAACAGGGCTAGAAGCTAGCCCAAACAAACCTACTCTGTCACATCCCGGCTCGGGACGGACCACTTCCTGGGCCCGCTCCACCACCGTAGCACGATATTGTCCGCTTTGGGCTTACCATTCCCTCACGGTTTTGTTTTTGGGAACTCACGAGCAACTTCCCAGTGGGTCACCCATCATGGGATTGCTCTAGCCCCCTTCTCGCTTAACTTCGGAGTTCCTACGGAACCCAAAGCCAGTGAGCTCCCAAAAGGCCTCGTACTAGGTAGAGATGGGAATATACATTTAAGGATCACTCCCCTGGGCGATGTGGGATGTCACAATCCACCCCCCTTAGGGGCCCGACGTCCTCGTCGGCACACCACGACCAGGGTTAGACTCTGATACCAATTTGTCACATCCCGGCCCGTGGCGGACCACTTCCCGGGCCCGCTCCACCACCGTAGCACGATATTGTCCGCTTTGGGCTTACCATTCCCTCACGGTTTTGTTTTTGGGAACTCACGAGCAACTTCCGAGTGGGTCACCCATCATGGGATTGCTCTAGCCCTCTTCTCGCTTAACTTCGGAGTTCCTACGGAACCCAAAGCCAGTGAGCTCCCAAAAGGCCTCGTGCTAGGTAGGGATGGGAATATACATTTAAGGATCACTCCCCTGGGCGATGTGGGATGTCACATACTCAATAATAAATCTAAACCTGGACATTCCAAGTCGATCATCACGAATAAAAGTAATTGATCAAGAAGGAGTATCATCAAAATAAAA
Source organism: Pyrus communis (assembly GCF_041283825.1). Taxonomy (NCBI): domain Eukaryota; kingdom Viridiplantae; phylum Streptophyta; class Magnoliopsida; order Rosales; family Rosaceae; genus Pyrus; species Pyrus communis. The sequence goes on along the minus strand of NC_142566.1, from coordinate 20,464,887 downwards.
ATAACCTAAACCTAAATCAAGACTATAAATTGTTAAATTGTCCGGCACAATTTTTTTTTTTTTTCTGTAAACATGTCAAAATTCATATTGCCAAGATCTTCAAAGTAAATCTCGACAAGCCAACACAAGGAAACCTAAAAAATGATTATTGCCAGCAGCTTGACTAGATCTTACTTGATATATAACTTGATTTGATTTTGGCTAACGTTTTGAGTGGTTAAAATATTTTTGGAGCAGCCCAATAATGTTTTGGCTTCCATGATTCGAAAAGTTAGTTGCAGTCAATTTGATATTTTTGTATATTTATCAAGTTGATAATATCAAATGATTTTCAATTTCATCTTCTTGGGTGCACATTTATTCTCGAGTAATGTTTTTAAATTAAATTATGTAAATTAAATGATTTGGTTATTAATGATTAAATTATTAATTAAGTATCGATTAAGATATTTATTTTTTATTAATAAAATATCATTTAATTTATTAATTAAAATTAAAATTTTAATCTTCTGATATTATCTTAGCCTTTGTCCTCACACCCGCACAAAAGGACAGAAGACAAAAGGACAGAAGAAAAATGTGCTGTAGCTTTTGATTTTTCTTCCTCACACTCACACTCACACAAAAGGACAGAAGAAAAATGTGCCGTAGCTTTTGATTTTTCTTCCTCGCACTCGCACAAAAGGACAGAAGAAAAATGTGCCGTAGCTTTTGATTTTTCTTCCTCGCACTCGCACAAAAGGACAGAAGAAACATGTGCCGTAGCTTTTGATTTTTCTTCCTCGCAGTCGCACAAAAGGACAGAAGAAACATGTGCTGTAGCTTTTGATTTTTGAAGGAGCCGCTTTTTGGTTTGACAGAAGAAGACAAACATTGTGCTGCTGATTACCCAAAAAAAAATAAAAAAATAAAATTGGTGCTGCTGCTGCCGTATCACACTCACATACATACGTAGTGAGTGCAGCATGTACTCTGAAGAGAAAGTAGGGTTATTATACCAAATAGTCTTTGAGATTTGCATGATCAATAGAAATGGTTCTTGAAATTGAAAATTAATAGAAATGGTCTCTGAGATTGTTCACCATCCATGATTTTAGTCATTCCGTTAAAAACGATTTTGGGTAATTTTCAAAATTTTGTAACTCAATCGTTTCTTAACCAAATTCGACCTATAATATATCAAAATGAAGGTAGGAAAGTGTAGAATAAGATTATACTATTTGGAAGCCCAATGGTTGCCAGAGATGGTCGGAAAATAGCCTAAAGATGATTGGTCCGAGGGAAATCTGGAAAACTAATCGGAAACTGGGTAAATTTTAAACGTTCATAACTTCTTCAATACTCAACGAAATTGAGTGATTCAAAAACGAAAATCATACTTCTCAACAAGACGAAGAGAATGATATCTTTTTTATTGCTAACTCGCCGTGGTTTGGCCGGAAAACTGCTTGAAAGTGGCTAACTCAAAAATGGTTAGCCACTTTCCAACTATTGTCCGACCAAACCACGGCTAGTTAGCCTTCAAAAAAAAGTATCATTCTCTTTCTCTCGTCAAGAAGTATTATTTTCATTTTTGAATCACTCGATTTGGTTGAGTATTGAAGAAGTTATGAACGTTTAAAGTTTATCCAATTTCTGGTAAGTTTTTCAGTTTTCCCACGGACCAGTCACCTTTCAGGCTATTTTCCGGCCATCTCAGGCAACCATTGGGCTTCCAAATAGTATAATCTTATTCTACACTTTCCTACCTTCATTTTGATATATTATGGGTCGAATTTGGTCAAGAAACGATTGAGTTACAAAGCTTTGAAAATTGCCCAAAATCGTTTTTAATAGAATGACCAAAATCATGAATGGTGGGCAATCTCAAGGACCATTTCTATTGATCATGCACATCTCAGGAACCATTTATATTGATCATACAAATCTCAGGGACCATTTTGTATAATAACCCGAGAAAATAATATTTTTCATATTGTTTTTCATCATGTTTTATAAGAAATTAATTAGAAAAATATGTCTTGTTATTTTTGTAATTGATTAATTTTTAAAAATTATTTTAATTCATACATTTTGCATAATCACCTTGGTATCTTGCAAAGTTCAAGAATAAAGTGCTTGACGACTGCATTTTCACAGGAAGAATGAAGAGAGATCGAGTAACAAAACGCAGTGACAAAACAACCTACTTGTCTATGTGTTTAGTTGATGAGTTTTGTAAGTATTATATAATCATTTCTCTTAGTTTTTGTCCTGATTTGGTAGCCCGAGAATTTTCTCAAACCCTCGTTAAATCCTACATCATGTGTGCACATTTTATTTATCTTTTTAATTGCAAATGGGTAGGATAGTTTGATATGAGATGTGGATGTGAAAACTAAATTCAAAATTAAATTTGAATTAAATTTTTAAGTTAGAACCTACTCACCTCCTGAAAGTTAAATTAGTACTCATTATAAAACTTTCAGGAACTCAAATAATGAGAGCGTATTTTCAGCCATGAGACCTATCTTAGTGCATGTTAGGAATCATCCTTGACTTTCTTCCACTTCTCGTGCCCATGTCACATGTGAATGCAAAATAAAGGGAAAATATAGAGATGCTATAATATTTTTTAATACACTTGTTAACTTTGGTAGTTAAGAGCAAAAATTTACTTATGCATTTGGTTTTGGATTTTGTGATTTTTGGTAGAAATGATTTTTAAGAGAATGACTAAAAAAATAGACAATTAATTCGTTGAAATACATTACGATGCTAGCCGTATAAAGTTTTAAGTTAGATTTATCCTTCCAAATGTCGTTGTGTGTGTGTGTAAACTATATGGTATATAACCCTAAAATATACGAGTCACACTGCCTTATATACATGCAGCATATGATTTGCTCAAACTTAGGAGAGCTGACAATTCTTGTCCAAGTTGTTCCAAAGTCTGTACAGGTCACATTAAATCGGCTCATCTATCATTCAGTGTGCCCGACAAGTGAGATAATAATCCTAACCTTCTGGTTAGCTAGGTTCTTGGATGATTGGTTTGCTTAAATCGAGTTGTTAATTTGTTGGAGGCCTTGGATTTTGGTTTTCCGGTTGGTGATTACTTTGTTGGTTTGCTTTGTTTTGTCTTGCTTTTTGTTCTTGTTTACTAGCTGAAATTGTGTTCCCTGTTGGCTAGCTTGTTGTACTCGTTCGTCTCGTATCGTTTGGTCATTGTTAAAAACGTAATAAGTATTTATTGAATAAGTAATGTTGTAAAATTATATCCTTATGGTTTTTTATTTAAAATGGTCCCTAAGATTTGCATAACTCATTATTTTCGTCCTTGAGATTTGAAGTCGATAGAATTAGTTTCTAAGTTTGTCCACGATCAATCGTTTTAGTCATTTCGTGAAACATCTCCATTAAATAAGGAAAAATGACAAAAATACTCATAATTTTTGTCAAATCATTTTAGTCTATTGTTTATTAAATTGAGGGTAGTTTTGTTATTTTAATCTTTATTTAACACAAATATTCACGGAATAATCAAAATAATTGATGGTGAACAATCTCAAGGATAATTTGTATTGATTTCAAATCTTAAAGACCAAAGTAAGAAATTATGCAAATTCCAATGATTATTTTAGTTAAAAAGCCTATCCTTATTACACGATAGAATTTTTGCTTTGACTGGCAGAGGCATTGTGTGTGTCTAACTTGCGATGCTTTATGTTATCCATTATTCTAAGCTATCAAGTTGTTTGGTGGTCTCAATCCTTAACCAATGACATGTTATCACTTGTCATGAAAGCCCATTATTCCAAAAGTCTTCTGAATGGGATATATTATGAGGTTTTAGTTTTTTTATTATAGTTGCCAACCTTAATAATTATTAATTTATTAATTTTAGGTCATTAGTGTGATGATTTATCTAGCATTGCTAATTATTAATTTTAGGTCAATGGAGAACTTTAATAAATATTATTGTAACTGCATTTTTGTATTAGTTAGCATTATGTGACAAATAATGTTTTTATTGGTAACTAGTTATAACTTATTATAATTAATGTAGTAAGTGAACTCAAACTTCTAATATAATGTGATTTGAAGAATACCCATCTATTCATCATTACTCTTAACGAATACGTGATCTGTAGTTCAAGTAATTGAATACATTAATTCTGCATCGAGTTTGTGTTCGATTTTCATTCTCCTAATATCAAATTGTTTATTAAAAAGATAACATCACTCTAATTAGATCAGAAGTAAAATTATATAACATGAAATTTTCAAGAGTACATCTCTAAAATGATTTAAATGATTCATACTACAAGCACCGAGTCCAAAAAACTTTGAATTCATAAGAGAACAGGAGTAATGTGCGTATGCAAGTAAAGGAGAAATAATATTTTATATGTAATTTACACAATCATTATTATAGTCACATATATTACACAAATTATCGTACTGAAACAATGCAAGCATCATTTAACGCAACTAATTTGCAGCACACTTCCTGATTTTCATGCATCATAACGCTAAAAGCAACCTCAAACACACATATTAGAACACAACAAACTATCACAGAAACATCTTATGTGTCTCCTGGAAGGAACCATATGATGATCACTCTCCGCCATTGACAAAGTTCATGCACATTAACTCACTGTGCTTTGCGAATTGAGAAAGGGCATTGTGAGAGGAACCTCCCTTTTCCAAAGCTTTTGCACCACTTTCTTTTATCTTCTTGACTCTATCTCTCAACGCAAAACCTTCTTTGTCCTCCATGATCTTTCTCACCATTTCCTCTATCTCCTCCCTCTCCACCACTTTCTTCCACGGTGGTATCTTAGACCGAACTGCCACACCAAGCTCCTCTATTAACAATGTGGCGTTCATCCTCTGCTCTGCGTAGAGTGGCCAAGCGATCATGGGTACTCCGTTGGTGATGCTCTCTAAGATTGAGTTCCAACCACAATGCGACAAAAACCCTCCAATTGCTGGATGGACCAAAATGTCCACTTGTGGGGCCCACAAAGGGATGATGAACCCAATGTCCTTGGTCCGGTCCAAGAACCCTTTGGGCAAGTACTTTATTGGGTTATTGTCATCACTACCGCTTCCACCGGTGAAAAAGGCACCATCTGCGGTTAAGGTAGGTGGGCGTATCACCCAAATGAACCTTTGTTGACTCAGCTCTAAACCCCAAGCGAGTTCGGTCATTTGCTCGAACGACAAAGTCCCTCCGCTTCCGAACGACACATAAATCACGGACTCATTTAGTTGCATGTCAAGCCAATCAAACACCTTTCCCCTCAAACCGGTTGGCTTATTGGGCCTCATGAGCGGCCCAATTGGAAACACGGGCATATTTGTGTACCGGCCCAATAATTTCTCATCTCTAAGTGCTGCAAGAGTGTTGGGCTCTAGATCCTCCCAAATGTTCACTAGAACACCATCACCCTTCGAAGTCTGACTACAAATCTCAACAAAGTCAAAGTATTGCTGATGGGTCCGGTTCTGAAAAGAGTCAACGACATCTACTTGTGGAAGTATGGACCTACAGCCCGGGATTTTGATTGGCTCTTTTTGTTGGGTGAACTCCCCTTTGACTTCCAAATCTAGGGTTGGACCATAAATCATGAAGGAGATAAACCATGCACTACAAGGGATATAAACATATTTTGGAATCCCAAACTCATCGGCGATGGAAAATGATTCGGTGCCAAATAGGTCTACAATTAGCACGGTGGGACAAAACTCCATGGCACGTAAGGCTGACCGGAACGCATGTCGTACTTCTCGCATCGTGACCGCAAGGATTGTCACGACAGCGGCATCTGGGGCAACAAGGCCGGAAATGTCTGGCAGTGGTAGTTCGACGACTCGGCAGAGTTTTGGGTTTGCTGCTGTGTTAATGAGTTGAGACTCGGCATCAGAGGTGTGAGATGAGATGACAAAGATTGTGACAGTGAAGTTTTGATGCGTGACAAGTCGTTTTCCGAGCTCGAGGACTGGGATGAGGTGGCCCATGCCTGGGCTGCACAGTAGTGCTGCATGTTGCTTTGAGCTGGTGATCATCTCCATGGACGTATAGTGATAGAGAGGCTGCCGTTTACAGAGAGAAGAAGAACCAAAGGGACAATATATTAGGAGTTTATAGGGAAGAGATAGTAATCACATATGTTTTAGAACACCATGCATACATGTGAGGATATGAACATTGAGACCTAGTACCACACATATATATATACTATAAACACATATGCCTGAGCTGCTCTAGGCATCAAATTCTATAATTTAAGACTTAAACGGGATTAACAGTAAATTAATATGAACCGAACATGGGATTTGGATTTTTAATTATTATCGGTATTTGTTGACAAATGCACAGAGATTGATGTGTCATGTGTGTAACTTTGTATACTACAGGAAGACAAGCCCTACGCAATTATAGAATATCAAAGATAGACGAACTTTTGCACTTCGAATATGAAACAACAAATTAATTTGGTAGCCACTTAGCACTATTGATCAATAGTATTCTTCATCACTTGTAAGTTTAATAACTAAATAATGATGATGTGGCTATTGTGCAGCTAAATTCATATTATCTTCATGTAAATATATCATTGTATAAACAACAAAAAGAATTTATTTGACAAATCAAACACTTGAGTTTCAAAATCTATTTTCATCCACGCAAATTTGCCTATCTAATTCAATTTGAATGGATTCAAACTTTCATGGAGATTAAAGGTTTTTCTATTCCCACCCCACATTTTGTTGATTATACTCTACATACTTAAACACGCCACATCTATTTTTAAATTAAAATTTATTTAACACACCCCAACATACGTCAATTAGTAATACGGTTTAGTGGTATTCATCTTTACTTGTAAGTGAGAGATCTTAGGTTCGATTATCACCAAAAACGAATTTGAACCACATTATTGTTAGCCTATTGTGAGACTTAACCTATCTCCTCCCCCTTAGTATAAATAATATATTTTTGTTCAAAAAAATTACACTGCAACATATTTTTAATACTACTCTCACACCCTACACACTATGCATACACCCAACTCTCATGTTACACCTGACATCAAAATAATAAAAAAATAACTCACGCGTGTGTTCGTGCCACAAGCTCCTCTTCTTCACCACGAATAGAATGCGCGGAAGAAGTAGAGGAAGTTGAATCACGTTCGAAAGAAAAAATTTCTTATTTCTCTATTCAATTTTCATATCTCAGTAGATTAAATGTTTTGTTTTCAATTTTAGGGTTTCTGTAAATTAGGGTTTTTAGGGTTTCTCGTATTCTCAGTTCAATTTATCGGGTTTTTGAATGTTTATTTAGCAATTCGGAGTTTGGGTTTCATGCATGATGTTTGTTCTGTGATCTTTTATTTTTATATTTTATATTTATATTGATCTTATTTAGAGATTTCACATGGCAGGGTTTTCGCCTTGTCGGAGGGTGGGGATCATTTTTGAGAGCTTGAAGAACCTTTTGAAAATTATATAGAAATGATTTGAGGTGTATTAGGATTAATTTTCCTTAAAAAAAAAAATTATGTGGCCTAAATAGTCATTTCATATTTATGTATAAAAGCTATTTACTACTTAATTTTAAGTGAGGTGTATTTAATAATAGGTGGGATGCTAATACTATTTTAGCAAGTGACCCTTTACCACATTGATGGAAAGGAATTGAGCCATTGCATGACGGCGTGAGTTCGAACTAACTAATTTAACATCTAATCTAACAAATTGTTTGACAAAAAAAAAAAAAAAAACTAAATCTAATTCAAACTTATGACATATTTACTTACGAACAATACTTAGCTACTCAAAAATGAGTAGAAACTCTTACTTAAAATTTCTCAAAATTGCTCGTTGTCAATTTATAGAACTTCGTGTTTATAATCAGAACCGTTCATATTATAAATCACCCTATAAAGATTGCATTTGCAAAAAATCAATTAAAACTAAGGTCGTTTAGCCATCAAACTATTTAAAAAAAAATGAACGGTATTGGTAAAAGCATTATGGACCGTTTATGTATTTGCTACAATAGATTGGCTAAACGACCTTAGTTTTAATTTATTTTTTGCAGAGATGGTCTTTACAGTGTGATTCATAATATGAACGGTTCTGATCATAAACACAAAGTTATGTGATTGAAACACTAAGAGTTTCGAGCAGGAGTTCTTGCTCATCTTTGAATAGCCAATTATTTTTCTTTACTTACAGGCAATAAGAATTGGAATCATTTTGATTCTTGAGTTTCCTACATTTACTAAAATATGGGTAAGGTAATCATTTCACTCCTTAACTATCTGTGTAAATTACCGTTTACCCTCATCAACTATTAAGTTGTTGTTGATTTGACCCTTGAACTATTTTTCACCCAATGTAACCCTTAAAGAGGCTAAACTACATAAAACTGGCCAATTTGCACCTTAGCGTTAAATTTAGAAATGTTAATACAATTTTTCGTTGAATATACGTGCCAATTAAGCATATGGTCACCTATTAATGGTAATTTTAATATATTTGATTAAAAAATTTGAAAATTAATATTTAGATGCTTAAATAGCTACGCCAACAGCAGTCATACTTTCTCTGTGGCTGCTGCATCTTTCTTCTTGTAGTGATGAGTGGTCCTATTTAAACTTTATTTACCGACCACCGGACCGAACTTAGGTCTACTTGTATTAATACAAGGAATGATTAGCAAAATTGTCTGAAATAGAGTCCAAATAGCATTATTGGATAACCACATATATATAACATAAGTGAGACTTATTCAATAAATATTTCTATGTATATAATCCTATTATATACGTATGCAACAAATTCAACGTGTTGAGTGTTGAATGTATGGGGAAAGATAATATAGGCCATTATGATTGATGTTTACACATTAAATATTACATAAAAGTGCCGTTCCAAGTAATCAACTAATTAAGGGGTGTATTCAATTAAAAATTTAAAGTTTTTTAAAAGAATTTATAAATTATGGAAATTCTAATCAAAATTTTAAATGAGTTTTGAAAAATTCACAAGTATTCAATACAAAAAGATTTGAAAAAAAAAATTAAAATTTTAAAGAAGAAAAACAAACATGCATAAATTTTAACAGCTAGCAATTCAAAGGAGGAAAAACTAAAAGTAGATCATGAGCCAGCAGCCTGCACTTAAAAAAAAAAAAAGTTCATGTTTAAAAAATTTCTGCTTAGGCACTATTGCCTCAATTAATCTTAGGCATTTAGAAATGAATAAGTGGTGTCTAGACCTATCTAAATGCACATCTAACCTGCCTAGGCGCTTGCTTAGATTCACCTAGGCGCTTGCTTAGTCATGACTCCCACTTAAACAAAAAATAGATAACTTTCATTTGCATTTTATTTTTCAATAAGTTGTAAGAGACTTATTGAATATTTAGGTGAGCACTCATTAATTATATGTTTGTATCTCATATTTTTAATATGTCATTTTATTTCATAATTTATGTATTCTAATACATTGTGTATTTTTAAATATAACTAGACATTCATTTATATGTTATATAACAAATTTAATTAAAATAAAAAAATAAAAAATAAAAAAAACGGTCTCGACCCCGTCCAAACTTCGCCCAAACATCCCAATGCTAAACTCTTATTCGTCACCTGACTAGCACTTAGCGCCTTTTAAAACTTTTATAAACAAAAGAAATAGCTTTACATGCACCATGAGCCAGCCTGCACTTAAAAAACAGGAAAGGAATCATCTCCAAATCTTTTCCTCTTAATCCACTAAATTCAGAGATTTGGGTTGTTGAAATTTGATCTCATGGCTAAAATTATTATAACTTTTAAAATGGGCTGCTGTTTGTCGCCGTTAGATTAAATTTCAACTATCTAGATCTCCGAATTTAATGGATTAGGAGAAATGGATCCTCTCCTGATCCCTTTCCTTAAAAAGCACAAGAAATTGCTTTACATGCATGATAATGCGTGCAAATCTGTTGATTGGCGACAGTTGGCCCCAAACCAGAACAATCACCACTTGAAATTTGTTTCCAAATATTTTCACCAAGCGGTTCATCCCGCCGAGCAGCCTCCAAATCCAGACAGAGATGATTGACAGTGAACCTCATAGGTTAGCATAACTAATTATATTTTAATCATTTGTCAGTAGTCCGCTGTTTGTTAGCACCGTGTATAAATATTTAACTCAGGACAAATGTTAAGAAGATTTTTTTAAAAAATAAAACTCTTAATAAATTTTTTTGTCAATTTTTATTTTATTTTTTTATTTGAAGTATAAGATTGTTAGTTTAGTAATTGAATTATTACTTGAGTGAAAATTAGGTCTTTAAACTATTTTTTTTAGAATAATCAGTCATTGAATTATAAAAATTAACCAATTACATCCTTAATACTAGATTTTGAAGCTTTGGTAGGTAAATTAGACGTCAAATTCATTACTCGATTGGTCAAACTTGAGACTTGCCACCGTTGAGAACTTCCTTCACTACTTGTAATTTCATCTTCAAGAATGCAAGCAAACTTAAAATAAAACAAAAGAAGAAGTAAGAAAGAAAGAATACTAAGCAAATAAATACAGAAGTTCAAACTTAATTTGTCTGATCAAATTCTTATACAATTCTCCATTATGCAACTTTTCACGATGGTTTGAAAACGATTGATGTTAATAATAAGCTTACTATGAACAACATCGACTATATATCTCTTCTTCTCAACTTTTAATTAGTAGAAAAAATAACCACCAGAGATAATCTACATGCTAATATGGCTGAAAATTGCTTAAATTTAATTACTTAATTAATATCTAGCCGACCAACAAAAAAATATTAAAGTCATTATCAAATGCTATTCCAAAACTTTATCCAACAAATAAAAAATTGTGATCCAAATGGTAAAGTTAAAGCAAATTAATAACCAAAGGATGATAAGCGATCTACCACTTTCTAATACAATAAGCAATCCACCACTCTCATCATTTTGCACTATTAAAATTATTGTACTCAACGAAGAGCTGCTCGTCATTTCCTTTTTTAATTAAAATTGTTTATTCATTGTCACGTATTGGTTTTTTTTTTTTTTTTTTTTTTTTGTTATTTATAATTGGAAGGTGTGAGGTTCGATTTATTTAAATGACGAGTTAAAAATCTAATTATTATAGTTAATTCATTGTGTGACTTTGCATGAATGTGTTAGGTTCGATTTATTTAGATGGCAAGTTAAAAAATTAATTATTATAGCTAACTCATTATGTGACTTTGCATGAATTTTCATGCTCATTAAAATAGAATATTGTTGTATAATTTTTTTTTTTTAAGTTTGTGTTAAGTAAAAAAAGAAAAATTAATAAAATAAAACATGGTTTCATGTACAAATCAAGTGAAGTATGTATGTTGTAGTGCACAATGTTAACATAGGCAAAAAAATTTGAAGAATTATTACATGACGGTGTGGGTTCAAATCCCGTCAGTGACTAATCTAACAAAATTTTATTTTTTGACAAAAAAAATAAAAATAAAAATAAAAAAATAAAAATTGAAGAGTAAAATTTTTCTTAGTTTAGAGATACTTCTATAGACTCTAAAGCTTCGACAAAAACTGGAAATTAGAAATTGAGTCCTACACGAAGAAGTATACAATTGCGTACTTTACTTGAAGCAAGTTCGTACATAATTATCATATTCTTAAAAACTATAAGACAGAGACGTATAAACATTTTACGGTTTTACCGGCGGCCAGGATTTAATTAAATAAAAAAAATATGGTGACGCTGGAGTTTTATTTTATTTTATTTTTTTAATTTTATAATTAGATCTTGAAATCGTCATTATTTGGATAGTAATTAAAAGTATTAATTAGAAGGGGAATTGGATTCCATCCGGATTTACTTGTGGGGATCCTACGGGTTTCCACATCTTAGTCATTCATCGTGTATTGTACGGTTAAAAATTATTTGATTTTTTTATTTAAAATTAAACACAAATAGTATCTGACGAAAACTGACTGCATGATGTATGATGAACGGTTAGAATGTGGAAATTCCTAAGATCTCCACAAAGTGAATCCGAAGAGAATCCTCTTCCACTAGAAGGGTCTTAGTTTAGATTATCTTGCTAATCGTCATTATTTGAATTGTATATATTAGATCTAGTCAATGGACAAATAAACCATCCCCAGTGAGCTTGCAGAAGACAAGATAACTACAGTTAATTGTTTGAATAATTAATAACCATATATCTTAATTAATCAGGAGTCATGTTGCACTAATTAATATGAAACTATTAGGTAGTTAACCAACATCACATGTTTGCAAATTTTTTTTCCAGAAAGAAAAAAATAAAAAAGGAAGATGAAAGATGCTGCATGCATATAGATAGCAAAGTCATCTAGATTCTAGAACTTTAAGTACCATATGCATGAATTATCTAGAAGAACAATACTTTTGTTCCTTCAATAGAGAATACACATATGTGACCTTCTACAAATAACGTATCTTTATTGTAAAACTTAATAATTACAATCATTTAGTTTCTTAATCTTCACTAGCATATGGGCACACACAAAGTGTGAGAAAATTTTTTGTTTTTGAAATAGAAGGAGAGAGGAAGAGAGTGATAGATTTTATTTTATTTTTTTAATTAGGATATGTTAGGATTACATGTGTGAAGCTTTTGAAAAAAAAACAAAATTTGGTTGTGTGAAATTACATTTATGCCCCATATTTCTTATTCATGTTTTGTTTTAATTAGAAGGTTAAACTAGTAATTTCATAAGATTTTGGTTAACATGTTATTTACTCATTCAAATGTATTCATGGATAATTCATCATGAATATGTTACTTAATGAATACTCACACTGCCAATTTGTTTCATAGATCTTGATGATTAAACCATTTTGGTTCAAATAATTTTTTATAGAGATGATCAAATGAAATTTAAGAAGTTGACTGTATCGATTATGAAATTTAAATAGTGAATTACCTTATTCTACGGGGGAACACAGGTATTATTCTATGTGGAATCAGTAAGTTTTAGTCTTCTATTGAACCTCTCAATCCGACAGTAAAAAATATAACCTGATTTTTCCTCAGGTTTAAAAGAAAACGTTAGTCATTTATCATGTGTGCATTCAGATTAAGATTTTACACCAAAGATGTTGTGTGCATTCAGATTGATTAAGATTTTGCACCAAAGATGTTATGTATTCAGATTAAGATTTTACACCAGAGACGTAAACAATAATTTAAGATTTAAAATAGCTGGTACGGTTTAGTGATATTTCTCTTCATTTATAAGTGAGAGGTCTTAAGTTCGATTTTTGCCAAATGTGAATTAAAACCACATTATGCTAGCCAATTGTGAGGTTTTTATAATAATATTTTACACTTAAAATCCACCAAGATGATACCACCCAAAATATTAGGCTAAGTGATTAAATTAAAGACAATGTCAATACATGACAGTCTTATCTTGACACAACTACTTTGTATAGTAAAGACCCTAAAATTCCTTTTCATTTGATCTGTTACATACAATTGCCTTTAATGAAGTTTAATGGTTGGATAATGTTGGTTGATAAGATGAATATGGTTTTTCTCAAAATACACAATCAAACTAAGCATCCATCTTATAAGCATAAACTTAATCAACCTTTTCCAACTGAAAAAATAAAATGCTAGAGACCACATTTTGATAAACCACTAAAAAAACTTAAATTGAATAAGAAACATTTCATACATCTAAACCACAGTGTACCATAAAAACAATTGAATTGAATAAGAAACATTAACTGTATATTCATTTAGTGTCATTCATTTATGTACACATGGAGTCCTGCTCTCCTTTTTTTTTTCTTTAGAAATTAAACTTCATTAAAGATCATGGGAAATTACAATTTCTGATAGATGGACTAAGTCCAAACTAAACACAAAATCCTAATAAACAAAGAGACACTAGAGTAAAAGGGCTCAAGCTAAGAGAGAGCTACAACTCAATATACAATGGGAGGTCCACACAAACTTAGGACCGTACACAGCAAAAACCAATAGCAACAACAACAAAAATTCTAAACTCAAGCAGCAGAACTCAAATTGACGCCGTCACCTTCGATCCGAAAGTGTTCAACAAGATGAATGCATCAAAAACCACACCCGCAGCCACACCTACACATAAAGTCACCAAACGCAACAAAAGGAGGGGGAGGGCAAATGAGGTGTGTAAAATACCCTTGTTCCGACCACTTTGCTCAATATTTTTCGGCGTGCGGGTTCGGCTGTGGGCTATTGGTGTAGGGTCTTGTGTTAAGATCAAGTCCAACACTCTGAGATCTAATTCATAATTATGGATTGGAAAAGAGGAGGGGAAGCAAAGGAGAGGAAGAAAAAGAAGGTGTGATGGAGCTGGGAAATGGGGATGGCGGTGAATTAGTTCAAAACTGAGATTAGGATTTTGAAATTGGGTGGAGGAAAAGATGATGGAAAGAAAGGAAAAGCACTGCTAAAGGAGAGGGATGAAGGAAAACTAAAAAAAAACAAAAGTGAAAACTAACGAAAAAGGCCGAAAAAGCGGCGATGAATGTCAAGAAAGGGATATGAAGCCCAAAATTTTTAGGCAAGCTTAGTGAAAATTGAAACTAAACTCAAGGAAAATTGAGATAAAAATCATAAGAGAACTGAAAAGAGAAGAGAAAAAAAAAAAAAAAAAAAAAAAAAAAAAAAGGAAAAAGGCCGAAAAAGCGGCGATGAATGTCAAGAAAGGGATATGAAGCCCAAAATTTTTAGGCAAGCTTAGTGAAAATTGAAACTAAACTCAAGGAAAATTGAGATAAAAATCATAAGAGAACTGAAAAGAGAAGAGAAAGAAAAAAAAAAAAAAAAAAAAAAAAAAAAAAAAGGAAGAAGAGCAGGAGGGAAGGAGCAGAAAAAAGGGAGGTTGCCATCAGCACCTAACCTGAAGGCTAGAGCCAGCTGCTAGGGTTTCTCTAGTGATTATGTTTTCAGGAGAGAGAAGGTGTTTTCAGCTCTCTAAGTCCTGTTTTCCTAAGGTCCTCATTTTAAGGACATGTGAGGATCAAATGGATATTAGCCATAAGATTTTATTAGTTTAGATTCAAGGGCTAAAAATATTTGACAACTTAATAAACCAAAACAAGAAAATGAGTTTTCTAATCATTCATGGACTTTAAGTTGATTTTTGGTTTATTAAGTTGTCAAATATTTTAAGCATTTGGATCTAACTAATATAATCATGTGGCTAATATACATTTAGTCCCCACAGATCCTCAAAATGAGGACCTTAGGAGAGCATGAATATGTACACTAAAAGTGAGGAACGATATTATAGTCTTGTGGCTAATAAGCATTTGTTCCCTAAATAATGTGTTTGATTCAAGGTTATTCATTGTATTTTTCTAATATGATGATATTATTTATAATAAAAATGAAGAATTTTGGTCTAATAATTTAATATTGAACTCGTTATCCATAATATTAGTTTTTTATCCCCATGGTACAAAAATTGTGAGATCCACGACGTCCTCCTAGATAGATAATAGAGAAACTAATAGAAATCGAGATAACTGTACGAAATTGAAATGAAATAATAAGTAAAAATATGAGGTTGAAATATTATAAAGGGAGTAATGCTAGGAAGACTAAATTTGCAGACAAAATTTACAAATCAAATTATATGTCACCAATAAGAAATATGCACGTTAATTAACACTTAAGTAATAATCTGATCATCAACAACCACATCATTTAATTTACAGAATTTGGTTTACAAATTTAGTCTACCTAGCATTACCCTTTTAAAAGTATTGTATGAGGTTGCAATTAATCACAAACTTAAAGATGCAACATGTAGTTTACCCTAACTTTTGATATCTAAGTTCTAACAAAGAAAGAAAAGAATTGGGTCGTAATCAAATCGTGGTTAACTGTCCTTCACGGTTTGGGCTTTTGATGTCTAAAGTTGCTCACGTGGTGCTTCAATACCCAATTTCCAAGCCCTCAGACACCATTGGTCTGTTTTAATAGGGAAAGTATGAATAAAGGTCATAATTCAATTTCCTCTTTTAGTGAAGCCCAGCAAGGCTCTACGTTAAACAAAGAAATTTTCAAGCTTACCTAATACCTATTTAACAATCCACAAAACCGGTTTTAATATGTTCTTTTGCATTAGTGTGTACATCAAATTCAAACCATTAAAGCCAAAACAAATTGATAGCTACCCTTGATTAAGATCTTGTTTGAAATTTTGTTGCAACATTACCTTAATATTACCCATTAGTTATGCAACTATTAGCTGATTATGTCTTTCTAGCATGTTTATTGATATGATATTTACGTAATTAGGCTTGGTTACAGAGCCATATATTAAAAAGAAAATTAATGAAAAGAACTTTAAAACTTTACATGTTAACCAAAAATCATCTAATAACTTTAATTAATGATAAGGACAAAAAGAAAAAACATAAAATATAAACATGTGTGCCCAGCGCGCGTTAAATTTCATAAACAGTGTAGTACCGTTAAATTTCATAAACAGTGTAGTACTATTAAATTTCATAAATAGTGTAGTAAGTTTCATAAACAGGGTAGTACCATTAACTTTCAAAAACAATGTAGTACCGTTAAGTTTCATAAACAATGTAGTAAGTTTCATAAACAGTGTAGTTCATAAAAAGTTTAGTACGATTAAGTTTCATAAACAGTGTCGTACCGTTAAGTTTCATAAACAGTATGTGTGAAGACACACAGGTCCCGCACGTTAGTTTTTTTTTTTTAATAATAAAATTATGTATTTTTCATTAAAATTTAAGTTCTTTTGTCATTTTTATTAAAGTTTAAGGGTTTTTCATTAAAATTTAAATATTTTACATTAAATAAAGTTATAACATGATTTTTGGTTAAAATAAATTTAACCCAAATCCTTTTTATGAAAGTTTGCTATATTAAATCCTATTATATAGGGCTTAAACCTGTTTATTGGAGATGATATTAGGTCTATCCGCCGAGCTACCTGCCTTTCATGCATTTAACATGACTGTTAAAAAAAATGGAGTTTTAACGAAAAGCCCACGGTACTGTTCACTTTAAAGAAAAATTACATTTTTACACTAAAATGTCAATCCTGATACTATTAATTTTACCTTTTATTTTGTCCTTATCGTTAAACTCAAAGTTTTCAAACCCTTTTCATTAGTTTTCCATAAAAAAAAATTGACTGAACCAAGTTATGCAGACTGTTAAAAAAAAAATTGATTGAATCAAGTTCTGCAGTATGAATATTCATCTGTGTATGATAACAAAATAGATACTTCTCTTTACAGGGATATATGTATGTATGTATGTATGTATGTATGTATGTATGTATGTGTGTGTGTGTGTGTGTGTGTGTTAGACCCTTTATGCAATGGGATCTCCATTGTTTTTTTTTTAAATGGGGATCAGGTGTGGCCCGTGTGGGGCTCACTCAACATCAAACTTCAATGATCCGAACCGTCTATTTTGTAAGTCTCGTTTCATAGATCATCCTTACAAAAATTCAATTCAATCCAACACCATTTGACTATTTAATTATCAAGATAAATTTCATTGTTTCTTATATAACAAAGTATTCGTTAATTTATTTGAACTCAATTAAATGTCTTAACATTTCCGATTTGGCTAATACTTTGCAAGGATGATCTATGAGGTGCAACTTGAAAAATAGACGATTCGGATCATTAAAGTTTGATGTGATGTGGACTCCACAACTAATCCCCATTTTTATAAATAAAAAAAAAATAAAAATAAAAAATGGAGATCCCTTCCCTTAAAGGTTTCCTATGTACATATATTTATGTGAGCAGACCAATTGGTGTGATTTAGAACAAAAGGAGAACAAAATTTATTGTGACCAGACCAATTGGTGTGATTGAGAACAAAAGGAGAACAAAATTTATTCTACACATGTAAGAGAATACACTCTACCACATATCTTATTGATGCTTATACTTCATCATACAATATTCAAAATGATTTTTAACTAAAATGGTTGCTGAGATTGACCTAACTCCTCAGTTTAATCACTAATAAAGTTTGTCGATTTTTATTTATAAGGACTAAACTAAGAAGCTTAGACAATTCTCAAGATTATTTAGGTTAAAATGCCTATTGAAAACAGCAAGCATACTTGAGAGCCTTTATATTCTCCAACTCTCCTAGCATTTTCTTTGATTGCCACTTGATATTTGAGAAATTGCATTATATGATGAACCACCTACGCTCCATGCTTTGGCAGCACTTAATTTAAGCTCCTTAACTCTACCTCTTATTGCCTGACCATCTTTGTCCACCATGATCTTTCTCACCATTTCCTTTATCTCTTCTCTGTCAACCACTTTCTTCGATGGTAGCACTTTCGATCTGATGGCAACTCCAAGTTCCTCAGTCAACATTGTAGCATTCATCCTCTGCTCCGCATGGAGTGGCCAAACGATCATCGGTACTCCATTGGTGATGCTCTCGAGGCTTGAATTCCATCCACAGTGTGACCAAAATCCCCCTATTGATGGATGACTTAAAATGTCTACTTGAGGCGCCCAAAGAGGCACAACCAACCCAACGTCATGGGTCCGGGTCAAGAATCCCTTGGGCAAATATGTCAATGGGTCATCCTCTCGGTTTCCTTAAATAAATATATTAAATGTAAGTGAAAGTATCGATTGTAACACAATATCAATGATTTATCAAATACTATAAATTAATACAGTTACACAGATAAAAGTTTCTACGAAGATAACAAATAAAATTTGATGATATATATTAGGTAAGTTCGAAAATTACCTGAAGTGAAAAAAGCAGCATCTGCCGATTTAGCCGGTGATCGTACAACCCAAATGAATCTTTGTTTACTCAACTCCAAACCCCAAGCCATTTCTGTCATCTGCTCAAAGGACACAGTCCCTCCACTCCCTAATGACACAAATATCACAGATTCACAAGGTTGCTTGTCTAGCCAATTAAACAAGCCCTCCTCCCTTAGACCGGTTGAGGTTGAACCGGCTGATTGGACCGGCCTCGTCAATGGTCCAATGGGATAAACTGGCACCTTAGCCACTCTACCCAAGAGTCCCTCATCCCGTAACGCATCTATTGTTTTGCGCTCCAAGTCCTCCCATGTGTTCATCAAAATCCCATCACTCTTCAGCAAATTTGTACAACTCCTTACGTAATCCAAATACTGTTGGTCAGTCGGGTCCAGCATCGGGTCAACCACGTCTTCGGGCTGAACGGGCTTGCAACCCGGAATTCTCAGCGGTTCAGTCTGGTCCACGCACGTTCCTTCCGCTTCTTTATCAAAAACTGGCACGTAGACAGTCAAAGCTACGAACCATGCAGTGCTAGCAATGTAAACATACTTGGGAATCCCCAGCTCGTCGCCGATGGACAGAGTCTCGGTGCTGAAGAGGTCCACGATAAGCACTGTAGGACGAAGAGAAGACTCCATTCCAAGTATGGCTGACCGAAACGCGGGTCGTACTTCACGCATCATGACTGCAAGGACTGTAGCGACAGTAGCGTCAGGGCCAACACAGCCGGAAATGTCGGGCGGCGGGAGTTCAATAATGTCAAAAAATTTGGGGGTGGCGGCTGCCTTGAGGAGCTCAGACTCAGTCTTGGAAGCAGGAGATGGGATGGCGAAGATCGTCACGGTGAAATTCCTGTGGGTGACAAGTCGTTTTGCAAGTTCGAGGACGGGGATGAGGTGGCCGAGGCCTGGGCTGCAAAGTATGGCAGCATGTGGCTGTGAGCTCATGGTAAACGGAGAGCAAAGGCTTTAGCCTTTAGTGCACCGGCTGAGCTTTAAAAAAGGAAAACAAGCGAATCAAAATAATCTTTGCTCAAAAATCGTTGGACAAGATTACTTTTAGATTAATACCTTAACTAAGATTAAAAATTAAATTAAATTCCTTAACCTCATGTCCATATCAGCATGTTTTTATTTTTTTAATGCATGTGAGAATTAACTCATTTTCCCAATGAAAATCTCATTAAAAAAAAAAAAATTGAAACATAAAATCAAAAGTTTAAAATTTTTTTAATAACCTATTTGCTTCACCATCCAGGTTGCGATCACCAATAATCTAAAAGAAAATAAAAATTTGACCTCTCGCATAGAGTTGAGGGCAGTATAGCGACAGCAAGGACAACAGACTTGAATTTCATTTAAACGTGCAAAGTTTAAAGGGACAAATCCTTGGTCTTTCATGGAGCTTTTCTACGACCGAATGGGCGAAACGCCACTATTCAAAGACGACAGATACTAACCGGCAAGGAAAGCCAAGTCTCCTGGCAAATTTTATCTTTATTTGATGAGTTGACAAATACTTTTCTGTAGGGGAGTTTTCTGGGTGTCGTTGATTGCGAATTATTTCAAGAGGCGTATTCATCTGAAATGCTACAGAAGGACCGGCATCAGTGAAAGGTACAATCATATTTATCTCTTTCATTCCTCTGAAAATATCTTCCTACGATATGATACCGAGAAATAAAACAATAACAATCAGATCAATGATTGTCTTCTAGTTAATTTAATTTCATATTTTCTTTTAATTTCTTACGTATGAGTAAATATGAGAAATATTGGAATGAAATTGAATCCATAATCTTCTTCTTTTAATCAATTCTCTTTCCTGCCCAAGTCGCCCGTCACCACACCAACCTTTAATTTTGATCGAACTTATTAATAAAGAAACTTAAAGTTTCATCGTAAAATCAATTGACAATATGTAAAGTAGTTCAATCTCTTATAAGTTCTTACAATGTTCTCCTTTCACCAACGTGAGACTTTTTTTATCTTCACATTCCACATGCTCTCTCATTTGTGGTGAATTTTCGAGCCAAATACGTGGACAACACGAATTGGATGACGTAAAGTAAGTGTAGCCGTTGAGCCAACCTACTCTGATACCATGAAAAAAGTTGAAGTCTTACCATAAAACTAAAGGAAAACTAATGAAAAGAGCTTAAAAATTTTGAAAGTTAATAAAAAAAATCATGTAATAACTTTATTTAATGGTTAGGACAAAGCCCAACACTAAACCAGTCCAATCAAAATGGTCCAAACATTGAGTTTCCCATTTTACCCCTGATGCCAAGCTCTGCCGGTTCCATAACTCTTTCCCTTTCTCAATCTCTCTTTCTATTCTCTGCTATTATTTTTAGAAAGCTTTAACGAAAAACTTCCAGTATTATTCATTTTAACGAAAAATCATATTTTTACATTAAAAAAATCAATCATGATATTATTCATTTTACCCTTATTTTGTCATTATCATTAAACTCAAAATTTTCAAATTATTTTCAATAGTTTTCGATTATTTTTATTTCCAATTCAATTCCACTTCCTCCATTGTTGCAATTGAATCTCTCTCTCTCTCTCTCTCTCTCTCCACCCAACCTATTTTTCATTTTCAATTCGAATTCCACCATTTTTCGAATCAACTGAGTCGATCGAATCCGATAGCAAGGGCGAGCGTCTCAGCATCGAGCCTTTGGAGCTCGGTGTCTCCTGTGTCAATATAACACGCTCTCTTTCTCGTTCGATCGGTTTCTTGTCTAAAAGATTTGCGTATTGCGATTTCGTTTCTGATTTCAATTTACGGTTCTGTTTTCGTTATTGAATTTCTGCAATCGAATAATGATGAAACTGGAGACGACGGCGACCGGGAAGCTGGAGCTGTTGTGTTTGTTTTTGTTATTGAATTTTCGGCATTGAAATTCTTGAGTGAGGAAATAATTTTCTTTTTTCATTTAAAGTTATTGAGTGCGGATTTGCTGCTCCCCTAATTGTTGAAAGTACAACAAAGAGGTTTGATGGAGAAGTGTCATTTTTTTGAGCTTTAAGAATGGCTTTTTCCTTTTGGGTGGGTTAGTTTGTCATCGGCAAACTTTGTGAAAGGAGAAAGGCAAAGTCCTAATTAGCATGAGTTGCTTACTAGTAAAAGGCATGGGAAATGAAGATAGATTTAAAATTATTAAAAAAATAACCCGACGTGTGGGATTCGCGTGTCCATAACATATATTGTATATGAAATTGAATAAAACTACACTGTTTATGAAACTTAACAGTACTACATTATTTATGAAACCAAACACTATTTATGAAACTGATTGGTACTATACTATTTATGAAACTGAATGGTACTATACTATTTATGAAATTGAACAATATAACACTATTAATTCTTCCAGATTCATATATAGTGTTTAGTTCTTGATTCAATTTCGTAAATATTGCCTAGTTATTGGGTACTGTTTCATAAATAGTGTATAGTGGTTGGTACAGTTTCATAAATAATATCTCATTCTTGGTACAGTTTCATAAATAGTATCTAGTTCTTAGACCATTTTCATATATAATGCCTAGTTTTTGGTTATGTTTCATAATTAGTGTCTAGTTCTTGATCCATTTTCATAAACAGTGTACAGTAATTGGTACAATTTCATAAATAATGTCTATTTCTTGGTCTAGTTTCATATATAATATCTAGTTCTTGGTACAATTTCATAAATAGCTATTCCAACAGTCATCACGGCAGAATAATGCCAGGATGGGTAGTCTAGTTGAACTTGCAAGATTGCATTTGGGATTTGGGTGGGATTTACATTTGGGATTTACATTTTTAGTAATTGGATGATAGCTGAGACCATCCTCTCCTCTAAGACGACAGACAACCCCGACGGTGTCAAGATCAATGTCCACGCCAAGATAATCGAGGTCGAAGGTCCACACCTTATGTACTCTGAGTTTTGTTTCCAAAGATGAACATGAATTGGGTTTTCTGATATTAGAATTGGTGGTGTTACAAAATTTGGATATCTGAGTTTTGTTTTCTAAGTTAAAAATTAATTTGTGGTTTATTGTTATTTGGCTTTTTGAGAAACTACAACAAATTACCACATTATTTATGAAACTACAGCAAAATTACTCACATTACTTCTAAAACTATAGCAAATTACCATACTATTTATGAAACCACAGCAAAATTACTCTCATTATTTATGAAACTACAGCAGAATCACCACACTATTTATGAAACTACAGCAAAATTACTCACACAATTTCTGAAACTACAACAAAATTACCACTATTTATGAAACTATAATAAATTACCACACTATTTATGAAACTACATCAAAATTACCACATTATTTATGAAACTACAACAAAATTACTCACATTATTTATGAAACTACAGCAAAGTTACCGCACTATTTATGAAATTACAACAAAATTACTCACACTATTTCTGAAACTTTACACACACTATTTCTGAAACTACAACAAAATTACCACACTATTTATGAAACTACAACAAAATTTCTCACATTATTTTTAAAACCACAACAAATTACCACACTATTTATGAAACTACATCAAAATTACCACACTATTTATGAAACCACAGCAAAACTACTCACATTATTTATGAAACTACAACAAATTACCACATTATTTATGAAACTACAGCAAAATCACTCACATTATTTTTAAAAATACAACAAAATTACCCACTGTAACAACCCGTCCCTCAATATCTATAGTAGAAGAAAGAAAAAAGATATGGTGATCATATGGTGAAAGTTATAATTCATAGATGATTGTGTATACTATTTGCTATAATTATACAAGAGGTTTATGTCTTTGTGGATGGATATCTCATGGTAGCTTACTGCCATTGTAAAAATATCGAAACAACCCCCTCTAATCGATGGCAATAGAAACTGCCAACATGTTCTTGTAGGCATTGAGGAACATGTGTTGTGCAGCTGCCAGGGTGGGGTATGAGATGGCCAACGTCAATGAAGGACCATCGAGACACCAGAAGTAAACTTCTCCATAAGATCATACTCAGTTAGATCAAGCACCTCTGGGGCTGAAGACGGAACCATTGTCATACACCATCTGGACAACAAGACCATATGAGAATGGCCTGATTCCAAGCTTGGCAAGGAGGGCAACCTCAGAAGAGCCAACCTTATCTCCCTTCTTGATAAGTTCAACAAGGGTGATGATTCCAACAATACCCTTGTTAATCTTGGTGGGGATGTTGAGCACCTGAAATGTGAAACATACCAAGTCAGAACTACTAAACCCACAAAAAAGTAATCACCATTTATCGTGAACGATTATTACACATCTGGAAGAAAGATGTCTGAGATGGGTCAAGACCAGTGTTACCAGGAGGAACCACCACATCAATTGGAGCAACCAAACCAACACGAGCAGGGGCTCTAGCCTATTCAATTCAAAATAAAATACACCTAGGAATTAGATAGATATAGTAAAACACATAAACAGAATGGGACAGATTGGAAAACTAACAAAAATTATCATGAGGCAAACTAAACCCATATAAAATATGAAAACTCGATAAATAATCATCCAAGTCGAATAAAGATGCCTCCTGCTAAGGTATACTAGAGAAGCAGTTTTTTTCTTTCTTTCTTTTTTTCTTTTCTGCTAAGGTATACTAGAGAAGCAGTAACTCTAGATTACACACATTCAAAAACAGCAAAACCTGCATAATTTTACTCTTACGGATAATTCAACAAATTGGGTTTCGCATTGATCATAAATACACTAAATTTCATACCAATTTGAAATCTACAAAACAAACAATTACAGATTATAGTTTCCTATAACACAATAAGCATCTTACATCACTACAACAACTAAAACGCATTAAAATTGATAATATCATGAATTCGAACAATGGAAATCGAATTCGGTTACCTTGTACTTGCCAACCTCTTCGCTGACTTCCTTCAAATCACCCCTTGTGAAAATTAGACCGGCGTTGCCCTAAATCCCAAAAACAACAACAAATCAGAAAACCAACGAATACAAATAAATCAGCAACCATAAATGGAGCCAAAGAACGTACCACAGAGAGGGACGAGTTGAGGTAGGCATTGTTGCCCGCCTTCTCCGCATGGATCCTGACAGACATTTTCATCATCGTTACTCTTTCAGAACGACGAAGTCTCCGCGCAGTCCCTTGCGGATGTTCTGGAGCTGCTAGGAACCGACGTCGGCGGCGACAATGTGGACTTGGTCATACTCGTCGAGGAGGGAGCAGAGCTTGGAATCGTAGGCGATCTTCTGTTAGGGGTACTTTTGGAAACTTATTTTTCTCTATGTTGAGCCTGTAATCCAGCCCATGTAGAATTTGAAGACACTGTCCTTATGGTTAATTTTGAGGTGCTTTTGATTAAAGAAAACCATAGGATGGTTTTTGGTTAAAATATTCTAGATCCAAATCATTCGCTCAATATTTTTCGGCGTGCCGGTTCCGCAGTAGGCTATTGGTGTATGGTCTTGTGTTAAGATCAAGTCCAACACTCTGAGATCTAATTCATAATTATGGATTGGAAAAAAGGAAGGGAAGCAAAGGAGAGGAAGAAAAAGAAGGTGTGATGGAGCTGGGAAATGGGGATGGCGGTTAATTAGTTCAAAATTAAGATTAGGATTTGGAAATTGGGTGGAGGTGAAGATGATGGAAAGAAAGGAAAAACATTGCTAAAGGAGAGGGATGAAGGAAAACTAAATAAGCAAAAGTGAAAACTAACGAAAAACGCCGAAAAAGTGGAGATGAATGTCGAGAAAGGGATATGAAGCCCAAAATTTTTAGGCAAGCTTAGTGAAAATTGAAACTAAACTCAAGGAAAACTAAGATAAAAATCATAAGAGAACTGAAAAAAGACAAAAAAAGAAGAAGGGCAGGAGGGAATGAGCAGAAAAAAGGGAGGTTGCCATCGGCACCCAACCTAAAGGCTAAAGCCAACGGCTAGGGTTTTTCTATTGATTGTGTTTACAGGAAAAAGAAGGTGTTTTCAGCTCTCTAAGTCTTGTTTTCCTAAGGTCCTCATTTTAAGGATATGTGAGGATCAAATGAATATTAGCCACAAGATTTTATTAGTTTAGATTCAAATGCTAAAAATATCTGACAACTTAATAAACCAAAATAAGAAAATGAGTTTTCTAATGATTCATGGACTTTTAAGTTGATTTTTTGGTTTATTAAGTTGTCAAATATTTTAAGCATTTGGATCTAACTAATATAATTTTGTGGCTAATATGCATTTAGTCTCCACAGATCCTCAAAATGAGGACCTTAGGAGAGCAGGAATATGTACACTAAAAGTGAGGAACTGACATGCCCCAACCCCAATGTCCTAAAGACATCGGGATGGTCACGTGCTGGCCGACACCAGAAGGGTGACGAAAGCCACTTAAATTAAGCAAATGCTGAGAAATAAGCTAAAACATGCAATAGGGACTAATAACACAAAATTACTAACTATTAAAATTAGGAAAATACATGATATGTCCAGAGCATAAGTCTATTACAGAGTACAAGCGGAAATTAAGATAGAAAAGTGCTATTACAATAGGTGTTGAAGCAGAGAAGATATAGCACAATATCACTGGTAGGGAAATTCCTCGTAGCTCACATCGTATTCCTCGTTCATAGGTCCTGAAGAGGGCGCAAAACAAACATGAGTGGACCAAGTTGATACATTTATATATATAATAAAACAGTTATTGAAGTACTAACCCCTAGGTTTTATGAAAATACATATATATCATGATAAAAATAGGTTTTCTGAAACCTAGCATGTCGTGCAATGTCTCAAATCATAATTTGTATATATAATAATCACTAGTGAATGTCCGATAACCCCCAGGCCCCATGCCGGCTCCTCATCTCTGAGCAGACAGTCAGAGGAAAATACACTCCAAGCCCCATGCCAGTTCCCCGTCCCCGTGCTAAATAGCCAGAGGAAACGCACTTCAGGCCCTATGCCAACACCAAACCGTCGTCCGAGACGGACCGGAATCTATCCCTACGTCCTGTAGCGGAAAAGACCACGAGGTAAGTACAAAACTAGTGAACATACGTATATTGAAAAGCATCTTCATAGTATAAAATCATTCATCATTTATACTATAAAGAGGTGTTCTAAACATGTTCTAAATATCATATCGTCATCCATCGGATATTCTATAAGAACACGGGTTATAGGAAAAATAATAATAATTCAAACTAGACTAAGTAAACATGTTATCTTAAAAAACGTTTCATAAAACATAATCATCAAATCATGCTTTTCATGTATGCATTTCTACTATCAAAACATGCATTTTTAGAAGTGGTCCACTCACCGTACACCGTTGGTGCAAAGGTGTACCAAAAAGGAATAATGGAATCATCGCTATTAATTGCACATATTCACACAAAGGGTACCAACTCTACTCAAACGATTGAATTTGGAAAAACGGACTTCAGAAACGGGTCTAGGACGTCAAAGTTAGCCTAAAAGAGGTCCTGGACAAAAACCTGAAGGTCAAAGTCAAAGTCAACACTAACCGTGACCGAGTTAATGGTCAAACCGGATCAAAGTCAACGGGTCCTGGGTCCGGGTCAAATGGGTCAGGGCTCGGGTTTGGACCCTAGGGTTATGGGTTAGGGAAATGGGTTTAAATAGTTAGGTGGGCTGATTTAGGGTTTAACCTACACGGGCCCAAATGCCCAATCTCTTCACAGCCCGAATGCCTGCTAAAGGTGAAAGGGTTTAGGGGTTTAGCGGGCCAAGGCCCTAAGTTCCTTGGCCCAAAGGCCCTTCAAAATTAAAAGGAAATAAAATAAAACAAAACAAAAATAAAGGATTTGGGCTGAAACAAAACGGGCTTAAGGCCCAAAGGTTTTGGAGTTTGACGGAGAGGAACGCCGGAGTTTCTACAGCTCCGGCCGACTACAAACGTGCACTCTAGACCCCGATCTAGGTATCAAAAGGAAGCACAAGGTGAAAGGAGTGTGATTATACCTTTGGTTCGCCGTAAAATGGCCAGAGGTGATCGAAAATCTCCTCGACAACCACGGGCTCGCCGGAGATGGGTGTGCCTTCACCCGAGCCAATCTCATTCTAAAACCTTGATAAAAATGAGATAAAACTCAATAAATCACATACAGGCAGCAATCTAACACGGGATAGAGGGAACTCGAGGCTTACCTAACCGGAAAAATAAAGGAAACTCGCCGGAAAGTTTTCTGGTTCGTCGTCCTCATTGTGACGAGAGAAAGACAAGGTTTTGATGATGGTGATGGTGATGATTTCCTCAAGCAGGTGTAGCTATGAGTGTGTGTGTGGTCGCGGTGTAAGAGAGGAAGAGAAAAATGAGAGTTTTCGAGAGAGAGAAAGGAGAGAGTGCAGAGAAAGAGAGGGGAGATGAGAGAGAGAAAAAGGGTCACGGGTAGGGGATAGAAAGAGAGAAGTGAGGTGAGTTAGGGTGCTGCCACGTGGCGGCTTGGGGATAGAGAGAGAATCCCAATTTTAGATCCGGATTGGGTGAAAGAATAGGGTCCAAATTGATAGTTCTATAAATTTTTAAGGAGAACTACATAATTATATTTATAAGTGGGGGCGGGTGTAACATGAACGATATTATAGTCTTGTGGCTAATAAGCATTTGTTACCTAAATAATGTGTTTGATTCAAGGTTATTCATCATATTTTTCTAATATGATGATATTATTTATACTAAAAATGAGGAATTTTGGTCTAATAATTTAATATTGAACTCGTTATCTACAATATTAGTTTTTTTATCCCCATGACACAAAAATTGTGAGACCCACAACGTCCACCTAGATAGATAAGAGAGAAACTAATAGAAATTGAGATAGTTGTACGAAATTGAAATGAAATAATAAGTAAAAGTATGAGGTTGAAATATTATAAAGGGAGTAATGCTAGGAATACTAAATTTGTAGACAAAATTTACAAACCAAATTATGTGTCACCAATAAGAAATAAACACGTTAATCAACACTTAAGTAATAGTCCGATCATCAACAACCACATCACTTAATTTACAGAATTTGGTTTACAAATTTAGTCTACTTAGACATTACCCTTTTAAAAGTGTTGTATGAGGTTGCAATTAATCACAAACTTAAAGATGCAAAATATAATTTACCCTAACTTTTGATATCTAAGTTCTAACAAAGAAAGAAAAGAATTGGGTCGTAATCAAATCGTTGTTAACTGTCCTTCACGGTTTAGGCTTTTGATGTCTAAAGTTGTTCACGTGGTGCTTCAATACCCAATTTCCAAGCCCTCAGACACCATTGGTCTGTTTTAATGGGGAACTATGAATAAAGGTCATAATTCAATTTCCTCGTTTAGTGAAACAAAGAAACTTTCAAGCTTACCTAATACCTATTTAACAATCCACAAAATCGGTTTTAATATGTTCTTTTGCATTAGTGTGTATATCAAATTCAAACCAATAAAGCCAGAACAAATTGATAGCTACCCTTAATTAAGATTTTGTTTGAAATTTTGTTGTAACATTACCTTAAGATTACCCATTAGTTATGCAACTGTTAGCTGATTATGTCTTTCTAGCATTTTTATTGATATGATGTTTACGTAATTAGGCTTGGCTACGGAGCTATATATTAAAAAAAATAATAATGAAAATGACTTCAAAACTTTACATGTTAACCAAAAATCATCTAATAACTTTAATTAATGATAAGGACAAAAAGAAAAAAGAAAAAATATAAACATATATGCCCAGCGCGCGTTAAGTTTCATAAACAATGTAGTACTATTAACTTTCATAAGCAGTGTAGTACCGTTAAGTTTCATAAACAATATAGTAAGTTTCATAAACAATATAGTAAGTTTCATAAACAATGTAGTAAATTTCATAAACAGTTTAGTACGGTTAAGTTTCATAAACAGTGTAGTACCGTTAAGTTTCATAAACAATGTAGTAAGTTTCATAAACAGTGTAGTAAGTTTCATAAATAATGTAGTAAGTTTCATAAACAGTATGTGTGAAGACAAGCGGGTCTAGCGCGTTAGTTTTTTTTTTAATATTAAAATTATGTATTTTTCATTAAATTTAAGTTCTTTTGTCATTTTTATTAAAATTTAAGGGCTTTTCATTAAATAAAGTTATAGCATGTTTTTTGGTTAAAATAAATTTAACCTAAATCCTTTTTATGAAAGGTTGCTATATTAAATCCTGTCATATAGGACTTAAACTTGTTTGTTGGAGATGGTATTAGGTCTATCTGTCGAGCTACCTGCTTCTCATGCATTTAACAAGACTGTTAAAAAAAATTGACTGAACCAAGTTATGCAGACTATTCAAAAAAAAAGTTAACTGAATCAAGTTATGCAGTATGAATATTCATCTGTGTATGATAACAAAATAGATACTTCTCTTTAAAGGGATGTGTGTATGTATGTATATATATCAGGCCCTTTATGCAATGGGATCTTCATTGTTTTTTTTTAATGGTGATTAGGTGTGGGGCCCACTTAACATCAAACTTCAACGATCCAAACCATATATTTTGTAAGTCTCGTTTCATAGATCATCCTTACAAAAATTCAATTCAATTCGAAACCATTTGCCTCTTTAATTATTAAGATAAATTTCATTGTTTCTTATATAATAAAGTATTCGTTAATTTATTTGAACTCAATTAAATGTCTTAACATTTCCGATTTGGCTAATACTTTGCAAGGATGATTTATGAGGTGCAACTTGAAAAATAGGTGGTTCGGATCATTAAAGTTTGATGTGGTGTTGTTGACCCTAAAAATTACAATGCCTACGTGGCACGCAGGTTAAGTAACTAATGAGTTAACTATGTCCTTCGATTGATGTGGGGCATGCCAACTTGTCGGCCGAGCTTGGCCGAGGAGTAAAATTTGTTGATGTTGCGTTGAGTGTGTTGCTGACTTCTTGATCTTGCGACTGCGGCCGATGAAGGAACACATCTCGACCTTCGGATTCTCGAGCATGAAGACAAGGCTGCTAATTCTGCGAAGTTCAATATCAAATTCGGCTTTCAATGTGCCGAATGTAGTAACTTGTAACACCTCACTTCGCCAAGAAAGCTAATGAGATGACCTTTGCCAATAAAGATTCGAAAATCCTTCTCGACTGAGACTTGGATAGATAACCAATCGATCTCGGTGCTGTTTATCCAAACTGAAGGTACTCCGCAATTGAATGGTTCTACGGCAACAGTGCTGTTTATCCAAACTAAAGATGTTCATCGGTTGCCTTCACAATGCTGTTTATCCAAACTGAAGATGTGTCGGCGGAAAAAGAAAATAAAAAAAAATATCAAAGTGTTTGAGAGGTTTGCGCAGGGCAGTTATGTGTTGAATTGGAGGTCCCTTGAATGGTGTTCGCAACCTTGTATTTATAGAAGCAGATATGTGGTGCGGCTTCACTAGTAGAATTTGATTTCAATTCAAACTAGATAAGTGAGAGCCTATCCTTTAGCAAATGACAGAAAGCCATCATCACCTGACTTTTCTTCGGTATTATCACTGTTATTCAAAAAACCCATGTTTTTCCCTTCTTATCTTCTGGATGCATTCCACGTGGCCATTTCCTTATCTCATGATAGGCCAAAGCCTATCATCACCACCTATTTGCCCGTGTGCAGCCATGCATGCCACATGCTTTTCTTCAAACCACACGCACACATGCAAAACACCTACTCTGAAAATGCATAGCCGTACCACACTTAAGCCACGTGCACAGAACCAACCCAAAAAACATGCATTAGGACAGAATCCCAATATTGCAAAATAACGGCATGATTTGGGTTTCTTAATGCGATTGAAGAACTTGAAAAACTATCCAGACCAAGTGCACGCAATTTGATATCAAAAACTTATCTTCGATCTTCTAATCCGATAGCATTCAATTTTTTGGACTCCTTAATTATCTCCACATTTTTAGAAATAATTTTCCTAATAATTCCCTAGATAACATCATGATTATTAAAATCATAATATTATCTAGACAAATTATTAATCAATTATCTCAACCTTCTTCCAATCCAATGGCTCAAAATTTTACTCATTCTACGGTCTCAATTGCTCAGGCCAATTGTGTAAAATCAGGTTCAAACAGGTGTGTACTCCACAACTAATCCCCATTTTTATAATAAAAAAAAAAAAAAAAATTAGGGATCCATTCCCTTAAAGGTTTCCTATATACATATATTTATGTGACCAGACCAATTGGTGTGATTGAGAACAAAAGGAGAACAAAATTTATTCTGCACATGTAATTTGCCCAATAGTAAGAGAATACACACCATTCCGCCATATATCTTATTGATGCTTATACTTCATCATACAATATTCAAAAGGATTTTTGACTAAAATGGTTGCTGAGATTAACCTAACTCCTCAGTTTAATCACTAATAAAGTTTGTCGATTTTTATTGTTAAGGACTAAACTGAGAAGTTAAGACAATTCTCAAGATTATTTAGGTTAAAATGCCTATTGAAAACAGCAAGCATATTTAAGAGCCTTCATATTCTCTAGCTCTCCTAGCATTTTCTTTGATTGCCACTTGATATTTGAGAAATTGCATTATATGATGAACCACCTACGCTCCATGCTTTGGCAGCACTTAATTTAAGCTCCTTAACCCTACCTCTTATTGCTTGACCATCTTTGTCCACCATGATCTTTCTCACCATTTCCTTTATCTCTTCTCTGTCAACCACTTTCTTCGATGGAAGCACTTTCGATCTGACGGCAACACCAAGTTCCTCAGTCAACATTGTAGCGTTCATCCTTTGCTCCGCATGGAGTGGCCAAACGATCATCGGTACTTCATTGGTGATGCTCTCGAGGCTTGAGTTCCATCCACAGTGTGACCAAAATCCTCCTATTGATGGATGACTTAAAATGTCCACTTGAGGCGCCCAAAGATGCACAGCCAACCCAACGTCATGGGTCCGGGTCAAGAATCCCTTGGGCAAATATGTTGATGGGTCATCGTCTCGGTTACCTTAAATAAAGATATTAAATGTAAGTGAAAGTATCGATTGTAACACAATATCAATAATTTATCAAATACTATAAATTAGTACATTTGCACAGATAAAAGTTTCTACGAAGATAACAAATAAAATTTGATGATATATATTAGGTAAGTTTGAAAATTACCTGAAGTGAAATAAGCAGCATCTGCGGATTTAGCCGGTGGTCGTACAACCCAAATGAATCTTTGTTTACTCAACTCCAAACCCCAAGCCATTTCTGTCATCTGCTCAAAGGACACAGTCCCTCCACTCCCTAATGACACAAATATCACAGATTCACAAGGTTGCTTGTCTAGCCAATTAAACAAGCCCTCCTCCCTTAGACCGGTTGAGGTTGAACCGGCTGATTGGACCGGCCTCGTCAATGGTCCAATGGGATAAACTGGCACCTTAGCCACTCTACCCAAGAGTGCCTCATCCCGTAACGCATCTATTGTTTTGTGCTCCAAGTCCCCCCATGTGTTCATCAAAATCCCATCACTCTTCGGGAAATTAGTACCTATCCTTACATATTCCAAATATTGTTGGTCAGTCCGGTCCAGCATCGGGTCAACCACGTCTTCGGGCTGAACGGGCTTGCAACCCGGAATTCTCAGCGGTTCAGTCTGGTCCACGTACTCTCCTTCCACTTCTTTATCAAAAACTGGCACGTAGACAGTCAAAGCTACCAACCATGCAGTGCTAGCAACGTAGACGTACTTGGGAATCCCCAGCTCGTCGCCGATGGACAGAGATTCGGTGCTGAAGAGGTCCACGATAAGCACTGTAGGACGAAGGGAAGACTCCATTCCAAGTATGGCTGACCGAAACGCAGGTCGTACTTCACGCATCATGACTGCAAGGAGGGTAGCGACAGCAGCATCGGGGCCAACACAGCCGGAAATGTCGGGCGGTGGGAGTTCAATAATGTCAAAAAATTTGGGGGTGGCGGCTGCCTTGAGGAGCTCAGACTCAGTCTTGGAAGTAGGAGATGGGATGGCGAAGATCGTCACGGTGAAATTCCGGTGGGTGACAAGTCGTTTTGCGAGTTCGAGGGCGGGGATGAGGTGGCCGAGGCCTGGGCTGCAAAGTATGGCAGCATGTGGCTTTGAGCTCATGGTAGACGGAGACCAATGGCTTTAGCCTTTAGTGCACCGCTTGGGCTTTTTTTATTTATTTGAACACAAGCGCACCGGTTGAGCTTTAAATAGGGAAAACAAGCGAATCAAAATAATCCTTGCTCAAAAATCGTTGGACAAGATTACTTTTAGATTAATACCTTAACTAAGATTAAAAATTAAATTAAATTCCTTAACCTCATGTCCATATCAGCATGCATATTCCACCTCGTACTTTATTTTTATTTTTGTTTTAGGATTTTTATTTTTGTAATGCATTTTATAATTAACTCATTTTCCCATTACAAATCTCATAAAAAAATTGAAACATAAAATCAAAAATTTGTATTTCTTTAATAACTTATTTGCTTCACTTTGACTAGCATATGAGCACACACAAAGTGTGTGAGAAAATTTTTTATTTTTGTTTTTGAAGTAGAATAAGAGAGGAAGAGAGTGATAGAGAATGTGGGAGTGGAAATTTTTTTTATTTTTTATTTTTGTAATTAGAGATATGTTAGGATTACATATAGGTGAGGCCTTGAAAAAAAACAGCAAAAATTGGTTGTGTGAAATTACATTTCTACCTCATATTTCTTATTCATGTTCCATTTTAATTAGAAGGTTAAACTGGTAATTTTATAAAATTTTGGTTAATAATGAGTGTTTTATTAATTAGTAGAGATTATGTATGTTGAGATCACCAATAATTTAAAATTTGGCCTTTCACATAGAGCTAAGTGCTATATAGCGACAACAACGGTAATAGACTTGGATTTCATTTAAACATTTTGTCGAATACCAGGGAACCTAAAAAATGATTATTGCCAGCAGCTTGACTAGGTCTTACTTGATATTTAACTTGATTTGATTTTGGCTAACGTTTTGAGTGGTTCAAATATTTTTGGAGCAGCCCAATAGTGTTTTGGCTGCCATGATTCGAAAAGTTAGTTGCAGCCAATTTGATATTTTTGTATATTTATAAAGTTGATAATATCAAATGATTTTCAATTTCATCTTATTGGGTGCACATTTATTCTCGGGTAATGTTTTTAAATTAAATGATGTGGTTATTAATGATTAAATTATAAATTAAGTATTGATTAAGATATTTATTTTTTATTAATAAAATATCATTTAATTTATTAATTAAAATTAAAATTTTAATCTTCTAATATTACCTTAGCCTTTGTCCTCACACCCGCACAAAAGGACAGAAGAAAAATGTTCTGTGGCTTTTGATTATTCTTAATAGGGAAAACAAGCGAATCAAAATAATCCTTGCTCAAAAATCTTTGGACAAGATTACTTTTAGATTAATACCTTAACTAAGATTAAAAATTAAATTAAATTCCTTAACCTCATGTCCATATCAGCATGCATATTCCACCTCGTACTTTATTTTTATTTTTGTTTTAGGATTTTTATTTTTGTAAAGCATTTTATAATTAACTCATTTTCCCATTACAAATCTCATAAACAATTTGAAACATAAAATCAAAAGTTTGTATTTCTTTAATAACCTATTTGCTTCACTTTGACTAGCATATGAGCACACACAAAGTGTGTGAGAAAATTTTTTATTTTTGTTTTTGAAATAGAATGAGAGAGGGAGAGAGTGATAGAGAATGTGGGACTGGAAATTTTTTTTTATTTTTTATTTTTTTAATTAGAGATATGTTAGGATTACATGTAGGTGAGGTCTTGAAAAAAAAAAAACAGCAAAATTTGGTTGGTGAAATTACATTTCTACCCCATATTTCTTATTCATGTTCTGTTTTAATTAGAGGGTTAAACTGGTAATTTTTTAGAATTTTGGTTGACAATGAGTGTTTTATTAATTAATAGAGATTATGTAGGTTGCGATCACCAATAATTTAAAAGAAAATAAAAATTTGGCCTCTCACATAAAGCTGAGTGCAATATAGCGACAACAACAGTAATAGACTTGGATTTCATTTAAACATTTTGTCGAATACCTTCTGCGCTAATTTTAAGGGACAAATTATTATGGTACGTTTACGTAAGGGTAATCGAAATAAGAAAAGGGAATTGAATTTCGATTATGGAGTATTCCGGTGGTTACTAAATATTAAGTAATCAAAAAAGTGGTGGAGCTCACACGAAACAAGGAATCCAAATCCTGAAATTGGAGGAACGGGATTCCCTAGTTTTGTGAGGTATTTGATTCCCTGAGGGGTAAGGAAAAAGGAAATGCATCTTTTATTCCTATTATGCCCTCACTTATTTCTTATTATCCCAACATTGCCCTTCATTTGACACTCATTATGTCATTTTTAATAAATAAATAAAACCTATTTATATATTTTTATATAGATAATTTTATTTTATAAATTTAATTTAATTAATTAGTATGAAAATAATTTATTTATGTAAGGGCAATTTAGTCATCAACTTAGTTTTCATT
Organism: Pyrus communis; assembly: GCF_041283825.1. Classification (NCBI taxonomy): domain Eukaryota; kingdom Viridiplantae; phylum Streptophyta; class Magnoliopsida; order Rosales; family Rosaceae; genus Pyrus; species Pyrus communis. The sequence continues at coordinate 20,428,412 of NC_142566.1, read as the reverse complement.
CCTATTGAAGTGAATTAGTAAACAATTTATATGGACTCAACATCATTCTTATCATCTTTTAATAAATAAATAAAACCTATTTATATATGCTTATATAGATGAATTTTATTAAGAATTTAATTTAATTAATTAGTATGGAAATAATTTATTTATGTAAGGGCAATATAGTAATCAACCTAGTTTTCCTTCCGATTGAAGTGAATTAGTAAACAACTTATATAGACTCAACATCATTCCTACTCCGATTCCAGACAGGTTTAATAAACAACTTCAACAAAAATTTGATTATGATTTCACCTCATTTCAATTCCTCCTCAATCCAATTCCCCCTCAATTTAATTCATCTCAATTTGATTACGAATTAATAAACGCGTCATTAACGTTTCATAAAGTTTTTTTACGACTGAAAGGACAACCGCCCCTCTTGCTATTATGTGGCCACCGTTCAAAGATGACAGATATAAACCGGCAAGGAAAGCTAAGTCTCCTGGCAATTTTTATCTTTATTTGATGAGCTGACAAATACTTTTCTGTAGTGGAGTTTTCTGGGTGTCGTTGATTGCGAATTATTTCAAGAGGCGTATTCAAATGAAATGCTACAGAAGGACCGGCATCAGTGAAAGGTACAATCATATTTCTCTCTTTCATTCCTCTGAAAATATCTTTCTATGATATGTTACCGAGAAATAAAACAATGACAATCAGATCAATAATTGTCTTCTAGTTAATTTAATTTCATATTTTCTTTTAATTTCTTACGTATGAGTAAATATGAGAAATATTGGAATGAAATTGAATCCATAATCTTCTTCTCTCAATTAATTCTCTGTCCTGCCCATGTCGGCTGTCACCACCCCCTCCCAGACAAGAGACTCCACACCAACCTTTAATTTTGATAGAATTTATTGACGAAGAGACTTGAGGTTTCATCATAAAATCAAAGGAAAATTAATGAAAATGGCTTGAAAACTTTGAGTTTTAACGATAAGGACAAAATAAAGGGTAAAGTGAATAGTACTAAGTTAGTGTAAAAATATGGTTTTTCGTTAAAGTGAATAATACCATGAGCTTTTCGTTAAAATTTCCTAAAATCAATTGACAATATGAAGAGTAGTTTAATCTCTTATAAGCCCTTACAAGGTTTTTCCTTTCATCTATGTGAAACTCTTTTATCTTCACATTCGCACACGACCCCCTCATTTGTGGCGAATTTTCAAGTCAAACACGTGGACAACACGAATTTGGTGACGTGGAGCATGTGTAGCCGTTGGGCCAACATGCCCTGTTACCATGAAAAAAACTGAAGTTCTAATATAAAACTAATTGGCAATATAGAGAGTACTCTCACCTCTTATAAGCCCTTATAAGATTTAGTGAGACTTTTTTACATTGACATTCCACAATTAATAATAATTCATAGGCAGAAACCAACTAGGCAAACAAATATCATGGAACTAGTGTACGAAGCTTTTACGCCAATCAGTCAAAACATGTGTGCATGATTCACGGTTGAAGGTACGCCATAATACAATATTGATGTACCGATATACACATAATTATAATATATTAGTTTATAATATTAAAACATAAGGCCTCAGAGCAACTCTGATGCAGTAATTGCTCAGGTAATTGGACAAAAGCAATTAATACTATAGTAAATAACTGGCGGTGTGTCTCTATCTTGTAAGTGAATGATTAGGACAGTGGCATTAAAAAGTTATTTAAAAAAAAAAAAAAAGTTATTTTTTTAATTAATTAAAAAATTATGTTTTATTTCAAATAAGATTTTTAATAAATTTTGTCACGCCACATGTCATTATCCAAAGTTACAATATTTTCTAAATAGATTTTCGATTATATTTTTAACAAATCCCCATAGCGCCACGTGTTATGATTCTGCAAGAATTTCGTAGATAGGTTTTCAATAAGAATTTTAACTAATCTTGTCGCGCCATATGTCACTATCCAAGAATATCAACAGATTAATTTTCTTTATTTTTTCAAATTTTAAGTTGAAAAAATCTAGACCATTGATGATAGAGCCATTACATAATCAAACAGCCTACGATACGTTCCATGTACTTGTCATTAGGAATGAGTTCATGTGATAGTTCGTCTCGGATTTTTTATACCGTAGGGGTGAAATGACGGTTTTTGACACACCCCGACCCAGAAAGTTCACTTGGACCCTGAATCGAGCTGTGTTGGCCGACACCTGGAAGGTGACGAAGCCTTAAAATGTGATAGAGTGTAGAAAAATGTGAATAATTTGAACCTAAAATTTTTTAATACCAGAGTGCGTTGTGAGCGGGAGCGAACACATTTCACACACGATGTCAGAGCATAAGTAAGGTACATGAGTGTGGGTAAGAATCATACCCTCAAAAATATCCATCAATACTAAGATTCACCACAGATCCTTGTCGATACAAACTCAGCAGCTAAAACCTGGAGGGCACCAAACAGAGAGTGTGAGTGAGTAATAAAACCAAGCTTCCTAAAGTTGTTACCTCTCTAAAAGTAATGCTCTTAAATGTAAAACCCGTATTGTTTTCCATAAGACAATACAACATATATACATATATCCAAACCATACTTAGAAATGGCCAAAACCACGGTTTACCATCAACTCCACCATGCATTAATAAGTAGGCCAAATGAACTTAATCAATACAAAATGATATATCAGTCGGAGTCATCTAATATGACATGTACAACTTATCCATATCTCATCAATCATGACTAGCATATAAGTCGGAGTCACCTATAGTGACCTGTACGACTTATTCATATCTCATCAATCATGGCTAGCATATAAGTCGGAGTCACCTATAGTAACATGTACGACTTATTCATATCTCATCAATCATGCTAGCATATAAGTTGGAGTCACCTATAGTGACATGTACGACTTATTCATATCTCATCAATCATGCTAGCCAATAGCTCAATAAGTATACATGCACACGAGTCGGAACCACCTAAAGTGGTCTGTACGACAAGACTGGGTGTAAATAAATACGCTCAAGTGCTACGATCACGTGAAGACTGTGCGAATAATCGCGGGTCACCTACGAGTCGGAACCACCTAAAGTGGTCTGTACGACAGGACTGTGCACCTACCTTGGATCCAAGGTGAGCGTAAGGTGTGGGAGGTGAACATCACGTGAAGGACTGTGCCCTAGCCACGGGTGGGATCACTAACACCGGGGTGCAGGTTTATGAGCTATAATATATCTCAACACAATCATACTCACTAACGTCACTAACATCAACATGTACTCACCTGAGGCTTACCTGAGCGTCCGTGGAGTCATATAGCACTTCAAAGCATTCACAATAGTCAGGTCCAGGTAATATCCATATGAATATGTCATGATGCAATCTAAACCCAAACATTTCATGATATTCCCAAAATATATAATACGGCGTAACATGTACAATCAATAACACCCTACTCCCAAACTATTTACTTTTGAAAGTAATCATTAGTGATAAGCCCAATTAGACCCTAGTTACATTAACTATCATTACTTACCTTTCCTTACTTCAATTTCTTGATTCTTCACGCATTGATTTATGATCAACATTTAATCACCAAATCATAAAACTAAATCTCACAATTCCCACCAATGTCCATCGCATTGCTCAATTCACTAAACAAGGCTATTATCTCAATTATTTAATCTCATTTATTATATGGTTGCATCTAACGTCTTGTTAGACTGCCTACATACCCTAAACAGGGATCAAGCCATTCGTAGTTCGCAATGATTAATTGTAGGTAACAAGCATAGATCACTATAGAAGTGTTTGTGTAACTATCAATTATATGCCTATGAAAGAAAAAGACCTACTCACCTGGAGTCCACGCTATGATTATCTTGCACACACATCGAGACATCACGATCTATTGTCGCTTGTGACCAATTATCAAATCATGTCTCAAAGTTCTTACCGATAGAATACATAATTTACATAAAACATATCCTCAAGGACCTTCAATAATAAGAATCTATAGGTCTCTCTCAACTAGTAGACTAGGAAACCAATATGAAACATCGTCATAAGATATATTTTTATGCATTAGAACTATTTGTTGAAATGCCGAAGAGCAAGTGTGTGGATTTTAGAAGCACCTATTTTGAATTCATATTCCCTCTTAAGGATCACCGGGACATCAATTTTGGTGCCTTGACTGTCAATTTACATGTTGATTTCCTAGTGTTATTCACTAGTAACCTTGACTTTCGGCCGGTATGGGATCCCAAAGATGCATTGGCTCAAGCTGTAAAGTTGTAACTCTATTTTCAGTGCAAGGAGGGCAAGCACATGGATAATCTCTTTGATGTTCACAAACTTTTGCACTTGTTAGCAGTGTCTAGTAACATAAGAAGACCATTGCTTTATGAGATTGAGCGGTACAAAAAGAAAGCCTTAATTGAGCAACTGGGTTGTCTTGCCATCCAGCTCCACTGTTCTGATTTCAATTTAGAAACAAATAATGCAGAAAACTGATGCGAGATTTATACGCACACAAACTAAACCCTATTTGTGACAATTGTAGTAATGATGTAAGTAGGGATCGTTCTAACCGGGGATTAACTAGGGGTGCTAAACACTTGACTCAAATAAATAAAACTAACTTTTAAAACACTAAGACAAACCAAAAGACTCAAAACAAGTTCAAAAGACTCCAAATACTTAAAAACATAAAATAAGATAGATTTGAACGACTAAGACTTTAACAAAATATGGGGGGGGGGAATTGAGTTGTTTTTGACGAGATTAAATTAAATGGACAGATTATAATTAAGGGCAAAATGTAAATATGAATGCGATGAAAAATATGGATGATGGAATAGCTTAAGGGGTTCTTCTCCACACATGTCACACTTGCATACAAGATTGATTTTCGGTTGGTCTTTCGATAAATTATGAAACTCAACACTCCGGGTTAATTAGGTCCGCTTAAATTAACCGTCAAGTTCTCCTTAAGTTAATGAATTGGATGGGTTTGCGCAACGCAATTCACAACATTCTCCAAAAGTCCTTTACGTGAACAGCACAATAAAGATACAATCAAATATCATTAAGCATCATGAAAACTATAAGTGTTGACGAGGCCTTTGTTACTATGAAAAGCATGAAACTAGTGCCAAGAATTCATTTAACGCGATTGTTTATAAGCAACCTCCACTACTTGTGAATATAAGTTCATAACGATTAAGTGAAACTCACTTATATTCTAGCGTCATATTCATGCATGAAAATTAAGCGTGCACTCTCAATAAACATACATAAATAAGTTATCAATCAAACGGTTAAACAAATTGAATCCACAACTTATGAAATTCCAACCAAAAGTAATCAATTCATATTGCAAGCATAAACATGTATTTTGAATCACCCCCTAGCTAAAGGGGGGTTTAGTTCCTCATGATTACAAAACAAAGAGAATTGAAATTAAACATTGAAATCAAAGAAACACCTAAACATTCCAACAACTCAAACTTGAATTGTATGAACGTTTAGGCCCTCTTCTCTTCCTCTTCGTTGCGGCACAAGGTCTAAGGAAATGTTTAGGGCTTTAGGTGTAAGTGGAATGGAGTGGGGAGTGGTTGGAATGGCTACAATGGAGGAGAAGAAATGGTGCAGAAATGGAAGGGGATTTGCACGGCAAGGGGAAGTGTTTGTGTTGTGTGTTGTGTTGTGAATGGAATGAATGAATTGTGGCTGCAATGGATGCTTATTTATAGGTAAATAAGAGGGAACATGACAGCTAGGAAGTGGGTGGAAATGTGGCTCCAATGTTAGTGAATGATTATGAGTGAATGCATGTGGATGTGGCTAGGTTGGAAAGCTGGAATTGTGATGGGAAAGCCACGACAAAGGGAGGAATTTATGTGGCTGCATGTTTGGGTTTGTTTAAAGGGTGCATGTGGGTGAATGTTAGGTTTGAAATGCATGTGGAATGCTGGAATTAAGGTGGGTTATGCACGGCAAAAGGTGGGTTGATTGATTGAGTGTGCATGTGGCTGTTTTATGAAGGGAATGCTAGGTTGGAAAGCATGTGCAATGGCTGGAAATGAGTGTGTTTTGGACGGCACAAGGGTGGAAAATGAATGTGTGGCTGCATGGTTAAATGATTAAGAGTGAATGCATGTGAGTGACAACTAGATTTGCTTGGTGGAAAGCTGGAAATGAATGGAAATGCACGGCATAGAAGTGTTTTGGTGCATGTGGCTGCAATGTTGTGCAATGATGGAGGAATAAGTGCATGTGGTTGAATTGGTGGTGAATGTGCATGGTAAAGAATGGATTTGGCTGCAATGGTGTGTAATTGTGCTAAGGTTTAAGTGCATGAAATGGACCCAAATTGCTCCCCCTTGCATGGCAAGGAATGGTGTTTGTGTTAAGCCCACGGCAAGGTGAATGTAATTGGGTTAGGGCCATTGTTTTGTGTCCTCAAGTGCATACAAGGCCTTCAATTTCATCCAACACTTGGGCTCCAAGCATAAGCTATCCATCCTTAGCCCAATAGTACTCCAAAAGGCCCCAAAATGCTCCACAATGCATCCTTTCGTCAAACACGTTCTATGATCCTGAAAACACACAAAAGAAGCATAAAGGACTAAAATAACTAAAGAAACATAACGTAAATGTACGAGAACAAGCCATTTAAGTCGCATGAATATGCTCCTATAAAAAACTGGTCCAAATAGCACAATGGCGCTAATATTACTATAGCTACGTTCCTTATTGTTTGTACAAATGTTCCCGGTTGTGAGGTTCCTGGTGGGTCCATTGGATAGAGCCTGAAGAAGCATAAGGCGGCGGGGCCAAAGAGACCTGTGAATTTGCTGCAGATATTTATGGAACTTGATGACCATTTTTTCATGGCTTCGAAGAGTGCCCATGATAGTTCCAAGATGTTGGAGGCCCTCCGGCTCCACTATCACTCCAATTTTGCTGATAACCGAAGGCACATTGATCACTCTGCTAGAGGTTCCATGCGTTGTTTTACAATTTGGCACAATAATTTAACTTTGATGGCCAATGGTGTTTTCTCCCCTTTCATGAGTGGTTTGACTAAAGTAATTTCCACTTTTACTTTATCTAGACATATGATTGATACTATGTCATCAGTTTGTCTACTTGTCTCCGATTACAACATTTATGCTATAAAGTTTATCCTTGGAAACACACATATTGTCTCTCCTCCTATCTATTTTTTGGGGTACTTATTTATGAACACAATGGGCAGCCAACTGCTTCATGGCCGAAAAAAGAAGCACACTCATCCGTGGTCTGATGACTTTTTTGATGTCATATGGGAGGCCTTCTTGATAGCTACGTGTTGGCTTTTCAGAATGGCAGAAGAAGACATGAGGTTCATATGGACATTCATGAGGCATAAGAATCTGGGTTCCAGTTTAGTTGTTTGTTGTCGTCTCCAATCAATTAAGACTTCAGTTCGACCATCTTTGAAGGGAATTTCCTATCTATTTGAGATTGCCCAAGCTGGTGCTGAATGGGGAGTTATCTTTGACACTATGCTGGCAGAAGAAGATGCAGTTATCCCAATTGTTGAAATACGACAACAGTTTTTTAGATACACGTTGATTTGTTCTTCAATTTGTACCTGTCTTTGGACTATGATAGGAAATGATGTTGTTGCTCATAAGTTCTACTTCAATCATATGCTAATGCTGTCGGAGAACGGGTTTGGTTTGAGCCCTTCCTTTTAGGCACAGTTTCTGCTCTGTATCTATCTTACATCAGCCACCATAGCCTATAGGATATTTAAACAACGCTATTCTGGATTATTAATGTTCATTGAGCATGTGACTTGGATCACTTATGCGATTCTGCAGTATTGGAATGACTACATACATGCGGTGCTTGCGTGTGTAGCTTTAGCGCTCTTTTCAATGTATAAGCTGGAAACTATTATTGTTGGCAATATTATTTCATTTGCTGCTACTTATATCACTTGCATGAGCTATTGGTTTACTCCAAAAGTTTCTTTCGATGATAATCGAGTCTGGAATCGTAACGTGTTCGTCTCATTAATTGTGTGGATGGATCTTTTACTGGGAAACATTGTCCCAATAGAGCTGTTAGTTCCTCACCTCTTATATATCAGCTCACCGGGTTATCTACAGTTTGTGGAAGCTGACCAATTAAGGCGGGCACTCAGAGACCACATACTTTTCCCAACCGACATTTACTATACGACTTCAGGGATATCAATCATTTTTCTTAATGCCTCCAATTTCATAGTTTTGAAGATTCCAATGGAACTAGCAGTTGTATCCAACGAGTCACACTCAGTTCTTGTCCAGCATTCTTTGGTTTTGGACCTCTGAATTCTCTCTTGTTTACTTTGTTACATGAATCTCACCAATTGAAGTACAATATGACAGTTGAGACGTGCGGCACAAATCCACTGTCACTTTGCACTGATTATATATCAAAACTTTCATGGATTATGGCTACAACAAGGCACTTTATGATATGGCATCATAGTGTCAGCTTTTCTGTATTCCACCAATGGCCTGCCATCTTCTCTAATTCTTCCAGGTCTTTTGGTTCTTTGGGTCTATTGTTTGGCAAAAATTGGCTATATCACATGCTTGCTAGACTTGTGGTCTATTTGGCGAGTCCCACTGCACTGGTTTTGAAAGCATTTATCATGCTAATTTTTTCCTTTTGGAACCCCAAGGCTTAGGAGCACAAGCAGCGCAAGCCTCTACATACCAACTTGACGGCATGATGACATGCCTTATTTTAAGGGGGAGGAAATGTTAGGATCCTAGTTATGGGGTTGATATCTTCATGGTATTTTGTCTTATCCTAGTAGTAGTTGATTTCATCAAACAGTAGTGAGGGTGGAGATGTGTTCCAATCAGGGCACACCTCCTCTAGGGTTGTATATAATCCTCCTTTTACCATTTGGGAAGGGCACAAATGAAAAGAACTGTTATTTTATTTCTTACTTTAGCTGCATTTTCTTTTTCTTCTCCATTCCTACGGAATGGGTCCCTATCAAAGATCGGGTCTGGTAGGGAGGGATCAGGAAATGAGGTGGGTCGGGTTTGGGAAGATAGGTGGATGTAGAGCTTAAATCAGAAATCGCGTTGGGATCCGAGTCCGATAGGGAGGGATCATGAGAGGGAGGTGCGTCGGGTTATGAGGTGTTGGTGAGGGAAGGGCAGGTGCGAGTCAAATAGGGAGTGAGGAGTCGTGGTCCTCATCAATATTTTTGCAACTCTCGTAGCATTTTATTTGATTGCCACTTGATATTTGAGACAGTGAATTATATGATGAACCACCTACGCTCAATCCTTTGGCAGCACTAAATTTAAGCTTTTTAACCCTACCTCTTATTAGCTGACCATTTTCTCATCATTTCCTCTATCTCTTTTCTCCCAACCACCGTCTTCAATGGTAGCACTTTTGATCTGACGGCAACACCAAATTCCCTAGTCAAAATTTTAGCATTCATCCTCTGCTCTGCATAGAATGGCCAAATGATCATCGGCACTCCATTGGTGATGCTCTCGAGGCTTGAGTTCCACTCATAGTGTGACCAAAATCCTCCTACTGATGGATGACTTAAAATGTCTACTTAAGGGGCCCAAAGAGGCATAACCAACCTAACGTCATGGGTCCGGGTCAAGAATCCTTTTGGCAAATAGGTTGATGGGTCATCATCTCCATTTCCTTAAATAAAGGTACTAAATGTAAATAAAAGTATCAAATATAACACAATATCGATAATGCATAAAATATTGTAAATCAGTACATTACACTAATAAGATTTTTTTTTTCTCTAAAGATAACAATTAAAATTTAGTGATATATATTAGGTAAGTTTGAGAATTACCTAAAGTGTAAAAAAACAGCATCTACGGATTTAGATGGTGGTCGTACAACCCAAATGAATCTTTGTTGACTCAACTCCAACCCCCAAGCCATTTATGTCATCTGCTCAAAGGACATGGTCCCTCCCCCCCCCCTCCCCCACTCAGTGGCGAAGCTACATAGGGGTGAGGAGTGGCGTCCGTCCCTCCCCTCGTCGAAAATCAAGCCCAAGAGCGGTGGTTCTGCTCCTCTAGTCCCGTCGGAAGTGATGAAGTTCGTCTGTGTTTTATGGGTTCATTGCTGTTGTGCAACTCTACTGCACGCAAGTTCCCTTTTTTTTTTTTTGTAAAAAACCAGGCCAAAACGACGTTGCTTTGGCATTGGTTAAAAAAATTTAAAAACTCCCTTCAGTGGGACGATATCGTTTGGGTTATTGAGTTAAAAAATAAATAAATAATTAAAGGAGACCACTCGTCCCTCGTTGCCTTCACTATCCTAGACCCCTTACCTTCCAACTTTCAAACCAATCAGAGAGTAGTAGCGTCCTAAATCCCAACCGCAACATCCTGTTAGCCTTCCTTGCTTCCAAAGTTCAAGCCACCTCCTTGCTGCCAACTTCCAAGCACCATCCTTTGGTTTGGTTGGCCATTTCTCTCCAAATTTTTAGATGAAATGTTTAATTTCTAAATTTATATTATCCCTAACCCTAATTCATTATTTAATACAAAATGTTGTTTAATTTATATAGAATCATGGAGTAATTGATCAACATGGTTAATGACTATTAATTATGGATTATTGATAAGAAATTCTATAATTATTGATAAATGAAATTGTTATTTAGGTTAAAAATTAAATTTCTGATTATAGATTAATTGATTATTGATATTGATTAATTGAATTTTTGTTTATTGAATAATTTATATGATTATTGGCATTGATTGGTTTAATTAGTTATTTGTCATATACTCATATAGTATATTCTACTCTAAGATTAAGAATCTAAGATTTTTTTTTTCTTCGCATTATACAATTAATTAATATAAAGATACTATAATGAACCTATTATGCAAAGTTTTCATGGTATGAAACGTTGTCGGCAATTATTGTAATGTGTTTGTATTCATAAACCATGGAAGAAATTACTATGAAAGGATTTGATTGTTGTGATTTTTTTGAATCTTGCACTCTTTAAGTCCCCCCCCCCCCCGGGCCTCCCTCCAATCCCCGACAAATCCTGAATTCGCCACTACCCTCACTCTCCCTAATGCCACAAATTCACAGGGTTGCTTGTCCAGCCATTAAAACAAGCCCTCCTCCCTTGGACCGGCCTCGTCAATGGTCCCATAGGATAAACTGGCACCTTAGCCACTCTACCCAAGAGTGCCTCGCCCCGTAATGCATGTAATGTTTTGTGCTCCAAGTCCTCCCATGTATTCATCAAAATCCCATCACTCTTCGGCAAATTATAGTACCTATCCTTACGTATACCAAATATTGGTGGTCACTCCGGTCCAGCATCGGGTTAAGCACGTCGTCGTGCTGAACCGGCTTGCAGCCCGGAATTCTCCGCGGTTCAGTCTGGTCCGCGTACTTTCCATCCACTTGTTTTATCAAGAACTGGCACGTAGACAGTCAAAGCTACGAACAATGCATTGCTAGCAATGTAAGAGTATTTGGGAATCCCTAGCTCGTAGCCGATGGACAAAGATTCTGCGCTGAAGAAGTCCACGATAAGCACTGTAGGACGAAGAGAAGATTCTATTCCAAGTATGGCTGACCGAAACGCAGGTCGTACTTCACGCATCATGACTGCAAGGAGTGCAAAGGCAGCAGCATCAGGGCCAACACAGCCGGAAATGTCGGGCGGTGGGAGGTCAATAATGTCACAAAACTTGGGGGTGGTGAATGAAATGCCTCGAAGAGCTCACACTCAACCTTGGAAGTAGGAGATGGGATGGGGAAGGTCGTCACGGTGAAGTTCCGGTGGATGACAAGTCTTTTTGCGAGCTCGAGGACGGGGATGAGGTGGCCCAGGCCTGGGCTGCAAAGTATGGCTGCATGTGGCTTTGAGCTCACGGTAGACGGATAGCAATGGCTTTAGCCTTTAGTGCACCGCTTGAGCTTAAATAGGGAAACCAAGTTCAGTTGCGCCTTGTACGTGGGGGCTTCAATTGAATCAAAACAATCATTGTTATTTTATTTTATTTTTTTGGTAAAAAAAATCATTTTTTATTTTATTTCGATGTTTTATACAATTGACTAGGGGAGGATTCACTCAGGATCAGAGTGCTCCCAAAGAAGTACATGTAAAGACCTTCAATGACCACCCAACGATTTGGGTAGATGGTTAAAGAGAGAAGACTATCAAGACTATACAAATGTTGTGCAACAGAAGTTTTAAACCAAGAAGAAATATCTGATTTCATACGAGGAGAAACATAGAAAAGACCACCATGACTTTGCTGTTCTTAAACCTTGGTTCCAACAAAGAAAAAAAAACTTTCTCGCTCCATTTCCCATTGACCAACTCCCCATTTTTCTTTTCTTTTTTGATTTGTTGCCCAATTAGGTTGTGACACCTAATATTAAATTAATAAAGAGACGGTGTATGCTCAACCAATACTTTTTATACCATATGTTTGATACAGTTTTTTTTTTTTTTTAAATTCACTATAAATTCATACGACCTACGAAAAATATTTTGTAAAGTACTAGGAACTCGTAATCACTTGAACTTCATCTAATACCATCAAATTCACTAAAATATTAAGCAAAAATTGTGATATTTTTTGTACATTATATGTTAAATAACAAACCCAAATTTTCAATACAAGTATAGTTAATTTTTTTTTAAGTGTAAATAGACACTTATTTATATGATATATAATAAACTTACTTAAATCTACCTAGGTCCCGTCTCGGCGGTAGGCTTCAACAACCTGCTCGGCTAGCGTCTAGTGTACCTTAACTAGGAGTACCCATTATTAAAATCTTGAATCCACTGCAAATGATATTACTATTTTATTTAAATTTTATAAAGGTCATATTATTGTGGCTGTAAAAAACTCGTTTAGTCTTCAAGTTTTTTTTTTTTTTTTTTCCCACTATATACAGATTCTTTAGAGTTGCTTTTGCCCTTGTTGCAAAGAAGTAATAAATGAGGACTGGTAGTTGGTATTTTTTTCAAAAAGCAGTTGACAAACTTTATCCAGTGCGTGACCTAATTGTAATTTTGTTTTAATGCGGAGTCGAAATTTGGCCCCAGGTTCACCAAAAGATGATAGATGTTAACTGACAAAGAAAGCAGTAAGTCTCTAGACTATTTTATCTTTGAATTAATCTCTGTTTACTATTTTTATGTTTCGTGATTTTCAACATTTAATACATCAAGTTTTTTCCCTTCCAGAGTTATATCTACAAGTTTTTTTCGTTCCAGAGTTATATCTAAAATGTTAATTTTGAAACAATCTCATACATCCGTTAGTCAAATTGTTAAGTCTGCCGTTAACTGTTGACGTGACGTCTATATATACAATGAATGAGAGCCACATATCATTAAAAATATTAAAATAATTAAATAAATAAAAGTATTTATTAAAAAAAAAAAAACAACAACAACAACAACAAGAAGGAAAAAGCCCAGAACCCTTGCAAATCAAAACAACAAAATATTCCGATCAAATCATCCCCAAACCCAATCTTTCAATTCAATCCTCCACTCTCAAACTCTAAAGTTTAGTTCTTTCAGTTCAAAAGGAAAACCCCAATTCAATTACTTTCAAAGCTTTAGTAAAATTCAAATTGAAGAACGATATTGAACTCAAATCATCACCAACCAAAAAAAAAAAAAAAAAACAACAACAACAAGAAGGAAAAAGCCCAGAACCCTTGCAAATCAAAACAACAAAATATTCCGATCAAATCATCCCCAAACCCAATCTTTCAATTCAATCCTCCACTCTCAAACTCTAAAGTTTAGTTCTTTCAGTTCAAAAGGAAAACCCCAATTCAATTACTTTCAAAGCTTCAGTAAAATTCAAATTGAAGAACGATGTTGAACTCAAATCATCACCAACCCTCGTCTCCCTTCGACGCATGATGTTGCGCGAGACGTTAGTCTGGGTACAAGAGGTAGTGGCGGAGCAACTGGAGGAGCGCCAAAGCGACTGGGTTTATTGAATCGCAGCCAGGGCCGGCCCTGAGAATTTGGGGGCTTTAGGCGAGCCTTCGAAGTGGGGCCCTAAAATTCTTTGATCTATGGTTCTTTGTATATTGATTTGTATAAAAAAGAATTCGCTAAATACAAAAAAAAGTTCTATTTTCACATTAAATATCATTAAAAATTAATATCAAAAGAAGATAAATATACAAACATTACTTAAACATTGCACGATTCACGTTTTGATGTACTAAATATTTGCAGTCAAGAGTCTAAGATTGAGAGTGAAGAACAATAAAACTTGATGATTAAGAGATTAAATAACAATAAAACTTGATTGACAAGTATAATAAATTCAACACCAATTGTTTCTCTAGTGTTTTTTTCCTTCTAAAATCAACATCACACTAACGAATTGAATATTAAAATAATCCATTGAATAAAAAGTTATTGAAAAGAAATATATAAATTCAAAGGTTTGATTACCTTAAAGTACAATCTTTAAAACCATATGATAGTTGGTTTAAACATTCAACAGAAATGGAGATAATGGGAAATTGGTTTAAACATTCGATAGAAATAGAGAGAATGAGAAGTTGAAAGAAAAAAAGATTGCAAAGAGACTTGAGTTTTATAATTTTATATGCATTTGGACAGATGGATTGGGAGTTGGACAGATGGATTGGTAGTAAATTTGAAAAACAAGAAAAATCAAGAAAAATCTAGTAACTAAAAGGCAACTTTGTGTTTCGAACTCAACACACTAAAAGGCAACTTTGTGTTTCGAATTCAACACCCTAAAGAAAAATGAAGCCAACATTTCCACTGCACTAACAAATGAATTATGACATTTCTTACTTTTTTTTTTTATATTTATATGTTAATTACTAGACATAAAAAAATTTTGCGGGCCCTAGGCAGGCGCCTACTTGGACTACCCTAAAGGCCGGCCCTGTGATGATATCAATCATTTGATAATCAAACAGACTCCCCACCAACCTTTTGATCTAACTGATGAATTATCATTCAAAACCAGAAAGCAAATACGCAAAGAAAAATCCCAGAATTAGTGTACGAAGGTTTTACGCCAATTGGTCACAACATGCATGATTCACGTTTTGAAGAGAAACGCTAGTTTTTATTTGGTTAGAAGTTGATTCTGTTTTGTTCTCGACTTCTTGCACTAGCTCTCCTCAATTAGTTCCTTGGCAATTGAGGGTGGAGTGGAGAAATTGCTTGCATGGAATTTCCCAATATATTTTTGATCTTCTAACATTTGTAGGGAAGGTAATCAAGTCAATGATACCCTTACAAATCATGGTTCCTCTTCTATTTGTCTTGTTTGGAGGAGTCTCCTCCTGATTTCATATTGCCATATTACCATCGTGATTATGTAGGATTTCCACACTATCGCTTTAGATAGGTTTCTTTTGTTAGCCTTGTTATATCTTGTATTGATTGTTGGAGGGTTCGTTTTACGCCTATTGTCGTGGTTAGAATTAGACTTTATATCCCCCCTTATGTCTATAATTTTCTTAATCTTTAATAACTCTACCTCTTTATCATTTCCCATAATAGCGATGTTGGAGTAATGAGTGTAATCATGTGTATGTTGGTACAATATTGTTTGTAGTGTATTAATTTATAGGGTTAATCTCATTATACTATCCTGAAATTTCTTGGTTTTCAATATTTGATACACCAAGTTTTTTTTGTCCCAGATTGATACCTAAAGTCATAATTTTGGGACACTTTGATAAATTCGTTAAGTTTTCAGTTAGATGATGATGTGGCACCCACGTGGACAATGATTGGACGTCACATGGTAATATGGGTCCACGTGAATATTAAAAAAATTTAAATTCTAATTTTTTTTTTTTTTAAAAAAAAGTCTGATGACTCTCTTTTAGAATTTAAAATTTCTAAATTCTAAATCGAAATTGGACCATAAAACTTGTGTTTGCAGCCACAAATCAACGGCTCGGGATCTCCGAACAAGAACAAGCCCATGAAGAAGAAGAAGATGCAGATGAGGAGGTGAGAGAAGAGCTTTGAGAGAGAAGAACTTTAAAACCCCCATCCCTCATGCCATATTGATATGTGGTGCTCAGTTATTGTCCACATGGGCAGTGGCGGATCCAGGATTTCAAGATCGGCGGGTCCCAAGATAAAAGTTTTAAAAAAAAAATATTAGACTAGTTTGGTTCCATATCACTATTTTTTTTTTATTGAATTTGGTTCATTGAATAATCAAAATTAATCAACCACATTAAGTGGCCCAATGGTAAGGTGCGGATTTCGGCTCTCAAAATACAAAAAAAAGGAGGTCCAAGGTTTAAGGCTTCAAGCTGGTGAGTCTGCTTGACTGTGGCCAAGAGAAAGCTGAAATGCCTCTGTGAGTCTTCCAGGCCCCTAAAAATGGTGGATAACCATGGCTTGCCACTAGTTGTCCCCCTTTTTTTTGTTTTTTTAAATAATAATAATCAAGATTAATCTCAAAGATGAAATTTGTTAATGTAACATATATATTACAATTGGGAGTTGAGACTAGAGTATAGGATTAAAAAACTTAAATGAATTTGGAAGAAATAAAATTAGGCAACTAGAGGTGGTGGAACGGCAAATGGTGCTGGGGGATGGGGTAACTTGAGTTTAAAGTTGGGAGGTTGCGACGATTGGGGGTTAGGAGTTCTTAAATATAATTTGGGAATACTGGAAAGGACTAGGGTTCTCGGGCTTTGTATAAAAAATAGAGATATTTTAGTTTTTAAATCTTTTATAATTACCTGACTAAAAAACGCTATCGTTTTGGCTAGGTCTTTTAAAACAAAAATTAGAAACCTCTTCTTCTTCATTATAAGCACTTCTGCATGCACATCCATAGAGGCAACAAGCCGCTCCACTGCATCTGCCCAAATTGTTGGAGGATCCCGAAGTTCGATCACAAGTGTTTCTTCGGGCTTCCGGAGGGTCCCGGGACCTCCTGGGTCCCTATATGGATCCGCCCATGCACATGGGCGCCACATCATCAGTTAACATATGTTCTAATTGAAAACTTAACGGATGTATGAAAGTGTCCTAAAATTATGACTTTAGGTACCAAACTGGAACGAAAAAAACTTAATGCATCAAATGTTGAAAACCAAGAAACTTAAGGATAGTAAACTTAGATTAAACCCAAATTTATATTATTAAGGCATAAAACTGGTTAAACATTCAGATAATGACACAATTACCCATTTGTTTACAAGTAATAAAAACACAATCAAATAAAAAATGAGGAGAAGATGGTAAAAAACCATGTGGAGGAGAAGTGTTACAAAACCTCCCCACTCCGTGCCCCTCTCAAGGCAGTTAGTGTTGGAAATGTGCCCTAAAACCAATCATATGATGATACTTTATGGACATTTCACATGTTAAACTAATCTAGTTTAATATTAAGGGCAAAGATTATTGTTTGAGCTGTCTCATATAAATGTTATATGCTTAAACGATAAGTCCAAGGAATATGTGATTGGAAGAATGCGATCTAAAGAAGTTAGATTCATGAGACCATTCTTTCGTAGACACATCCTAAACGTTCCTGATCATAGGATTGCCAATTGGGCATTGACAGTCCGTTAAGATCAGTACGTGTTGTGTCTTCTCTCAGGGAGAGTGACTAGTCTCGAGTCATTGGTGTGAGTGACACCAAGACAAGCATGTAGGTGCTCAATAGAGAATGGGTTCACTGAACACGATCAACGAAGAGTTCTCATATTCATGTCACATGAGAACTCATCGTTGGGATAATGCAAATTAGTCTTTTGACCTGAGGCATCACAGTTGTCTTGTGGTTAGGTCCTTAATCTTTGATTATGTCAAAGTCACTCCATCAGGAGGGTGTCCACGACATCGTTGGGGTTAAGCCACTTAGCCATGGAGGCAAGTGAATACGCAACAAGGGATCTCTAACCTTCAAACTGTTTGAGGGAGAATACTCTATGATATGATTTAGAATCTCTGGCCAGAGTATGAATGAGATGTTGGAATGTGTTCCAAATCACATTCAAGGTAATCATATAAGCACAAGACTCACATTGGATAGTAGACATAAATAAACTATCAAACCAAACAATGTGGTCAAGAGTATTGTATTAGAGAAAGACCGTATTGCATTTGTAATCCTAAAACTGAATAGGTTCTCCACCTCTTCTGATTAGCTTGGGTAACCATGACATGCTGCTAGGCGTCAACCATGGTTTGTGGAAGCCCTAAAAGTGTATTATCACTAACGGGAGAACTGAAAGTAAGTTCCAATTCACAATCGATTTGAAAGAGTTTGAATCGCCCACTGCCTCGCTAAAAGGAACCTAATGGATCGTACACCGTGTAAGGTAAAGATTGAAGATTCAACGGAGATGAGTAAGAATAATTAAATGGTTTAATTATTTACGGCAAGGATTAATTAATATGTTAATTAATCAAACGAATAAGTTCGTTAAAGACCTCGGGATAGTTTTGGACCTTAAGGCCCAATGGGCGTTGAACGTCAAGTCCATTGACTTAAGTTGTATGACAACTTAATGAATAATGATTCACAAAGGCCCAAATAGCCCAATAAATCCCCTTAAATTCGGCCATTTAGAGGAGGGTAGTGAACTTGGCTTAATTGCAAGTTTGCCATTCCATTGTGAGGTGGTATAAAGACATCTTTATAGCCATTTCATCCTTAGGGTTTTCTTAGGAGTAAAGATGAGAACAAACTCTCCTTTCTCTCTAGAAATGGCCGGCCACCCTTGAGGAAAACATCTAGCAATCTTACTTCCTCAAGGTCACTCATTTCTTCTCCAATCTTACCTTGGTGTGGAGACTTAGAGGTTCTCAATTTTGGGAACTTGGAGAAACCTTTTCATCCATCCAAATACATGGATCTAAGATGCAAGGAATGAAGGCCCTCTCTTTGGGTGATTAGCCTTTGCTTATGCAAAGAGGAATCTACAAAGGTATTGATTTCTCAACTCACTTTGTTTTGAGTTGAGTCTTGGTTCACCTATCTACTAGGCTTTGAAGTTCATGGGTTAAGTTTTGTTTTTGAGTGCATATAAACATGATTCCGCCTTTTAATTGTTAATTGCATGTTGTTGATATTGCTCAAATGAACTTGTTTTTCATAAATCTTCCTTCAGTTAGCCCCTTTCCAGAATGCACCCCTAAACACTTTATTTGCACATGTTTCTCTTTGCATTTTGATATACAAGTGCTCTACAGTTTTTGTTTGTAGTCTGACGTCTGACGTCTGTCACTGTTTCTTTTTTCTCTCCAATGTTGTATGCATTTCAGCACCGTATTTAATGATATTGATATGTCTTTGTTACTGTTTTCCGCAGAAAGTTGCACTTCCTCATCCCAACGCTAGTGAGACGGATTCAAGATTTGAATGTAGGGATCTCAGTATTAAATACAAGTTTTTTCCGTATGAACAATTATGTAATTCTTCTTTATTAAACAGGTTTATGGAGTGATGCAATTGGAAAATTAAGTTGGTAGTTGTCTTCAACATGATAATGTCTTGCGTGTAATACTAGAAGAGAGAATGTTCCAAGACTTGTTATTGATCTATCAAAGTCAACAAAATGGTAGGAGGAGTTTTGCTGAATTGACAAGGGCCAGAGCAAAAAATAAAACCCAAACCCCAAACTCACAATCAACCGATATCACGACTTAATTGATTTAAAAATTCTTCTTTTAAGTGGGGCAGAAGAAGAAGAACAATACTTGGCTGTTGAATTTTCAGCAGCAATTCATGCTTTCATCCAATTAGATTTGAACACGTGTTTAATTTGTATTTACAATTTCAATTATTTAAACATGTGTTCAAATCTGATTGAATAAAAGTAGGAGTGGTGGCTAAAAATTCAGCAACCAAGTATTGTTCGAAGAAGAAAGGAAGAAGGAGAAAAGGAATAAGAAAAGAATAAAAATAGAGAAAGATAAAGCCAAAAAAAAAAAATTATTAATAGGTTTCAAGGAAACTAAAAATCGACAAAGAAAATGAAAAACCCACCTCTCTCACCGTCTTTCTCTCTCCCTCCAATTGTTCCCAACCTCCTCAAAGTTCACAAAAAACGAATTGTCTGAACTCCATAAAAACCATCAACCTCATACGAAATTTAGTAAAAGAAATGAAAGAAAAAAAGGTCGCATTGGGGTCCAAAGTCAAAGAAAAAAATCTTTGAAATCAGATGCATTTAACGCTAACTTTTCAGCTTGAAAAATAAGTTAGGATGGGCCGGGATCATCCTGGTCCACTCCGCCTCTAATCATTTGTATGCTGCGTTATATGTTTTTGAGTGTTCTATTTGTTGCAATTTTGACAAGCGGTCAAGCACCCCAAGAGCCTTGCGAGAGTAGATTGTCCAGTATCTACAGTCAACTTACCAATACAAACTGTCATGTATGGAATATAATTATAGAAACCATGCTCTAACAGCAGTCACAAATCTGGAAAATAAATGATGCATAAATTTGTAGCAAATGTTACACCACCAGTGATTATACAAAGGTATATAACAAGCGTATTTTATGGCATGAGTCTATTATTTATCAAACACTATAAAAGTTTGGAAGTCGCGTAGCTCAAGTGATTAAAAATGCATTTAACACACACGAGACAAGTGCGCTAACCCTCACATTGGACCAGCCATAACAATATGGTTCAACTTCGCTTTTAGCAGAATCGAACCTAAGACCTCTCACTTACAAGTGAAAAACAATACTACTAGACCGTAGTACTAGGTGGCAGCTGATCCATTTTAAAAAAAAAAAGAAGAATCAATTGAATATATTTAAAGGATTAGCAATTGATTTGCAAGAGACGAAGCGTTTTCCCTGTAGAAGAAAATCAGGCGAATCAAGGTTTTCTGAACCACCCAGACACACACACAATCATATTTGGAGGACTAGTTGGAACTTGGCGGCAATCCAGTCAAAAGGGGAGATCCATCCACCAATAATTGGGGAAGCAGCAAAGTTATTGAATTGGTTGGTACACTGACTCAGACATCAAGCGTGGCTTAGGTCACATGGACTTTCACGAGATACATATTATCACATGCCAAAGGGTCCCTCTTGGAGGTTTCCCTTCTGTGAGAGAAGCTTTTTGACCCACACAACTCACAAGAACAAGGCAACAAAACACTACGACTACAGACACAAGAAACTCATCACTCACTCCATCACTTTGCTGCTTTGCATATGAACGAATAAGAAATCGAAACCCTGATCGGCACGGAAGGACATGGACCTACTGATTCAAACATTCAAACTTATTGCATCTCTCATGCATCCTGATTATCCCACCACCCCTACTGTCCTTCCCAATTTTTGATTGTGTTCATGAAATCACAGCTGATAATTCACTAAGCATGCAATGAAATTAACTTGTGATTTGAGTTACGAAGATGATCTAATAAGAACTTGTAAACATGGACTGAAAGATTTTGGTGTCATGAATTGCTAATAATACAGTACTAGAAGGTCAAGGAAATAGAGAAGTTTCTAACAAGATAGATCTAATAATTTTAACTACCTTCAAGAAATTTGGGCATGGGGTTGTCCAATAGAGTCTACAAACGAATACATAGCTCGCGAGAAGATGTGATGCATTCTCTGTGTTTGAAGCTGGTGAAATAATCCCACTGATGACAACTTGAGAAGGGGTCTATCAGTGAAGAATTGAAGAAGAAACTTCAAACATATCGAGGGGAACTAACACCCCCGATTTCAAGTTATTGCTTGATTCTCTTTCCCACACATGGAGTATTTCAGATTCAGAATTGCAGGCCTTCTGTGAAGAGTGCTCGGAAATTCCCTCTTTAACCAGCAAATTCAATAGGAATTGATTCCACGAGAGAGTAAGCTGTACATTTAAAGAAATACATAATGCACCAAATATGATTTTGATGTCTCCCAGTGGTAGCAGAACCAAAGTACACACCAAGCGATGCTCTACTCAGCTGCCAAAGAAAACCAATTACCACTGAGAAATGCACACAACATGTTAAGATATTCCCTCCTGATTTTATGCATTCTCAAGCTAAAGCTTCGAGTGATGCTTAATGGTTCTTCCCATTTCCAAGTGTGAGCTCCAGATCATCCGCTCCTACCTCATGTATTCTCTCACCCTCCCAAGCTTTCACTGTGGCACTCTCAAACTCAAACTCCGAGCCTCGTCCCCTCTCTGCAGTGCTCCCCCATCCCATCCCCACATGGGCTTCAACAGCATTCTTAAGAACATTCTGCTCAGCCACAGGTTTCATAAGATTAAATGTGGGCGAAGGCGGAGCAACTGAGGGCGCCCCTGTCTGAAAACTGACCCAATGACCGGAGTCCACAGTGGAAGCATCAGACTCATCACATTCTGGTATTGTGGCAGGTGTAAGATGGTGGCGACGCGTAGGACTTGAAGGGGCAGAGGCTGCAAAAAGAGGGTGGTGCAGGGAGTTTATGCAACCATTAGTAAGGGAGTCCCAATCAGGTTTTCTCTTTGAACCTCTAGAGGTTGGGGAAGAAAGAGGTGGAGTTACAGGAGCACTATTGGATATTCTAAGAGGAGGAAGATTTGTGGGAATGGAAGCTATGTTGCGCAGGAACGGAAGAAGGTAAGAGGAGGGGTTTCCATCGAAACGAGCAGGACTTGGAAAAGAGGAGGAGGATGGACTGGCATGGTAAGATGGTACGGGACTTGGGAAAGCTGAGGATTGTGGACTTTGTAGAATAGAAGAACACGCACTCATATTTGTTGGAGTGCCTGCAACTTCCATCAGAGATGGCTTGCATCCCTGCAACCAAAACAAGCATTTCAGCACCCAAATTCAACAAACAATGATACAATACGAACGAAGAAACTGAATAACAGAAAGCAACATAAGCAAATGTAGCTCTAAATATCATGGGCTTTCCCCTAATGTCAATTGAAATTCAATATATTGGCACGTGGAGCAGAGTAAATTGATGACCTCCTGAATCCTTAGAGCAAAGAAAAACGGATATTTTCGGGAACAAACATTGGAGATCTCACAAAAGATTGAAAACAAAATTGCATGACTAAATCTTAACTTTCAACAAACCAAGACAAATTCATAATCCCTTTTCTAAATCTAGAGAAGTAGAGAGAGACCCAATTCATGATATCCAGATCCTAACTCATATCGGAACCAAAACAGAGAAACAGATATACAAAATCGAAGAGGGTTTTGTTATTTTGTGGTATCGATTAATTTGTGAAACAAAGAACAAATTCATTCAAACAATTAAAAGCTTCCCACTAATTAAGATTAACAAAAAACAAGCTCAATAAGCTGGAATCACCAAGTTTCAATCCACACCTCCTTATCCAATGATCATCAAAGACCAAAATCCAACTGGGATTCAACACGAAGGCAAGGATTCACAAAATCAACCAAAACCAAGTCCACTATGAATTGCATGCAGAGATCTATGATACCCAAAAGCCAAAAGCAAAAGCAGAAACCCAATTAAAAAAAAAAAAAAAAAAAAAAAAAAAAAAAAAAAGCCGATTCAGCGGAATCTGCATAACAGTCAAATGAAATCCCACAAACCTTGCGGTAGGTGGTGCCATCTTCTTCCACAACCCAGCCAGCTTCAGCACAGAGAGCCTTCAAGACCTCGTTGTTATCGCAGTGCTTGGGAAGCTTGTAGCTTCCCTGAGCTCTGAGCCCAGAATATATCTTGGCAGCAATGGCTCTCCTCCTCCTCTCTCTCCTCTTGTTGTTCTCTCTCTCTTTCCATGTTGGCAACCTCCCCGACGACCCACCGCCTGTCATTTTAGCTTTTCCTGGTCGACCACCTCCTTCCTTTCTGAGCTTTCTCCCTCTAGATTCTGTTTTCTCGTGGGAGATAGAGAGGGAGGGGGTATGGCGAGCTGCAGTGGGAAGGGGAGGGAAGAGAAGAGGGAAGCAGTATTCTTGTGGCTGTCTCACGAGGAAAGTGCTCTCTTTATTCAAAGGGAGTATTATTGTAAGAAGAGAATTGCCACAAATAAAAAAGAAAAAGAAAAGTCCCAAAATATTAATTGTCTTTTAGCTCACAGTTTAATGTTATTTTATATTAATATTATAAAATATTATATTTAAAATATGACGTATCAGATAGTTTATAGAAAATTCTACTTTTGAGAATTCCGTTTGCATTTCTCAATAAAGAATCCGAGTGGCATTTCTCCTCTTCATATAATAATGCCCTTTGAAAGGGTAATTAAGGTTTCATTAGGATAATTTAGTGTTTATTCACGCATATCGTGCAAATTGGATTTGGAAGGCAATTTTTTTTCATGAGAATAGGGTAATTAGGGTTTCTTCAGGATAATTGGGGATTATTGTTTAATGTTAGTGAGATGGGATTTTCTCATGGAATCCAAATTTTGGGTAGTAATTCCAATTAAGATCAATCTCTCTCCCCCTGCTGTCTTCCGACATCCATGACTCTTTTCAGACTATCTTCTACCTATCCCCTTGGGTTATGGCCTCTCTCTATCCCAGTATTTTTTAGATCTTCAACCATGTTGTCTAACCGCGTTTCGAGGCTCTCCTTGAAGGTGTGTAGAATGTCTGCTCGGGGGGTCACACCACCATCTTCCACCTGTGTGCCTTTGTTGGCACGATTACTTTGTGGGATGTTCCTCCCATGAGTTTCATTTACTTGATGGATGCGGATTTGGATTTTGTGGCATGATGGAGGAGGGTGTAATCTTCTTGATTTCCGGTTTGGAAGCTTTGTTTGGTTGGATTCCGGTGACTACAAGGGGCGGGGGTTCGTGGTTAGGGCATCTGTGTTTTTAGGGTTTTTTGTTTTTTGTTTGTTTTTGCTCAATCTTTAGGTTGGGCCTTTTGATTTGGGATTCATTTTGTAGATTTGAGCTTTATTTGTATTTGATAGTTTGATAAGATAACAAATTTAACACTGACAACGTAAAAAAAAAAAAAAAAAAAAAAAATGGAAAAAAAAACCCCCATATCTTATGGCAAAGGGGTGAGTTTGATGTGCATTGCCGTTGTCTTTGAAAATAACGGGTCATGGCCCAATTCAATATCATGTTTAATTGATTATAAATAAAATGTGTTAAGTTTCTTGCGATGAAAATCAGTACTATTAGTCTATAATTGAGCTCAACTAAATAGACGTTTGAGGATCTCACTCGTTATATTGCCATAAAATGTTATAAATGTTCTTTGCAAATCAATTAAAAAACATCAAACTTAGGTTATCAATGATCGGATTATAAAGACTTGTTAAGGTTCTATTAGTTTTCTCGAGTACGGAGATGATTAAAAAGATGCTGTGTCTCCGGTCTTTAGGGTTTCCTGTGGAGTCATGACGTGATGTTCAGTTTGAACGGTACAGTTACAGACAAACAATGAGCTCAAAATTTCACAAGCCACTGGCCTGGCAGTCGCCTCCACACGTGCGACACAGAAACATATATACAAAATTATAGCAAAACCCCTCCAGGTCCCCCCACTCAAAGTCCCCACGCCACCCCAACTCAGCCATCTACGGCGGGGACCACGACGACCTTTGACGTGTCCACCAGTGGCTGTCCACGTGACTGTGGTTCCCACCTAATCTCTTTTTCTTGTCCTTTTTGTTTTATTATTTTATTATTTTTTGTTTTTTTAATACAAGTGAGAAATATATTTCTAATGAAGCTGCTACAATGAGAACTAGAATTATCTCTGAATCTCAATCTACAATAATAATAATTCAATAATCAATAATTAATTTATTCAATTTGATCTAAATAATTTTATTTCTCTAACATTACTCGAAACTGATTCATCTCAACAGTAGAAACATAAGATTCACACCCTTCGGTTTTGAATGCAATGCCACGGCACCAGACTATCCGTGGTCAACCGTCGTTGCTTGACTATTTCGAATTACGTGCAACAAACGAAGGATGTCACGAAATGTATCAGAAGAACAATTAACAACTAAGTTTTTAATTAACTCTTAAATTTAAATGAATTAACAATCAGCTGGGGATCCAGCTAATTAAGCGAGCTAGCTGCTGGGCTGCTGGCCAGTGGCCGAGTCAAGTCGTTGGGGGCGTGAAGGCAACAAGACCTGGCACACGTGCCGTTTATGCGGGGACCAACGCCCGTGTCTTCGTTTTTCCAGAAAGTAGGAAGGGACCTCTCTCCTTCTTATTTTGGTCTTCTCCATTGGTCCAAGAGACCACGTGGGGTCCATTAGGCCCAAACCATCCCCAGCAACAAATAAATCTATCATTATAGCCCCAAAAAAAAAAAAAAAAAAAAGGAATAAAATCGTCCTAAAGTTAATTACCATTTCATCATTTACTTTTTTTTTTTTCCAAATTGTTTTGTTTTTTTAATAAATAGTTAATATAAAGGAGCCTTAGGCTATCCCTAACCCAAGGGTGGGAAATTCTAAATTTTTTTTTAAAGAAGTACATTATTCATTAAAGAGGAGAAAACGTACAAAGCAAGAGGATAATGTGCATAAAAGGGCCTCGATAAAAAACCTTGCCGAAAATTTTAACCTGATCGAAGGAAAAATAGTGTATGCGCAAAACAACTTAACTATAGTTAGTTATCCTCAAAAAGCATTAAAGTTACATCAACATCAACTAATGTTGCGATGAGAACTCTCCTCAATCAGGACATCATCAAGCATATCAGGAGGGTTCTCAGAGCAGATCGACTCCCATGTTCCTCGCAAACCTGCCCAAGCTGCCAAGAGCTCTGCTTGCAGCACCGAACCGATGTCTTCATCAACAACTACAAGACTCGCCAAAAATTCACCACTATGTAAGACATATTCTGAAATCACAACAAGACACTAGGATCACGAATAAATCAAATCAATATAAAATAGAGATTGACTAATTATATTAAACTTATCTGTAGAATATAGGACACATGGTTATAAAGATGAAGCCATTGATCCTTGCGAACAAAGTAGAAGTAGTCTTCTACTTCCATTACCTCTCAATGAACTCTACTATCGAACTAGGCTTGTAGTTTTCGTGAGTTTCAGTTGGTATGGAAGTAGGGATTGCTCCTTGTTTATAGAGCTAGGTTTCAACCAATTCCTCCCTATTGTCGGAAAGGATATCAACCGAAATCATATCTAATCAATTAGAGTCCCATCATGACTCTTATTCCTTGTATTTAGTTAATAAAAGTCCATAATTGATTGCATATAATTAGGACTCCAATATGTTTATTTCCTTAAGGCACCGAGAGTCCTAGAGATTTCATTAACTTGATTGTCAAGTTAACTATTCCCTCAATTATTCTCAGCATAATTCATTGCCATTCACAAAATGGTTTTACATTCTCCCACTTGAATGTCAATGAGAATACCTCAACAAGATAAATATGTATGGTGATTACTTGAATCCACTAAAGTATGCAATCATACATTTCAAGTAACTTGTCACTTTGAGACTAAATGCAGAACCAAGGAAAACAAGGCACACATTGGACAGTTCCTTGCACTCCATGATTACATGCACACTTAATTCAAAGCACTACGTTACTAACAAAGTCATGATATCTAGAGCTAATAGTCAAAACATTAGCTCACAATAGTCAAAAAGTAGTTCACAAAAGAACTCAACAACGTTGGTAACAAAATCCAACTTTTCTGTCAATTTAGAATATAATAAGAGAATAAGTAAAATATGATATACTGTTTACAAAATCAGGATCTTTTATTAAAACTTATGAACAAAATTTAAACAAAATTTGACACACCCCGACCGAGATCGGAGCGTGCTGGCCGTCACACCAAGGTGACGTAGCCATGTGCATGTGCGGAAGCTAATAAAGTAGTAATGTAAAAGTACGAATAATTAAAAACTAGCATACAAAGTACCAAAACAAGTGCTAGTAAGTGAGATACAATTTCAGAGCAGGTCTATAGCAGCCCAAACGAAAACGACAACAATAGTACACCCGAAGGTGACCCTACAATGGTGAGTGTCTGTCAGAAACTCCGGAAAGCCCTCTAGGGAAACCACCGCAACAGCTAAGCAACTAGAACCTGGAGGGGCGCAAAACAAAAGCGTGAGTGGGCAAAAACAAAGCTCTTTGAAAACCATTTATAGAAATACTTTATATCCCCTCGCCGTAAAACCTGTATACTTCCCAGAAAATAAACATATATACGTATGTATAGGTATGCCAAACATGCTCACAGGTATGTCAATCATGCTCGATAATATGCCATGCCGAAATCTCATAACGATATGCAAGTGCCCAGGTATAAACATATCAATATCATATAATCTGGCAGCCGGAGTCACCTAACGTGACCTGTACGGCTGCATCTAGAGCTCAAATCTCACAATCAATAACTGAACCTGCCCACGAGTCGGAACCACCTAAAGTGGTCTGTACGACAGGCCTGGGTGTAAAACATATGTACGCTCTTGTGCTACGATCACGTGAAGACTGTGCGAATAATCGCGGGTCACCTACGAGTCGGAACCACCTATAGTGGTCTGTACGACAGGACTGTGCACCTAACTTGGATCCAAGCTGAGCGTGTGGTGCGGGAGGTGAACATCACGTGAAGGACTGTGCCCTACTCTGGGCAGGAGCACTAACACCGGGGGTGCATGTTATGAGCTCTCTAATCATCTCAAACTACTGCTGAAAGTAAATATGAATACCACTTACCTGGCACTTACCTGTGCGTCCACAGCACCCAATATGCATATGTATAAATATATGCAACTACTAATATAACCATCAATGCACGAATAATGATGAAATAATGCATGGCATAAACTAATAGACATTTACTCAATTTCTGGGAAAATATAGTATATAGGTATATACGGAAAACAAAAGCCCACTCACTGATACGTGGAAGGGTCGTAGCCCCCCTGCCTCGCGTGACCACGCTCGTCCTCGGGGTACGTGTCACCTATATGCGAAATAACTATAAAAACGTTAACTTTAAAGCACATAACCAACTTCTCGTAATAACTTCTCATACATTGCTCAAAATGGACAATTGAATATATCAACGTGCTCTACACAACCTCAGGATCACAACCATATTTTTAAAATAATTTTCCTCCGCCGCACGCGCCCCCACGCGCCGGCCACGCGCAGGCACGTGTGGCGCACACTGACGGCGTCAACTGATGCCGTTAGGAATATTCCGTCAGTTTTGACAGATTCCGTTAACGGCGTCAGGAATATTCCGTCATCTTCTCCGGCGAACCACCGGCGCCGGAAAACTGGAAAAACTTCAAACCGTGTTTTCTCACTCGTTTTTCAACCATTTTTCGTGATTTTTGCACCAAAATGAAGCTTAGGACTAGTAGAACATATCTAAACAAGTTTTAAGGGCTAAAAATCACGCAATCATACCTGTCCACACAACCAAAGAATCGGCCAACTTCGAACCAAGCTATCCCGACGTCCAAACTCGTCCAACGAAGTACTTCTAAGCTCCTTGGGACCTCACTAAGACAACTATGAGCTTCAAAATCCCAAAAACAAGCTAGATTAAATTTGCATGAACAGTACTCAAAACGGACATCGTCGAATCGACGTGAAAACGATGTGTTTCTCACCTGAAAATGATATGGTTGTGTTCCCCTCGACCTCACGAGCTCAAATGTGTCCTTGGTTTCCTCGATCTGTGAACATTCGAGTGGGTGTGTGTTGGTCCGTACATTTTAGGAAGAAGAAGAAGGATAGAGGACTCGGGGGAGAGAGAGAAGACAGAAGGAGAGAGAGAGAGACAATGTCTGTGTGTGTGGGAGTGTGTGGTTCCAAACACATGCCACAACACACAAAACAACCAAAACGTGACGAAAACACACTAGGGGTAAAATTGTAATTTCACACGTACGTTTCGATATTTCCGGGACGGGAGGTTACAAAATTTACTCTTAAAGTATCAACCACTAAAACTTCAAATTTTCAATACAAAAGTTAATCTTTTACTTCCACTGATTAAAAGAGACAAAATTATATAAATTATTTTACTCCCACTGATTGAGAGAGTAAAAAAAACTTTGTAAATGTCTACAAAATGAAATAGATACCTTTCAAATTCTCCCATTAGCAAAACATTAATCATGGGATCTAGAACATAAAATTTGTGAGCTCAACATCTTTATTCTAGATATCTTTAGAGAAGTGATTCTTGTGACTAAATAACTATACAAAATTAATTTGTCATTTTTGTTCATCTAACAATTGACATAAATAGAAAACTTTAGCTGAATGTTTTCTTATTGCATCAAAAGCATATAATTTCATAATCATTTTTGGACATAAACTAATTATATTAGGTTTGCATAGCTAAAACATAAAATATAAGGGCAAACGTATATATCTTCAACACTTTTAAGTAGATGAAGTATATACAATCTTGTCAATTTCATGCTTCACTGTACATTGATTTATAGTTGTATTGAATAAGAAAACATTTTTGAGCAAATTAATTATCTATCAATAACATATAAATCACAAGTCCAATTTCTTGAACAACAAACAAGAATTAATAAGCAAAAATTTAGTCTTGCATTTTTTAACTAATTACCTATACGTATGAGGTTAGTAAGTTTTTTTCATATACATGTTAGGGACATATAATTCTCACCCCTAACTTTATAATTTGTTAACTTTGTATTTCTTTGAATTATTTTTTGCTAATCATTTTGGAATTAGTTTTTGTATAATCTATCTTGTTTTATTTTTATGAACATTTTAATGTAAAAAAAAATTCAAATTCCCAAAAAAAAAAAAAAAAAATTAAAGATATTTTTGACCATATCACAATTATTTTTGACATACTATGAGCTATTGGATCTTTTTTTTACTGTTAAAATTGATCACATTTGATATGAGTTGTTGGATTTAAAATGTTACCATTGAAAAACAAAGTTCAAAACTGACCGTTGGATTGCAACGGCCAAAAAATATGGGGCACATAATAAAGATCCGTTGGAAAGTGATGTAGCTCAACATGCCACACTGGATAATAACTCAAGAGCTAGCGATCTACAACCATTGATTGCCAACAATGCGCCAATTCTAACCATAGAAAGCCTGCTTGTTGTGCGCTCACCCGAAAGGATCTCTCTGCCCTGTTCCTTCTTATGTGCGGACCACCCTTCTTTGCCATCTGCCCCCTCACGTGATGCTGCTGCAAGCTGGGGCCCTCAGCCCACTTGATTTCCTTATCCATGTGGTCGCCCCGCTGGTGGGAAGGGGGCGGCGAGGCGGGGTTGCAGACCCAAATACCAACCCGAAAACCAAAAATCCTAATTTCCCACTCCCAAAATTTGGGTTTTTTTTTTTTGTGGTTTCCCACCCCCTGCTGGAGACAGCCTAGTGTGCAACGATAAAAGTTAACTAGCGTCACGAAATCCTTGTCCAAATAATTTTATTGTATAAGGTGATGGTTTTTTAATTTTAATTTTTGTTCACAGAAATGCTACACACGACTTAAAACTTGTGTGTTATTTTTGCCATTTATATAGTGAAAAGATCCATGAATAAACGCTGCCTTCAAAGTTTCAAACCCAAAACACTAATTCCAACATACAGATTAAGCATGTACCGCTAATTTAATTGAATTTTGTTAACGAATATGGAACTCATATATAGAAAAATAATAGATCAAGCATCTACTTGTCAATGGCTCTATTGTGCATACATTACTTTTCTTCGTTTGTTGGCAATTCTCGTGCAGGCAGCTTAAGAATTCATGGTCACAGTGCCCTGAATTGGAAGCCACGGCAAGGCCAAGGGCATGGATTCACTTGGACTGTCCCATTTCCGGCCTGGTTTTATCATCACATCGGTTTACAAGGTATTTGGGTTTCACCCAACTGGATTTGGCTGCCTTTTGATTAAGAAATAAGTAATCGGATGCCTCCAAAATCAGCCGGGTCAATAGGGTCTGGAATTGTGAAGAGCTGGTTAATAATGTGTTGTGACCTAAATCTAAAGAGAAAGAGAGAGGGTGCGGCAACGAGAAGATGGAGGAAAGGCTTGGGGAATTCTGTGTTATGATTCCTCATGCCTAGTGTCTTTATTAATAGTAATAATGAGAAGAGGCTCACCAAGTAAAACAGAGTCAGGCGGTGGGCTGGGGGAGCCTGGGACTTAGCGCTTAAGCTGTTAGGCAGGCGTCTAGGTGGACAAGGCAGATTTAAGCAAATTTATTATATATCGTATAAGTAAGTGCCTAGTTATACTTATATATATATATATATATATATATATATATAATTGTATTGAAATACATAAATTACTAAATAAAATGAAAGATTATAAAATATTAGAACATTGAAAACATGGGGAACAAGTATATAATGAGTGTTCATCCAAGTATTCAATAAGTCTCTTACATTTTATTAAAAAAATAAAAAGAAAAACGGAAGTTATCAATTTTCTGTCTAAGTGGGAGTTGCGACCTTACAGAGTGCCTAGGCGGGTCTAGACCTAGGCGGACTACGTAGACACCTAAGCAGGTCAAAACATCATTTCTTAATTTTCAAACGCCTAGAGATTAATCGGGACGGTAAGTCGATAACCAACTGTCTAGCGCTTAGGCGAGAGCCTAAACAACGTTAGATAGAGATTCATAGAACTGTACTTAAGATTTACATAATCACACTGTTAAATTAATTATAACACAGTTATCAAACACACACCAATCCAAATCAAACTTCTAATGTCAAATTCTTGAGTGTAGACATCATCATTACCTAAACACGTGGACGGCCTAAAAGCAACCAAGATATGAGACGTAACATATGAGACGCAGCCGATTTGGACAAATTCTTCAACGTCAGTCATGAAGCATGGTATCCAACGGTCGAAATCGAACCCAACCCACGTTTGCCCATTGCCCTGTACTTTGATACTTTAAAGTCAACGACGCCATCAACGAAAACTTAAAATTCATTTGGATTGTTTTTAAAATAATTGAAATTTTTTTTAAAGAAATTTTTTTTGTAATCAATTCTTAATAAAAATATTAATAAATTCCGAAAAATTACTTCAAAGTATTTAAAAAAAAAAAACACTTCTTATAAAAAGTATTTAAAATATTTTTAAAACATACAATTATTTTTCTTAAAAACATTTTTAATTATTTTAAAAATTCATCCAAACGAGATATCAGATGAGACGAGCTCTTTTTGAAAACAACCGTAAGGACCTGTAATCAAATCAATAAATCCGATCGTAATTATTGCAAAAACGTATATTTACTAGATTCCTATGTTAGACATAGTCTTTGAATATCCGTTTAGAAATTTGTTGATGAGCCCGTCGGAGGTCAGTTTGTTTAAGGAAAGTTGGGGTGCTTCGTCTCAGATCTTCCATAGATGCAGAGGGCTTGTCCTTTCGGTTTCTTTGGAGTTTGCACTCGTGGGTTCTTAATTAATTTTGTTTAAGGGCCTTAATTGGGGATTAATCAGATTTCCATCATCTCATACTTCGTCTCGGTCGAAACCTGATTTTTTCAGAAGTTTGGAAGCCATGAGGTGAGTTTGATTCTTCCCACGTTGTTGCTGTCCCTTGATTGTTTCCAAAGTTGTTTTCTTTTTTTCTGGGATTCGTGGATTATGAAGCATATATGTGTGTGTTTTTTTTCAGTCAATAATTGTCTGGTTCGATTTTTTTAATTTCTCAAATTACCGTTTGTCCAGAGTTTCATGTCCAAATGTAAATTATTGATGCGGTTTTCAACACAATATAGTTTTGACAATAGCTCGTCTAATAACAATTTCGTTTTTAGTTTTTATTTTTCGTTAGAGATAGAAGAAATACGTGGGAGAAAGGAGAGATGAAGAATTATGGAAGAATAAAGGTGGGAGGGACGTGAAAACAATTTTAAGTTGCTTTCACGTTCTAGTTTTTGTTGTGTGCGTCAACCACATACCTTCCACCCTTCTTCGTCCGTCTTTTTTTCCCCATATATTTTCCCTCTTATATCTAGCACAAACCCGAAAAATGAAATCTAAATACGAAATGGTTATCAAACGACCTTAAATTTGTACGTTTTAGAAAATTGGCCTTTGTATTTCTGATCCACCTTGAATTTTGGAGTGAATACAATTTCTGTATGTATGACACAAGATTGCAGTGGCCCTTGTTTTAATATCTGTGCGAGTATGCTTGTGTGTGTTCCTGATGAAAATGTACTCAGGAATTATGCTCTTGATGTAGCTGATTTCTGTGGAGTAGTTTCACATTGCATTGACTGGTTGAGTGTGTATCTATATCGTTTAATACGTATACTTTTCACAGGACAAGAAAGGTTTTTGGGATTTCGCTGTCTCTCATTCTGATCAATTTGGCTGCTATAATGGAGCGCGCCGATGAAAATCTACTCCCATCTGTTTACAAAGAAGTCAGTGAGGCTTTCAATGCCGGGCCGTCTGACCTTGGCTATCTGACATTCATTAGGAACTTTATACAGGGAATGGCATCACCCCTTGCAGGTGTACTAGTTATTAACTATGACCGCCCTGCGGTTCTTGCAATGGGCACTTTTTGCTGGGCTTTGTCAACAGCCGCAGTGGGTGCAAGTCGTTTTTTTTCACAAGTTGCATTCTGGAGGGCAGTGAATGGCTTCGGATTGGCAATTGTTATACCGGCACTTCAGTCGTTTATTGCTGATAGTTATAAGGATGGTGTGAGGGGAGCTGGATTTGGGATGGTAAGCCTTGTCGGTTCCTTGGGTGGAATTGGGGGTGGTGTTCTGGCTACACTCATGGCTGGTGAACAGTACTGGAATATACCGGGATGGCGCTGTGCTTTCATTCTCATGGCATCACTTAGTTCTCTAATTGGGTTCCTTGTTTTCGCGTTTGTGGTTGACCCGAGAAAAATAGTTACTGACCCGACTTTTGAGAGGTACGAGACGATCATTTTATCACTTCTGCACCTAATTCCTTGATTATTTCAGTTTCCAAATCCCTGAACAAATTGTAGCTCTGGTGATTGTGAAAGAAGAAAGAGTTCATTGAATGTGTTCTCAGCATCTATCATTTGTGATGACTTGGTTCCTTTATGTTGCAGGGAAGATTTGATAATTAAGGGACCTACAAGTGCAGCATCAGTTTGGCTGGAGTCTTGGACAGCCATGAAGGCAGTTGTTAAAGTGCGAACGTTTCAAATAATTGTTTTGCAGGGCGTTGTTGGCTCACTACCCTGGACTGCCATGGTGTTCTTCACAATGTGGTTCCAATTAATCGGTATGAGCTACTGAAAATTCTTTTCCTGTTTAGATTATGCTCACGATACTTCAAAAGTAGAATTGGTATGCTACTGTTAGCTTGTTAGACATTGATTTGTTTCTCATTTCTAACTACTCGAGCAATTCGAGTGCAATAATTTTCTAGCATGGAAATCAAAGGCCTAGATCCATGAGGTTTTTAGTTTGAAATCCTTCTCATTTCTCACTGATTCGTAAATTTCTATGCATATATATTTTTCATTCTGTAGCGTAATATATACTCTGCATGTCAATGGAACCACTGTTGGTTCTCTTTCTACCTCTCCTGTCCTTGCCGAGCTACTAACCTTTAACTCCTACCTTCAAGTCATATGACGTCTTTTAATCATTCTGGTAGGCTTTGATCACAGCAGTACGGCAGCCTTGCTTAGTCTTTTTGCTGTTGGATGTGCTGTGGGGTCTCTTCTTGGTGGACTAATAGCAGATCGAATGTCACGGATATATCCTCACTCAGGCCGTATCATGTGTGCGCAGTTCAGTGCCTTCATGGGCATCCCCTTTTCCTGGTTCTTACTCAAAGTCATCCCACAGTCAGTAGACAGCTTTTACACCTTCGCGGTCACCCTCTTGCTGATGGGCCTGACTATCAGCTGGAATGCTACTGCTGCAAATGGTCCTATGTTTGCCGAGGTTGTCCCTGTCAAACACCGGACCATGATCTACGCCTTTGATCGAGCTTTCGAAGGATCACTCTCTTCTTTTGCAGCTCCCTTCGTTGGAATCCTTTCAGAGAAGATGTTTGGTTACGATGCAAAATCAGTGGATCCGACTAAAGGGTCTACTCGGGAGGCCTTGGCATTATCACAAGGTCTTCTTTCGATGATGGCAGTTCCGTTTGGTTTGTGTAGCTTGCTGTACACGCCTTTGTATCTGTTTTTCAGAAAGGACCGCGAAAATGCCAGAATCGCCAGTGTCAAAGAGGAAGAGATGACGTGAGAAGTCATTCTATGGTTTGAAGAAGCGATCAAGCACATGAGACCCCCATTTTAGCATCTCCCAAGCTTTCAGCTGCAATACTGACCAGTTTGAGAAGCCGCTTCGTGAAGCGATACACTTTTAATTCGACACCAAAAGATTTTCGCTAGCAAATTTCCATTTGCACACTAGATTTTGTGATTGATTCAGCATAATGTAGTTGATAGCATGCCGTGAATTGTTCTGAGATTGGCACATTTACAAGGCTGATTAGGAAATAATAAAACTTACATGCTTCAAAACTGCCATCTGAAATCGCATATGACCATTGAAATCCTGTCATCCAGCGTTTCCCCAAATGCAGTATTGTATGATCAATTCACTGCAATATATCACACGAGCACGGATACAGCAAACTACAACTGTACAGGGCCGGGAGCGGAGAAATTGTGCATACAACGTGTGCATACAGTACAATGTACGGTCACATGACATGATCAGTTTGATGGTATTGAGAGAGAGAGAGAGAGAGAGAGAGAGAGAGTGTGTGTGTGAGTGTGTGTGTGTGTGTGTGTGTGAGAGAGAGAGAGAGAGAGAGAGAGAGAGATAACAAGATAATACTTGGGCAAGTCAAGATACTACAAAGCATTCCAAAAAGTTACAGTGACATACATTTTTAAGCCTCCAACTAAATTGATTGAAAAAGAAACCGCAATCTGCAACAAATATTACAACCACATTTCCGTTCCGAGCATAATATGTCAATTGGCACTCCTTGGTGCTACCAAACGAAGGCTATGTGCACCGGGGGAATAAGGTTTGCCCCACATACCCACCGGCCATAGCCCTTCTTACATTAGCTTCAAACATCTTCGGGTTGTCTCTTAACACTGCAGCTGCATCATGATTTAGTGGATCTTCATAATTTGGTTCCTGCAAACAAAATTCAAAGACAAAAAATAAGCGACATTCAAATACCAGATGGAAACAAATCACAGGAGTGGAGGACTATCAAGATTCAAGAGAGTCATTAGTACCGTGAAGAGGTGATATAATCCATAAATGATAGTGTTTATATTGAGGACAGGTTTCCAATCTTCACGTAGGATGTTGAGGCAGACATTTCCTTCCAAGTCAATATTCGGATGGTAGACCTGTGAGGGGTTGGAGTACGTACAAGAGAATGTTTCATATAAGCGATCATAGGGAAGAGATGAAGTTAAACAAAACTAAGTGAAAAATATTTTCTTGGCAGCTTTACCTTGGTCTTACACTTGACTTTTGGTGCCTCATGTGGATAGATAGTGGCAACTTGGAACGTAAACATAAACACACCGCCTCTGTAATGGCAAATGGAAAGATAATGTAGAAAACTGATGGTTATGCTAATTTACAAGACATTAGAAACAACACATATATTTGTCCTCCAGAGGAACAACAATATGAATCCTTCAACACCATTACTTCTTGTGGTCGTGTTGAATTCATTGTGTAGTTAACTAAAACAATGGTTGCAGGCCCTCACATTGTCCAGTGTCTTACAGTTGTAAATTCATGCACACGTATATTCATAAGACATATTTGTGTGACAAAGTGTTTGTGTAAGTGGAAACGAAAGAAGAAACCAGCTTCTCTTACAATTGAAAGGTGTCTAAAATAATAAGTTTCGTCAAAATTTTGTACACTATCAGTAGAATTCCTTACTTGTAATATCCTTCATCTGGACGAATTGTAACCTCAAAGTTCATCAGGTCATCCTTGCCATGAGGATAATGAATGCTACAGGATTTTGGTAAATTCAGCTCAGACATATCTGCATCAGAAGCCCCAAGAAGTCAAACTTTTTTTTTTTTAATTAAACGGATGCGTAGATCTAGAGAAACAACACAACTCCACGCATAGTCCCAAAAAAAAAAAAAGAGTAAACATAATTCAGAATGAGAACCAGTTTAAAACCTGCATCCTCAACCAAATTATAACTGATTTAAATAATGACATCTAAAGTTCAATCAAGAATGTTAGAAAAGATTCAACTGTCATTCCATTTGCTAAGACTTTGTAATCCAAAAAAAAAATCATCTCAATTTTGTATATCAACCTGATTTGAGAAAAGATGACATGCTAAGCAGTCATGGTGTTAATCCATTTGCTAAAAACTGTAATGTTTTAATTTGACTTTAAACTCCACCAGCCTGAACACCTCTAGGTAATTATTATAGCAGAACCAAGGACAAAGACAGATGTTTTATTTCACCATTCAAAGCACCATGGCTTAAAAATTGAATTTCAGTCCAGGACAAACTCAAACTCCTCCCTAACCCAAAATATTAAACAAGTAAACCATCAATGGTACTGAAAACCATCTTACAAAATTGATCCATACTGCTTAACAATCACCAAACTCTTTTTGGAGAAGAGTGACAAAAATGTGCAAGTTTCAGTCACAATATTAAAACATTCAATCATTAAATAGAAGGAAAACCTTTAGTAAGACGCAACTTCCCAGCAGATTGCTTCGTAACTGGCGAGGCTCCATTGGCGTTTTGTGCTCTCAGCTTTTCCTTTTCTTTGAATAGCCTAATCATATCTCCTGAATAAGAGAAAACAAAACACAATTACCCCCAAAGGGCCCAAATCTGTGACATGGGAAAACAATGGCATAGAACATACAAGATATGCCAGGCGAATCGATATACTACATAATGTCGATAATAATCAAAAGAACATCAAATCGTGTACACACCAAGCAAGGAAAACATCATCAAGAAACTATAAGAATTGCTATTCACTGGAGACAGGTCCTTTAATTATTTTTGTTGCCTTTGTTTTTGCTGTATTATTTTTTCTTTCTGGACCCTTTCGGGTTAATGGTAATACTCAAAACCCTGAAGCAAAAGATAATATGATCTCTAACAAATTACAATCTCCTATAAAATAATAACCCAAAAGTGATCAAACACTTACAAATTAGTCCCTTTAATTAATACCCTTTTTCGAATTAAGTTCTGTTCTCTATCAAAATCAACATAAACAAGTATCATAAATTTCTAGAGGGAAACAAAACTCAAATCTTTCTGAAAAACTAAAACCCAATAAACCCCAATAGTTTACAAACATAAACAACCAATCAGATGCCAAAACCCAAGTGGTACAAATAATAAAATATCAAAAATTGGGGGGTAGGGCAGAAAAAAGTTGAACACTTTAAGCACCTGATTGGATTGCCTAGAAAATCTAAAAGATCAAAAGAAAGAAAGAGACTTGCAGACATATATATATACATAATACTGCGATGGGTAGATACTGACCTGGTAGAGAAGAGAAGCTCTGCAAAGGAAGAGTTGGCGACGAGTGAGAAAGTGAGGAGAGAGCGAAAGAGAGCACGGGGGCAGATTTAGAAGGGAACGACCTGTCGTTTAGGGGCTTGGGGAACTTTGGAAGATTGATCGTCTCCTCTCCCTGGGGTTTATGCCTGATTTGTTTATGCGGTGGTTTTGGTGTTCCATTATTTATACTCTGTTTCTTTACACAATCTGGATAAGGAAAAGTTCGGTATGCACTTGCGTTTTGGATGGAAACAATTTAATTAAAATATAATTTTTGTTATAAATAGGTAAAAGTTAGAGAGATAACATTTATTAGTGACAGGAGCGAAGTAGGTGTAAAATATTACTCTGTAACTAGAACACAAGGGGACGATAAATAAAAGATGGAGGGATAGATAATGATGTTATTGATATTTCCTTGTTCTCTGTGTATCTTGAAAGTATACAGAGCACTCTATTTATAGAGCAACTTCAAATAAACGTATTAACTATACATTGTATACATTGAAATTTACAATACACACCTTTTGATAACGATCCTCCTTCATTTCCTAAGTTAATATCACTTTGTGTGGGTCATTGAAAAATCTACCAATGTTTTTAATATCACTGTGAGCATTCATTAAGCCACCAGTATTTTCAACACTCCCCTTGGATGCCCACATATCAACATCAGTTGTCTCGTTTAAATTCAGTAGGAAAATACTATAGCGAAGGAAAAAGAGTACAACTTTACTTGGATTATTGATATAGTGTTAAATATGCTTATGTTGCCTTGATAGGAAAATCCAATGGGAAAAATTCTAATCGAAGGAAAAAAAGTATAACATGCATTTATCATGGGTGCTCCCCCTCATATGTATCTCCTCCTGATTCCCATTTTCCAAATTTAGCTGATTGGTAAGTCGACGTAATCTGATATTTTGCATTAACATCTGAAACGTGCACTTTGGTAGAGACTTGGTGAACAGGTCTGCCAGATTTTCATTAGAACGGATTTGTCTGGCTTCAATAACTTTAACCTTCTGAAGCTCATGTACACTGAAAAACTTTGGAGATATGTGTTTAGTCTTATCGTCCTTGATAAATCCTTCTTTCATTTGGGCAACACATGCTGCATTATCTTCATGGATGACAGTTGGATTGTCTGTCTTTGAAGTTAGACCACATGAATTCTGGATATAATGGATCATTGATCTTAACCAAGAACATTCACAACTTGCTTAATGTAAAGCAAGTATTTCTGAGTGATTTAAAGATGTAGCAACTAATGTTTGCTTTGTTGAGTGTCATGAGATTATTGTATCTCCATTCTTGAACACATATCCAGTTTGTGAGCAGGGTTTATGCAGATCAGAAAGAAAACCAGCATCTGCATATCCAACAAAGACCTGGTCATTTATGGATTTCTTTGAGTAGAAGAGATCCATGTTTGTTGTCCCACGAAGGTATCACAATACATCATTGATTCCCTTCCAATGACGAATTGTTCGAGTAGAACTATACCTTACTAACAAGTTGACTGAAAAAAACTATATATGGTCTAGTACATTGTGCTAAATATAATAAAGCACATATTGCACTCAGATATGGTACTTCTGAACCAAAGACCACTTCATCATCTTCTTTTGGACGGAATGAATCTTTCTTAATGTCCAAAGAACGAACGATCATTGGCGTGCTGAGTGGATAAGCCTTGTCCATGCCAAAT
Source organism: Pyrus communis (assembly GCF_041283825.1). Taxonomy (NCBI): domain Eukaryota; kingdom Viridiplantae; phylum Streptophyta; class Magnoliopsida; order Rosales; family Rosaceae; genus Pyrus; species Pyrus communis. Next base: position 20,387,116 of record NC_142566.1, on the reverse strand, counting down.
CAGTTCAGGATTTTTTTAATGTAAGTTGATTAGTGGACCAAAATTCCACTAACACTATGCTTGATCTACATGCCGAGATAATATTTTGTTTTTCCAAGGTCTTTCATTTTCAATTCATTTTTCAGATATTCAGCAGTTTTATTGAGCTCTTCAGGAGTTCCAACTAGGTTCATATCATCGACATATACTGCCACTATAGCAAATCCATAGTTGGATTTCTTAATGAACACACAAGGGCAAATGACATTGTTGATATACCCTTCTTTGATCAAATACTCACTGAAACAATTATACCACATTCATCCAAATTGTTTCAGCCCATACAATGATAGCCTTAATTTGATTGATAGCATATCTCGTGATTTGTTAGTTGTTTCAAGCAACTTAAGTCCTTTTGTAAATTTCATATATATATGTCAGTATCTAATTCTCCATATAAATACGCGGTGATGACATCTATAAGTCGCATGTCAAGTTTTTCTGAAACCACTAAATTTAGTAAGTAACGGAACGTAATTGCGTCAATTACAGGAAAGTATGTCTCCTCATAATCAATTCTAGGTCTTTGCGAAAAACTTTGTGCAACGAGTTGTGCTTTATATCTTTCAATCTCGTTTTTCTCATTTTGCTTTCTTATGAATACCCATTTGTAACCCATGTGATTTATACCAAGTGGGGTTTGGACTACTGGTCCAAAAACATTTCACCTTTCTAAGGAATTTAATTCTGTCTGGATTGCATCTTTCCATTTAGGTCAATCTCGTCTCTGTTTGCATTCATTGACAGAGTGGGGCTCAATATCCTCATTTAATATGATTTTGGTGGCTACTGTGAATGCAAACATATCGATAATTATTTCATTCTGATCTTACAATTCATTAGTACAAGCATAATTTATGGAGATTTATTTGCTTTCATGTACCTCTGTTTCTTCAGGTACATGTGTCTCACCAAGGACATTTTCTTTTTCTAAAAGCACAAAATCATGAATTGTAGATTTGTCATTCATTTTTCCTTCTTGAATGATTTCATTTGGATTCAATTATGCCTTAGTCTTTCTCTTTCGAAAGGATGAATCTTTTGAACATGAAGGTCTACCACCCTTCAGACGTGCACCAGATGAACCATTCGCTGCCACTTCATTTTATCCAACAGGCACATCAATTCTTGCAGGTGCATTTGCAGCTGGTATATGTGATTTTGTCACTTTCATAGCATCATTAAATGCATATGGTATTTGTTTGGCAATACTTTGAAGATGAACGATCATTTTCACTTCATTTTCATATTGAGTGCTATGTGGATCAAAATGAGATAAGATGGTAACAACCCATATCAGCTCTTACCGTTATTCAGAAACGGTATTTTCTCCCCATAACAATGAGAATACTGTCTCATCAAAGTGATAATCAGCAAAACGAGCTGTATACATATCACCTATCCTGAGTTCTAAATATCTAATGATAGATGGTGAATCAAAACCCACATAACTTCCCAGTTTGCACTGAGATCCCATCTTAGTGCGTTGTGGTGGTGCAATAGGTACATAAACAGTATAACCAAAAACTCGTAAATGTAAAATGTTTGGCTGATACCCAAACACGAGTTGTATTGAGGAGTATTGATGGTTGGCTATATGTCTCAATCGAACCAATGATGCAGCATGTCACATGTCCTTATACAGAAACTGGCAATTTTGTTTTTATGAGCAGAGTGCGAGCTATTAACTGGAGCCTCTTGATCAATGATTCTACTAAACCATTTTGAGTATGGACATGAGAAACAGGGTGTTCAACATCAATGCCTAATGTCATGCAGTAATCATCAAAAGTTTGAGACATAAATTTACCAGCGTTATCCAGTCGGATTGATTTAATGGAGTAATCTGGGAATTGTGCTTGGAACTTAATTATTTGAGTAAGAAGTCTCGTAAAAACTATATTCTGATTAGACAAGAGATAAACGTGTGACCATCGGGTAGATGCATCAACCAAAATCATAAAATATCGAAATAGTCCACATGATGGTTGAATAGGCCCACAAATATCCCCTTAATTTTTTTGCAGAAATGATGGGGATTCAGCATCAACCTTTAGTTGTGATGGTCTAATTACCAACTTCCCTTGAGAAAAAAAACCTTGCAAGGGTTATCATTTGAGATAGCAATGCGTTTGCACAATAATGGATGTTCATTCAAGTTGGTAATGATTATACGCATCATGGTGGATCCTAGGTGACCCAGACGATCATGCCAAAACATGTAAACTTTTGAATCAATGAACTTCTGGTTTATGACAGTATATGATTCAGTTGTCTTTATGTATGTATAATATAATCCACTCATCAAACCACGTAAATTCTCCAATATATGCTTCTGGGTATCATTGGAGGTAATGCATAGATACTCTACATTTTCTGCACTTTTCGTTTCAATGTGGTAGCCATTTAAACGTATGTCTTTGAAACTCAACAAATTTCAAGTAGATGGAGTAGCGTACAACGCATTCTGTATGGACAATATTGTTCCATTTGGTAACATAATCTTGGCTTTCCCAATCTTGAGAAATACTTTCGATCTCGAAGTATTGTATGCGTGGTTACGCTGTCTGCAAAACAAATATCTTTGTCATTACTCTTGTTTTGAGAATGACTATAGTGCTTATCCATGCTTTATCAAATATAAATGATTCTGTCAGACCGGTACACTTCATTCCCCATTTTCACAATAAAGTCTGAGATATCTAGGTGGGAAGTCACACACTGGATCAGGTATATCCATTGGTTTAGCCTAGTCGAGAAAATTTGTCTCAACACCCTTCCCCTTGATGGATGTTGGATATAGATCCATAAGATATTTTTGGGGTGTGACAAGTACACGCCCAATGCTCATTGTCACCACATCTATGACAGGCTCCTTCAGAGTTTCTGGGAGCATTATTCATATGAGCTTTGTCTTTGTGGCGATTTATATTTTTGAAGCTCGGGATTGAATTATGCCTTGGAACCTGGTTGTGAAACTAGACACCATGATTATTGCCCTTTCCGTTCCACCGCCCTCGCTTGTGGCCACGTCCTCCTTTATGATTATTGCCACAAGAAGATATGATATTCACTTCAAGGAAAGTAGCATTTACTTATGGGAATGATGCAAATCCAGTAGGTCGGGAATAATGATTTTTCATTAGGAGCTCATTGTTTTGTTCAACTACTAAAAGCAGAGATATCAACTGGTTGTATTCAGTGAAACCTCGTTCTCTATACTGCTGCTGTAGGAGCACGTTTAAGGCATGAAAGGTGTTGAAGGTCTTTTCCAGCATATCTTCCTTAGTGATGGTTTTCCCACAGAGTTTCATCTGGGAGTTAATTCTAAATATCGCAGAATTGTACTCAGCCACTGACTTGAAATCCTGCATCCTTAGGTGAGTCCACTCATAACGAGCTCCTGGAAAAATCACCGTTTTCTGGTGATTGTATCTGTTTCTCAATGTCTTCCAAAGAGCTAACGAATCTTCAACCGTTAGGTACTCGCTCTTTAGTCCTTCATCAAGGTGGCAACGTATAAAAATCATGGTCTTCGCCCAATCTGGAGAAGATGCACTATTCTTCTCCTTGATTGTTTCTCCAATATTCCTTGCCTCCAAATGAATTTTGGTATTCACTACCCAGGTAAAGTAGTTTTCCTCAGTAATGTCTAGGGCAACAAAATCAAGTTTTGCCAAGTTCGTCATTTTCTTTTCTGAAAGAAAAACAGAGATGTGTAAGAACTTGCAATAATATGCATTCTGGAGGTATGTAGTGTTAGAACTTTAGGTTCTTACAAAAAAATTTTCATTTTGATATTCAGGCCAAAATGATAAGCACTCGAAACTTCTGGCTCGAGATTTACATGATGAATGAGAAGGATGATTGTTTCGCACCATTCTCATTGAAATAACATAACATAGGATGAATGATCATTCAGCATCACTCAAGTAGCAGGAAAATTTAAATATGCAAAATAGGCTGGGCGATTATACTGCACCACCTAAAATTGCAATGAAATTAAACAACAGGTAAATTAAATACGTAGGGTAGGGTGGGTGATTATACCGCTTCACCTAAAATTTGCAGTAAAATTAGATCTGCAGTCTAGGATAGGAGATGATACCGCATCATCTTGGATTGCAGTAAGATTAAATTTGCAGTTCAAGATGGGTGATTGTACCGTACCATCTTGGATTGCACTAAAATCGACATAAATAAACACTAGGTTAGTAATCAAGAGCTACACTAAATAAGAAATCAAGGATATATGTAACTGTTAGGTTGAGAACTAGAAGTAGACATGGTGCAAACAGTTCTTCGCGAGGATATATTCAGCAGTTGAGGCAGAGAAAGAAGAATAACAGTAAAATCTTTAGAGGAAACTTTTTTCTTTCTCTCTTTCGGCGAAGAGAAATGAGATATGGTTAGAGAGTCGTGCTGATAACGTGTTATAAATAGGTAAAAGTTAGAGAGATAACATTTACTGGTGACAGGAGCGAAGCATGTGTAAAATATTACACTATAACTATAACATAAAGGGACGAAAAATAAAAGATGGAGGGATATATAATGATGTTACTGATGTTCTCTGTGTATCTTGAAAGCATACAAAGAGCTCTATTTATAGAGCAACTCCAAACAAATGTATTAACTATACATTGAAATTTACAGCACACACCTTTTGACAATATGATCCTCCTTCATTTCCCAAGTCAATATCACTTTGTGTGGGCATTGAAAAATCTACCAATGTTTTCAATATCAATATGGGTATTCATTAACCTACCAGTATTTTCAACAATTTTTGTGTTTTAAACTTTAAGAAGTTTATGAACTTGTTTGAATGTACTTTTAAAATAACTGAAAACGTTTTTGGAGAAAAGCATTTGGGTTCCAAAAACACTTTAAGTGTTTTTTTAGGATTTACTTGCATCTTTACTAAAGATTGGTTCTAAAAACATTTTCTCCGACAACGCTTTCAGTCATTTTAAAAACACATTCAAACAAGCTCTATTTCAGTTAGGATTATGGTGTAATAGTATATATATATATATATATATATATTTCTTTTTTGAAGGGGACCAACTGTTTGCTTCGAACCAATTTTTCATCAATTTTTTCGAATACTGGAAAGATTTCAACCTCTCTTACCCACTATCGTGTAATGCACCAGCGTCAAGAATTAAATGGTATTATTGAGTATACAATAACAATTTATGAAGTTTTATGTATGGTTTAGGGCTGGCAAACAAACTGAAAACCCAAAAGTCCAACCAAACCGAACCATTTGGCATGCAGTTTTGATTTTACAAAGGATGGGTTAATCGAACCAAACAATTTATAATTTAGAACAAAATTATATAAAGTAACACGTATTATGTACAATATTATCTGATTAAAAAACAAATATAATATATTATATATTTTAGGAATCAAATCAAATTGCAATATTGCTGAACCAATTACATCGGTTTTCATCCATTGTGATTCGGTTGTAGATTAAGACAAGCTCCAGTGTGCGGTCGATACGCTGTTCAAACCCAAAGTCGAACCAACCCAAACCGCACCCAAACTTAATATGGTTAATCTAAAAAAATCAAATTGGTTTCAAGCAATATATGTTCAATCAGGTACCAATTAATCCCACCAAGGTGTTTTTGGCTTTATCCAATGTGATGGGATCATTCTTGGATGCGGTGAGGGACTTGGGGACTTGGGGACTCGTGGGACAATGGTGAATGCTCGGGAGGGCCAGGTATCACGGTGGAGTTCTCCTAACTCTCCATATTAAAAAATTAATGTTAATGCTAACTGGTGCAAGGTGACTAAGTTGGGTTTCGTTGGGGTGGTGATGCGGGCAAATGGGGGTAGGTTTTTGACAGCAGCGAGATACTCTATTAAGGCTCCTAATGTTGCGACGGCTGAAGCTTTGACGCTGCTGTGTAGGTGTGAATTGGATGCCTCTTTTGGTGTTAGCTTTGTCATTCTCGAATTGGACTCTCTCGAAACTGTCTCTTGTTTTAGTGATTCTCTTGAAAATGGTAGTTGGGAGGCTTCCCCTATCTTGGCAAGGGTCAAACAGCTAAGTGGGGCTTTCCAGAAATGTTGCTGGTCTTGGATGCCGAGATCAACCAATATAGCGGCGGATGTTCTTGCGTTGGTTGGTTTTACGGAGATGAGTGATTTTGTTTGGGTCGATAGGCCCCCATCTTCGTTGGTTCATGTTTTGAACAATGATGGTCTTCCGTGTCCACATTAATTTTGCTGTGGTGGTGATTAGGGTGACACTTTCACTTAGTTGAAGTGTCCTCTGGATGTATCCCCTTTCACTACTTTCGTCTTGGTCTGTCTTTCATGGTGTTTGCCTCTAGGTAGGCTTTTGTGTACCTGTTTGACTTCTTAGTCCTAGAATGATATTCCTAGTTTCTAACCAAAAAAAAAAAAAAAAAAAAGAAAAAAAAAAAAGAAAAGAAGCAACGAAAATAAAATAAAATGGGTTAAAGGCCAAAACTGCTTGAGACCGTATCAAACCGGTTACTTTATGATTCAGCTAAAAGATTTTCATTAACAAAACTAATGTTGTAATTGTGGTATCAAAAAAAGAAAAAGTTTTTTTTTTTTATAATTAAAATGGTCTTTAGATTGTCATAACTCCTCATTTTAATAATTGAGATTTAAAATCGACAGAGTAATCTCTAAGATTCTCCACCATCAATCATTTTTGTCATTCTATGAAAAATCTTCATCACCGGTTCAGGAGAAATGGTTGATTTGACCAAAATACCCTTATTTTAATAAGATTTCTCACACAATGACAAAAATAATTGATGGATGACTCATCTAAGAACCACTTCTATCAATTTTAAATCTCACAAACCAACATGAGAAGTTATGTCAATCTCAATGATCATTTTGAATAAAAAGTGAAAAGAAAAACGTTGCGATTCTTTGACGGTGATCCATCTTATCGTCGAGATTGGTATATTTGTTGAGAGAGAGAGAGAGAGAGAGAGAGAGAGAGAGATGAATCCTTATTACAAAAGAAGATTAACATTCATGTCAACATACAAAGCATACCAACAGTTACAGTGACATACATTTTACTGCCCCCAGCTCCGTCGATAAATTTTCTTTCATTTTAAAGGAAGAACAAAGAAAATGCAATCTGCAAACAAATATTACAACCCCACTTGCATATCGAGCATTGGTAAATACCTCAATTGGCACTTTGGTGGTACCAAACAAAAGCTACATGCACCGGGGGAAAATCGTTTGCCCCACATAACCACCAGCCATAGCACGTTTTACATTAGACTCAAACATCTTCGGGTTGTCTCTCAACACCGCTGCTGCATCATGATTTAGTGGATCTTCATAGTTTGGTTCCTGGAAACAAAACCAAAGAGAAAAATAAGCATTCGTATAGCAGATGGCAACGAATTGCAAAGGACCATCGAGACAATCATTAGTACCGTGAAAAGATGATACAATCCATAAATGACAGTGTTTATGTTGAGGACAGGTTTCCAATCTTCTCGTAGGATGTTGAGGCAGACATTACCTTCCAAGTCAATATTAGGATGGTAGACCTGTGAGGGTTTGTACCATGTATGAGACAATGTAGTATATAAGCAATCAAATAAAAGAGAAGAAACAAATACAGTTAAACAAGAATCGGTGAAATATATATGATGTGCAGGTCTACCTTGGTCTTACACTTGACTTTTGGTGCCTCATGTGGATAGATAGGCGCCACTTGGAAAGTAAACGAAAACGTACCTCCCCTGTAATAACAAATGGAAAAGAATGTAGTTAATTGATCGTTATGCTAATTTTATAGGACATCTTAAGACAACATATATACTTGTTTTCCAGAACAAAAACAATATATAATTTTCTTTTAGAAGTAACAAAAATATTGAAACCTTCAACACCAATGCTCGTATTCGTGTTGACTTCACTGCATAGTCAATGCAAACAATGGCTGCACGACATTCACAATGTTGAAACAATATATGATTGTTCACCTGAGCAACAACAATATTGAATGTTTTCGGTGTTGACTTCATAGTCAATGCAGTGTCTTACAATTGAAAATCCCCCAACTACATCTAAATTTATAGACAAATTTGGAATGAGCAAGTATCTACATGTGTTTGTGTGAATGGAAAACGAAAGAACTCAGCTTCTCTGACAAAGGAGAGGTGTCTAAAATTAGTATGTGCAGCTGTGGCAAAAGCTTTTATGCGAACAATCTTTTACACACATAAAGTTGAAGAACTTCTTACGAGTAATATCCTTCATCTGGACGAATTGTAACCTCAAAGTTCATCAGGTCATCCTTGCCATTAGGAAATGAAATGCTACAAGTTTTTGCGAGATTCAGCTCAGATATATCTGCATCAGATACCACAAAAATGTTTTTTTTTTTAATAAATGGTGGCCACATTTCGAAAAACAACACAACTCCAAAACACAATTTAGCAATGAACCAGTTTAAATCCCTTTATCCTTTAACAAAATTAAAACAGATTTAAATAATGATTGTAATCAAGAATGCTAGAAAATTCAATTGACATTCATTTGCTGAAACTTTGTACTCAGCATGAAATTATCTCAACTTCAAATGTCTACCTGACTTGAAAAAAGATGAAACCCTAAACATTCCAGGGTAAATAATTTGCTAAAGAAGTTATGTTTTAAAATTGATTTTTGAATTGACTTAAAGCACCGCCAGCTAGAAAACTCTATAAATAAGTTATACAGCGTCACTATGGACCAAGAACGATGTCCTATTTCACCATTCATAAGCACTATGGGCTAGAGAATATAATGCCAGCTAAGACATCAACCAAGAAAAATTCAAACCATCTAACAGATTTGATCCATGCTGCTTGACAATCAACAAAATGCTTGACATTAAAAAATCACTCATCTCTCATATTTCAATTAATTTGTGGAATTAGAACATCAAAGGCATTTAAAAACTAGAAGAATATGTAGAAGTTTCAATCACAAATAACTGGTGATACTCCATTTGCAATTGGACAGAAGGAATACCTCTATGAAGACGCAATTCCCCAGCAGATTGCTTCTTCACAGGTGACGCTCCATTCGCATTTTCAGCAAGTTCTCTTTGCTTCTCCTTTACTTTGAATAGCCTAATCATATCTCCTGAAAAAGTGAAAAAGAACACAATGATCCTAAAAATCCTAAAGCGATTATACATTTGTGCTACATACAACAATTGTGCTGGTCTACAAGTACAGGATGAATCAATCAAGATGCGAGAGGCATGCCAAGCAGATCGATACACTGAAATTTCATGTAGAAAGCTGAAAATAACCAAATAAACATCAAATTTAGTACACACCAACCAATAAAAAAATAATCAAGAAACCATTCTATTCACGGGCGACCAGTCCTTCAATTATTCTTCGTTTCTTCTGTTTTCGTTTTAATCTTTTCATCTTTCTGGACCCATGCGGGTTAAAATGCTATACAACTGTCGGTTCATTGGCTGCTTAATACTCAAAGTCATTAAACTAAATCTGATATTTTCAAACAAATTACAAATTTACAATCTCACGTTGATCGCTAAAACAATAATCTCAAAGTAATAAAACACTTACAAATTACTCCTTTTTAAAGTACCCTTTTCAAATTAACACCACTTCTCTACAAAAATCAAATAAACAAGCATCATAAATTGCTAAATCGGAAACAAACAAAAACAATCAAATCTTGCACAAAAGGAACAACCAACAACTTAAAACCCAATAAACCCCAAAAATTAACAGACACAATCATCAACCAATCAGATTCAAAACCCAAGAAATTTCTAAACTTTAAGCACCTGATGATCGGATTTCCTGGAAAATCTAGCAAAGCGAAAGAAAGAAACTTGCCGACATATACATACAACTATATATCCAAACACACAGAAAGTGTATTATTGGGATGCATAGATGCTGACCTGGTAAGAGGAAGCCGCAGAGAAGACGACTTTGTGGATGAGTGGGAAAGTACGGAGAGAGAGAGAAGGGGGGCGTGGGGCAGATTTGGGATGGGACGATGTCGTTTAGGGGTTTTGTGGGGAGGTTTGGATGATTGGTCTCTCTGGGGTCTACGCTGCTACAGATGACAGAGTATTATTCGCGTCTCGCTTTATTTCCACGCCCTCTCTTTTTCTTCACAACATGGAGAAACGAAAATGTTTGAAACTCAACCCTTTTTTTGTTGAAACTCGACTTTGACCCACTGAGCCACCTCTCGTGATTTGATTAATACATGATTATATGTTTATCTTTTTATCAAAGATAATTGTTTTCCTCTTTACTTTTTATTTTCCGTAAAATTTAAAAAGCTATTTTTTGGTCCAAACATAAAGAAAGGGGTGTATTTATTACTTAGTACTACGATCTAATATTATTTTTCATCTGTAAGGGAAAGGTCTTAAGTTTGATTTGTCAATGATGAATTTGAACCACATTATTATGGTTAGTCCAGTGTGAGGTTAAGCCCACTCCCCTACCTCCTTACTACAAATAATATCTTCTTTTTGAAAAGAAAAAAAAAAAAGAAAGAGGGGGGGTGTACACACTTCAGTTTGTTTAAAATCAAAATCATTACCGAACCATAAAGACTTAAAACTGATGTAATTAATCGATTCACCAATGTTGCAGTTTGTGACACACCCCGACCGAGATCAGGGCATGTTGGCCGTCACGTGGAAATGACGTAACCAAGTGCACAGTGCGGAAACTAAGAAATAATAATAAAAATACGAATAAATAAAAACTCAGCTATACACGAGGAAAATAACATACATGTGCAAGCGTAAGTGTGACAAACAAAATTCAGAGCACGGAAGACCTAGTGCAGTCCGGGAGAAACAACACTAAATAAACACACCCAAAAGTGGTCCTACACTGGTGATATTCTGTCAGATAGGGCGGGAAAATCCTCTGGGGAGCCACCAAAAACACTAACCAAACTAGAACCTAGAGGGGCGCAAAACAGAAAGCGTGAGTGGGCAAAAACAAAGCTTTTCAAAAACCATTTCATAAACAAGTTCTAACCCCTCGCCGTAAAACCTGTATACTTCCCAGAAAATAGAATATACATATAAATATAAGTCATGCTCAGAAATATGCCATGTCAAATGCCTCAAAATAAAATGCAAGCACTCAGGTAATGCCAATCAATGTTATGTAATCTATCAGCCGGAGTCACCTAACGTGACCTGTACGGCTGAATCTAGAGCTCAAATCTCAAACTCACTAACTATACCTGCACACGAGTCGGAACCACCTAAAGTGGTATGTACGACATGACTGGGTGTATAATAGGTACGCTCAAGTGCTACGATCACGTGAAGACTGGGCGAATAATCGCAGGTCACCTATGAGTCGGAACCACCTAAAATGGTCTGTACTACAGGACTGTGCACCTAACTTGGATCCAAGATGAGCGTATGGTGCGGGAGGTGAACATCACGTGAAGGACTGTGCCCAACTCTGGGAGGGAGCACTAACACCAAGGGTGCAGGTTATAAGCTCTCTATGCATCTCAAATCACTACTGAACATAAACATAAACCATAACTTACCTGGCACTTACCTGTGCGTCCGTAACACTAACATACATATATATATATATATATATATATATGCAACTAATAATGTATAATCAAACGGGCAAGCATAATGCATGGCATATAAACGTATAAACGTTTCATTTCACTTTCAGGGGAAAAACACAAGTATATAGGTATATACGGAAAACCAAAAGCCCACTCACTGGTATGTAGAAGGGTCGTAACCCCTTTGCCTCGAATGACCGCACTCGTCCTCGGGATAGGTCTCACCTATATGCGAAACAACTATAAAAACATTACTTTTAAAGCACATAACTAACATTACGAAATAACTTCTCATACAATGCTCAAATGGGGTGTATGAATACAACAACGTGATCTACTCAACCTCACGAACATCCCCATATTTTTAAAATAATTTTCTGACACAACACGTGCCCCCACGCGCCAGCCTAGACACGACCACACGCGCCGCCCACGCGCAGGCACTTGTCTGGCACATTGACGGCGTCAGTTAACGCCATCAGGAATATTCCGTTAAATCTAACTGATTCCGTTAACGCTGACGGAATATTCCGTCATCTTCTCCAGCCAAACTCTGGCGCCGTCGTCGACGCCGGAAAACCGGAAAAATTTCAAAACTTGATATCTCACTCGTTTTTCAACCAAATTTCACAAAATTGGTACCAAAATGAAGCTTGCAACAAGAGGAACAAATCCATACCACTTTCAAGCACTAAAACCCATGGAATATCACCGGGAAAACACCACCAACTCCGGCCAAACCTGCAACTCACGATCCCGACATCCAAAACCTTCAAACGAACCACCCCGGGCCTCCTAAGGACCTCACCAAGCTTCCTACAAGCTTGAAATTCCCAAAAACACAAGAATTAACGTGTGCATGAACAGTGACCAAAATCGAGGATCTCGAGTTCGACATGAAAACGAATGTATCCTTACCTGAAATGGGTATGGTTGAACTCCTAAGGACCTCACGAGCACAAATATGTAGTTTGTTTCCTCGATCCATGACGATTTCAAGGGTTTGTGGTGTTGTCCGTACGAAAATGATAGGAAAAGGAGAAAGAGAGAGAGAGAGGGACAGTGATACGGGACATGGAAGGGATGAAGGAGTGTGGGGGTGTGTGTGTGGTCCAAAATCAACCAATCAAAACCCAAAAACGACCACACAACGAAACAAACAAACTAGGGGCAAAACCGTCATTTCACCCTTACGGTACAAAAAGTTCGGGACGAGCTGTCACAGTTTGGTTTTTGGTTTAACATGTATCTACTATTAAATAACAAATTCATTTGGAAAAAAAAAAAACAAATTCAATGCTATGTAGAAATAAATACTAGAATATTTTGTAAATCCTTTTATTTATAAAAAAAAATAATCATCAAACTGTCAACCTCAAAACTTAATTTGACAATCTCATAACTTCAAAATACTTAATCTCATACATGGACTAAAAGTCTTAAACTTATAATCTCATAACTTCAATATGTTACATATATTATTTATTATTTTATATATTTCATTATAAGCAATTTGGTCCGTTAATCCACGGTTTGTAAAAACGAAAACCGTATATAATAAACCGTGTATTTCAAAACGGTTTTATAAAGAATGGACACAAAGAAAAAAAAAAAAAAGACCAATCCAAACGATTTGATTTGGTTGGTTTCTTGAGCTTTCAGCTTGTTTTGTCCACCCATTATTCTTAAAGTATAAATATATCGTCTATTAATATTATAACATTTGAATTGATAGCGTAATATCACTTCATTAACAAAAATTTCCATAAAGTACGAAGGCCCAATAGAGAGATGAACGATAGCCCAGACTTGATGAATTGGTTTTAATATGGTGTATTGATCACACCAATTACGCGGTGCTGGAGACCAGACTTTGATTCCCAGTGATGATTTTCAAGGGGTTTGCGCATCCACTAGCTTGGTAAGCACCAATCCACGTTCAAGTTTCAAACTTTTTTCCTTAATGCGCTTAACCCTAATTTTGCTTGGAAGCTAGGAAATGACCTCTCCACGGGGTTTTATGGTTTTGAGATGATGGGTTATTGCTTTATGTAGTTAACGGTAATTTTCAGGCTACGTTGCATGGACATTGCGAAATCCTGGCACGCCTCAAACACGCTCTAGGTACGGTTTGGACACGATCAAGACACGGTTAAGATAGGGTTAAGATACGGTCAATACACGATTAAGACACGTTCATTACATATGAATTATATATATATATATCACCTATCTAGGTATGTATATAGACACATTGACACATATATGATGTATATTTCCTTGGGTCCAATTATTAACTCTCCTTCTTGTTAGACACAATAAACTTGGAGAAACTAATGAACCTGCAATCTATAGGATTAACGATGACCTGGTAATGTCTTTACACTCTGTCTATGTGTGTGTGTATATATATATATATACACATGTACAAACTAATGAACCTGCAATCTATAGGATTAACGATGACCTGGTAATGTCTTTACACCCTGTCTATATGTGTGTGTATATATATATATATACATGTACATTTGCTGAAGTTATGATTTAATTGTAAGTAGCAGGAATTATCTGAAACCGTTTAGTTATTTATATTTGCAGGAGTATTATATTGAGATAATGAGTGATCTCAAAAGAGCTAGGAACCATACGTATGTCGCAAATGGTGTCCGAGTGCAGTTCTCCGTGATTAGCCCTGATGTGATAATAACTCTAGAGACAGATACTGTCCATTGCTTGTCGTGGGAGGTTGTTACGGTGCTCAACTGCTAATATAGGGAAACATCTTAAGATTTCAGAAGTTGTCCAAAATTCTAAGGATGTGCCATTTGTGTCTTTCCCTGTTACGGAGCTTCGTTTACCACACAAGTCTCTTTGCTCTCTCCTTTTCCTGTGATCTTATTTGTCGACAAATCCGCAGCGACCATGGCTTTCGATTCTGCAGATGGCTGGTTTTTTTTATCTTCAGCATTGTCTTCATGTACTACAAGTAAATTGCCTATACAACGCACGAGACAACTTTCCATGACGCAGATCCTCAGTTTTCCTGTTAACATTTGTTGAGGGACTTCAGATAGTTACGTTGAAGATAGGTATGGCATCATTTGACACTAGTAATATAACTACAACTTGGCGTTATCCCAAATGCTGTTTTCACTTGGTCGTTTGTTTGCCAGTGCAAAAAATGGACCAGCATCCACAATGTAGGTGTACCGATTCCTTTATTGGATTAAAAGTCGCGTCGAGTTTCACGAGCATTATGTCACATCGATTTTCTTCTTTTTTCTGTTAGGTCCATTTCTCAACTCATTAATTTCTCGCGCCGTGTTTGCGTGTACTACGTAGTTAAGGCTTACCAAAAGACTTGTAACTTTGTTTTCAATTTGATGGTTAAGACAAAATGTTAGTCTTCATCGCGAAGTGATTAAAAATTATTGGTCATTCATCTTTAAATTTGTATTAAGAGTGGATGTTAAAAAGATGTGTGTTTTAATGTTTAATTTCATCTTTGACATTAAATTTAAGAGTAGGTAACTATGAATTCTTGGTCACCAAAAGAACGGATCTCTGAGTTCAAGATATGCTAGACTTTCAGAATTTCAGCACTCATTTTGATTTCGATTTTGGAATTTTCAAAAAATTTCAGAACTTACATATGTTAAAATTCACTCAAAATTTTGAATCTAAATGTTTTTTTTTTTTTTTTTTTGAACAAATTGTATTATCTATACTAAGAGGGAGGATGTGGGTTTAGCCTCACAATGAGCTATCAATAATGTGGGTCGAATTCGCCTTGGCGAGAATCAAACCTAAGAACTTTCACTTACTAGTGAAGAGAAATAATACTAGAATGTAGTATTAAATGACAAATGTTGTTAGAATTGAAAATGCATACCGAAAGTCAAAAAAATGATATCAGTCTATAACATCCTTTCTTGAAGAAAACTCATACCTAATTAATGTAGATCATATGTTACTCAGTACTACGGTCTAGTAGTATTCCTCTTCGCTTAGGTGAGAGTTCTTAGGTTCGAATCTCGTGGATAGCGAATTCGATACCAAATTAGGCTGCCAATTATGTGGCTTAGCCGAACTCCCTTTCTCCCTAGTGTAAAAATATCGATATACTAAAAAAATTTTAATGTAAATCATATGTACTTCAACATAAATTTAGTCAATGTGATTAGTAACCCCAATATATTTCAAATTTTGAAAATACATCCAAATTTTCTAATTCCGGAATTTGATTATGTGGATTTTTTATTTAACTTGGACCTAATTTTTGAACAAAACGATTGTACATTGGACTAGTTATTTATTGAAAGAAAGGGTTAATTATACTAACACCCCTTCATGTTCATTGCGTTTTCACAAAACTCCCTCACGTTTGAGACGTAACACTAACACTCTTTGAGGTTCTAATTTACTTTCACATAACCCCTTTTGCCCTCATTATTAATTATACTTTAAAAAAAAATGAAAAATCCTTTGAATAAATAAATTAAAATCCAAATTAAAATCTTACAGAAACAATAAAGAAAAAAATAAAATATCTTTCTTCCTCTACCATGGACTCGGATCTTCTTCGGAATTCGGCATAAAAAAGTTCAAGGTTTTCAACGACAACGTGCATTTTGTGAGGAAGATTTCTCATATATATATATATATATATTTTTTTTTTATGGCAGAGAATGAGGCCAAGCTTATGGAGAGGCTGATTGATCAAAAAATCGAGACGAAGGAGTAGCTTCTTGTGAAGACGGTTAGGGAGGAGGTGAAGCATGTTAAGAATTTCTATTATGTTGTGGTGAATGCGACCCCGACCCGAAATATCCACTTGGACTCCGAATCGAGTTGTGTTGGTTGACACCTGGAGGGTGACGAAGCCATAAAGTGTAGTGTAGTGGAAAAATGATGTGAATAAATTTAAATCTAAAAGTGCTCAATCAAAAGAGTGCATGAGTGAGCGGGATTGAACCCATTTCACACGTGATGTTAGAGCATGAGACAATATAGTAAATAGGATAAGGGTTGTACCAGTAATGATAACCATCTCCTAAGATTTGCCAGGATCCTCGTTTACATGTAAGCACAACTAATAAACCTGGAGGGGCGAAAAACAAAGTTGAGTGGGTCAGCAAAACAACGTTTGTAAGAAAACCTTTATTTTCTAACATAGTAACCCCTTACTATAAAACAAGTATAGTTTCCTTAAAACATACTACGTAAACACATAACAAAAGTACAATAGCAATATAACCAGAAATATGCCAAGTCATGATATATCAAATGCCGCAGTAATATAATCATGTGATAATCAAGTATAGCTAACTGCTCATCACTCTACAAATAATTTCTGACACGAACAGGACTACGTGTAATCAATACACTCTAGTACTATGATCACGTGAAGGCTGGTGCAGAAGCACGTCACCTACAAATCGCAATTGCCTAATGCAAACTGTACGACAGAACTGGCACCTAACTTGGATCCAAGTGGATCCAACGGTGCAGATGTGAACATATACGTGAAGGACTGGCGCTAGCCCTGGGGTAAGTACTAACACCGGAGCAGCAAGATGAGCATGTACATATATGTATGAATGTCATGACAGTAAATTCAGTAATATCCCAATCATATAGCATCATTTATCACACTTAAAAGCATAATAACGATACTTGACAATATAAGCGTAAAAGTGAAGTAAATACACATTAATGGAAACTATAATTATATATAGGTATAAAAACAAAGGAAAACTATTGAAAATGGCTTGAAAACTTTGAGTTTTAACAATAAGGACAATATAAAGGGCAAAGTGAATAGTACCAGGATTGATTTTTTAGTGTAAAAATGTGGTTTTTCGTTAAAGTGAATAGTACCACGGGTTTTTCGTTAAAACTCCCTAAAAACAAACTGCCCACTCACAAATACGTAGTTCAAACAAAGCCTCCGCGCCTTACTTGACCCCGTACGTCCTCGGGATACATTTCCCCTATAAGTAAAATTACTAATTAACTTAGTTTAATAACACATAAACAGAGACTTAAATAAAACCTCTGTAGATTGTTCAAACATAGGGTTTGAATATACGAAATCGATCTACTCAATGTCATGGACCTACATAAATTTTTAGAATAATTTTTGGACATTGCATGCACTGGCCAAGGCACGGCCACAAGTGCCGACCACGAGTAGGCAGAGCTGACGAAGGCCTAATGGCTGTTAGGAATATTCCATGGAATATTTCACTAAAAGGTAACATAAGTTAATGGCGTTACCTGACGCTATTAGAATATTCCGTCATAGTTGATGGAATATTATGTCGTCTTCTCCAGTGGTCCTCGCCAGTCGTTGCCATATGAACTCGCTAGAATCTGGAAATTTTCACTAGTTTCTAGGTAAAATTTCAAACATTCATATCTTCTTCATTTCTCAACCATTTTTCACAAAATTTATATGGAAATGAAGCTTATGAAGAGTAGAATCGCAAAATACCTTTTTTTAAGTCCAAAAAGTGGACGGAGGTGGTTTGAAAAAGCCTCGAAAGGTACGACTAAAACTGGGACTTCTCGAAACCTTGTATTTCAATGTTGATTCATCACCATACCTTCACTAAATACCTCGGGGAGTTGTAAGAAAGCTTCCCCGACCTTCAAAACTCCTCGACTCGGCCTGAAAACGTCGATCCAGAACTTACCCAGTCGGAGCTTCCGAGTTGGTGAGTTAAACCTCAACCAAATCAAGATCTGGTTACACGGTTGTGATCATGGGGTTGAGAGGAGTTCAATTGTGTAGGTTACAAGTCACGTTTGTAAGGTTTGGACGTTGTTAAAGAGAGTTGTAGAGAGAAGGTGAAAGAGAGACCTTTGAGGAGAAAGAAATAGAGAGAAATAATGCTCTCTGATTGGGTGATGGGTTTGATGGTGATGATCTGATTGGTTGCTTTCAAAGGAGGGAAAGCAATTGGTTGGTGAAGGAGAAAAGTAGGGAAAAAGGAATGGTGGTGAGGGATTGGTGAAAAAAATCAAATTGAATAATTTGATTGGTTGAGTGTAAGGGGATCATATCCACTTTTAGGGATTGGATGGATTTTGAATTTCAGATTTTGTATAATTTTAAATGTACAAAATCAGCCTCTTTGACAGTGTTTTTGACACCATAAATTTGTACGCGCGTGTACAAAATTACCCGTGATTAACGTACTTTAACGGAGCGTAACTTTTTCGTTACATATCCAATTCGAGTCTAACATGCGTTCACGCACTCGTAGCGACGAGTACTAATTTAGTACGAAACCAGGGAAATGAAACTGAAAATCGAAAACCACATCCACCTCATATTCTACTTTTGTCCAAAAAGGGTAAAATCGTCAACTCACACCAACGGAAAAGAAATCACAGTGAAAAATAAGGACGGGTCATCACAGGAGACCCTAAACCCTATTTTTAAAAAGGTTTTTATTTTTATTTTTTAAAGTAATTAAAAAAGAGGGCAAATTTGTCTTTAAGAAATTATTTTAAGGTGATGTCAGCCTAAAGGGGTTATGTATAGGGATGACAATTTAACCTGTCAAATTTGATCACTGCAAGTAACTGATCCGAATGGTTCAGTTTCGGGCATAAAATTTCAGGTATTTTACGGTTACATGCAACTGTCAGGTAAATTTTTCGATTTCGGGTTCAATTATGGTTTTTGGGGTATCTGCCCCAAACCCATACTCGAAACCAAACCATTTCATCTATGAATAAAAAATATATAAATATTTATTATATGGAAAGGGGTTGTTAATAATCATGCATTAATAAATATGAAATTAATTATTTACTTTTACATCGTTAATAATATGAATTATATGCTTATAATTTTTAAGAGTGTAAATGTTTTCTTAGTAATATAAATTTTTAATATTACTTATTAGATGCAATGTATCAATTGTATTAATAACAACAATTTATTTAATATTTTTTTTATTATAATATTCTTCATTTAGTTAATAATACAAATAAATATATAAATATCATAATGGGGCAAACAGTTCCCCGATCAAAATCCATCACAAGACGGGTTTGAGTTCGGGGAAAATAAACGGATTCGGGTATGGGGATGGCACATCCGAACCTAATCTGTCCCGTTGACATCCCTAGTTATGTGAAAGTAAATTAGAACCTTAGAGGGTGTTAGTGTTATGTTTCAAATGTGAGGGGGTTTTGTGAAAACACTATAAATATGAGGGGGGTATTAGTGTAATTAACACTTAAAGAAATTGAAAGTTATGAGATTTTTCTTTGTTAAAGAAAATAAAACAAATCATAGTTTTGTCAATCCTTATCGGAATCATGCTTGAGAAACTAGGAAAGTGCTAAGACCATCTCTAATTGAAAGAGTTAAACATAGCCCAGTCCAAAATTATAGCCTTACAAAAATTAAATTTTAAATAATCAGTGTCAGACCATACTTATATACCATCTCCAACCGAATGGGCTAAGCATAGCCTCCTCAATAATTTATTAGTTTTTTTAAGTTTATATTTTAAATTTATTAGTTAATTTAATTAAATTAACTCTAGATGTTTTCAGATATAGCCATTGAATTTGAATCAATAATTGCAAGTAAGGAGCTATGCCCAAAAAAGGGTTAAGAGGAGGGTTACATTTTGCTAGTCTGATACCTCTTTGGCCAAATAATGGTCTGGTGGGTGTCATAGAATTATAGCATAGTCATCGGCTGAAGATGAGTTTTTTAGAAAATCAAGCTACTTTTTAATTTTTAGACCTTTAGCTCTCTTCTTTGAAGATGACCTAATGGGATGCAACGGCCCCTCTCAATGTAACATGGGACACTTTGGAGTCTTGGAGACTGGATTTTTAAAATTACAGTGGCTAATAAGTAACTTTTAGAAGGTAAAAGTTTACAAACAAATTACTGCAAAAATTACACAAACTGAATTTAAACAACAACAAATCCTTCAACGCTTGTATTTCAAGTAGTTAAAACTTAATATATTTATTTTGCATCCAAGATTTTATGTTCAAATCTCTGTTTTATCCATTCCCACTTTGTGTAAATACAATGAAAACTTAAAGGTTCTTCCACAGAGCATAATCAATGGACAACCCCAAGTGAATATTTTTGTACTGCCCCTTGTTGGTCTCGAGGGACAGAAGAGGTTAGGTTAGCTGACATATGATTATCAATTTAAGGACGAAAAAAAACATCAAATCTCATAGACGATATTTGGTGGGCTAGATGTAGGTTGTGATCAATTAAAATAGATTTGAGTACAGTCCGTTATTTATTGTGTCAAATGAGAGATAGACATGATTGAATATGATGAATTATGAGTCTATAATAGAGTGGGTTATAAAACATATTCTCATACATAAATTACAAGTCTCTGTCAATCTAATTATATCTTTAAGACCGAATTAATCCACCGAAAGAACCCGCACTTCATTATGGATGGAGAACTTGCATGTCTGAGTCAGTTTAGTTGGTTGTCCCCTCGTCTCTTCAAATCTTTGGCTCCTTGATAATTTCTGCTAGTAAAATAAAAATATTTTGATTTGATTTGACTTGCCAACAAGCTTTTGAGTCAAAACTGAAACAAGTTAAAAGCCAAAAGCTGCCGGGAAACAAGTAAAACCAAACAACTTAATGCGTGTGAATTCTCCGTGCCCGTTCAGCAGCAGACGCCAAACGGACCCATTTTGTAAGTTATGGCCATTTAAATTTTGTACAAATTCAAAAAATTAATTAATTTATTTTCCCTTTCTTTTGGGTGTCCAAAATTCAAAGAATCTGTTATAATTAGATAAATGATAAATACGATTCCAATTCTACGTTGTTTGATACGTGGAAACGCACAGAAAATTCAACATGTAAAAGAGGCGTGACTAATATGATGTCAATTTTGTAATTAATAGGGTGTCGTACCAATGTGTACGTTTTCTTCCGCTTTTTGAATTCTTCTTTTCCTAAGTTAGAGTAATTTGAAATATTGTGTCTTAAAAAAATTGGATATTAATTGTGTGTAGATGCTTTAGACCAAAACAATTAATATTGTGTAGATACGGGCTATAAGAAGAATTTATATGTAACTGTGATGATAAGGTGGTGTATTTCAAATCAATCACGTATGTCATGTGAGCAAATTCAAACACGCAACAACACATTAATAGAATTGCATGTGAATTTCTCCTATGGAGTCGATCTTGGTTGCATGTATAATTTTCTTCGTGGTGTCGGATAGTAACTAATTGATCAAAATATCAAAATATTGTGTCCACACTCTTTAAACTGAATTCGAATTCCACTCGTCGTAACTAGAGTACTTTAAAATACCGCTTTAGAAAGAATAAAAGAAAAAAAAAAAAAAAACATTCGAATTGGCATGCAGCCTAGGAATTCCACCCAACCCAAAATCCTATCTCCTTGACACCTTGTCCTCCTCTCGTCTATTGGTTGGTTGGTTCTCTGTACTGCTCTCACCACTTCCCCTCCCTCCTCACTGTCACTCACATACTTTCTCTCTCTAAGCTGCTACTCTTTTCATTTTCTCTCTCTAGAATTCCAAAATAGGGATGTGAGCTTGCATATTGCAATGTGTGAATGACCTGATTTGGACCCCTCGTGACTCACCACGTTCCCCATATAACACTGTAAATCCATCCCCACATTACTGCAATTTCAGAGCAAAAAGCAACAATCTTTGAGCAAATTCGATAGAATTTCAAAGAATTTCAAGAAAAAAAAATGAGCTGCATGAATCTGAGCTCATGGGTCCAATTCCAGACCTGCTCAATGTTGAATCAAGCAGGCAGATCCAGATCCTCCCAATCCTTCCACCTCCTCCACCCCCTCAAAACCACCAGACCCATATCCTCCGCCGCCCCACACCACCGTCGACCCACCTCCCCTTTCGCCGTCTCCGCCGTCCTCACCAAGCAAGAGACCCTCACAGAGGAATTCGACGAAGAGTCCCCGAAACCCACCTTCAATTTTAAGTCCTACATGCTCCAGAGGGCGGAATCCGTCAACCAGGCCTTGGACGCCGCCGTCTCCCTCCGTGACCCGATTACGATCCACGAGGCGATGCGGTATTCGCTTCTGGCCGGCGGCAAGCGGGTCCGACCAGTCCTCTGCCTCGCCGCGTGCGAGCTCGTTGGTGGGTCGGAATCCATGGCCATGCCGGCGGCCTGCGCCGTTGAGATGATCCATACCATGTCGCTGATCCACGACGACTTGCCATGTATGGACAACGACGACCTCCGCCGCGGAAAACCCACCAACCATAAGGTGTTCGGCGAGGACGTCGCGGTCTTGGCCGGCGACTCTCTCTTGGCCTTCGCATTCGAGCACATCTCCCTGTCTACTGTCGGCGTGTCGCCGGCCCGAATCATCAGGGCAGTCGGGGAATTGGCCAAGTCAATTGGGTCCGAAGGGCTCGTGGCCGGGCAAGTGGTGGATATAAACTCAGAGGGGTTGTCCGATGTGGGACTCGAACAGCTCGAATACATCCACCTCCACAAGACGGCGGCGCTGCTGGAGTGCTCGGTGGTTCTGGGGTCGATTCTGGGAGGTGGGTCGGATTCCGAAATCGAAAAGCTGAGGACTTTCGCTCGGTACATTGGATTGTTGTTTCAGGTCGTCGATGACATCCTCGACGTGACCAAATCTTCCCAGGAATTGGGGAAAACGGCAGGGAAGGACTTGGTGGCGGATAAGGTGACTTATCCGAAGCTGTTGGGGATCGAGAAGTCGAGAGAGTTTGCAGAGAAACTGAACAAAGACGCCAAGGAACAGCTCGCCGGTTTCGATCCCGAAAAGGCTGCCCCCTTGATTGCTCTGGCGAACTACATTGCTTACAGGCAAAACTAAAGACACCCCTTTGTTGTACTGTTAAATTTAATGTTTGTTCGTGGGAATTTAGAATGTCCGATCCACATGTTTGTGTTGCAGAACTGGATAAGAGTAGACACAGAGTTGGGTCAAATATACACATTTTTTTCTTCTCCTTGTTCAGTCCGTGTCTTTACATTTGATTTATGTGAAATTAATTTGTTTAGCTTTTGGCATGCCTTTAATTTCCTTTTTACAAATCGATGATATAGTCTACACAATTTATCTAACTTCGGAGAGGGGATGG
Source organism: Pyrus communis (assembly GCF_041283825.1). Taxonomy (NCBI): domain Eukaryota; kingdom Viridiplantae; phylum Streptophyta; class Magnoliopsida; order Rosales; family Rosaceae; genus Pyrus; species Pyrus communis. The sequence continues at coordinate 20,363,303 of NC_142566.1, read as the reverse complement.
TTTGAACCGGGACGCAGACCTAGTGGACATCACTTTGTCTTCGTCTCCGGACTTGCGACCACCATCGTCTCCTCCCAAACCTTCCAATAGCGACCACCCCATCACTGCCGTAGAGATTGTCGAACACCACCATCGTCTAAGGCCAACGCCTGCAAATCGAAATCGACCACCAGTTCACCATCATCTCATCTCCTCCCAAATTAAGGTAACGTTCTAACCCATTAACTCTCTGCATTGAGTTCAATTCAGTACGAATGCCAATTCTTTAATCTTCTAAGTTAAGGGTGTTGGAGCACAATTCAGAAATAAACAAAAATAACAGAAATAAACAGAACTTGAAATTCTAATATTTTATTTACCAAATATACTTGATGTGCAGAATGAAATTATACAATAAATACATAAACTAATATACAATGATACTAACTTGATCACAGAAGGTAGAGGCTAGCGTAAAAGCTATGTCCTTCGAACAGTATTTTCGTCCCACTCTTGTGCTTGTGGTTCTACAACGTCTGCTCGACCAGGATACAACTACCAAATTCTACAACCCGCACTGGATTATAGAACTCTAGCGAATTGCTTTGTGTGTTTACTCTCTGGAAATTTTGTTCAGAAGATAAGGAGGAAGAAAAGATGATTCTCACTTGGATACTGTGATTGTAAATATATAGGTTGTTTCACACCCTTTCAAATACCTGTTCAGTGTATTTGAAAGCACACAACTCTTTCTAATAGCTGTGTCTTTTAATAAAAAAGTACAACTCTTTCTAATAGCTGTGTCTTTTAATCAAAACGTTTTTTAATTAATAAATTAAAAAAACTTAATCCAAAAATTAAAATTAATGAATCTGATTAATTTTAAATTCAAAGGCCCCAAGGCCCAAGGCCCTTGTCTTGATTAATTAATATTAATTGTATTTAGGCTATATTATATTCAAGCCTAATTCACACAACCATAAAGCCCAAACCTTCAATCCATTTCCAAATGGTCCAATTTCTAATTACTAAGAAAAGGGAATAAGCCTATATAAAGGCTTGTGAAAAAATATTATTGACCAATGTGGGACAAGAGGGTCTCAAACTCCAACAATACCCCACATTTGAGACGACTCTTTGGTCCTAGACACACTAAGATATGAGAGTAAACAATAGATGTGACATACATCAGGAGATGTGTCTTTTGGACTTGAACGTACCTTAGTATATACTTATCGGATTTACTAGATGACGCAGTGAATATAAAATCTTGAACTGTTCATCTCCGCAGTAAACCAAGACAATAAGTAAAACATATGCCACATTTACACATCACAAATTCATACGTTTGTGTTCTATTTGGTCCTGAACAAATCATGGATTCATGAGAGCTTTAGAGACTGTAGTCATGTAATTCTCATAAATGCGACCTCACATTTACTCTCATATAGGTGATATTGATTAAGAATAGGCTGCTACTATTCCACTTGATTTACAAGTATCAATATTATTAAACTAATGTATCCTACATCATCAGCAGTCAGCACACTTCTTCCATCATAGGAATGGGTATGTAAGTGTGTTTCTTCTTGAAACTAGCCAAACCAGTTTGCCTATTGAACCTAGACCATGGGATCTCCAATCAACTAGGTTAGGTTTCCGTTTAGCAGTTTCATTTTACTCTATTGGCTTTAAACCCATTCCCCTCGATGTATGTTTAACTTGCTCTCTAGACAAACCTTTAGTAAGCGGATCCGCAATATTATCTTTTGACTTAACATAGTCAATAGAAATTACACCACTAGAGAGCCATTACTTTATTGTATTATGCCTTCGTCTAATTTGTCTAGACTTCCCATTATATACACTATTTTTAGCTCGATATTGTGCAGCTAAACTATCACAGTGTATACATATTGCCGTTACAGGTTTAGGCCATATGAGAACATCCTCCAAAAAATCTCTTAGCCACTCAGCTTCTCCTCCAGCCATATCAAGAGCTATAAATTCCGATTCCATAGTTGATCGGGCTATGCATGTTTGTTTAGAAGATTTCCAAGATATTGCTGCTCCTCCCAAAGTAAATACATATCCACTTGTGGATTTTGTATCATTACTATCCGATATCCAATTCGCATCAGTAAATCCTTCAAGCACATGAGGATATCTTGTATAATACAATCCATAATTCATTGTATGCTTTAAGTATCTCAATACTCGAATTAAAGCTTCCCAATGATCATGCCCAGGATTGCATGTATATCTACTTAGTCTACTCACTGAGTATGCTATATCAGGTCTTGTACAGTTCATAATGTACATAAGACTTCCAATAACTTGTGAGTATTCACGTTGAGATATAGCATCACCTCTATTTTTCTTAAGTTTGCTATTGGCATCAAAAGGAGTAATTGCATCTTTACTTTCCAAATGACCATATTTTCTAAGTGTAGCTTCTATATAATGGGACTGTGTAAGAATATATCCTTCTTGGTTTCTTTTTATTTTTACACCAAGAATAACATCAGCTAATCCAAGATCTTTCATATCGAAACTTGATTTCAATATCTTCTTGGTCCAATTTATTATCTCTTTGTTAGTTCCCATTATAAGCATATCATCTACATATAAACACAACATAATGCAAGCATTATTTTGAGTTTTTGTGTAGACACACTTATCACACTCATTTATCTTAAAACCGTGTGTTATCATAATACGGTCAAATTTTTCATGCCATTGCTTTGGAGCTTGTTTAAGCCCATATAGTGATTTCACAAGTTTACAAACTTTGTGTTCTTGACCTTTAACCACAAACCCTTCAGGTTGTTCCATATATATTTCCTCATCTAAGTCTCCATTTAAGAATGCAGTCTTTACATCCATTTGATGTATTTCCATGTTATGGAGTGCAGCTATAGCAATCAACATTCTTATTGACATAATTCTCGTTACAGGCGAGTATGTATCAAAGAAATTCAAACCATGTTTTTGACGGTATCCTTTAGCTACCAAACGAGCCTTATATTTGTCAATTGTACCATCAGGTTTTAATTTCTTCTTAAATATCCATTTGTACCCAATTGGCTTATTGCCAGGGGGCAAATCGACTAATTCCCATGTATGATTTTGCATAATGAAATCTATCTCACTGTTAACTGCATCCTTCCAAAATGGAGCTTCAGGAGTGGACATGGGCTCCTTGAATGATTGAGGTTCTGTCTCGGTTAATAAGGTCACAAAATCAGGCCCAAAATCCTTTCGAATTTTTGTCCTTTTACTCCTTCTAGGTTCAAGTTCTTCTTCTTGTTGAACTCTAGACAAGGATGAACCATCATCATGTTCTCTAGGTTTGTCATTGACCTCAGATACATCATCATGTAATCTCTTTTTCAATAAATTAGACTTGCCTATTTTGTATAGAAATATATCCTCAAAAAATATTGCATTTATAGATTCTATAATAGTATTGACATGTATATCACTGACTTAGGGGTGAAAAACTAAGAATCTATAAGCTGAACTATTAGATGCAAAACCAATAAAAACACAATCTATAGTTTTAGGCCCTAATTTTGTTCTCTTTGGCAATGAGACTTGTACTTTTGCCAGGCAACCCCACACTTTAAGCAATTTAAACGTTGGGGTTCTTCCTTTCCATAATTCATATGGTGACTCCTTTCTTGTTTTAGGTGGAATTCGATTCAAAATTTTATTTGCAGTAAGTAAAGCTTCACCCCATAAATTGTGTGGAATCCCAGAGCTATTCAACATAGAATTGATCATGTCTTTAAAAGTCCTATTTTTCCGTTCGGCAACACCGTTTTGTTGCGGTGTATAAGGGGCTGTTGTTTGATGAATTATGCCATGTGTGGCACAAAATTCAGCAAAGGCATGAGACTCATATTCTCCTCCCCTATCGGACCTTAAGACTTTAATCTTCTTGTTAAGTTGATTCTCAACTTCTGCCTTATATGTCTTAAACATATCCAAGGTCTCATCTTTACTATGAAGTAAATAAACATAACAATACTTACTGAAATCATCTATAAATGTTACATAATAGTTCTTTCCACCACGAGTTGGATATGATCTAAAATCACACAAGTCACTATGAATTAAATCTAATAAATCATTGGACTTTTCATGCACTGATTTAAAGCTTTGACTCGCAAATTTCGATTCTGTACAAGTCTCACATTTCACATTATCTAGATAATCAATTTTGGGCAGCAAACCTAAATTATGCATTCTAAAAAGTGAACGGAAATTTACATGTCCTAACCTAGAGTGCCATAAATTAGACGAATCAACAATATAAGCAGAAGCATTATTTATTTCATTCATAGCATTAGCAAGTACATTTAGTTTGAATAATCCATCAGCAAGGTAACCCTTCCCTACAAACATTCCCCCTTTAGTTAGTACAAACTTATTGGACTCAAAAACTAGTTTGAATCCTTTATTACTAAGGATAGGACCAGAAACAAGATTCTTCCTTATATCGGGGACATGCAGCACGTCAAGGAGGGTTAATTCTTTTCCAGAAGTGAATTTCAGAACACATTTCCCTATTCCAGCCACAACAGATGCAGATGCATTTCCCATAAACAGCTGCTCATTTCCTTCGATTTTCTGGTACGAAAAGAACATATTTCTGTCACCACACACATGGCGAGTTGCACCGGTATCTATCCACCAATCAGCGTGATCAGACACAAGGTTGATTTCAGAAATCATTGCAGCTAAGGCATCTACATTGTTTTCAATCAGGTTTGCGCGGTTGTAGTTGCCTTGATTTCCAGGACCTTGATCCCTTCGATGACGACATTCTTGAGCCCTATGGCCTTGCTTTCCACAAACCCAGCAACTTCCCTTGATTTTCTTGAAGTCTTTGCCTTTCGCACCAGGGACAAAGTGTTTTTCCTTCTTCTTAGTTTTCTGGAACTTCGGCCTTTGCTTTGATGAACTTCCTTCAACAACATTCGCCTTGGCTTCCATACTCGAAACCAGGCCCTTCTCATTCTTTCTGTTATCTTCCTCTATTCTCAGCCTGACAATGAGATCCTCAAGCGTCATCTCCTTACGTTTGTGCTTGAGATAATTCTTGAACTCTTTCCAAGAAGGTGGCAGTTTTTCTATAAAGGACGCCACTTGGAAAGACTCATTGATTATCATCCCTTCAACATGAATGTCATGGATGATTTTCTGGAGATCTTCAGTTTGAGAAACAACGGACTTGGAATCCACCATTTTGTAGTCCAAAAATTTGCCCACGACAAATTTCTTCGAACCAGCATCCTCGGTTTTATATTTTTTCTCAAGTGATTCCCAAAGTTCCTTGGCTGTTTTGCATACTACATAAACATCATACAATGAATCATCTAATGCATTGAGAATATAGTTTCTGCAGAGGAAATCATTATGATTCCAGGCATCTATAGCCGTTAAAGTTTCTGCAGAAAAAATATTTTCCCCATCTGCAGTAGGTACAGTCTCGCGCAGAACATTAGCCAAATTCATGGTTGTCAAATAGAACAGCATTTTCTGCTGCCATCTTTTGAAGTCTCCGCCCTTAAATTTCTCAGGCTTCTCAGAATGAGGTTTAGTTCCCGATTGTTCCATACTGTTCGAAGATTGTTGGAGAACAATTCAGAAATAAACAAAAATAACAGAAATAAACAGAACTTGAAATTCTAATATTTTATTTACCAAATATACTTGATGTGCAGAATGAAATTATACAATAAATACATAAACTAATATAAAAATACAATGATACTAACTTGATCACAGAAGGTAGAGGCTAGCGTAAAAGCTATGTCCTTCGAACAGTATTTTCGTCCCACTCTTGTGCTTGTGGTTCTACAACGTCTGCTCGACCAGGATACAACTACCAAATTCTACAACCCGCACTGGATTATAGAACTCTAGCGAATTGCTTTGTGTGTTTACTCTCTGGAAATTTTGTTCAGAAGATAAGGAGGAAGAAAAGATGATTCTCACTTGGATACTGTGATTGTAAATATATAGGCTGTTTCACACCCTTTCACATGTTCAGTGTATTTGAAAGCACACAACTCTTTCTAATAGCTGTGTCTTTTAATAAAAAAGTACAACTCTTTCTAATAGCTGTGTCTTTTAATCAAAACGTTTTTTAATTAATAAATTAAAAAAACTTAATCCGAAAATTAAAATTAATGAATCTGATTAATTTTAAATTCAAAGGCCCCAAGGCCCAAGGCCCTTGTCTTGATTAATTAATATTAATTGTATTTAGGCTATATTATATTCAAGCCTAATCCACACAACCATAAGGCCCAAACCTTCAATCCATTTCCAAATGGTTCAAGTTCTAATTACTAAGAAAAGGGAATAAGCCTATATAAAGGCTTGTGAAAAAATACTATTGACCAATGTGGGACAAGAGGGTCTCAAACTCCAACAAAGGGTTTGCAGAAATCGGTTGAAATTTTGTATGTGTAGTTACTGATGGTTATTTTGTGGTGGAAGATGCAGTGGGGATTATAACAATTAACAGGAGGTTGGTCCTGTTGTATCTTTCAGAGTTATGTTAATTGTGATTCGGATTTTTGGCAACCAAACAGCTTGTAGAAATCACTTTTGTAAAATACTAAAATTGGAAAATAAAAACTTGGACCCGTAGGAACCGGCCTGTTTCAAACGGGCTGGGTTAGGTTTGAGTCTCTTGAGAATATCATGATCCATCCAACCCTGCCTCGTTTCATTTTCAAACGGGTCATGTACGATTCCTCTAAATGTGGACCCGGCCCAGCCATGCCCACCCCTAAGTGGACCCAGCCCGGCCCGTGTCAACCCCTAATTTAGGCGGTGGGAGGGAGTAGGGTTTCAGATTAGGAATGAAGTGATGGTTTTCTTTTGCACATTTAGTGAACGATTAAGATTTAACTCATTAGAATATGCGGTTGAGATTTAATTAATCTCACTAAAAATGGGGCTAAATACATTTGACAATTTTGTGTCAAAAAAAAATGGTGAGACACGAAAAAATATATTATTTCATTTATTTGTATTAGGAAGTGTAGAGTACTCATAAGTCTTACCTATTGGATTCAAATAAACAGATAAAAACTACAACTTTTACCAAGATGGATGTTTAGCGAGGTGGTAACTCGGCATTAAGTTGTTTTGTAGTATCTTTTTAATTTTTTTTTCTTTTTCTATTAGAGCAAGTTCATCCCCATCACAATTGCCCGAGCAATTGGGCATTGAATATTCTAAAACCCAAAAATCCCTCTCCACCATAGCCTAATTAGTCGGGCCACACATAGGCCCAACAAAATCAGACCAAGCAATCAGGTAGGGATTGCCCATGTGAGCTCCTGAGTTTATTTGACGGCAGGTTGACGTCAGTACTTTACATATATTTTTGCATCAAGCGCGTAAAAAAGAAAAAATCTTTAAAATTATCTTTTTACTGTTGGGCTCACGTGGCACAATATGGATTTCTGAATTGAAAGGAAAAAAATTATAATAATAATGAAAATGACTTGAAAAGTTTTAGTTTTAATAAAAAAAAAAAAAACCATGTTATAAGTTTTATTTAATGATTAGTATAATGCCCATATTAAAGTAGTCCAACTAAAAATGGCCCAACTATAATAAATTATGATTTGTCGATTTTACCACTAACTTTTTTAGGTTGAGTTTCAGATTTTCGTTGTTATTGGAGTTCATCGTTGTTTTGCGGACCTTCTTCTTTTTCTTTGAAACAAAAATATAGATCCTCATGCTATTTAATTTATATTTTGTATTATTTTTGTTGAAATGTGATCGTCGTTATTATTCATAGTGTATTCGAGATACTGTTTTTCAATTTTTCTTCGTTAGTAGAGTTCATCGTTTGTTTCTCCAGAAAATAAATTTGAGATCTGCCTGTTATTCAATAATAACTATTGGTCACTGTTTCTAGATTGTAAAAATAAATTGTTTCTGGAATTTAAGTTACTGTTTCTGGAATCTAAGTCACTGTTTCTGGAATCTAAGTTAGAAAAGAAATAGTGAAATTCACTGTATTGAATTCAAAGCAAAATGAGCATCATGTTTCTTAAATATAATCAACTGATGCATGAAAAAAAAGAAGTAATCAAAGGTTAAAGCATAGACCGTTTTTTGAATCTAAGTCATTGTTTCTGAAATTTAAGTTACTGTTTATGGAATTTAATTCACTATTTTTTGGATTTTGATTATTTTCTTTCCAAGTACAATGTTTGTTTGTGCACAAACAAAACAAACACTATATTTGATTTTTTTTTTCAAGAAACAATGTTATGTTTTGTGTTCTCCAAAACCAGTTTGATTTTTTTCCAGACACTTTTTCGCCGATTTCTACCATTAAACTTCTTTGAACTTGTTTTGGCGGCCCTATTTTCTGGCCAACCTTTTGGCCCTTTCAGATTCTGTGGGGCCCACGAGCCCTCTAGCCTAGCCCTCAGTTGGAGAGGGTTTTCAGGCTATTTTCGGCCGCCCTCTGGAGTCTGGACCCTTCAGTTGGAGATGGCCTTAGAGATCCTCAAATCGTGTCCGTTTATCGTATATTGTACGGTCAATTTTCGTCAAGTACTATTTATATTTATTTTTAAATAAAAATATTAAATTTTTTTTTAATTACACGATGTACATGAAGGATACAATTTGAAGATCCTGGAAAGAGGATCGAAGAGGATCTTCATTCACCTGGCATTGGTTCCCACTTTTGCCCTTTTGGTATTTGGAGGTAGATTGTCTTCCCTCCTGTTTTGGTGCCTTTCTCATCCCTTCCTATTTCGTACGATCACGGTTAAGGCACGTCAACATTTTATATTGATTTTTTTTTATAAAGATAATAAGATAAAAAACAATAGGAATATAAAATATTAACGTGACTTAATCGTGATCCCACAAATAAAATGGGATGGGAAGAGCATCCAAACAGTCTGCCCTCCTTGGTCTTTTCCTTCAACTCCGTGGAACGATAGCATTAAATTATGCAGCACACTCCTTCCTGATTAACGAAAGGGAAATTGTGCTTAGCCCCTTGCTGCTTTCCCAATTTCCTCTCACTTTCCTTTTCCCATTTCATCTTCTTCTTTGCTTTATTCTGCACCATTGACTTGTGCGTTTTGCAAAGACTCAGTCTTCGGTTCATCGTGTTGGATTTTGCTTGTGTTTGGGAATCTTGAACTTTCTGGAGGGTGTGGGGGTTTGGAGTGAGAGAGCAAAGCTACAAAGTTCATATTTTTCTTTGCATTTAAGCTGAATTTCAGGTGAGAAAAATCCATCAAGTTTTATACTTTGTGCAGAAATCTCATCTGGGTTTTTACTTTTGCTTTACCTAGTGAAATATTTAGCTCTTGGGTTGCTTAGGATCTAGCCAAATTCCAAGTCTTTGTGGTTAATTTTGTAGTTCTTCAACTTACTCATAGATTGTATTGATTCGATTTCGAGTATTTGGCTGCTTGGATCATAGTTAGGTGTTGGGAATTTCTGATTATCTGAACCCAAATGATGGGAGGAAAATCCAGTAAAAACCTTGAAACTACTACCAACTCCCAGGACAGCGCCGATTTGAGCTCCTATGAGGCGGCTTGTAAGCTCGATCCAGCCTTGCAATCGTTTGATGTCAATCTCCAGCAGCGCACAAGCCGTGTCATTCACTCGCTTTCAGCCGGGTTGGATATTCGGTCCCTATCCCTTGACTCGCTCAAGGAGGTTACCGATTGCTTGCTTGACATGAACCAGGAAGTGGTCAAGGTGATTCTAGAATGCAAGAAGGATATATGGAAAAGTAAAGAAATGTTCTCTCTTGTGGAGGAATACTTTGAGAACAGTCTTCAAACGTTGGATTTTTGTACTTCCCTCGAGCAATGTCTTAAGCGTGCACTCAATACCCAGCTGATAATTCAAGCTGCAGTTAGGCAGTTTGAGGAAGAAGTAGGTGCTGGGGCAGATGGGAACGGGTGTGCAAGAACCTTAAAAGAATTGAGGGCGTTTAAGGCGGCTGGGGATCCTTTCACAGACGAGTTCTTTATACTGTTTCAGGCAGTTTACAAGAACCAGGCATCCATGTTTGAGAAACTGCAACTTCGTAAGAGAAAACTTGATAAGAAGTTCAAATCAGTGAAAGCTTGGAGGAGGCTGTCAAATGTTATTTTCGTTGCTACATTTGTCTCTGTATTGGTTTTCTCTGTAGTGGCAGCTGCCATTGCTGCACCACCACTTGTAACGGCCTTGGCAGGGGCATTCGCTGTCCCAATAGGTTCAGTTGGAAAATGGTGTAATATGCTTTGGAATAACTACGAGAGAGGACTGAAAGGGCAGAGGGAGATAATCAGCTCAATGCAGATTGGAACGTTCGTTACAATGAAGGACCTGGATAGCATCCGGGTGCTTGTTGACAAATTTGAAATTGGGATTGAGTCACTGTTGCACAATGCTGATTTTGCTATTAGAGAAGAGGGGTTGGCTGTGAAGCTAGTGATGGATGAGATCAAGAAAAAGCTTGATGTGTTTGTGGAAACCATTGATAATCTAAGCCAGCATGCTGATAAGTGTAGCCGGGATATAAGGAAGGCAAGGACAGTGATTTTGCAGAGAATAATTGGGCATCCCAACAAATGAAAGACCCTTTCGGTATGTGTTTCTGATCACTGTTCTCTTCCTGGCGGTCTATTAGTGAAATGTATGCACCCTGCTAAAGCTAATTATTCACCTTGGGTCACATGAATTCGATTTGGCATTCCTTAAAGGCAAATGGTAGAGTCTATATTTTTATTTATTTATTTATATCTTTCGGGTTGAAGGATTACTTACTGACTATTTCATCTGTTTTCTTATTGCAAAACGTACTAGAACTTGATAGATTTTACTTAGCTGCTAAATGCTGAACATTTGGATTTGATGGCTACTAAGGGGTCTCTTTTAAGACTGATTAATATAGTTTGTGCGTGCACGCACTGTGCCGCCCTCTCACAAGAGTGGTTTTCTTCACCATTGTGTAGTTGATGTTGATCCCACCACAAACTTGTGCAAGGGATGTGTCATGTGTGTGGCATGTGCAAGAAATTCTTTCGTCTCTGGAATGTCTGCAAGGATTAGAACTAATTGGAATTTGGAGCTCTCTTTCTTCACTTTGAATGGTTATATGGATACGCAAAATGAGAAGAGTTTAAGAATAGTTATATTTCTTGATTCTCTATCATATAGGTAAGAGATAAAGATCGTTCATCTTCAGTCTGATATATATTGGACTGCCTAATGAATCCAACGGCTGAAGAGTTTTTGCATGATGAAGGGGCTTGGTATTGAAGTTACACTTGGTTTTATTAGTCAATAAGCTGAGAAAGCATGCATTGTTGATTGGCAGAAATGATTTTGCTTCGTTTGATTATATCGGTTCATCTGTGGAATTTTTGGGGACATATTAAAAAAAAGAATGGATTTCTTTAATTGCCATCTTCGAAACATGTTGAGATGATATATGTAAAAGCGTCCGAAGGTAAAATATGAGCACGAGGCGAGTCACATATTTGCCGATGATTGCACGTATTAGAAGTATTTTTCCGAGGCTTTGTACTCAATGGAGTGGATCATGAGATATTAGTAATTAGTCAAAAATTGTGGTTAACATTGTATGCAGTTATATGTGGTCTAACGCATCTGTCTATCATGAAAACAATAGTTTTGTAGTTCATCTGTTTAGATCAATAGTGGTAGCAGTATTGTTAAAACGGATGGTTATGGAAACAGAGGCCTACTTGAAACGCAAAAGTTACTGAATATTGACCTTGTCAAGTGATTTCCGCACGCTTATTTTCTGTCTCTACACCCTTCTATTTATTTTTGGTCTTTGAACTAAACGAATTAAAGCATATTCAAACGGCATGAATAGATCGGGGTGTGCGGAAGCGAAAATATGTGCGCAAAAATCCTTTTCATTATTATCCGTCACAACTTAAATTTACAAATTGCTAGAACTGGACTCGAACATTTTTACTTTCAAAGAACATGAATTAACAAAGGAGTGCGGAAAAAGAAAAAATGTGTGGGGAACTCATTTGCGATTGTATATCGCTAACAGTTTCCGTAACCTCCCATGCGCAACACTAATGAACGACTCCTCCTATGCGCAGTTTCCGTAACCTCCATGGATTTCTGAAGCACCTTGCAGCTTTCACCGGCATCCACCATCACCAATATCGAAAACTTTCCACCAAATCCATCCATTTCCTCAACCGAATCTAACCCCACAAACCCAACAATCCAATTCCCAGAAATAACACAAAAAACCAGCACAAATCCACTCCAAAGCAACGACCTTTGGACCCGAAGACTTACATGCGAGAAACAGACTCAAACATATAAAGAATCCTCAAATATTCGACATGGGATTCCGCTAAAGAACAACGGCAGAGCCTTCACATAAGATGGGATTCTTACACTGTGAGCCAGGTGCTCAAAACCCACTCTCCGATGGAAAGGTCGTGGCTTTTTATTTTATTTTTTCAACCGGGTTGCTGGGTTTAAAGGGTTTAAGCACGACCAGTTCACCTACACGACAATGCTGGACATTTTCGGAGAAGCCGGGAGGGGTTCATCAATGTCCCATGTTTTCAAGCAAATGCAGGAAAAGGGGGTCAAAATTGATGCCGTTACTTACACTCCTCTGATGCATTGACTTTCGAATGCCGGCGACGTCGATGGGGCTGTGCAGACTTGGGAGGAGATGAAAGCTCAGGGATATCCTCCCACTGTTGTTTCTTACACTGCTTATATGAAGATTTTGCTTGGTGATAACAGAGTGAAGGAGGCTACTGATGTTTACAGGGAAATGACTCAATGTGGATGTTCTCCAACTTGTCGTACTTGCACTGTGTTAATGGACTTCCTAATTGGTTCGGGTGAGTAGCATTTGCTTTCGCATATGTACTGCACTCTATGTGTTTGTTGTAATGTCTGAACGGGGGTGATTGTTTGATAATTTTTTCTTGAAAGTTACCAGTTTGTGCATACGGTTATACTGGTTGTTTACGCACGGTGTGTGTTTGTTAAAGGAAGATGAGATTTTTCGTGCTATGATATGAAGTTGTTTCCACATTGTGATTGCTTGCATTACCCCACTTTTAATAGGATGATGTGAAATTACATTTGTTTTCGTAGTCGTATTTAGAAAAGATATCATGTTTGTGTAACTTGCATATTAATAGTCTCATAAATGGACTCATCATGCTATGATTTCTATGCATATATGCACTTTTGGTGGGATGCACAGGGACTCATCTTTGCGATGTTCCTCTCCCTCCTCCCCAAAATATCGATAAAGTTATTGAATTTGTTATGTGTTTCAGGGAAATGCAAAGAGGCACTTGACATTTTCGGTAAAATGTCAGACGCTGGAGTACAACCTGATAAAGCGGCTTGCAATATTTAATTCAGAAATTGGGCAAAGCAGGAGACACATGGACAATGAACCATGTCCTTTGGTTTATGAAAGAAAATCGCCTTACCCTTCGTTACCCTGTATTTCTAGAGGCTGTTAGAACTTTCAAAATTGCTGGCGAGAGTGATTCCCTCCTCAGGCAAGTTCAACCTCACTTTTCCGTCGACTCTGGCAATCAGGAGGAAAGTGAGTTTAGGCCAACTGCTGCTGATGCTCTTGTGACAATTGATGAAGGGCTTGTATTGATTCTTTTGAAAAAAGAAAATCTCGTTGCCATAGACCACTTGATTGCTGGAAATGGAGATAAGAATATACAATTGGATTGTGCTATCACCAAACCATCATTGAGGTAAATTGTGAACATTGCAGACTTGATGGTGCTTTATTGCCTTTCGAATATGGTGTGAAAATGGGCATAATCCTTGAGAGAAATACATATCTGGCTTTGGTATGAGCTTTGATCAGATCAAAGTCATTTCTAAAAGTGGTGGAGATTGTTGCAGAGATGATTAGGGCTGGATGTTCTCTTGGAATATACTTAAGTGCACTTCTGATACATAGGCTCGGGCGTGCTAGAAGGATACCTTGTGCTGCAATATTTGTTGCCTTATGATCACAAGTGCACTGCAACTTACACTGCATTGATTGGGGCTTACTTCTCTGCTGGGAGTGCTGATAAAGGGCTTCAAAACTTTGAAGCGATGCGAGGGAAAGGATTTCGTCCCTTTTTGGGCACATACATTGTGCTGTTAACTGGTCTCCGAAAGTGCAGTAGAGTTCATGAAGCTGAAATGAATAGGAAGGAAAAGAAGAGTCTGCAGGCAGATGGTGAGTTTCAGAATGCTGTCCCGATCGACCAAAAGATTTGTGATTTTCTGTTTGCTGGGGATCTTGTGTCTTGATGCCAATTGGGCAAACGAGATTCCCTAATTGGTCTCGCGATGCAAAACAATGTGTCGCTGCTTGAGAGAATATGTCGTAGATAAGGAAGCACTTCTCCTGTCAACCCAATGGCTGTGTATACGATTAAGGCAAAGAGTTGTTGATCGAAAATCCAGACTCTGGAAGTTATGTGGTTGACACACTTTTAAGTTGTCTTGATGGACAATTAGACTTGTATGTCGGGGAAGGTTTAAGGCCATGTTAAACATACTTTTATCAATCTATTGACATGATTAATGATATGCACGGTGGAATTGCAACTTTTCTGATACTATTCTGGTCCGGTTTTGCCTTGAATTAACGGGACCATTAAGAAGCAAGTGGCTATATACCATAGTGGTGTAAAAGGTGTTAAGCCTGATAGGATTTTTACCACCTGTAAAAGTAAGGATAAAAATACGAAAATACTTGGAAGAGTCAAAGTAATTGTAGTATAGATGACTTTAGTAAGATTGTTCTCCTTCAGAGATTTGAATGAATAATTTATGTCAAATTAAATCTTAATTAATTATTTAAAATAAAGTTTGAGAAAAAGGTGATTTTGTGATTTAAAATAATAAAAACGAATTTAATAGAAAATAATTAAATAAAGTGACAAAACAAAGTAAATTAAAAGAAAACGGTTTTTGAAATAAATTGTAAAAGGCTAGGGTTCTGCCGTCACCTTAACAATCATATGTAGTTCTTCCAATTACTTATGAATTACACATGCATATTTGAAGGTTAGGTTTTCCTAATATATGCCTACTTGGACCCCCAACATAGAGTGTATATCAAACGTGTAATCCGTGGTATTCAAATCAAAACTAAATATGCATGACTCATTAAGTTTTGTGAAGCCTTTTGAAAACTCATGCAACCCTTAAAACGTGGTATTCATACTAAGTGAACTTGCACATAATAACTACAAAAAGCCTTCGTCAATTTCAAGGACCGACCTCTAACCAAAATTGCATCAAATTACTTTTCTAAACATCCTAATGGTGGCCAATCATCAAGACAATTAGACAGAATAAATTGGTGATTAATAATTCAAAACTTGCATGCATAATATCATAAGCAAATTGAAAAGAAACTGCATATTTTTTCTAAGGCTTGTGGCCTCACCTTAGCAAACGGAAATTAGTTATAAACAATTATAAACAAAATATTATAAAAATAAGGATAGAAAACACCTTGAAAATAAAAATTAGTGCGTTCTCCAAAGCTATGCGTTCTTCCCCTCTCTCTGTCTCCCCCCTTTTACCTAATGGCTAAATATCTTTATTTATACTACTACAAAATAAAATCATAATGACACGTTTACGTAACCGTAATGAAAATTGGAGGAATTGAATTGAGGAGGAGTTGGAATGAGGAGAAATCAAAATCGGATTCCTGTTGAAGTTGTTTACTTAAATGTTCTGGAATCGGAATAGAAATGACACTAATTCCATAAAGCTGTTTACTAATTTAGCAGAATCGGAATATAAACCAGTATGATTACTAAAATCCCCTTGTTCCAAATCAAATATTTTATGTACTTTTTTTAATAAAATTTCATATAATATATAATAGTAAGAAAAAAAATTAGATTGCTTTTTTTATTTCATAGATACACTAAAATGCTTTTTTTTTTTTTTTTTTAAATTAAGTATTTACTTTAATATTTAAATTTTCTCGCTCAAATTGTAGTTTCTTCTCTTCACATATGCATGGAGTTGTGCATAATGTGAATGAAGGCATAATAGGAAGGAAAAATGCATTCCTAATTCCTTCACCCTCCTGGAATTCAAATACCTGATCTATTCAGGGAATCCCACTCCAATTTCAGGAATTGCATTCCTTGTTTCGGGTGGGGTCCATTGCACTATTGATTCCCTAATATTTAGTAAATACCAACTGTAATCGAAATTCAATTCCGTTTTTTTATTCTCATTGCCCTTATGTAAACGCGCTATAAAAGGTCTTAGAATAAAACTAGAAAACATAATAAAATAATAAAACAGAAAATAAAATGTTTCCTATTTGAATTAAAATTCGGACTATAGAGAAAATCCATCTTTTGACCAACCAAATCAACTCCAATTTGGTCCCAAAATGTCTCTTTTAAAGCTTAAGTCATCCCCTACAAATCATTAGAATGAATCTTTCTCAAAATATGCCATATTAAACTTCAAAATACCCAAAACGTCCAGAAACGTCAATTTGGGAAAGTTACGCGTTGGACCTTTATTTCATTTCCACGGTCAAACGGCTTGGTAGAAAAATTTGGAATTTTGCTACAATCATCTTGAAAGACTCACAAATCTCCTTCAATTAGAATCATTCCAAAATTCGTCCATTTGATTACTTTATGCTCAAGTGAAGTCGAATATCCTACATTAGAAATATAATTCAAAGTATCAAAATTCACACAAAATAACTAATAAATTAATACTAAGAATATGGTCAAATATATAGTATAAAATCGACTCATCAAAGTCCTTGCATGATGGGGTGGGTTTGAACTGCGTCGGTGACTAATTTAACATCTAATATAACAAAATCTATCATTTGACAAAAAAAAGAAAAAAGAAAGAAAAGGGACGAATTAGAAAGATATTTGGTTTTCATGAGTATTCTTCTCTCTGAC
This sequence comes from Pyrus communis, assembly GCF_041283825.1. NCBI lineage: Eukaryota > Viridiplantae > Streptophyta > Magnoliopsida > Rosales > Rosaceae > Pyrus > Pyrus communis. The sequence continues at coordinate 20,346,309 of NC_142566.1, read as the reverse complement.
TATCTGCATTAAGGTTCCTCTATTGTTTTCGGACTATATTGGTTTGTGTGGCTATCGCTTCTCAAATTAATATGCATCCCGACATTCAGATTTGTCTCATTTTCTTGTTTTTTTTCCCTAACTTTGTGGTGTTGTTCTACTTGTTTTGTATGTTTAGACCTTTACATTTGGCTATGAGGGGTTGGGTTTTATGTCCCCCTCTATGTATCATTGTTGTTTTTGTTTCTAGAGGAGTAAGTTTATATCCCCTTTCTTTTTCATGTATTTTTTTTCTTTGTTTTATGAGGGATAAGGTTTAACACCTCCTAATAACTAGATATAACTTCATTTTTCGTTACCAATAAAATTGTCCTCGTACCATCTACGTTTTCTTTTAAAAAATGGAGATACTCTATATAACAATGGGGTATTAAGCAATAATGTGAACCATAGCAGTCTATTCCCATTATATCATTTCATTATTTTTGGTGAGTTAATACTTGATTAGCTATCAGATCAAAGCATATATATTGAGATCTGGATGTGACAAGGAATTATATGAAAGTGGCAACCAATAGAAGCCTTCAGTTTTGGTGTTAGGGAAGCTTCGTTATTGCCCCTTGAAAGTCGAAGACATGGAGACATGTGTGGCACATAACATACCAAAATGGGCCTAATCACACCTCGTTTGGTGGCTGTGATTGAACAAGAATGAGACCGAGTGTAGTCCGGTCCTTTAGAGTCACACCTTTGAAAAGGGACTATTTGTATCCAATATGTTAAACAATTGTCCAATTTGATCGATATCGTTTTACCATTGTTAAACTCATCACACATCGAAAAAGATAGTTAATCCTTTTGAATTGGTCCTGTTTTGTTTAGTCCTAGACACCAAACAGGACTAAAGAGTAAGGGCACACCCAAAACTACTTTTATATCAAGTATTTGTGCTCATTAATGTTTATGCTATAAGTGCTTGTATTAGAGAAATGTTCAAATTTTTATTAATAATGCATGTGCTTTTTCAAGAAACTTTTATATGATCTGAAATCACTTTCAAATTTCTTGCCAAATGTAATATAAAAGTACTTCTGATTGTAAGAAAGTGCTTTTAGCCTTTCTTGCCAAACGTAGACTAAACTTGTTACAAAACATAACATCAAGGTATTGAGAATCTCATTATCCATCTAAAATTATTGCTGTGTCATCCCCATTGATATTGTTCTCTGTATGCCTACTTATATAGCTTTTTATTCCCAAAATATCAAAAGCAGATTGAAGAGTGTACGTACGTGGTTCATGACTATTAGACACCTCAGAAATGGTGGATGGGTTTCAGCCATGGAAATATAAAAAAATCTAAATTCGACTGAACACAATAGAAAATTATATTTGCGTATAGATATAATAATTTAGTTATACTAATCAACAGCTGTTAGGCTTGTGGGAAAACATGGTTACGTGGTTTGATTAAGCTAATCAATATTTTAGCAGCAAGAACAAAGGGTTTTGAGTACGTGACGATTTATTTGAGTTAATTAAGCAGCATTTGGCAACTCGTGGTTGATAATTTGCAATGCATTGACTAGATAATTGCATACGATGTCATTATTTACATGAAGTATTAGGCACAAGTTTGTAGTGTCATTCAGATAATCTAAATCAAATAAAGTGTCGTCGTCACTCGTGTTAGGACTTCCGGAGGTGTTCAAAGTATGACTATCAACTTAACAAATATTTGGAGAAAATATGACCGAGACGACTAGTCTACATGTTATAATATAACTACATGAGTTAGACGATAAGTCAACTGCGATGGAGTATGGCGAACTGAACCGTCTATGGGAGCTGTTCGGTGGGTTGGGCGTGGGGGCTCGATGGCCGTCGAGTCTAGCAGTGGAAGCGGAGGCAGTAAGGGAAGCGTTGACAGCTTCCAGAGGAGGGTTATGAAAATGTGGTAGTAGAATCCGATTCAATTAACTTGATCTCTATGCTCAAGGTAGAAACGAACCCATATTTTACGATTGCTAGCATTCTTTTTGATATCCGAGAGTTAGCAACCAAGTGGAGTCCATTGAGTTTGCTTTTGTGCCTCAAGCCCGCAATAGGGCGACTCACTTAATGGTTTCGTTTGCAAACAGAATGATGGGCTACCATAGATGGAGTTTTCTCTTTCCCGAATTTATGTTGAACATTCTTATTGAGAATGTAAACATTGTTATCCGTCTTTTATTATAAAAATCTATCAATTGACAAGAAAAAAAAGTCGGATATGCTGTTCACCAATACTGACGTAAATTACAAGTATTACAATATGAGTGAATTTGTTGTATTTTAAGTGTTTGAATACAAGAGCATATGAATTATTACGTGAACTAATTAATAAAAAGTTTACGAAAAACTAATTAAGAGGGAGATTAAAACATGTGTTGGAGACATACAAAAATTTGACAAAACCAAGTTTACAACAAATGATCCGAAGGAAAAGGGTTAAAACATAGAATTTGACATATATGTGGAGAAAATTTCCACCCCCAATTACTCCTATTATTTTACCTCAAACTTCCAACTTTTATTTAAGAACGGTTCAACTATTAAGCACCTGGTGCTCTGTCCGAGAACCACAAGAGTCGATTTCGGATGAAATAACCTTATCGGCTAACAATTAGAATGCGGATAAATCTCAAATTTAGATCTCACTACTTGACTTGCTTGGTGCCATATCCAAGCAACACAAGAGTTTATTTCAGATGTAATAGACTAATTGACTAACTCATAGTTTTCAAGTCTGAATCTCACTTCGTAAGTGCCAAGTAACACACGAGTTGATTTCAAAGTAACACACGAGTTGATTTCGGATGAAGTAGACTTATCAACTAACTATTGTCTTAGTGATGTTTCTCGTTCTCTAAAAGAAGGGTATAATGCGTATTTAGCACAAAAACAATTTATTTTTATGGTAATATTGTTGCTCACTGTCTAATTTATCACTTTTAAAATAAATTTAAATTTCAAGATTCTATTATAGATAAAGGAACTGGATCTCCTCTAGATCCAATAAAAATGAGCCTACTGAGCAGGCGATCCAGACCTTTGAAATTTGATCCAACGGTTGCAAACAGGGCCCTCTAAAAATTATAATAATTGTAGCCGTTTGATCAAATTTCAACGGCCCGGATCGCCTGCTCAGTAGGCTCAGTATATATGGATCCGAAAGGAAATCCGATTTCATAGATAAGTACAAATTTCAAAGAGTAATGTTATTCATACCATATTTTTGTACCACATTTTCTTACAACTTTAGGTGACATTTGATGTGGACAGCCATATTATTTGAATGAATCAGATTTTTAAATTTAGTTCATTATTTAATAAACTAATAATTAATAAAAACTAGTTAAGTAAATAATGGTTGTAGTATACGAGAAGTTTTTCTCCTTCATTTTCTTGAATTTTGCAAATTTTTCAAATGATATAGCTGTCTACCTCAGATGTTATCTAAGATAATATAAAAATATGATATAAAAACATGTTACGAATAGTATTACTCAATTTCAAAATTTATATTACCAAGCATGATCGCAAGCCTATGTTGAGCCACGTTTGCGTGAACCGTTCCAACATCCTCGTGAGCTGTGCCATCCAACTTTCTCGGGTACGAAAAAAACAATAGTAACCTATTATCCAGTGCAGCCAACCCTAGTATTTAATCCCATAGGCTCCGAAAATAATAACGTCTCTCTACCTTCCACGCGTTCATCACGCCACTCCACCTCGCTAGTCCACACAAACACCAGTCAACATCAAACAGAAAACCAAAGTCATCTAATCCGACCGTCCGCAGTCGAGAAGGTCACGCTGCTGGAAACGAACCATCCACGTGGACGGTGAGTAATCCACCAACCCCTGATCTTATCACCCGTGAACACGGTACGATAAATTGGTACGAGCGAGATATACGGATAAAATGAATATGCCCAGAACGTAAGGGATAAGTTCATCGCTAGAGTCATGGGGAGCCGCGCAAAACGAAATTTCTCCCGATTTTAATTCTCGCAACTCGTGAAACAATCGCGAGGGTTTCAAAATATCGTTGTCGTCCAGTCAATTGGGACACCTATATAAAGAGCCAGAGGCCTCCATTGTTGATGTGCTCAATAACCAGTACAAAGCTTCAACGGCTCTCTTTCTCTCTCTAAAATTCTCTCGATTTTCTCTCTCCAGATTACTACAATGGCGTTCAAGAAAACCCTAGCCCAGCGTCTGTTCAACATCTCCAAGGCGTCGACCCAAACCCTCAGAAACTGCCGGATTTCGTCGTCGGCGGTCCACACCCGACCTGCTCCCAAGCTCCGCGAGACGAGCATCGCGCCCGACCCGGGTGACAATGCCATGTTCCGGAGGTTCCTCCACAAGAGACCGTCGGCGGGGAATTTCCAGAAGCCAGCGATCTGGTCTTTGCCGATGGGGGAAAACCTAATGGAGAAGCTCAAAGTCATGGCCATTGGCCAGGATCGGATCCGATTGGACGGTTTGGCTCCGCCGGAGCCCAAGCCGGAGAGCTCGCCGGGGGCAAAATCGGGATTGACGACGGAGGAAACAAAGAAGCTGCTGAGGGTGGCCCAGCTGGAGACGGTGAAATCGAAGCTTCGAGAAGTCCGGAAAAGCTGGGTATCGTATTCGGAGTTTGTTCGGATCTGCAGAGAAAGTTGCGCGGATCCGGATATGGGTCTGGGGTTTGCGAAATCGCTGGACGAAAACGGCTCCGTCATCGTATTGGGAAATTCCGTTTGCTTGAAGCCTGAACAGGTAAAAAATTAATTTCTTAATTCTTTAAGTCCCAATTAAATTATCGTTTTTTTATTTTTTGGAATTTGAATTTAATTTTTGTTGTTGTTTATTTTTATAATTTTTTGGTGTTTCAGAAATTCAGATAATTGTTGTGGTGATCTTGGTTTGATGGCCGAGAGGGTGAATTAAATTTGCGAGCAGTGAATATTATTTAGTGTGATATGGGAAATTCCGAAAACTGATATAATTTTTATGATTTTATTTTGTTTTCTTCAACAGGCGAGACCTTTAAACGTGAAATGGGTGTCAGTCTTTCACCGTGGCAGATTTTGTTTTTCATCTTTGGGAGGAGACCCAGTGAATTAAAAATAATAATATTAAAATTAACAAAAAAATAAAAGAAGAAAATTGCATTTTTGTTGGGTGGCTTTTTTTTTTGGGGTGGGAGACGAGCGATATTCTATTATGATCTGCGGTATCTTTTGCGGCACGGTGTAGATGAAAAATAGGAAGAAATTATTTAAAAGGGGCATATATTATTAAAAAAAAGAAGGAGTTTCGATGAAACATTGTTGTTCATTTTTAACAAAAAAAATTACATTTTTATTTTTTTCTGATACTATTTATACCATGTTATTTTTCATTAAAAATAAAAATAAAATTTTTTTGTTAGTTTTCTTAAAAAAAATGGGGTATATTTTTCTCAAATTAGAAAATCAGAGGGTGTTTTAGTGTTTTACTGTTTTGGGTGGCATAAAGTTTGAAATGCTGGGTGTGGTTGTTTCTCTTTTTTGGGTGGTGGTAAAGCGTTTGCTGAGCTCAACAAACATTACGGGAATGTTTGAAATAGGAAACGTGCTTTTTTTAAGTGGGAATATTTGAAATAGGAAAAGTGCTTTTTTTAAGTGAAATGCTTTTCTTTAAGTAATGATAGCTTGCAGATTAACGTCTTGGATTTGCTTTTGTCTATGGATTTGTATTTGGTCCGCATACCTTAGTAACGATAGCTTGCAGATTTACTTCTCGGATTTGCTTTTCTGCATACCTAATTAGGCTTGGGGGTTATCCACTTTGCCCCCGTATATTTATATTTTTGCTTGCATCACTCTTCAACCTAAGGGATCTGACTTACAATATTCCGGAGCATGTGTGGCATATTTCATTATTTAAAGTCGTTAGATTTAATTCTGGTATATTAGAGAAGAATTCCATATATCCTAAAATAACTTCGAAATTTATTTATAAATTATTCCCCACAACCCATAATGTTTTTTTATTGTTTTTGAAAACTTATTTGAAAACATAGGTTTTTGTGTTAATTTTTTATTTATTTTGTAAAAGCTGTTCCTGTTTTTGGTGAGGATTAATTAGTGATAGGCTGAGCATGCTTTACCCAATTGTTTCAAACTGTTTGGTTACTGCAGGTAGCCAAAGCAATTCAAGAACTAATTCCCATTCCAGGAACACCACCCGACTCCGATGACCCCAGAATTAGGGAATTGGAAGGCATGGAGAGGCACAAGTTTGAGATAGACAGAAAGGCGAAGTCCCTTGTCCGAAAGGAGCTTTGGTGCGGTCTTGGCTGTTTGGTCGTCCAAACAGCCGGATTCATGAGGCTCACATTCTGGGAGCTCTCATGGGACATCATGGAACCCATTTGCTTCTACGTTACTTCAATGTATTTCATGGCTGGATACGCCTTCTTCCTCAGGACGTCAATAGAGCCCTCTTTCGAAGGGTTTTACCGTAGCCGGTTTCAGGCTAAGCAGAAGCGCCTCATGAAGCTTGAGAATTTCGATGTCGGAAGGTATGACGAGCTTCGTAAAGCATGTTATCCGGACTCGTCGGATTCATCAGAAATGACCGCGACAACTGCTTTTGATGGGGCGAAGAGGAAGCAATCTGGTTCAGTACATTAGTTAAAGAAAAAATATAAAAGTAATAGAACAAAAAAAAAAAACAACAATATAATTGATTGGAAAACTACGATTTTGTTTTAACACCCCTCCCTTCCCCGCAAATTTAACTTTAGAAATTTAGTCACCGGCTTTATGTAAACAATGATGTTGAGAGTGTTTAGGTATTTAGGGTGCGCTCGTTGCATCAGATTGTCTCCGACTGAACTAGCTGCAGGGACTAAGCTGGACTGACTTAAACTAGACTAAGTTGGACTAGCTTAAAGCGTTTGATGCAGTGTCGGACTAAGATGCAGGATTGCAATATTAAAATATTTTATATTTAATTAATACATATTAATTAATATTTTATTTTTACTTTATCTTTTTGCTTTTTTTTCTTCTAGAATCATCCGTCCAATCCCAGTAACCTTCCCCCTCTCCATCCCCCCTTCCCTTTTTCCCCATTTTTGTCCCTCCCACCCACCGGCCCTTTCTCTCCCTCCCACCGTCTCTCTCTAACATAAACAAGCGATGCAACCAAAGTGATGTCAGAGAGTCTCTCCATTTGCCTCACCAATGATGCAACTAAAATCCTCAATCTTCCTTACCTCCTTTTCCAACAAACCCATCTCATCCCCCACCCCAAAAATTCACTTAAAATCCCCAACATCTCTATCTCCACTGAGGGTGTGGTTGAACCTATATACGACTTGGTTCTTGAACTGGTCGTGATGAGGTGTTGGTAGTGGGCAGAGAACTGTGGATTCCCTTATTTTCTTCCTTCTTGTTTTCTCTACTGATTGCGCAAGAAGTGAATTTTTTTCCCCTTTTTTCCGTTCTTGGTTTTTGTAGAGATATGAAGGTCAGTCTTCAATGGAAAATCTTCTATGACTTCTGACTTCTGTTTTAGAGAGATGAAGGTGAGTTTTCTAGCAGACACGGTGACGAAAAGGCGCAAAGGAGGGTTCGCACGGCACTGCTTGCAGAAGAGGGAGATGGGACTAGCAATCCCGTAGTTTTTGGGGGGTCTCACTAAGACCTCTTAGTGAAGCCTTTAGTGTAGGCAGTCCAGTCCAGTGACAGTTAGTGAGGGCAAACAAACGCCCCCTTAGTTTTTTAACGGTTCATGATTTACAAATTACAACTACGAAATTGAAGCTGGAAAACTTTTATTTAATTTGTCTTCTATATTGGGTAGATTTAAAATAGGCAACTAAAAGAAAAGCACCACATATCTAAACTTTGGATATTGAAGCTGGAAAACTTTTATTTAATTTGTCTTTTATATTGGGTAGATTTAAAATGGGCAACTAAAAGAAAAGCACCACGTATCTAGACTTTGGATATTTTACCACCGAAAGAACTTCCACAAATAGACAAAGTGTTGGTTTTTTTTTTAAAAAAACAAATGATATTATTTATACGAATGAAGAAGGGGTAAGTTTAGCCTCAAAATAGATTAGGAATAATGTGGTTTAAATTCGCTTATAGCTAGAATTGTACTTAAGACCTATAAATCTCACTTATAAGTGAAGAGGAATATCACTACTATAATACTAAACGGTACAAATAGACAAAGTGTTAAACAAGCATTTTAATTTTTAATTCTAATTTCTTATGAACTTACGGTTTTGAATTTGATTTTACAATAGCTAAAAATCCAAAAGACAACAATTTAAGAGTGGTGCTATCCACGTACCTATTTTTAGGTCTTACACACCACTCTCAATTTCCGCTTTTCAAATTGAATAAATTAAAGATGATTAATAGACAAAGTTTAATAAAAATGTGTGAAAGGTAAAAATGAGTATGAATAATGCTATCCAAATTTAAACTCATGCATTACTAAAGAATTTTTTTTATTTTGTTTTTTTCATAAACAGTGAGTATTTTTTTTTTCTTTTCAAAAAGCACTATTAGGTGCTCCATGAAAAGTATTTTAAACTTTATTTAAGAGAAATACTAAAGAGGCTTTCTCAAAAGTAAGAATCTTCATGTATTCTTTGTTTTTGACATAATATTTTATTAGGTTGACATGAATTAACGTTAAACTTTATAGTAACAGATAATTCATGAATAATTTACTTTAAGAGAATCTCATTAGCATTTCTGTTTTATTTAATTTTTTTTTATCTATATCATAATCATGGGCGAAAGTTTATGAAGTTGGAAATTAAAAGCACTTTATCCATGAGCTTACATTAAGCCTACCTAAATGCTATTAGCCTGTCATTAGTTGTTTCCAACTTTTACCATAATATATGAGGCTTAATGTTTTGCTACAATCATTTTAAGCTTTTTTTTACGTGTGGAAATTTTGAAAACCCACTGTTTGGGCCTAGAATACTAGTTTGGGCCGAGCCTGGGCCCGGAATACTGGTTCGGGCCGAGTTTAGAATTGTTCTCAGCCCGGAAGCCTTGCTCATGGGTCGTTGTGGGCTATCCAATTCATGGGCCACATAGCCAAGGCTGGCCGAGTCCTATCAGGAAGTGGAGTCCTCCAGTCAGACGGATGGGGTAGTTGAGTCCTGATACAATAAGGAGTCTCGACATAATGAAGATGTTGAAACTTGGAAATGAATATGGCCTGATAGGGGTTGAGTTCAAAGTCCTGATGGAAGTAGGACTAGTCGACAAAAGATTGGATTGGGGTAAGGAGTCCTAATCCGAATAAAGTGTTAGATTGATCGAAAGAAGGTTTGATGCTATAAATAGAGGGGGGAGTGCACCATTCAACTCTCTTCAATTCAACACACAAATTGCCCTGCGCAAACCTCTCAAACATCTTGAGATTATTTTTTTTTTTCCCGCTAACACACCTTCAGTTTGGATAAATAGTACTATAAAGGCAACCGATGACATCTTCAGTTTGGATAAATAGCACTGTTGCCGTAGAATCAGCCGTTCTCGGAGCACCTTCAGTTTGGATAAACAACACTACGTCGAGACCAATTGGTTATCTATCCAAGTCTTGGTCGAGAATGATTTTCGAATCCTTATTGGCAGAGGTCATCTCATTAGCCATCTCGACGAAGTGAGGTGTTACAGGTTACTACATTCGGCACATTGAAAGCTGAATCTGATATTGAACTTCGCAGAGCTAGCAGCCTTGTCTTCAGGCTCTAGAACCCGAAGGCCGAGCCGTGTTCCTTCCTTGGCCGCAGTCGCAAGATCAAGAAGTCAGCAGCGCTCAATGCAACATCAACACATTTTACTCCTTGGCCGAGCTCGGCTGACAAGTTGGCACGCCCCGCACACAACCGAAGGATGTAGTTAGCTTATTAATTACTCGGCCTGCGTGCCACGTAGGCTTAGTAATTTTTAAGGTCAACACCCACATATCACGTTGGTGTGAAAAACAAAAATCGAAATCCCGCACCAAAATCATCTCAAATTTCCTCCTTGACAATCTTAGTGCCTAAATTCCCTATCATCAGTAAAGTTCACAATTTAATTCAAGAAGCTCATTCGTAGTTTAGATGGCCATCCGTGTGCTCGAGATTTTCAGTTCGAATATTATAGCTAATAGACTTGTACAAAATAAAGATCAACTGTAGACGACTATCTGTTGTTTCCAAGTTACTGGTCTCTTTTTGGTCACGGGGAAAGTTAAAGTGGTCACTGGGAGGGGTCATTCAAATGTATCGGCTTCAAGTGCTTTTAAGGGTAAAGAAAATAGAATCAAACAAAGTCTTCACTTGGCAACAGTTGCAGGCTTGCAGCTCACATAAAGATTTTTCATTGACACCCTATTCAACGATAAATTCTTTTTTTCATTGACACTCAATTTGAAATGTTCATCTGAACACTTGAATCGTGTTGTATTAGTTGATTCTTGAAAAATAATAAAGTCATAAAGTGATGGTGATGTAGTAATTGTGAACCAATTTAAACCTGAAGTAACTAATTTTAGAGTGAGCAAGTGAGTGTGGTTGAACACTTGTCACACAAGTGATGTCAAAGTATAAGTAAATTGCAGTTAAAAATAAAGTTAGAACGTTTATATTGAAAGGAGGGATCCTCCTACATGTCAGCTTTTGTCAGTAATACTCATTGACAACATGAGCTCTACCACTAAATTTCCGGAGGGGTGAAAAACATGAGTGAATGAGTTTGAAAATAAAATTTTGTATAACTTTTTTGAAAAGTGTACCCCTCGCTTAAAACAAGTATATAGGTTTTCAAAAATATTGTAGAAGTTGATGATTTGATTATTACTTAAGCACTGATAAACGTGCTCATTCTTATTGACGACATATCATTTAGTTTACAAATTTTGATTCCCTAACATTATCCACATTGTAATACTATCATGTAATAGGGTACCCTGCAGCACCGCATTCCTACCAATCTAGCCGCAAAAAAATTGTTTCTACTCGAGGAGAAGGTCTTGAGTGCGGCATCCTTAGGTGGTGGGTCACAAAGGAAGTTTGAGGGGCCGGGTTCATTTTATGTCTAGAGGTGGGTCTCAAAACAATGTGTAATGGGTTATAGACGAGGTTTTGTGTGACACGGATACGTAATTCAGATGCTAGATCTTAAAATTAATGTATAATTATCAATTCATGTTATATTACATGCTCGAACAAATTCTAACGAGTGATCTAAATGAGATTTTCATCATTTAATAAAAATCGGTCACACGTATGAACTATTGAACTTAACAAAGTCAATCACTTTATGCTACAACATTACTTTTCGTCCAACACAATTCGGCAACCAATTGCAGCCGTAGAAGTTGGGGGTTTAGGGTCAATACATCACCGTCTGAAAATATCATATGAACCTTCCTGGTGAGTGGGGAATTGCTTAGGCCAGGGGAGGATTTAGCTGGACAGGCCATGTCTTCATTCAGTTCATGATCCACCGTTCGGCTTTGTTCGGATCTCTTTCCACCTAATCCACTTAGTTCGGAATTCGGACCATTGAAATTTGATCTCATGGCTATAGTTATTATCACTTTTAAAGGGATCCCCTGTTTGTAGTCGTTTGATCAAATTTCAACAGCCTGGATCCTGGATTAGGTGGATTAGGTGGAAAGGGATCTGAAGATGATTCATTTCCTTCTTATACAGGATAGAACATGTCCATTGGGACCACATAAACGAATGCAACGACTGTCTAACCATTTTGGTTTCAAGTTGGAGATAGACTTGTATATGACTGATTTATCATACCGTATTGGTGTAACAATATAATATTATGTGTAAGTTTTTTATAATGTGTTATGGTATTACTAGATTAGAACGCAACGTTAGATAAAACTATTTGATGTAAGTTGCAAAGCAACCTAACTTCCAAAATCGAAGGCGGACAAGCGCTAGGTCTTTTCAAATTCACTCCGGCTAAGCCTGATGTCAAGTCAAAGTTCATGGCCGGGTCTTATTCTTGAGGGAGAAAACTAATTAGTTATCCCACGTAACATTTTCATATAATCAATGCGAGAGAGATCAAATTTTTTAAACTAAACTTGCAATCCAAATTATGTGATTGGAGATGATTGAATTATTAATTAAGTGTTGATTGAGGTGACACATCATTTGGTTCGTAGTTATGGTTTAAACATTTGATCGTCTTAACATTACTCTTTTCATGTGTACCTGTTTTCACAGATAACGAACATAAATATGTGCAACCTACGTATCCGTTTGGTTGGAGGATTAGAGGCTAGAAAATAGATACGTGACAACACAATCCTCTATTGTTGAGAGATTTTTTAAATAATCTTATTTGAGAAACCACATTTTGCTAACAAGAGATGCATACAATCATGCGATTATTTCTTATTTCAGAACTAGAGATCTGTGGACTTGCGTGTGGAAGAGCGAGAGCACCAAGAAACCTCCAAGAAGCTGGGGCAGTCAAACGATTATGCTTACTGCCCGTATGGTAGGTGACAAAATTTTGGACTGAGTCAATTGTTAATGTGTAGCCGTGTAACGTGGATCCAGACCCATATTGGTCCTATCCCATTATTGGTACTGTAGCAATTTAGATATGGTGCCTGCCATCTACTTAATTTTCTTGCTTGCCATATGTACTTATTCTTTCAAAATTATACAACTCTTCTGTTTGGATTTGAAGATGGCTGGGATATGGATTATTTAAGCGTTGATAGATATGTTCATTTTTATTTATGACATATTATTTAGATTGCAATTTTAATCTTTAAATTTAATCTCCTTAACATTACTTAGTAAATAATAAAATCATAATTATCCTCACAAATGAGATACCCCAAACACCACGATGCTCTTGAGAAATAGTCCAATCCACAGTCGTCGTGACATAGGGATGGCATGTGGGTGTAAGTTGGGTCTTCCTTTTCAAATTTTTACTCCTAGTTTATGACCGATGATGTTCTCTGGAAACATGGTTTTCTTCTTTACTAATAAAAAGTCTTTTTTTTTTTTTTTTTTTACGTATTACAGGCAGATTCATATGTAAATATTTTCTTAAACACAAATTATAAGCTTTAACACACTTTTCAAATTGTGTATTTTTAAGCTTGTTTTTATATAGAAAAATACTTGTGTCCAGAGCATAAGTGCCCCTACTTGTCCACTCCACTTGTGATTAGCATATTATCATTGTACAAGCCTTATGATCAAAACCGCTCATTTTCTTTATCATGTTTTAAGTATGATATTTATAAAAGAAAAAAAAAATTTCAATTTTGACCTCATTTAGTCATTTATATGCATATAAATTAATAGATGGTTTATCATGAGGTTGCAAAATCGATTTATTTAAAGCTTATGGATGACTAAACGAGCTTCAAATTGAATATTTTTTAAGAGATGATCTTTTGATGACTATAAATAAGATAAATAATTTTGATTATGAAATTTGTACATCAAACTACGTTAGTTACAAATCGGTGTACAAGTAGGTAAACCTATACATGATTAGTAACCCTTTGTTTCTTTCTTCTTTTTCTTCACATTCTACACGTTAAATTTATATTCAAACAAGAGGCACAAGTGTGGAATTGTTTTTGTGACGGTGCTATGATAATGATATGCAATTGTATATGCCAACCAAGGTTTCGTAGTAATGCAGCTTACGTTTCAGTGTCACTTGTATTTTAGTCAATTTCGTACCAATTAGTTGACAACTAGAAATTTATGTCCGTTGATGTGAGATTGAAAATTGTATAAAAAATTATGTTTGAATAATATAAAAGATTGGGTTGCAAAAGGTTAATGCTATATGCAAAAGATAGAGTACATAGCAATCTACTTGACAATGTTAATTAGATTGTTATACAGAAGATGTTATTGCTTCCTCTTACATATATGTTGAGTGCAAAACGATATAACAATGACGATAAAAACATTATTATCTCTCCCATGGACCAGAACTGAGAGGTCCAAAACTTGAAAACCCCCATTCAAAGAGACAATGTAGTCTAATTTCTTTTCAATCACAATCTCAACAGAGATAAAACAACGATTAAAGAACAGGCTCAGAAATACAACAAAATTCAATTACATTAATCTAAGGACTGAATTGCAAACTGTAGCATTGCCATGTAATGGGTAGAAAAATTCGCACTCAGTTCATCCAATTCAATTGCGATCAGCTCCACACCAAGCCTTTTGAACAACGGTTTCACCACAGTTGAGTACCTTCAAACCCAATTTTCAAAACAAATAATTCTATTTACGAAAAATTTGAACTCATTTCTGCCACACAAAAATCCAGCACTACTCCTAGTTGAAACAAAACAACCTGCAAAGCCTTATACTTGATCATATTTCACCAAAAACTTCTCCACAAATGTAAATTTTCCCCCAAGACAAACAGAAACCAGAATCATTCTATGAAATTAAAGTAAGCCATCTAGATGTGTGCACTCACACAAGCATACATCGTTCATTAAATTAAACCCAAATTATCTTCTAAACTCATATTACGATATAAATAATGTAACATCTCTATTCATGTTTGGTTGATTAAAACTCGCATCTTTACCCTAAATCTTCGTCGAGAAAACAAAGTAACTGAAATTATCTTTGTAACTTGCAAATCACAATTCTAAAAATTTAATGGAGCCATAAAATGAAATTACAATTTAATAATTACCAGATTTTTCAAAAGTAACAGCCTCTTCTCATCCCTTTGTTTTTCCTTTTGTATTGATGAAATTGGCTTTGGAAGAGCCTCATCCTCGTTATCCTTTTGTTTCGAATGGAGTGCATCCTCGTTATCATTTTGTGAAGCGTACAATTTTAAAACCGCTCACCTTAAATACAGAGGCCTTCGCAGGCTGCAAAGAAACGTCAGAAACCCAAAAAACTGGATCTCCTGAAACCAAAAGCAAAACCAAATTAGCCACCATCACCCAGAATTCGAAGCCACAAACAAAATCCCCAAAATCAAAACCAAAAAATTTAAACAAAAAACCCATTTATAAATCCAAATTTACACTCCCAAGTGCAAGACTCTAAGCTTCAATTGTACTTTCTCAACTTCAGCTATTTCAGCTACATAACATAAAAAATAATAATAATAATAATTAACTATAATTAACTAATCTGATTTAAGATTAATAAAAAAGCTTGGAAATTTCAGCTTTAAAATCACATCTCAAACTGCAAGTCGAATCAAAATTAATTTAACTATAATTTACCTTTAGTTTTTCATTTTTTTATTGAGGAGATAAGTTGATGGAGTTAACACTGCTAAGTGTTATTTAAATCAATAATCACGTATGAACAAATAAGATAGAATACCGAGAGGCCATGTATGCTTTTGAGTACAGTAGATTTGATCTCTGCACTTGTAATTGCTGTGTCTAATGTCTTTTTTTACCATGTTCACGTTTGGCAGTTGAGAGGGATTTAGAGGGATTGTGCCGGCCCAGATCTATGCCACTAAAACAGACACGAAACCTTTAAGCTTCTTGTTATTCATCCGTCTATGCTTTCTCCTCTTGCAATGCAAGAAGTAGGGTTTAACAAACTTTCTAATTTAAAGAAAGGAAAACTAATGAAAATGGTTTAAAAACTTTAAGTTTTAACGATCAGGACAAAATAAAAGGTAAAGTGAATAGTACCATAATTGATTTTTTAGTATAAAAATGTGGTTTTTCGTTAAAGTAAATAGTGCCGGAAGCTTTTCGTTAAAGTTCTTATTTAAAGAAAGATAAATGATTGGAACTTGTTCATGACAAAAATAATAATTTATGTAGTCTTGACCTTAGTTTTCTCTGTTGTAAGAGATTTCAAACTCGACTCACATCTTGGCACATTGATAAAAATTAGCAAAATAGAAAATTATGGCTTCAATTTTTCGATTAAACATAAGATTTCTTTTTTCTTCAAGTTTTTATGGAAAGCACTTCCATTTGTATTCTAAAATTGCTTTACTATATACATTTGAAGTTTTTGTTAAAGATCCAAGCACTTATTAGAAAAGCACTTGGATTTTGCTGAGGTATTTCCTAATTATGAAGTACTTCTCTAGAAATTACTTCTACAGCTTAGAAGCGTTTTCAAAACTTTCTGTCAAATGTTGTTATAAGCATTTTTTAATAGTAAAAAAGAACTCCAACCATTTCAAATGCAATCCAAATAAATTTAAAAGATGAAATTGAATCTCCATAATAGGTAAGCTTTTTTTTTTTTTTCATACAACGATATTGGGAGCAAGGGGTTGGGCTAAGCAACACAATGGCTCACCAATTTTTTTTTTTTTTAATAAACTCATTATTTATGAAAGTCAAACTCTAAACTCTATTTACTGAATAACTAAAATACTACTAAAACGTAATAAAATTGCCTAAAATGAAATAAAAGTTGATACATAATCAAGTGGGGTTCGTTACATGGTTCATTGCTCATTTAGACCCAACTTATTATTTTGGGTTGGTTTTTTCTTTTTCTTTTTCCCTAGCTTACAAACTACAGCTCGAAAATTCCGATATGAACTTTCTCATCCAACCAATTTCCTTTTCGACTTCTAATTTTACGCCAAATTTTCCTCAGTTATGAAAAAGCATGCATCGATATTTTCATGAAATTCCATACGCTTGGTAACCTCAGCATCTTAAACAAATAAAAATGTAATATGTATTTTTTTTTTCCTTTCTGTTTATGTGCCATCTCTCCCATCTGAACCTCTGATCGATGCATGTTTATCAACATGGGAATGTTCACAACGTAATTGCTCGCATTCATGAAGGACTCAAAAACTTGTGGTCCAAATCACTTCCTCCTCAAGCCCAAACTCTATTTTTAAAGTGTCCTTGCACCAAATTGATTTGGAATTTGATACATTACGCATTTCCATAACCAATTAAATCTCCTATCTTTGAGATTAGAGCCAGTACAAAACGAAACTAAGTTATCTGCACAAATCTGTGTTTTACTCAAACCTTTGGTAACGTAGTAATTAGCATTACGGTTCAATGGTTTTCGTCTTCACTTATAAGAGGTCTTAAGTTTAATTCACCTTAATAACGAGTTTAATACTGAATTGTTATTGTTTATTCATTGTGTGGTTTAAGTCGGATTTCTCCCACTCATATAGCAGTAGACCGTTGTATAGAAAAACACTAATGGCTTAGGGGTTGGTTTTTTTTGGAAACTATAAGGGGTTGTTTGATATCCTTCTTGGATCCAATTTTTTGTTTTTAAATTAATGAGTACTAAATAATTTAACTACAGTCATCATTTTTGAAACCAATAAATTGTTTTCAAATTGACTACCAAACAACCCCTTAATAATTGTCTAACAACCCTTATGAAAGGATCCCCAGACCAGGGCCTTTTACACATTCTCGACCATTTCTTCCACCAATATTTCTCCCACAAAATAGTTATCAAGCTGACCCTAAAAGTTGTTGTTTTTTTTTTTTTGTAGTACATTGATATTTTTACATTAAGGAAAGAATGAGTTCGACTAAGTCACACAATGGACAACCTAAGTTGGTATCGATTCGTCATCTACGAGATTCAAACCTAAGACCTCTCACTTCGAAATGAAGAGGAATACCACCAGACCATAGTACTGAATGACAACCCTAAAAGTTGTCTATAACTAAGTAATCAACTATATCCAAATTCAAATATAATGAGGTACAAATTCCTTGCCAAACTAAAAGACCTAATTTAGGGTATAAAACTTGCAAGATTGCATTAACCCTCAACGCACGCTATTAAAGGTAAACGTTATAATATCTAATGCATTGCTATATGCATTATTATTATTATTTGTAACCGCTGAGTCCCAGATTCTTCTTTAATACTTCATTCTTCCGAAGCATATTATTGACCAGAAAAATAAAATTTCCGTCATTGTAAATGTATTAATTTGTGGACCATGTACAAATTCCAAAAACCTACCCTCCCATCAAAAATTTAATTTCCGCCCCCTAAAATTGCATCTTACACCATCAAAGCTCCTTGTCCTTAACTCCAACGGACTTGGCAGCCGCATCGCCACCGCCAGCTCCGCTGCTGACACCTCTTCCCTTCCCCTTCTTATTGAAAAACCCCAGATGAATTCTGATGTAAAAATTCAAAAATGCCAACAGAATCACACCGTTGAGGACCGAATTGAACACCCACGCGCCAATCCCGTTGCACCCGCCTTTCATGAAATGCAGCATCAGGACGCCGACGTGGCACGCCACGTTGCAACCCAGCAGCGCAATCTGGCAGTTCACCACCACCGGAAAACACGCGCCCGGCAGCCCCACTGCGGTCCAGAACCGGTACCCATAAACGACGGAGTAGACGAGCGTTGTGCAGAGGATGGCGAGGACCTGAATCGACTGCGAGAACTCAAGCCAGAGGAACGAGATGACGGTGAGGATCGAGTGGTTGAAGAGCTGGAAAGGGACGAGCTTCCGGCGGCGGAGGATGGTGAAGAATGTGCGGAGCATGTGGGGGAATCTGGACAGGTAGTACACGTAGGACCAGAAAAATACCCGACCCGACGGCCGGGTCCCGAGCGGGAAGCAGAGGAGCCACTGGAATGGGGTTTTGGACCGCCGCCAGAACCACCGTGTCTCGTGAATTTCGGCGGCGGAGGAGAGGGTGATGCCGGCGAAGATTGTGAACGATATTAGGGCCATCGCGAGGCTGTGGATTGCGGGTATAGGTCCGAGCGGGACTGGTCGACCCGACCGGTTAACGGCGAGGAGGAAGAGGTGGAGGAGGATGGAGAGGGTTATGTAGACGGCGATGGCGGTGAAGAGGAAGGACCACGTGGAGCCCCAGGAGTGGGTGTGGGACCAGCGGAACCCGACGATGGAGGGGTGCTCCGAGAGCCAGAATGTGAGGGCCTGGATGGCGGGTTGACCCAACATTTTGGTTTTGCCGGGTTGGGGGCGGATCAGACGGTGGAGGTGACGTGTCTCGTCGTTTTAGGGGGCAGAGTAAACGACGGGAGACGGCCCTTCACGCGGTGGCCGGGGGGTCTGGTGGCTCTGGCTCACATCGAGTCATTCAATCACCATTTTTTTCCAACTTTTTTTTTCGTTTTGGGAATTTGAAGGACGTTTTAGTTTTAGAGAGAGGAGAGAGAGAGGCAGTGCTGGGATTAAATTGAGGGATGGAAAATTGGAAAATTGGAAAATTGGAAGTGAATCAAATGACTGGTGGGCATGAAGCCAAGAAATACTGTTGGAAGAACTGCAGTTTTGGAGGACACGTGGAGAGGTTTGATAGTTGATGCGTGTGTAATACTTGGTGGGGCCAGTTTTGTCACGTGTTGGGATGAGTAAAATAAAGGTTTGTTTTGGTAGTTTCAGGGGGAAGTAGGTTTGTTTGTTAAAGTTTTGGGGATTTTGGGAGGAAGTGTGTGGGTTTTTTGCTAGTGTATTTATGACAGTAATTAGGAGGTGATTAATTTGACTGATGCTCTCAAATTAAGTAGTTGTAGTTAGGACTGTTAATCTTGTTAGGTCAACCATGGGCAACAAAAATAATCCATCGATTCTTCCCTTCTCTTTGTTATATCTAACATAGCCACATAGTATTACAGTTTAGTGATATTTTTTTTTTAAGAAAACTAATAAACATGGCTTGAAAACTTTGAGTTTTAATGATAAGGACAAAATAAAGGGTAAAGTGAATAGTACCAGGATTGACTTTTTAGTGTAAAGATGTGGTTTTTCGTTAAAGTGAACAGTACCATGAGTTTTTCGTTAAAACTCTCTTCTTTTTTACTAGTAAGTGATAAGTCTTAGATTCTATTTTTACCAAAAGCAAATTTGAACTACATTATTGCTAACTCATTATGAGTCTTAGGGCCAATTTGGGATTGCTACGCTTTTGATAAACTGTATTTTAAAAAGTGAAGTGGTTTTTTTTTTTTTTTTTTTTTTTTTTTTTTTTTTTTTTTTAATGCAATGCCAAATTAGGCCTTAGTCCACGCCCTCACCCTCCTTAGTGTAGTTAATATCGTTTGCTCAAAAAAATTAAACGTTAAGTCTTAGAGTCTTAGGTTCGATTCTCACCAAAGATGAATTTGAATCACATTATTGCTTGCTTATTGTGAGGCTTAACCCACTTCCTCACCTCTTTAATATAGATAGTATCATTTGTTCAAAAGAAAAAAAAAAAAGTTTCCATGCTCTTTAATTCATTTTCCTATAAATAGTGTTGGAAAATGTATGCATGGAACCTCAAATGTGCCTATACATGCACATATTTGTCAGCCACTTATTACGTCACATGTGTACCAAAACCTTTATTATTCTTTTAAAATATGAGGATGACTGATGGCAAGCCACATCCATTTCGACCTCGCAGAGACATTTCAGTCTTCTCTGGCCACAAATCTGACTTCGACACCAGCAGCGAATTTCGAACTCAAGACCTTTAGTTTTTAATTTTAAGAATGTCTCATAATCTAGCCTTTAACACTAGACCACCAGCTTATGATTTGTGTAATAAAACATTTATTAATTTTACTAGTTATGGGAAGCACGTATAGGCACATACAGTAGGCCAAATATGTCGAAATATCGGCCTAAAGTTGGAGCGTTCAACTTAAATTAGGATGGATCATCGTCCTCCAATATCTTTAAGAAATCTTCTCTCAATAACAACGTATAGATTTTTCCTCACCATAAATGCATTAAACGTCTAATCTTCAAAATATTGTGCTTAGTGCACTAATTAGTCGCACACGTTAAGCGATTTTCGACATTTAATAAATGGGATGTACTATTTACATATCTATTTTTACTTTTCACACATTTTTTATTAGTTTTTATCTTTTAATTTTTTTCAATTTATCCGATCTGAAGGCCAAAATTTTTTAAAAAAATATGAAAAGTACAAAGAGATGCGTGAATATCACACTCCTTAATACATTTGTGGGCGGCTCACCGTAACACTATCATCGTACCAACTTGTCAACTAGGCACTCAAATCATTCCAGATTTCAGTTGTCATGTTTAATGGATTTTGTGGCTACAAATAATGATGCGTGGCATCTGTTTTTTCAGGAGGATCCTGAGAATTCTCTAATCACATTGGTTCATCGTATATCGTATGATCATAATTATTGTAAATTTTTTTTCTTTAAAATTGAATATAAACAATATCTAATAAAAACAGACCTCACAATATATGATGAACGAATATGATTGAAATATCCGATGAATATCCCCTCTCTCTGTTTTTTCAGTTTATTGAAAATTTGGCAGGTGGGGGTCTCTATCAATATAATTGAGAAGTTGGAAACAAGAACATCTCTTCGCTGAAGATACCCTAAAGGAGAGCAGTAGATATACTTTAAACTAATATCATTTGCTTAATATTGAAGAGTAATGTTAGGTAAACTAATTTTTTATATCAAATTTGTAAATTATGTGATGTGTCACTAATATATAATAAATACATTAATTAAAACTCAAGTAATAACTCAATTATCAACAACTACGTCATATGTAATTTACAAAATTTAATCTAAATATAATTGATCTCCCTAACATTATCCAATGTCGAAACCAACTTTCCTTTAAGTTAATTTCAATCAAATTGTCACCCAAAAGTTTGAAGGTGACGAATGTAATTGGGTCCTCTAGTCTCTTGTAGTAAGTTACTGTAAGGCTCATATAATTAAGTTTATTAACTTGAACTGCTCTACTCGTGCATGGTATTCTGGGGGATGCCAGAACTCAGAACTGGACCAAGTTTCAACATGCGTGTTTAGACAACAGAAGGTTTTTATCACAACTAGTATTTGAAATTTGTCTAACTCGCCATTTTAATTTTTGAAATTAGCAAGGAATTTGATGAAATTGGACTGTAAGGACTAAATTGATGTTTTAGATCAATTTCAAAGACAAAATTAAACAATCTTAATTTCAGAACTAAAATAATAAGTTACGTCAATTAGAAAGTTTAATTGTAATAAAAACCCTTAAATAAATATTTACTGAACAAACTTGAGATCGAGATGTGAAAGTTTGGGCAAACCTAAACTCTATAAAAAGAAATGCTAATGAGACTCTCTAAAATGGAACTATTTATCGATTCATGTCACCTCACTCTTTAATGTTAATTAATGCATCAAAATTATAAAAACTTTGTACAAAAAATATAAGATGATAAAAAATTCATAAAAAATCTCACTTCTAAAAAAATCTCTATCACATTTTTCCTCGATAAAACATTATTTTTGGTGTAAAGAGATGGCTAGATTCTTTGATCGTGATCGTTCATCGTATATTGTGTGGTCAGTTTTCGTTAAGTATTATTTATATTTAATTTTAAAAATTAAATTTTAAAATGATTTCTGATTGCAAAATGTATGATAAACAATCACAATCATAATATATTCTTAATAAAAGGATCCGACGGGATCTTTTTCCGTAAAGAGATCACTCAGTTTGAGTCGATCAAAAAAGGCCTACCATGTTAATACTAAAAAATTTGTCTAATGGGATGCATATAGACCAGCCATAAACTTCAGTGCCACTCTGAAAACTGGTGGCAGAGCAGTGAGCACAGTGGTAAGGTTCATCAAATGCTCACGGCCATAAAGAAGTGTTTTTCTTTTTTGGGATAAATATTTCAGCGAAGGATTCTCTTCATTTCTATTTCTATTTTGGGTTAATTTCAGTTTACTATTCTAAATTTTTTTGATTTTCAACATTTAATACATGAAATTTTTTTCATCCCATAGTGGTACATAAAGTCATAATTTTGGGACACATTCATACATCTATTAAGTTTGCTGTTAAATCAGCTGTTAACTGGTGACGTGGCGCTCACGTGGGCGGTGACTAGGTGTTACGTGTCAAATGCGCCCACATAAATATTAAAAAAATTAAAATAAAATAAAAAAGTTTATGGCCTGTTCCTTACCTCAACCCCCAACCCCCTCCATCCCTTTTCTCCTCTGCACGCCGGAATGGGAAATCAGCTCTGTTGCGAAAAAGGTGCATATAATCACAATGTTCCTTGTCGTCGCGTTCGAATCCTACGGCGGAAGCGGGAGGCTTATCTAAATGGGACACGTCGTCTCCAGCAGCTCCGTCATCCTTGTAAAATTTGACCTGTCAGTCTCCGATTTGTTGACTCGGAGAAACATAGCGGTTTCGGATCCCGGTGACCAGTACCTGTATAACAATCTCTCGAGTTGGAGCACGCAATAACCTTTGTTGTAGTATTTAAACATGAATTTGAGGCAATTGTTTTTCGCCAGGCATCTTAATTCGCAGACGTTGAAATTGACAGCGAGCCAATTAGTCTGGTTGGACATGTCTGTGCAATTCATGTAATCAAGCTGCTCAAATCTGGTGTTCCCTAAATTCGTGAGCTTAATTTTTCTTTCACACCCTCCATCTTTGATTTCGCCGGCGGATTCTCTAAATCCCAGCGCGCACACACAATAAAAGGAGCTCGAACCGTCGCTGAAGCAGATGGCGTTCGGCCTGCACGTGCCGTGGACTTTGCAGAATTTGTACTTGGCTTGCCAGACTATATTCCATTGCCGTAGACTAAGATCGAAACTGTAAATTCTAAAATTCCCATTATCATTGATCGTCAGTCTTCGAAATCAGCCTAAATCAGAGGCGATAAATAACTCGCCGTTTGCCTGCTGCACTTTGCCTTCGGAGTCCAGAGACTAGAAAGCGTTGCTGAGCCTCTGATAGACGTAAGTGTCGTTGAAGACTAAATTACTCACTTTGACAATGCTGAACTTGTCGTTGTTGGAGATGAGGGTGAAATTAGCTTCGGTCATGCTCTGGTTCGGCAACACGATGTCAGTGAGGAAGGCAAAGCTCTCCTATTTGCCGTAAATTAAGTTTCCGTCGTTGAGGATAAGGAGTCTGGTGGTGTTTGGGTTCGAAGAAAAAAGTCCTAGGGTTGAGGTAAGGGACAAGCCAAAAACATTTTTTTTAAAATTTTTAATTTTTTTTAATATTTATGTGGGCCCCTATGACACGTGGCACCTAGTCACTATCCACATGAACGCTACCTCATTAGTTAACGGTTAATTTAACAACAAACTTAACAGATGTATGAAAGTGTCCCCAAATTATGACTTTATGTACCACTTTGGGATGAAAAAAACTCCATGTATTAAATGTTGAAAACCAAGAATCTTCAAGGTAGTAAATTGAGATTAACCCTATTTTTATTCTCTTCCCCCATCTTCTTACAAATTGTTTTTTGTCTTCTTTTAGTTATTACAAAATTAACACAAAACGTTGACGTGACTTAATTGTAACAGTTCAAATAGGAAGGGAGGAAAGAATAGCGAGACTACAAAGGGAGATAATCCTACTCCAAATATTCCAGCCACCAAGTTCGATTCGTATAACGATGTTAAGCACTATCTGAATTTAGTTAACCAAAAGTAGGGAAATGCTTTTACACATCCGATTTGTTTTTTCTGTTCGATCTAACTGTCAGACATAAACTATGTAATGGAAAAAACGAGTGTATTGGAAATAATTCTCTTAATAAGTAACTCTAAGAAGTATGCGTAGTAATGTTATACCGCAATGGGGTTGTTTTTACCGTAAATTGAGGAGAAATTCTTACGTACAGATGTCCCATGAAGACATCATCTAAGTTAAAATGTTTATAAACCTACTTCATTAGAAAATGCTCAACGGTCTTTGCATGTTGACGTTCAAAACTGGCACATTCAATTGGACCTAATGTAGTGTGGGCCGTTTGTTGATCCTTGAGAAAGCTAAGACTAAAGCAAAAAATGGGCTGGGCTTCCCTGTCTGCTCTTCAGTACAATTGTCATTACTTGTAGGTATGCAAGCCCAAGCCCCACAAGCGAGACTCAAGAGAGGGTATTTTAATAGAAGATCTCGGTTTTAAAGTGAACATTATTCTAACCATCTGAGCTACAAAACCATAAAACCCTTTGCGTGTCCTCTAAACTTACAAAGCACCCTTTTGATAACCTTGTTATTAGAAAGTTTTTGACATCTGTGGTTTCGCCGATGTCAAATTATACAATCTTCAAACCTACTTACTAAAATCGTTGCCTATGTGAGTTAGTCACATAATTAGTGTGTCCGTCCTCTTATACACATGGCGCTTTGTTGATTTTCCACACACAAAAACATTCCAATGTGTTAGACTGTTTATGGGCCGAGCTTTTGTAAAAGTTCTGTAAATTGCGGTAAGCCCGCAAAAGTACAGATTTCAACATCAGAGAAAAGACACCACCAACATCAGAATAGGACTAGGACGTCCAAAACCGTCCGATTGGGACACCTGAATGCAATATAGCCGTCGGAAATCCGACAGTTTGGTTGGAAATATAACGAACGCATACTTAAGTATTCTAATAGGGCCCATAATTCTTAAATTATATATTAAAAAATAAAATAGACAGCCCGCCAGCGTGGAACGAAAGAAAACGAGAAAGTGAATGAGGATCCTCTCCGTATTCGAATCTTGAGGATCATCAAATCGTGTTCGTTTATCGTATATCATACGGTTAATTTTCATCAAATATTATTTATATTTAATTTTAAATAATAATATTTAAAATAATTTTTAATTGTACGATTTACGATGAACGGATATAATATAAGGATCTCTAAAATCTTCGAAAAAGAAATCCGGAGAGGATCCTCGTATCGAAAAAGTGGGAGGAAAGCGTGGAATCTTCCACAATCCGCTGAGAGAGGGCTGAGAGAGGGCCGATAGAGGCTCTCGGTTGCCTTCCTCCAAATATTTTTAGAGAGAGAAGACTGACTTTTTCCTACCCACTTGAGCACGGCACATTCTCTCTCTCTCTCTCTCTCTCTCTCTCTCCCCGGCATACGATTCCCAATCAAATTGCACTCGCCCAAAAGGTAATTTTAGTTTAACTTAATTGTTTCTATAGTTTAATTTCATTTAATTGCTTTTTAATTGTTCTCTCACCTTGATTCGATTATTTTTCCCGTTTTGGATTTCTGAGTTTTTTCTCGGTTTGCTTTTTAGATGCTTTATGATTAGGGATTAGGGTTTTAGGGATTTGGAATTTTGGGGGATTTTCTAATATATTGAAGAATTTGTGCAATTGGTTGGATATACTGCTTAATCATTCTGATCTGGGACTTCCTTTTGCTTAATCTCGTGATCTGCGTGGTCTAGATCTTTGTTTTTTCCTGATCTAATCTTGTTCTAGATTTAATTTGGTATTTTGATGTAAAATACGAATCTGGTTTTGGGATTTAGAGTTCGTTTGGATACGCTTTTAAAATGATTGCAAACGTTTTTGGAGATTGAATAATTTAATTATTTTTTTGCGTAATTTTTCTTTGTCTTGGAGATTGAATAATTTAACTAATCTGAGTATTTTCTCTGTATTTCAGCTGTATCTGAATCTAATTCATGTCGAGGTATTGATTTATTTGAGCCATAAGAAAAATGACTAAATTAGTGATGAGTTTGTATGAAGTGCAGGCAAGGCGTTTCCAGTCTGAAGTTTTGTGGTTACTGAGATGGCAAGTGGTTTTGGGGAGTCTACAAGCGTCCCGCCCCAAAGCGTGTCTTGCTTCGGTAACAATGCCAACGATGTGGGAGATTTCGAATGCAATATTTGCTTCGAACTAGCCCAAGACCCGGTCATAGCCCGTTGCGGCCACCTCTTTTGCTGGCCTTGCCTCTACAGGTGGCTGCACCATCACTCGAATTCCCAAGAGTGCCCGTTTTGCAAGGCCCTCATAGAGGAAGAGAAGTTGGTTCCGCTTTATGGTAGGGGCAAGACGCAAACCGACCCAAGATCAAAGTCGTATCCAGGGATCAACATTCCCAATCGCCCGTCTGGGCAGAGGCCTCCAACTGCCCCTCCTCCGAACACCAATCAATTTGCCAATTATGGCTTTGGATTCATGGGGGGATTTGTACCAATGGCAACTCAACGGATTGGTAACTTCACCTTGGCGACTGCATTTGGTGGTCTGTTACCGTCTTTGCTTAACGTTCAGTATCACGGGTTCCCGGATGCTACTGTATATGGAACAACTTCTGGTTTCCCTTTCGCACCATTCAATTCATTTCACGGAGGCCATGGTCACGGATTCTTTCAGCCGGAAAACCACCAATGGGAGCTGGCTGATGTTTGGAAGTATATTTTTTTGTTTATCGGTGTGTTTGTGATCGTCGCCGTTATTTTTGGTTCGTAAAATGAGTTGCCACTCAAAGGTTTGAAACCAACAGGGTTGTTTAGTGTTGCTGCTCTTATATGTGTAAATATACGTTAGTCGCATTTCTGTTTGTTGAGACCAACAAGGTCAGAAGTTTGGGGTCGATTTATAATAAACGGTTTGCTTTCTCTCGCTCTCTCTCTCTCTCTGATATTTTTTTTACTGTATTCTGAAAATGTCCATGTTATCTGGCACTGCCATGAGTTGCAAACATCGTATTCGTCCTGTCTGGTTTTTGTGCAATGATGAATGTAATAAGAACACAAGGACAAGGGACAAGGTTATAATTCATCTCTCCAATATGTGCCTTTGATCTGGCTCTGCCACCACCCGGGATCGATACTGAAAAGTTTGATGAAGCTGATTTTATTGGATTCAGTTAAGAAGTTGATTTTACTGAATTCTTGATAATCTTAGAGCCGTTTGAGAATTATTTCGGAGCTGTTTAATAACTATTTTATTTTCAGTTTTCAGTTTTTCTTTTTATTTTTCTTGAAAAGTAAATATAGGGTATTCATTTTCGACCCATGACATCTTAGTATTCAAACTCTTCCCCTCCGCTTAGTAAAACGGGGCCTTATCAAGTGTCTTGTAGCCCAATGCGAATGAATGCCTATTTTAGATTGCTCCTCCAATGATTAAAACGATTTCTTAACATTCAAATAACTTAAAAGATTTCTAGCTCATAAAATACTTTACGGAGAAGTACTTGAATTTTTAATTCAAATTTAAATAAAATCATTTCCATCAAGACGTTTATAAGTTGAAGTACTTTCTAGTGAAACAATTTAATAGAGTCCTGATGTTATTGGCGAAGTGGTTATGAGCTGGACAAGGCCATATGAACATGGTCTTCACAATTAATTTTATCGGAAGAGTGATGGCTGAACTCTGTATCATCGTCAGCGTCACCATGGGATTTGACATCACACTTCCAAAATCATAAATCTCGTAAGCAATCTTGCAAAAAGTCAGAGTAATCCATACAGAAATTTAATTGTTAAAACAAAAGGTGTAAATTAGGGTTTTGGTTTTTCTAGACCATCTCTAATTTTGGCACTTAAAGCGCCCCTTGCTCGAATCCTCTTCCAAACACTTGCTTGAAGAAGTAGATAAAAGATTGGATTAAGTACCTAAATCCATCCAACCTTTTAATGTTATTTCAAATCGGTGTCAACATTTTTAAACATTCTAAATAAGTACCCAATCTATTAAAAATATTACATCTGTTGAGCACTAGTTAAAAATTTGTTAAATTAATTAGGGCTTACTTTGTCATTAAAATCAATAAAAGGTGACCGCCATGCCATCACCTCCAAACCCATCACAAAACCACCAACTCCAAGTTACAACTCAAGCTGCAAACATCGAGAAGAAGGTCATGAAGGTTACTGAAATAGTATGGACTGTCATGATACAATGATCACCATCTTCACCACCCACAAACTCCTTGAAATCATATCTGAATTCTTAATTCTCTTCTTTGTTAGGAGATTGCTCTCCTAATGTAATTTCAATTTATGTTCATTTTTGATTCAATTCAATACCCGTTTGATCATTGAGTTCCATATTATATGATCTATGTTTGAAATTCAGATTTTGAGGTAACTAATAATGTTGACCATGATATACCCAATTGGTGGGTTTTGAATATAATCTATGTTTGAAAAATTAATTGGGGTTTAACGGATGTAACATTTTCAATAGGTTGGGTAAATATTTAAAAAATTTGAGACCAATTTAAGTATTTAATCTAAAAGATTTGACAACCTTATAGGCCCTCTCATTAAAAACTAGTCTAATTGATCATTTGGTTAAATTAATAATCAAGAATGGAAAGTATAAAAAACAAACCACAAGTGGAGATTTCATTACAATAACATCACTCTTAGGATTAATTAATCTAACTTCTTGTTACCGACCTACCAAACAAAACCGCGTCGGTGATTTGGTGTACCATGAGTGTACGAACATCTAATTCAAAAGGACTACTCTAATTGAATAATATTTGCTTCTTCTACGTTTTAGACTGGTTTGGTACTTTCCATGAATATTCATCTTCCATTTCTTTGACTCCCACCCAACTCAATTTTGTTTCGTTAGGCTTAAAACTTGAAAGTCGTTGTACGGTTTGTTTGCATGCGGCAATCTTTTATGAACAAGATGGCACATTAGACTGAACTTTGGATTTAAGTCTGTTTCTATGAGGGATGTTATTTGGACTAACAAAATTGATACAATTTAATATAGGTGAACTTCACATATAGTATTAAGTTAAGATCTACCTCTTTCAAGCTATTAAATAATGTGTCAACAAATGTATCGGTTTTTGTACGTCTAAATATTTTTTTTGATTTTCTGTCATCAAATGAGTTGTCAATATCCAAAACCTACTACAAGATGAGGTTTTCTACCATTGTTTTTACAGCGATGCAACCTCACCAAAGGGCTGAGTAAAACTCAACCATCCATTTTTGGAGGCCTTTAGGAAATGACCGGGCTGATATAGACGGCTGGGATCTCACTGGGCTTCTGTCTTTTAGGGTAAAGTAAATCGTGGAAACTTCCATTTGCATTGCATGCATGGTTAGTGTCATATTTGCCTTGCAGAAAATCACACAGAGACAAAGCCAAAGGTTTAAGCGATAAGGGAGGATTGATGCATTGGCCATTTGAGCTGACTTTTCTGGCCGCCCTTATTTCCTCTGCCCCCACCGCCGGCTGCCCCACCATTTGTGTTGGTGACACTGCCTCCACAGTAACTACTCAGCACATGCAAATGCAACCCCTCCAAAAATAAAATCTTTCAAATTTTCAATCAAAATAAGTTTGAGTACAAATCAAGGAGCAAAATGTGAACCACTTATATTATATTCCATTCTGGTCAACATCTTCGAAAATGTACTCCTCGGTTTATATAAAGCTAGCTAGGTGAGATAAAGTTGTTTGATATATAGTCATTTCGTTCAACTATCACATTTCTTTTTCTAAATTGAAAACTGAACAACCAGATGGATCAAACTGTTTCAAGCTATTTCTAATAGTAAGTTGATTCGGTTGTTTAAAATTTTTTGCGATATCGTGGTGGGGTTGAGGCTTAAGAATTAACTACTATATCAAATAATTTTAATATAGTGTTAATTACGTAGAGGTCTTAGGTTCAATTCTCGTCAAAAGCGAATTTGAACCAAATTATTATGGCTTGCCCATTGTGAGGTTCAGTCCACTCTCCCACCCCCTTAGCGTAGATAATATCGTTTGTTTATAAATAAATAAAATTACGCAGTAGTCACTAATATCATGATATAGTGTTTTATATACACTATTATACATATAAGAGCATTAAATTTATAGCAACATCTTACCTCTAAAATGTTTTGAAGTAGATACTAGATATGGGAACAACGAACGAATCGGCAATTAGATTTTGGTTTTGGTTTTGTTTTCATATGGTTGAGGCTTCTTTGAGCGGCAACCATAAAGAAGAAACCCTATTAAACTATCATTTTTTTTTTAGATCTATTTATTTATACAACGATTACAATATGTATAGACTAAGAGGGTGGGTGAATTAATTGGTTGCGAACTCATCATTCTCGAGATTTGAATACAAGACCTCTCACTTACAAGTAAAGAGAAATATTATTAGATCGTAGTAATTGATTTAGTTGGACTTGGGCCTCCAAAATACGTACTATACAATAGTCGAGCTCAAATAACCAAGCCACGCTCAAGCCTACCTCGAGCTGTCTCGTAATTTCTTTTGAGATGTTCACAAGTTTTACGAGTCGAACACACTAATGCTCAAGTTTGGCTTGTTTCTTGATCAAGCCAAACTAGGCTTAGCTTGGTTCTTTCGCAACTGAACTTCGACAAGCCAAACACACTAATGCTCAAGTTTGGCTTGTTTCTTAATCAAGCCAAACTAGGCTTAGCTTGGTTCCTTCACAATTGAACTTCGACAAGCCAAAGACGAGCTGAACCGTGCGAGCTTGAAATGTTTCGAGCTGATTTACAACCCTGATTATGGAGAAGTAACTGTTGTAATCTTTGAATAATTTTAGGTTTGGATACACTTTGATCTCAGTCTTTGAGTTTTTCTTTAAAGAGAGAAATAACGTGATTGATGAAACATATGGAATTTTCTTTGTTAAAACTTCACCATCATGCTCCGTTATGACAAAATTCTGGTTACGCTATATATTGTGAAACAATGCTTAGATTTGCTAACGTAGGGTTTTATATGGCCTAACAAAAGTGTTAGTAGGAGTCGAGATGTACCCAAATAATAGGAAAGTGCTCGAGTGAAAGTGCTTGACTTGTGGCTGTCGTGTCGCACATGCTTGGTTTCATGGTGGTTTGAAAAAAAAAAATGCTGCAACCAATCTCAAATAATGGAAAGAGTTTCTCCATCTTTTCTGTCAAAAGGCAAAGTACTGATAATTGAAGGGCATACAACATGAGGCTGTATTTTCATTGGAGTAATTTTTAGTTTAATATTATCCTGAATAAGAAATACAAGAATAAAGAATATACATGATATATCAGGTTTTTAAGAAAACAATTAATTTATAGTTATGGTTTAAGGCTTCGGGTTTAGGGCATTGTGATCAACAATCTCAGGACGTTGGTTTTTCTGATCTTGTTCTTGTATATACTATTTCCATCACATCACTCAGGTACTCGTCTGTTATTTTCTTATTTTAGATTAATTGTAAAAAAAAAAGAATCAAATGACAAAAGCAGAGAGAAATATAATGCGAGAGCGAAAATTACTGACTAATATAGCATATTAAACATGTTGATATAGTAAATCTCAATAGAAAGTATGACACATGACCAAAATACAAGCAAAATTATTTATTTTCAAATTGTATACACAATAGTTAATTTATAGAATGCATGGATAACAGAGAAACCAAATAAACAAGAAAACATATAATGCATGAATAACTTTTCAATTACCTTGCACCTAATTCACGAAAAATATTTGTCCAAACACGATATAAAAGGCAAACTTCAACTTAGTCAAGCTGGTTAAAGCAATAAGTTATATATTTCCTCACCTGAGTTTGAATTAAATTTATTTAGTATAAACTACCACTTTTGTCTCTATACAAAAGAATGCATTAACCATCAAAATACATATAATCTTCCAAATTAATCAAGACCTTTAAATATTTCGTTCTTTCTTAACTAGTAGTTTCAAATGTGAATGTGATCGCGTTTAGTTTGAAAATGTTCAAAAAGAAGGGAATAACTTAATCAAAATCTATTTTTTAAACCTTTAATATTTGTAATAAATTAAAAGTTAAGATATCCAGAAAAGATTAAAAAGTGTTAGAAGGATCACAAGAAACAAATCACTTTCTAATGCGTTTTTTAGTTTGGCTGTCTCAATCCGTTTTCAGAAACAACCAACCTTCACCCTTTGGGTCCCATTCAAAGGGCCAGGTGGCAACTCTCTTAAGTTTATCAGGGTATACAATGTAATGAGGTGGCTCAAAATATAAACACAAATTTCGGATCCCAAATCACGATTGTCCCCATCGCATGAGACATGGATTGCCTATGTGGGGTTCTCCTTTTGCTCTAATAATTTTAGGTCCAAGTTTAGTTTAGTTTAATTATAATTAGGATTTAAGATGGTATACTATATGATTAGGGAAATAAAGGGATCCGAGGGCTAATGCAAATGCAGGGTAGAACACTGATCAGCATCCATGTTACGTAGATTGTAATTAAATCTACAAGTGTCATAACATTCTCTTTTGACTAGCTAGGGTTTGTTTAGAAGTACTCTTGATAACAACAATATGCTCTAAGTATTCAAATAAACTATGGCTGTATTTTAGTTTAATCGTCTTTCTTAAGGTTGGAAGAGATTTTAAGTTAATTCGACATCCCTAATTGATAAAAGAAAAATAATAAATATTTCCTCGTGAATCGGTAGAACTGTTTCTATGTTTAGCCCCCCAATAAAAATTAGTAAATGTTGTCCATACAAGAAATGTTTGAATTTTTAATGAAGGTACGTTTTTATGATAAAAATGTTACAGAAAAAAAATGTTATGTCATGTGTGTGCCGGTCGTCTAGTAAGTTGTTGACATTGTGTTACATTGGTTAGAACCCAACACTTTATTTACTAGAATATTAGAGCACATACATTTGGTGACGAAAATTTATACAAATTAAGAGTAGATATCCCATCTAATGACTTTAGTGTATTCTAATTCTCATTTCACCCTTCTTGGAATCACTTGTTGCTGGGAATTGTATATAAAAATAGATTATAGCTTTGCACGGAAGCACACACCTATATACATGATATGAGGTTGGAGTTTAATTTTCCTGAAGGGGATACCTCACCAGTTCACCTACAGGATATAAGATGCCGTGGGTGAAGAAGATTAAAGTTCCTAAATTCATATTTCATGCTCAATTTTTGCTTAAAAAGTAGTCCAGCTCAGGGTTATGATGTCCTAATCACCTTATATTTTACAACCTAGAGAGTTATAGGGAATGGGGATAGCTTCAATTCCCTCCCTCCAGTACTAAATGAATATACAAATTAGTAATTGGAAATTAATATAAATGTTAATTAAGTTATCCTCTTAAGGAAATATTTGAATTAATATAACCTAATAGTTGTCACTTATCACATGACCAATAAATTGACACATGTATGTCAATTTTTCCTTAGCAAGCTATGCAAATTGCTAGTGGTTCCTAAATTGTAATGCAAGTAATTAAGAGTATTGATTTGTACACCTAAGATTCTGTGTTCAAGTTTTTCCTCCCACGATATTAATTGTAAGTTTTAATTCAAGAACTTTTTTTTGTAAAAACTAGAGACTGATGTGAGTAGATAAAATGAATGTACACACTTAACCAGCGGTCTAGGCCTTGATGGCATATTACCAAATATGTTAGTTTCCAAAAATTTTGGTAAAAAACCACATATGGAAAAAGAATAATCTCATTGTTTTCTTGGGAAAATATTTTTTTAAGGATGATCTTCATATAAAAATTAAGAAATATAACGATTCTGATTATAAAATTTGTATAGTTAAGATACATTATTCACAAAGAGAGAATGCAAATATTATCCAAATAATCTTCTCTGCCTTCATTTTGGTTGTCTTTGAACAAAGAGCCCCCTCCCTTGACTTGGCTTCCCGAGCAGTTCAGGTTTGAAACCAACGTGGTTTCAAAGCCACGTAGAAATCGCAGAAGTGTCTTCTCCCCAAACCCTCTACAGAAACTCCTCTTTCTCTCCCCTATTTCTAGTTTTTCCTTTTCAAAAGTTAAACCCTCTCTCCTCCCGTCAAAAACCAAAACCACTACACACCTCCTACCTTTCCTAATTGTCCAAATTTTCTTAACATGCTGTCTTTCCTCATCAGCTTCATCCTTCTCTTTACGACCACCACCAATGCCGCCATCACTACTTCAGAACGACTCAGGGAAGCGCTCGCCACCGCAACCACTCAACGATTCAAGGAAGCACCGAAATTCTACAACTCCCCGAGCTGCCCCGACCTCAACAACCACGAGCACACAGCGGTGCCCATGTGCTCGGATGAGGCGGACCACGTGGCAATGACCCTCGACGCCGCTTACCTCCGTGGCTCAATGGCCGCCATTCTCTCAGTCCTCCAGCACTCCTCCTGCCCGGAAAATGTCATCTTCCACTTCGTCTCCTCCTCCTCCACCTCCAACTCCCAACTCCTCCAGCAAATTATCGAGACGTCATTTCCCTACTTGAAATTCCGAGTCTACCCCTTCGACGACTCTGCCGTGGCGGGGCTCATATCGACGTCGATCCGCTCCGCCCTCGACTGCCCGCTCAACTACGCCCGCAACTACCTCGCTAACATCCTTCCCACATGTGTCCGCCGAGTCGTCTACCTCGACTCCGACCTCATCCTCGTTGACGACATTTCCAAGCTGGCGTCCACCGTGCTGGGCCCCACACAAGTCCTCGCTGCGCCGGAGTACTGCAACGCCAACTTCTCCTCCTACTTTACGCCTGCGTTTTGGTCCAACCCGACGCTCTCCCTCACCTTCGAGAACCGCAAGGCCTGCTACTTCAACACCGGCGTCATGGTCATCGACTTGGACAAGTGGAGATCCGGTGGGTACACGGAACAGATCGTGGAGTGGATGGAGCTACAGAAGCGGATGCGGATCTACGAGCTCGGGTCCCTGCCGCCATTCCTATTGGTTTTCGCCGGAAAAATCGCCGCAGTCGACCACCGATGGAACCAGCACGGACTGGGCGGAGATAACTTTCGTGGGTTGTGTCGGGATTTGCATCCGGGTCCGGTGAGCTTGCTGCATTGGAGCGGGAAGGGGAAGCCGTGGGTGAGACTGGACGCCAACCGACCGTGCCCATTGGATGCTCTGTGGGCCCCATATGATCTGTTACAGACACCCTTCGCGCTGGAGTCTTGATTAAATTAGACAAATAATCATCAAATTATCTAATTCATTACTACACAGTTAATTTCTTTATAATAAAGAAAAACAAATATATATTTTCTTGTTGTTTTTTTTCTTTTGTCCATGGAAAATTTCAGGTATGAGAGAGCAAACTATACTGATCCATACTCAGGCTTCTGGACTCTCTACCCTCTCGATCGAGGTTTTTGTTGTACATTATACAAAGACAATCAATAGAGTTTAATTTTACCATCGTGTTTTTCTTTTTGTTATATTGGAAAGAATCGAATCATAAACTATCTTAACTTTATAATCATATTTGTATTTTAGTTTTACAGATCTTGATGTGAATTACGTTTATATGCAGTGTGGTTGCCACTTTACCAAACATTTTTCGTTTATCAACTTATTACGTATTGAGTTCAACTCCTATTTATTCTTTTTAATATTAGTATAGTTTAAAATAGAAATATTGCTTATATTAAAAAAATTGTTATTAATATTTCAAATCCTATGCACTTTAAAAAAGTAAAAATACAACGTGAAAAAGCACATTAAAAGTGTAGATTGACAACATCTCTTACTTCTTTTTGTTTCCTTTCCGTAAATTGATTTTATTGTAAAGAAAAAAACAAATAAAACTACGACTAAAAGTTACACTATCATGCAAGAACAAACATCAGCTTCAGCACCTAGTTACTAAATCCAACTTCCACGTGGCAGTTAATTTACCAAATCTTCTTCCTTTTTTTAATTTTTTTTCTAATTTTTTAAATTTTTTAGAAAGGAGACGATAGGATTTCATTAAGGAAAAGACTTGATTATTGAAGAATTTAGCAGCAGGTCCTGCTTACACCCAATTTCGGCTGGACACGTGTCCAAGTTTTGATAAAAATAATCAAAACTTGGATACGTGTCTAGCCTGAATTGGATGTAAGCAGGACATGCTGCTGAATTCTTCAGCAGCCAAGTCCAGTTCTTTCATTGATGAAAGCGAAAAAGTACAAAAACCAAATTACATGATGTTAACTTCCTCAATCAATAGGTCTACAATAAGAGTAAAAAGATCCACACACTAGTAACAAGGATTTCTAATATGCAAACTATAGTGAGCTAAGTTGTGTGTCACACCACTAGCATATCGGCGAACATGAATAACGTAATTTCAGTGATTGTAGAGAGGTAGGCTTTGGTGTCTTCAACGATTTGGTCTATCCTAGATCAATTTGGTTGCGGGTCCAGAGGAATCGCGAATGATGATCCCAGCCCCCCTACCCCAACATTTCGCTTAGTGTCCCATGCACCATCAACATTCATCTTCTGGCAGCCAGAGGGCAGCGTTCTCCATTTATGGGTGATGGTGTTGCGGGACCGAGATTTGGGTATGAAATTGATCTTTTATAAACTCATGCTAGCATAAAAGAGATCTTGAAACCAAGACATTTGGAGAACACTCTTCCCTGTCCATAAGTTTGGAGTTCATCTTTCTCGGTACTGGTTTGGTACTAAGGTGCTTTCATAAAAAATGGATATAAAAAAAAGCTGAGCTCAAAAGGTGTTTGGTAAACACTTAAAAACAGCTTATTTTCATAGTTTTGGGTGAAAAAAGCTGAAAACGTGAAACAACAAAAATGAGCTTATTCTCACATCATAATAAAAATATTTTTTTCAGTATACCAAATCAGCCCTCCATATCGCCCAACAAATCATCTTAAAACCATCAAACTGGGCTGGGACATATGCTCTGAAATCTCCATTACCCAAGCTCTCATTGATAGTGATGCTGCGAAGCTCGGGGGAACACGGATAACCAAGCACATTTAACATAATGACATTCTTTCAAGAGTCTCATCATTTGGATTGCGGAAGACACACGAATGAGCAATTTCAATGCGATGCTTTCGGAGATTGGATCTTATGGAGATAAAGTCGTGGCATAGCCTCCACATTCCTACTTTTACTTTCGGAGGGATCAATGCCTTCCAAACCTTAGACCAAAGACCAGTAAAAGAGTTGGCAGAGGAAGATGAAGCTCCACCGATGGTTGGTTGGATCCACTCCCTAGCCACATGGTATGCGTTTTTTTTTTAACTGTAAATACACTCTTTTTGTTAGGAGGTCAGATCGAGCAATCATCAGGTTGTATAAGGCTAAGGGGAATTGAGCGAATCGAATCAACTTCAACTGGAGAGAGGAGAGACCGAAGAAAATTATATTCCAATTAAGTCCGACATTTTTGACCAATGTTAGATCATGGCTTGCTGGCCTTGAAGTAAAGATGTGGAATGATGAAGGCAAATTTCAAATGATTGCTTGCTTTCTTTTGAACATCTTGTGCTTGGCTATTGCTTCAAGGGTCTGACCACTATTTTTAAGTACTAATCGAATTAAAGCTCAAGATTTGACTAATTACATGTGTTTAGTTAATTAATAACATCTTTTAATTAGTATTGTTCTTCCAAACTTCTTAATATTGTGATTGAGTTCCGTTTGAGACTAGTGGGAAGTTTTGGTGAATGAAAAGGCTTCCATAAACTATTGGTTGAAGGAAAAGTACGGCTAAACTATAAACCAAATGTTGGTCAATTATTTGTTGTTATGTCATATGTTTTGGTCCTGAAAATTCAAGATGAGATTGGTGAGGTCATGCTTACATTTTTTCCTTTTGGTAAAAAAATGCTTTGCATCCTTTCAAAGTTTCAACTCCTCACTTCAAAATTAGACATTGCTTCATATGTGTGCCATTTTTTTACAAAAAAGGATAGCGATTTTAAAAATAACGGTTGTCACAAGGGTATATTTTTTAGTGATCAAATTATTGATCTGGAGATAATTTGCATCACATGGGTACATAGTCTACAATAACATTTAAAACAAAGTATTGATGCCCTTTATCGAACGATGTTTCTACGTCCACGCATAAAGCGGTATTATGACGTTTACAATGTAAAAAACAACGTTATATAATAATAAGAAGTCATTTTGTGTTGCAAACTATGACTCTACCCATATATTATGTAATTTTGAACTGTAAATTTTGACAAATACAATGTAACTTTATCCTTCTTGTAATTTAGACGCCTGATGTTGACATTGGTGTTGTAATGCCATTAAACATGAAGGTAATAAGTATAAAAGTGAATAACGATGATGGGTAATCCAATAATGTTTACTAATAATAAGTCTATAATGTAACAAGACGTTCATGATTTAACAATTAACGTTGGTAGTGTAATAAACAATATCATTATATAATCTAAATAATAACATTGGACAATAAACTTTGATGATTGTAATGTAACTTAGTTAAAACAAAGAGTACCAGTACCCTCCTTTCTATAAAAGGTATCTTGGAATCGTGTACGTAAATAAGTTACACGAACGTCACAGCTAACATACCTTTCATATGAACTGCACGTGTAGAATTCGAAGCAAGTTACTTTTGGTGGGTGCATAGATAAAGGAAATGATTTCTTTCAAGGGCGCATAAATCATTTTTCATTTATTTTCCACTGCTCTTCTCGTTAATTAATTTCACTAGATAGAGTGACCAAACATACATTTCAACCCTTTTACCATATATAAATATATATATATATATATATATATATATATATATATATATGTTAACGTAAAATACAGTTTAGTAAAGAACAATCAATCTTCACGTTATGAAAAAAAAAAAAAATATCAGTCTTTATACTTTTCAACCCTTTTAGTCCATTTCGAACTAAAAAGCTTAAAACATATATAGTCCGTCCAAAATTATAGTTTTGTAAAAAAATATTTTTAAATGAACAATGTTAGGTCAAATTCATATATCATCTTCAACCGAAGGGACTAAATATAGACCCCTCAATAATTTATTAACCTTAACTTTATATTTTAAATTTATTGGTTAATTTAATTAAACTACCATTGGATGCTCTCAAATCTAGCTGTTGAATTTGAATTAATTATTACAACTGATGAGTTAGGCCTTAGAAAAGGGGCTAAGAGAAGTGCTACATTTGGCTAGCCTGATGCCCATTTGGCCAAATAATAGCCTAATAGGCTCCACATAATGCAAATCAGGTCATTTTTGGCTTTTGGACCTTTAGCCATCTCCATTGGAGATGGTCTTAGCATATATAACTCCATCACGAGAAGATCCGCAGCTGCCCATTGAAATACCAAAAAGAGCTCAATATAGGAGTTGTAACACACCCTCATGCAAATATATCAACTATTATGCAGGATTACCCTTCCTGGGATTTGGCCGCAAATTTCATTTAGCAATGGCTTCGGTCTTAACATGTATAAAAATAAGAAAATCAACTATAGTGTGGCTTTATAGGATTTACCTACCGACAACACGGGATTATCCTTCGTGATACTTACCAGCAAAAACTTTATTTAACAATGGCCTCAACTTTCACACTTACAAAATTAAAAAAAATCAAATCAACTAACTATAGTGTGGTTTCGACTTAACTATATATAATGTGGCTTCATGAGATTTGCCTACTCACAACACCGGATTACCCTTCATAGGATTTACTGTCAACAACTTCTCCAAAACTCATCTTTTTAAGAAAAAAATAACCGGACTTACAACAAATACATGAAGCCACATTATATTGAGAAAATTCAAAGAACAATGAAGAATTGAAAAACCTGAAGAACTAGAGAGAGAAACTGAGGTGAAAAATAAAGAAAAATGAATGTGCTTTTTTGTATTGATTGAATGATTGTTCATTACAATAGTTAGCTCATAAGCTATTTATACAAACAAACTATTTAACCACTTTTAACTATACTAATCCAATGCAAAAGATAATACCACATGTTACTAAATCAAACTCATCACATAGTGACCGTCACTTAATATGGCAGATTAATATGAATTCGGAGGGTTATTTTTGTATATTATGAATTATATTGTCAATTGTCAAGTGAATTTAGTCAAACCCTAGATTCAGTAATCTTAACCAAACAGTGAATGGTCTAACAAAAGATGGAGGAATCGTACTTTATATATGCATTTGGAACATGAAAACACAGACCACGAAACTACCAGACCCCATCAGACTACGTATGTACTGAGCTATTGGATCGACTTGAATTTAAACAAATATGAATCCTCCCACAAATTACCTTGAACATTGTTTAGTACAAATAATGTTAGTGTTACTAGCTACTTCAACTAGCATAAGGACTGGTAGTTGTTTGCTTTAAAAAACATCATGTAATTATCATATTCCAATTCACCCTTTCTATTAAAAAAAATGGTAGCTAAATGGCTAAGAGATATTCGTAAGGATTCTCTTTGATTAAGCCAAGTTATCCGTGAAAAACCCAGTTTGGCCCCTTCCCACATTACGGCAAGTCATAGTTGAACATACATACATGAATGATTTGTTGAAGAAACTCACGTGTCAAATTGTGATTACAGACAATACGAATGAAAAAATGATTACTTTCGAAAAAAGATGTCAAGTATGTAATATCCATTTAAACAACAGAGATTCAAAAAAGAAGAAATTCTGTCATATAAGTGTGTACAAAGAAAAACTTTTGAATTGCACCTTTTATTTTCGAGGTTGAAATTGCATCTCCGTAGCTCAGAAGCATATAAATACAGATGTAAAATTTCATTAAGGTCTGACAATTGGATGCTGTCTCTTTTTTTGTTTCTTTGATCCGCAATCTAGGCACTCATTTTCTGTTTTATGCCAACCATTATCCAACCCAAAAGGCTTTGAACATGTTTATATTTATATATACTTATGGGCTTGATGAGTTTATGAAAGGTTGCCCCTCTAATCTTGTTTCAACAAGGCTCTGAATATCAGGCCCAAAAATTAACCTTTGCAAAATTAAATTTTTAGACTTGGTAGCATATAGAGCTCATGAAATCCCTAGTGAATGCTCGAGGCGAAATTTTTGTGAAATAGAGTTTACCTAACAATCACATTTCTTTTGGGACATTAGAAATGACTATCTCATGCCATATGTGTATTTATATAAAAGTAAAATACAAGAAAACTACTTCATGTCTAATCAACTAAATGCTAAAATCTATTTCATCTATTAAGCTCTAATAAACTAACTGTTTTCAAACTAGTTTTATCACTATAAATGTTAGTGCATTTGTTACTTAAGTTTCTTCTGTCTATGACATACTTTTACTTTGTAAATATTGGAGGAAACTAAATGACTAATTTCCTGTGCCATCAAATTTGGTCACAAGTACAAGCATGTCTTCTTATCCATTCTCGTTAGATGATTCGTCTGCAAGTCAAAGTCGTTCTCCTTCTCCATTTTTTACAGATGATTCACTTGCAAGTAGAAGTTCGTCTTCGTATCCATCCTCACCATCAAGTTCTCCTTCTGGACTGATGTCACCCCTTGCTTTGACAATTAAACTTATTACTCACAAACTAAAGAAATTATGGACCCTACTTGGTGACTAGTGACTAGTGACTACCATAAATGGATGGGAATCCCATAGTTTGGACCTAACTTTATGGGAATCCCATAGTTTGGACCTAAATTGATAGGAATAATTCGAACAAATTTTAAAACTAAGTTTTACTATAGATTCGGACATAGTCTAAAGTGGTATTTTAGTGCTTATCATTTCTTGGTACAACTGCAATTATAAAGAGAAGCAAATATATATAGAAATGTAACACAGCTTAATATTACAAATGTAAACAAAGTGTTTGAAGGTGCAAAACAATTGGATGGGCAACTCCATTAAAAAAATGGTTATAATTAAAATATTTTACACCAAATATTTACCAAGTTAACGGAAAAAAAATCTGACAATATGTGGTGGAGACCCTTTCAGGTATGAAAATAAAGATATTGATTTTTTAACCAGAGCTAATCGCCCGCTGATGTTTTCTGGACCACCAGACTAACAAACAACATAACTGGGGCACAAAGAGAGTATCAATTTTGACTAGGTTAACACACCGATGCTCTCTTTTTTGTTTCCTTGATCAGTAGTCTAGGCTCTCATTCACTGTTTTATGCTATCCATGACCCAACCCTAGGCGGAGAACATGTTTATATTTACAATTATACTCATGGCCTTGATGCGTTTATGGAAGGTTGCCCCTCTAGTCTTGTTTCAACAAGGCTCTGAATGTCGGACCCAAAAGTTTTACTTTGCAAAACAAATTTCTAGACTTGGTATGCAAGCAAACATCGAGGTCACGAAATCCTTGGTGAAAGATAGAGGCAAAAGTTTTGTGAAACAGAGTTTAGCTAACAATCGCATTTCTTTTGCAACATTAGAAATGAATATTTCATGCCGTATAGATTTTAACTTTTCTTGTAAAATTGAAATGTAAGTAAGATACAATAAAACTACTCCATGTCAATTAACTATATGCTAAAATCTATTTCATGTCTTAGATCTTGAAAAATTATATTCACACACCCCAAATTACTTCTTTCACACCCTTTTAATTTTTTTATATTTTCTACATACCACTAACACTTGATAGAAAAATATTAAAAAATTAAAAAGAGGTGGGAGATCTTAATGCATTTGTAGAATTTCCTCTCCCAACTCGTTGTTACTTAAAGTTTACTCTCTGTGTTACATACTTACGTAAATATTGGAAGAAATTAAAGGGTTACTATTCTGTACTCACCAGAAAATTTGGTCGCAAGCCCAAGCATATCTTTTTCTGCATCCTCATCGGATGATTATGTTGTAATTCCAAACAAATCTCCTTCTCCATCCTGGGCAGATGATTCGCGTCCAAGTTCGCCTCCATATCCATCCTCACCAACAAATTCTCCTTCTGA
Source organism: Pyrus communis (assembly GCF_041283825.1). Classification (NCBI taxonomy): domain Eukaryota; kingdom Viridiplantae; phylum Streptophyta; class Magnoliopsida; order Rosales; family Rosaceae; genus Pyrus; species Pyrus communis. The sequence goes on along the minus strand of NC_142566.1, from coordinate 20,302,751 downwards.
AGCGATGTCACCAAGCTCAAATCAAAGGACCAATTCATTTCTTAATCTTGTGAGGCTTGGGTTGGCTGATGTTGGTGATTTGAATTCAGCGTTTTATCTACCCTCGTTTAAATAAATCCCAATTGCAGACCAAATTTTTATTTTGGTCGTTTAAATATATTATTGCTACAGATTGAAGTCAATTTATTTATACTAATGGTTGAATTGATTTTATCGAGAATGATTATATAAATTTGTGGAATGTTTCATTAATTCTAGGCTGTTACCGTGGTTCTAGTTACATATATGCCAAGATTATTCATATTACACGTATATAATTTTTATTATGAGCAAATTTTTTAACCTGTTTAAGGCCTCCCTCACTCCCGAAAAAATCAATCATACAAACACAACAAAATGCAAATGAATGAAATATGAACAGGACCGTAAACCTCGAGTACCGGCGCAACTAGTTTCTTCAATATAAGAGAATAAGCATCTCTTACTTCAAGCATTAAAAGTTTGGGACTGCCAAGAACAAAAAGAGCAAAAACAACTTAAATTGGTCACTGAAAATGATATTTTTCTTTTTCCAACTCTTAAAACCTCTGCAACATTGATTCTTGAAGGTTAATATATATATTTCAATATTCTATGAAAATAGTTTTCCAGTTTTAAATTATGCCTAAAGGCAAAAGTAATACGAAGGGAGCCCAAACTCCGCAGAGAGAGGAGTCCAGGGTTTACCTTGTACAGTGAAGAAGCAGAGTGATGAGAATTTTCTTGTACTAACCAAATGAATTCAGTACCTAGTTTAAGTTAATATTGAAGCTTAATATACTAGCTCATAGAACTAAAATATTAAATCTAATTGTCATTCAGAATTTTAGTAATTTTCAATTTAACACAAAGTAATTTTGATCTCTACTACGCTAATAGTTAAGAAATATAGTCACCCAAATACGTAGGCAACTGACACGAACACTGCTCATATACCAAGGCATAAATTACAAAAGAGAAAAATCCAGTCCCTAGTAAAGCTAGAGGTACATAGTCACGTCCAATTATTGAAATCGACAAAAACAAAAATAGGATATAAAGTTGAGCCGCTATTACAGCACAATTATATACGTCCATTCGTGATATACCTGCCAAACATATTAGACTTACTATCTTTCCTATTGTCAAATATCTCATAAGATCACCTTGGAAAGAAAGAAATTAGGTGATGAAAATGACTTTCCATGGTAAATAAATTAAAGAGCAATCATCAATGTAAGACTATAGCCACAAAAACTTGCACTATATTATTACTATCAACGATGGATAAGGCTTCAAGTCAAACTTGCTTCATCATATCGCAAGATCAAACTTGCTTCAAGTGCACCAAATTCAAGTAGTGCTTGAACTTAGTTGTATTAATCACCTTTGTCAACACGTTGGCTGGATTATCTTCTGTATCAACCTTTTTTAGACGAATCTCACCTTCAGCTACCACTTCTCTCACAAAATGATATTGTACATCAATATGCTTAGTCCTAGCATGATGTACCTGATATCTGGCCAAATAAATGGCACTTTGGCTATCACAATATACATCCAACTTGTGTTGTTCTACACCTAAATCTCCTAACAACCCCAGAGTCCACATTGCTTCTTTGATAGCTTTAGCGATCACCATGTATTATGCTTCTATGGTTGATAGTGCCACCGTTGGTTGTAATATTGATCTCTAGCATATAAGACCCTTTGCCATAGTAAACACATACACAGTCATCGATATTATCTTGTCTAAGTCTCCAGCAAAGTCTGGGTCCACACATTCAACGTTGAGAACTTATCAATTCCTTCATCACATCTTTCAAAACAAATTAATTTGTCCCTCATTCCATGTAAATACCTTAGTATCCACTCAGCAGCATTTCAATGCTCTCTTCCAGGATTATACATGAATTTACTAACAATTCCAGCTGCGTGTGGTATATCAGGACGAGTACACACCATAGCATACATTAATCCTCTAACTAAATTAGCATATGGAATACCATCCATCTTCATCTTTTCTTCATTAGTTTTGGGACATTGTTGACTGCTCAACTTGAAGTGAGCCCCTAATGGAGTTCGTACAGGCTTAGTGTCTTTTGTTACTCCAAACTTTTGTAACAACTTCTCAAGATATTGCTTCTGAGACAAACGCACCAAACATTTTTGTCTATCCCTTGCGATCTCCATTCCCAATATTTTCTTGGCTTCACCGAGATCCCTCATTTCGAACTCCCTTCTCATTTGCTCCTTCAACTTTTCTATCTCTGAAATATTGCTTGAGGCTATGAGCATGTCATTCACATAGATTAACAAGTACATGAATGAACCATCTTTCAACTTCTTGTGATAAACACAATGATCATAGTGACTTCTTGTATAGTCTTGACCCTTCATAAACTTGTCAAATCTCAAATACCATTGCATGGGTGACTGCTTTAAACCATAAAAAGATTTTCTGAGCTTACAAACCAATCTTTCTTTGCCCTTCACTTGATACCCCTCGGGTTGTCTCATATAAATCTCTTCATTCAAATTATCATGAAAGAATGCAGTCTTCACATCAAGTTGCACCAATTCAAGGTTGAATTGTGCAACTAGGGCAAGCAATATTCGAATGGAGGAGTGCTTAACCATACGAGAAAAGATCTCATTGTAATCTATTCCCTCATTCTGAGCATATCATTTGGCGACTAGCCTAGCTTTAAATCTTACCAAGCTCTTTTCATCCACTTCATCCTTCTTTGCATAAATCCATTTGCAGCTAATTGCTTTCATTCCTCTAGGCAGCTCCACCAATTCCCAAGTCTTATTCTTGTGAAGGGAGAGCATTTCATCGTCCATTGCATCATGCCATTTACTTTATTCTTCACTATTTACTGCTTCTTCAACATTAATGGGAATTTCAGCCTCAATTACTGGCAATGCATATACCATGCAGGCCATGCAATCTTTATAACTCGCAGGTAAGGATATGTCTCTTCTTCCTTTCCTTTTGGCTATGCAATCATCTTGTATCTTTAGTTTTTCTGATGGTGTTTCTTCTTCGTGATCAGAGGTATATTCCCCTCCATTGTCACTTCTCAATATCTTAATCTTCTTTCCAGTGTTGTTCTCCACCATGTTCTTCCATTCCTGAAAGATGTCAAGAAACTCGTCCTTTCGTTTCATCATATATATCCATGATCTGCAAGAGTAGTCATCAATAAAAGATACAAACCATCTTTTTCCACCTAAAGAAGCATTCTTTGCAAGCTCCCAAACATGAGAATGAACATAGTCCAAAATCAAGCATTTTGTTTGATTAACAGGTGAGCCAAATTTCACCTTTGTTTGTTTGCCAAGAACGCAATGCTCATAGAACTCTATCTTTCCAATTTTTGCTCTTTTTAAACACCCTTGCTTGATCAATCCTTGCAATGTTTTCCTCCTGCATGTCCCAACCTCATGTGCCATAATGCAGACAAGTCACTTTTATCACTTTGCACTTCATCAACTACCATAGCCACTCCATTTTCCAAAGTCTTTCCTTGTAGAATTTGCACTTCATCAACTACCATAGCCACTCCATTTTCCAAAGTCTTTCCTTGTAGAATATAGAGTAAGCCATTCTGAGGCCCTTTCATTATGACAAGTGCTCATTTAGTAACTTTGAGCACGTTGTTATCAGAGTAAAACTTGTAGCCTTGTGACTCGAGAGTGTCTAGTGAGATCAAATCTTTCTTCAAATTTGGGACTTACCTTACACCATGCAATTCTCGAATCACATTATCATGATGCTTCCAATTCCTTGAGTTGTACATGGGTTATCATCTCCCATATAAATAGTTTCATTCATACATTTGAAGCTTGAAAACCAATGCCTTTGAGAAGTCATATGATGGGTACAACCTGTGTCGAGCACCCATTTTTTCATATAATCCACAGTGCTTGATGCAGTTAAGGTATAGACAAATTCCTTATCCTCAACTTCAACCATATTTGCTTCTAAGTCATCCTTTTTTTTTTTTAGTCTTTTCATTGATTTTAGGGTAGTCCTTCTTCCAGTGTCATTTTTCATGACATAAAACACACTCATTTTTGTCCAAGAACTTTCTATTATTTAAGACTCCTCTAGTATGAGACCTAGTATTTTTCCTGTACAAACCTTTCTTTTCTTTCGATCTCCCTCTCACCATCAAAGCTTCAGAGTTATTCCTTTCTTGCCTATCAAGGTGTCTCACCTCATGATTCATAAGAGCACTTAAGATTTCATCATACTTAATTGTCTCTCTGCCATAAATCCAAGCAGTCACGAAAGACTCATAAGATTCAGGCAATGAGTTCATTAGGATCAAGGCCTTATCTTCATCTTTGATTATCTCTTCAAGATTTTCCAGTTCAGCTAGAAGTTTGTTAAACTCTTCTAGATGGCCAATCATCTTTGTGCCTTCTTTGTACTAGAACCTGTACAACTTGTTCTTGAGATGTAGTCGATTCTCTGCACTCTTCTTCATATAATTTGTCTCTAATGCAGCCCACAATTCCTTCGCAGAAGTTATGTTCATCACACCATACTCCTGTTGCTTTCCCAAGCATAGCCAAATTGTAGAACATGCATGAGCATTCAATCTTTCTCATTCTTCTTTTTTCAACGAAAACGACATGTCTCATAACACAACAACCAAACCTTGTTGTATCAGGACATCTCGAACCTCGCATTCCACAAATCAAAGTTGGTCGTTCCATCAAATTTCTCAATTTCAAAGCTAGCACTCTGAACTGTCGTCTTGGTTCCACTAGTGCCAGACTTTTCTTCAACATCATCACCACTGGTAGAATCACTAGTCTTCGTCATTGCTTGATAGTTACAACCCACGTAAGACCACTTGTTGTAAACTAAACCAAAACCAATCAAGCAATAAACAAAACACGATGATTTTAGAGTTCCTCCAATATAGGAGTACTTCTCTAATAATAGAAGCTTTATTGATTACCAACAAGTACAAGAGAACTCACAAACACAAAGTGTTCTCAAGTATACAAATTTATGCCTCTAAAAAACTCTCACACAAAACTCTATCCCACATCCATCTATTTATACTAATAGATGTCATAGGTTTACACAAGGTCCCTAGAATATAGGAAACCAAATCCTATACTAAAACCAAATCCCAAACCAACTAGGAAACACAAATCCAAATATCTTGCATCCACGATATCCTAATCTTTGTTTGATTGTTGTTTTAGTTAGGCATGTTGATTTAATGCCAAATCCAACAAACCCTAGCGATAATAGGGAGATGGAAAGATTAATTATGGTTCTCTAGATTTGGATTTGATTTCAGCATACATGCATGCAAATGTGCTTTCAAGAAGCTACACCATTATTTGCTTCCTTGGTACATGTAGTCTTCTTCACCTCTTGTAGTCCCTTTTCTCCAGTGTTTATAGTAGATGTACTGCAAAATTATCTGTTATGCTTGTTAAGGCATATCAATAAAATCATAAGTATAGGTACTTATAGTTACCGATCATATTATTGATCACATTTTTAATCATATTTCTCACGTTTCACAAGTATAGGTACTTATAGTTACTGATCATATTATTGATCACATTTTTAATCATATTTCTCACGTTTCACTTATGTTAAAAGATATGTGAACAAAGTAATCTGTAAATCTAGTAAGTATATTAATTACTTAATGCAATGTTAGGACTATTTTAATATGGGTTATTTGTATCATGTTTACCGATCACACCTCTCACGTTTCACTTATTTTAAAAGATATATATATATATATATATATATATGTGTGTGTGTGTGTGTGTGTGTGTGTGTGTGTGTGCAGGAGGACTAGCAAAGGATACAAATAAGTCAAGTACTACGCAAACTGCAGCATCGAGCAACCATGACATGTTGGCCTTAATGTTATCCCACTCGGTGGTTCTTACAAGTATGCTGCAAATTTTGGAATATTCAAAAAATTAATTAAGAAGCATGAGAAAGTAGAGATAGGAAGATAGTGTGGTAGACACATTGTAAACTAACCTTCCCACATAAGTGACATTTGCGATCAGTGCAAAGACGAACATTAGAGGATTCAAGCCCTGTATATACATAACCAATAGTTTTAAACTGTTCGCCTATATACATGATCATATTTAATTGAATATATTAGAAAGGAATCAAAGAGTAAAGAATTACCTCCACACTTCCTCTTTTAATCTGGCCAATGTAAATCACACCGCGATTAAGTTCGGAACGTCCAAAATAAAATCGGTAAATAAGGTAAAATAAACGTTTTGATAGTGACAGAGATATGAATGAATAAAGTATAGTAATTAAGAGGATATACTTCAGCTATTCCTATTTAATTCAACGGCTAAGGATAACTCTTAAGTTAATTAGTAAAATATATACACGTACATTTAACCAAATCTGAGGGAGTCGACCACCCATGTATATACCAGCCATTAGCCAGCCCAGCCATTGACCCAAGGCACTATGCTCATCTGAGTGTTCCTGTACAGACACTAGTATCAGCTAATGACTATTTTGGAGGAAAAATGTTATTTTCTCAGATTGTTGGACAACATAACCCTGTGAATCTAGACCATTGATCATGTTTTTTTTCTTTTTGCATCAGCGGTATTAATAGATATGGTTTGCATGACAACCAATCATACCTGCAAGAGTTTCCTCCCAGTAACTCCCAGGTATACTTGTGCCAAACCCTTTGTTTGTGAAGGCAAGTTAAATGATGTTGCTAGAAATGTTCCGTAACCAACCTGGAATTATTTTACACAAAGTGGTGATTAAATCAAAATGATATAGTAGAACAAAACACTTGTTAATTAATTATGTAAAGTTTTTAAGACAACAGAACTACAAATATACGCCTAATATTCTCCCAAATCCTCGTTACTAACTGATGTGATATATAAACATAACAATTCATTATTAAACATGCACAATTTAGGCAATTTACTAAATGATCATAAGTAGGAAATTAGATTTTCGAGGCTCACGGATCTTGGGATTGGCCTAGGCTGGGTAACAGAGTTCTTGTTGGATGTAACCAGAACTGACTCGTCCTCAGAAGACGAGTCACTGTCCATTATCATTGCAGAAGGACCACTTCTAGCTGCTCTCATATAAGTTCGAAACGGCGGAGTTCCACTGCCAGCCATTGATCTTGCTGACCTGTAAAAAGTATGTGACAAGAAATTCGTTTTATCAATCAAGTTAAGAAGATACATCCTAAATATGGAACATATATATGTAGAAGTTGTAGGAGGAGGTTACATACGTGTAGTAGAACTCCCTTTTAGGAGTGGCTTTGGGTGCAGCAGTTGGTATTGGAATGCCTAAATCAGCCAACTTAGGATTCAATGGTTTTATATTCTCTTCTTCATCCTAATTACATGTTAATTAATTGATCATTAGACGCTCGTATTATCCAGCCAGCTTCAGTTAATAACAATTATTTTGAAAATAATTGATAGATTGAGAGGCCGAAAACCAAAATTGAAATGAAAATGTTGTACCTTATGTCTGGCTTTGATATTTCGGCATTTCCACCATGCATAGATGTAGTCATAGTACACACTCTGCAATACTAATACTACGGTACTTGCTGTGTAGAGCTATTAAATAAAGAAAAACAAAAGAAAATGTTACATATAATAAATTAAAGCTTATAAAACGGTATCACTAATTTAAGCTAGAATGAGTTTAAAACGTAGTGGGTTAGATAGAAAAATCATAACTAACAAAGTAATTCAGCACTTTCTTTACAAATTAAATTTATTACTCACAAAATTAAAAAAATTAATGGACCCTACTTAGTGCCAAGTGACTCCCCTAAATTGATGGGATCATAGTTTACACCTAAATTGATGGGAAAATTTTGAACAAATTTTAGATTCAAAAAACCAAGTCTTCCTAAATATTCGGACATGGGCCTAAATTATCGTGCATTTTAGTGCTTATCATTTCTTCCTACAACTGCAATTACCAAGAGAAGCAAAGATACATGGAAACATAACACAGTTTAATATTTTAAAAAAATTATATTCAGAAACGTAATACAAAGTTTTTGAAGGTGCAAAATTACCAGAGCTGTGTACAACTGGGTCGGCAACTGCATGAAAAAATAGCTATCATTAAAATATTTAACCCAGATATTTGCCAAATCCAAAAAAAAAAAAAAAAAAAAAATCTGACAATATATGGTGGAGACCCGTCATGCATGAAAATAAAGATGGTGGTTTTAACCAGAGCCAATCATGTTGATGGTTTTCTGGACCACCAGACTAACAAACGAAGAGAATAGATTTTTCAGTGTAACCGGCATACGGAGTGATACATCATGTGTCATTATATAAATGATGAGATATATGGATTAAAAAGTTAATAACTTATCAAATAAAACTTCTTACCATTTACATAAAAATACATATACATGGTGTACACCGTAAAAAATTTCTCCGCAATGAAAAAGTCAATAGCAATATTGACTGGGGTTAACTCACCGTTGCTGGTTCCAGAAAACAACCCAACAAATTAAACACATCCCTGCATGAAACCCAAAAAATAATTAATTAATTAATTAACTTTCAATAACATTACACAACTTTAAAACCTTTTTTTTCTATTCAGGGACGAAGGAGAATATTCGAGAGCTGAGAAGACAAATATTACTAGACTTCTTAGTTTAATCGTGGGTCAGAAAACTAACCCGGCGACCCAGGTGCAGAGGAAGGCGAGGGAAACACCGTGGCTGGACTTGGTGTGAAAGTTTGTGATGATTTGAGGAATTTCAGCCACACCCCAACACACTAAGCTGATCAGACCCAGAGCAAACGAGATGTCATCGCTTAGGTTGCAAAGGCAGTCCTTGAAATATTTCTGAACCCAACGCACACAGGGTTTATTCTCCGCCACACAATAAGAGAGCGGCATTCTCTCCGGACGCCCCTGAGTGGCAGCTGAGTTCTGTTTTGTTGGTGGTTTTGCAATTGGCAGAGCTGATGATGGTGGTTTTAAGAGAGGGAGAGACGGGGGAGAGAGAGAGGCGGCAATACTTATAAAGTGAATAACACAACAGAAGGCAGCATATTACAGAGGAAGTGAGGACTTAATTATAAGTTATATAGAAGCCTAAAGTATCTCCGAAGTCTTCCTTTTTTAGGTCAAAATGTAATTATGTAAAATAGGGCAACGCTAGACATGTGGTGTGCCTAGTTTTTAGCCTGATGTACTCAGAAGTGTATGTGTCTGTTTGTTGGAGCAAAAGAATAAACTTGGTACACAAGCTGGGGTGTGTGCGGTGGTGAGCATATTCTATAATACCATGATGCTTTTTTTATTTCCATAGGAAAATAATATCGATAAAACAGATCCTCTGAGGTCTGAAAAGTTCATACTGGTTAAGTGTACAAGCGTTTCTTTAAAGTGAGTAGTTGAAATGGACAAAACCATTACGCAAAAGTGTTTTTGAAAAAGGCTCGAATACTTCTTTATGCTTCTAGCGCTTAGACTAAAATGTTTTCATTAGAAATTTTTATTAAAAACAAAATTTTTTAAGCAATTTGTGGAAAAGTAGCAAACTGCTTCTTAAAAAAAAAGATACTAGATGCTAGTCAGGTTGTGGACTAGAACCTAATGCTTAGGTGAATAGGCGGGAGTCTAGGTGGATTAGGTAAATTTAAGTATATTTATTATATATCATGTAATAAGTGCTTACTTATACTAAAAAAATTGGGATAAATAACTTGCCAAATATATAGATTATAAAGTATTAGAACATAATAAAACATAGGTAACAAGCATATAATGTGTGTTCACCTAAGTATTTAATAAGTCTCTTACAATTTATAGAAAAATAAAATACAAAATAAAAGTGTCTAAGTGAGAGTCGCGATCTTGGTGGGTTTAGGCGGGCTAGGCAGGCACCTAGACCGTTCTTAATTTCAAACGTCAAGGGATTAATCAGGACGATGGTCAGTCGCCAAGCGCTTAGGCGGGACCTAAGCGACGCTAGACGTGTATTTATTTTAAAACAATGCTTGTATAAAGCTTTCGAGTGCAGTTTTTAATTAAAAATTTTCAATCAAACATAATTATAAGTGTTTTTGGTAATATGAAAATATTTTCAATTACTTTACAAGCACTTTCAAATAGATCTGACTACTCCTAAATATAAAAATAACATACTTGGGAATTTAGAAATTTGAATGCAAGAAAATGTGGAATTAAAATTTTAACTAGAGAAGTCATTTCCTCAACTGTTAAATTTTGTTTCTCTCTGGTGAATATGATCTCATTTTTCCCAAAAGAAATTAAACATCTTTGAATATATTATAATCAAACAACAACAACAATAACAAAAGGTTACAACAATCTTAAAATTAAACTGCCTTTAAAAATATAAATTTAGAAATCCCTCGATGCGAATCTTTATTTCAGATGCCTCCCCTCATGCTTGCATGGTTTTCCTATAAACCGACATGAATTGGCGGTCGAGCTAACTCAGCACCAAAAATGGTTTAAAAATGCACGATAGGTCCAAAATGTCAAGGACATGTCAACATCCTCTTTTTCGTGTCACCGCTTACAGGTCTTTATGATAATTTATTTTATTTATCAATTGCAACTATTTAGCATCTCTCTTTGATGATAACAACTCTCTTTGATGATAACCTTGCTTGCTTTTTATATTGAACAGAACTTGGTTGCTGAAAAATCAGCAACCGTTTCTGTTGTTGATAAATCATAGATGAATATGTGTTTAATTTATAATTAAAAAATTAATTATTTGGACACTATCTATTTGTGATTTGTTTGTAGCAGCTCCTGCTGCTATTTTTTCTGCAATCAAGTTCTATCTTTTTATGTTTGAGACCAAAGAGAAGAAGATATTAGACAAAAGAAAAGGATCCTCGCTGGATCATTTTCTTGGGAATCATGCGATTGTGATAATTCATCGTGCATTGTGCGGTCAGTTTTTGTTAGACATTATTTATATTTAATTTTAAATTTTAAAATGATTTATAACCGTATGATGTACAATGAACGATCACAAAATCCCTAAGATCCCTAAGAAAATAATTTGGTGAGGATCCTTTTCCTTAGAAAAAGATGTGTGGGTGTCAATCACAGTGAGAGCCGTTAAGTGGAGTGCAAAGTAGAAATGATTTTGAGAAAGAGAAATTGAATGCAAATTGGGGAATATTTTTTTTGTGAGGATCCTGAGAATTCTTAAATCGTGTTCGTTCATCGTACATCATGCGATCAATTTTTGTCCGATACTATTCATATTTAATTTTAAATAAAAGTATTTAAAATGATTTCTGATCGTACGATGCCCGATAAACGGACACGTTGTGAGAATTCTGAGGATTCCCACCAAGAGGATCCTCATTCCAAATAGGGTCCCAGCAGGATAGAAAGGAAAATGATTCTAAAATGTTTCTATGCCCCAATATACAAAGAGATTTTTCACTAGAATCAGAACACGGAGTGGTGTACTCCATGTCATTATACAAATAATGCAATATGTATGTTAAAAAGTTAATAACTTAAAAAATAAAAATTTTCACTACTTATATAAAAATACATGATATATCATCCGTGTTTTGGCTACAATGAAAAATTTCTTCAATACACAAATAAAGACTATTATTTCAAGAGCATACTTTCAAACAATGATCTAATTAATAATAAGTAATGATATTCATACCATATTTTTATATTATATTTCTATACCACCTTAGGTGACATCTGATGTGGACAGCCACATCATTTGAAAAATTTGGAAAACCCAATGAAAGGAAGGAGAAAGACTCCTCGTATACCACAATCATCATTTAATTAACTAATTTTTCTTAATTATTAATTTATTAAATAATAAACAAAATTTAAAAATCTGATTAATTCAAATGATATGGCTATCCACATCAAATATCACCTAAGGTAGTATGAAATGTGGTACAAAAACGTTGATATGAATAACATTACTCGTTAATAATAAAAATCAATAATTGTAAATGTTGCATGAAAATGATGAAAGAGACTGAGTATTTATAGAAATCAATGCATCAGTGATGCCAGATCATGTTAGAGATAAAAAATTTTAAAAATTAATTACGGGATAAGAAAACATGTCATACTTCTATCTGAACATTAAGGAAAAACATATCATATCCAATACGTACTCTAGGCGAAGAACTAACAAAACAGCTTCAAAACGACCAAACTCGCATATATGTGATGAGACGATCAAACTTGCCTAAAGCGAGACACCAAACTCGCATGTAACGAGGCCTAATAAGTCTTACTGAGTTTCTTAAATTATTACAAAACAGCTTATGAGAGAATCGTGATGCTCACAATAATAACTCGATTCCAAAATACCAACACATCAACACTAGAATAAAATAAAACCAACAATAAAAAAAAAAAACAACACAACTTCGCTCAGCAGGATCTACCCATTTTATCTATAAAGTTATCTTGTTTTTCCTCGTCTCTGTCACAAATTTCTCATATCTTTTTGCCTCTTTTATTTTTATTATTATTTTTTAAGAAACGATGTCATCTACGGAGAAGGGGATGAGTTTAGTCTTATAATGGGCTAACAATGATGTAGTTCAAATTCATTTTTAGCAAAAATCAAATTTAAGATCCTCTCACTTACAAGTAAAGAGAAATACCACTAGATCATAGTATTAAATAATATTTTATTTTTATAATAGAAAGTTGACAAAGGATTATCAAATGGATTCCAACTTGCTGATACAAGTTTATTTGAAATATTCAATTATCGCATGATCCAAAAATCATATTTGAGATGTTTACTTTTGCAATCTAAATATGCTTTAGAGACTAGCTAAGTCGTCCACTAGGATCTAATTATATTCATCATCGGCTTTCTTTTGTTTGAGCTGTGATCTTGGCATATAGCAAATTTGTGGTATCAAACAAAGATATACTTGAATGAGTCCGGATCGTCGTCTGATTCTCTTTGTGAGGATTCCGGAGATTCGTGAATCGTATCTGTTTATCGTATATCATGTAGTCATAAATTATTTTAAATATTTTTATTTAAAAATAAATATAAACAATATTTGATAAAAACTGATCGCATAATATACGATTAACAGACACAATTCATGAATTCTCAGGATCCTCATCAAAAGAATCCGGACAAAATTCTGTTGGTACTTGAATATCCTGCTAGCGCGGTCGTAGTACTCCACCTTCCTGCAAGTTGCAGATTACTTTAAAACAAAAAATTATGAATATCGCATAACGATAAATTTGGTTATGGGCATGGCAATTAAGAAAGTAACATAAATACAACTTATATCACATACAAAGGAGATGATTGGATGATGGCTTGCGAGATAGAACCGGATCGATTTTCATTATTCATCTTTGCTTCTAAATTTTCAGTACAAAAAATGTCTATAAGTAACGTGATAGCATTTATCCATCAGGAATAAACTAGCTTCTAAGTTATAATTCATACGAATGAACAAGTATTCAAATAATATCATATCATTTATTAGTTCGAATCGAAAATGAAATATTTGTTTGGTGTCCTTAACAGTATTCAAATAGACTTGTTTTTATAAAAAATTACCTAATTCTTATTACCGTTCAATTTCTACTTTCCATTCCATGAACTAATCACCAAACTAAAACTCTGCGCGTCAAAAACATTTTCTTGCTTGTAATAGCATATGACGAGTACTTTTTTGATCTGGAAACCACACATCCATACATCAGAAACATATCCATACATCAGAAGCGCATCCAAAAATGACAATCATTGTGAATTAAGGAAAAGGATCCACGCCGGATTTTTTTTATGGGGATCCTAGGGATCTTGAAATCATGATCGTTTATCGTATATCGTGCGATTGGTTTTCGTTAGTTACTATTTATATTTAATTTTAAATTTTAAATTTTGAAATAATTTATAACTGCGTAATATACGATGAACAATCATAATCACGAAATCCATATGCAGACAAATAAACTAACGCAATAATCTATATGGATTGCCCGCGTCCTCAGTAATTTATTCGAATATAGCCTCCATACTCATCCAGGTTCATCCATTTTACATTACTTGTCCTTCTTTTTGGATTTGGAACCCATCCAAATCTAAATGGTGGGGATTATAGGGATCATCATATCCTAACTGTTTATCATATATCGTACGGTCAGAAATCATTTGAATTTTTTATTTAAAATTAAATATAAATAGTACTTAACGAAAATTAACATCATTATATATGATAAACGGTTAGGATATGAGGATCCTTACGATCCCTATCATTTGGATCCAGATGGGATCCTTATCGCTTTTTTTTATATTTTCGTTTCTATTTAGAATAAAAAAAACATATCGTGTATTTAGTTTTCATTAGGTACTATTTATATTTAATTTTAAAATTTTAAAATAATTTCTAACTGTATGATATACGATAAACGATCATAATCACGAAATCTCTAATATCCTCATGAAAAAAATCCGGGGATAATCATTTTCCAAAAACCTGCACGTTGCCCTGGTCTATCTCATCAAACTTTATGACGGAGAACAGTGATGTTAAGTTCGACAAGTGTGGAATCCCTTCCGTATCAGAATTGTTTCCTTCTCCTCTTACTTTCCATTTCTGAACCGTTCATTTAATGACAAGTTAATTTAAAGCTCCAAATTATGTCATGTCACCAACAGCACCCAGCATTTTCTGCAGGCGTTCCCTCTCCCTCCTATCTGCCCTTTATGCCGCCTATGTTTCGGAACTGTTTTTATATTTGCTCTGTTATATGGCATGTTTTTGCTGTTAAGACAAAAGTAAGAGTGCTGTTGCTGAAAAATGAAATTTTATAAGCCTGGACTGCAGCAACAGAATCTGCAAATTGAAAATTACATACAAAAATATTTGTTTTGCAATAGTTCCTCAATTTTTCTTTTAGTTTAATTTAAGTTATTGACCTCTCAATATTCATTTCTTTAGCCATTAAACTTAACAATATATTGTACATTAATTTTTTTCACGAATGTTCTTTCTTTGAAATATTAGTAAAAGAAACATACAATCGAAAAAGAAAATGAAGAGAAGGAAAAAAAATTAATAAATATTAAGCAGTTGTGGATGAGAATAACCCTTTAAAGTGTTGGAAAAAAAAAAAAAAAAACTCTTTAAGGCAGATCGAAAACGACAAAAAAAGAACGGAGACGGTGCGCCACAACTTGGCCACTGATCATTGGCACGCGTATGTCAATGTCATTTCATGCTTATCCATCGATATCCTAGAGTGTGTTTGCCTGTAGAGATAAAGTACGAGTGTATTCTCGTACTCAATTGTATGTGCGTATATTGATTGAAGAATTTAATCGTAGAATGGATATATATGGGGTTAGAGTCTAAGACAGATAGGTTTGTAAAAATTTGAGATAAAGACGGCAAGCGCCCAAGGTTTTGTACAAAAAGCTGTCTATGATGAAGAAAGATGATAGTGTTTAGTCGACATCAAATAATAGGGCCGGGGGTTTAGTTAAAAAACCGACTTTGTGATTTTTCACTCAAGTGGAGCCTGCAGAGTGGCATTTACGATTTTGCTAGCTGTATATATATATGTTGTCCTCATCCATGCATGTCTCCCGCACAAAGTCTTAAGTACAAGGGTTTTAATATTTTTTTTTTTTTCCCATCCCACCTAGAAATGTAGTAGTTTTTTTTTTTTTTGAAAACTTGTAGTAGTTTTTTTTTTGGTATCTTAACTTTATTGTTATTTCAAGTTCACGAGAAAAGTGAATGCGTTATGACATGAGATATTCATTTCTCATGTTGCAGAACAAATGTGATTGTTAGGTTAACAACTCTATTTCATAAAAAATTTGCCTCGCGGGTCTAACTCAATCCCGAGTCTAAGACCGTCTAACTTATCAAAAGCATGTGCATGGACGTGCCAGCAGCAGCAATCCCATCTATGTTTGATTGCATACCAAGTCTTGAAATCAAGTTTTCAAAGTTAAATTTTTGGTCCCGACATTCATGAGAGCCTTGTTGAAAAAAGCATAGAGTGGCAACCTTCCAAATCCACAAACCTTTTCGGCTTGGATAATGGATGGCATAAGATAAGACAGTGAATGGGAAGAGATTTTTCGGTGTGACCGTCACACGAGGTGATACACTACGTGTTTTCATATAAATGGTGGCATATGTATGTTAAAAGGTTAATAACTTAAAAATTAAAATTTTTTACCACTTACATAAAAACACGTGGTGTACCATCTGTGTTCTCGTCACAACTAAATTTGCCTCGTAAATGGGAGCCTAGATTATTGATCAAGAAAACTATAAAGAGAGAACATCCAATTAACTTTGTTTTGCCCCTGATGTAATTTGTCATCTATCTTTACATGTGTTTGGACCTAGATTTACACTATCGGCCCGTGTAATCGAGACCGTTGTTTGAGCATAGTTCCAGATCGACGGATGGAAATGTAAAGATAATATTATGGTTTTATCATAATAATTATCTTTTAGTAAAGAATTGTTTTTATATAAGATAAATGGGATGCAAACTATATCTCAAGCTTTGAGACTCTTATCTGGTTAAGCAACAATTTGCGTGCAAATTAAATGTTGGTCAGATAAAGACTATGAGGAGATACATATGAGATTGAATGGGTGATTGACTGATGTCGTGCAAGAATTGGATGCCATGCGTTTGATGGAAGATGGTCTTTGAAGTATTAGATAATAAGGCATGCATGATGGGATTATATTCCATTTTATTATGCATGCATGGGACAAAGGCTACTATGGAGTTTTGGTGATGAGGTAAGAAGCCTAGGTGGGCTAAGCTTTTGATATGATGTGATAAGCCTAGGATTTGATGGTGATGGAGTTATGATAAGAAGCCTAGGTAGGCTAGGTCTTTGGTCATGATGGGATAAAACTCGATGGGTTTTTATTTGAAAAGTCAGCCACACTGATCATATTTCATTCTGCAAGTTAGAATTGTAGTCGGACTCCACAATTATCTAGCCGTGTCAAGCAAATATCAACCCTATAAATATAAGGCGCTGTGCAACGTAAAGGCTACCTCCAATTCAACACACAATTAACCTGCGCAAACCTCTCAAACATCTTGATATTTTTTATTTTCTTTTTTAGCTGACACATCTTCATTTTGGATAAACAGCACTGTGAAGGCAACCGGCGAACATCTTCAGTTTGGATAAACAACACTGTTGTCGTAGAACCAGCCGACCGAGGAACACCTTCAGTTTGGATAAACAGCACTGCGTCGAGGCCGACTGGTTACCTATCCAAGTCTCGGTTGAGAAGGGTTTCCGAATCCTTATTGGCAGAGGTCATCTTATTAGCCTTCCCGGGGAAGTAAGGTGTTACGAGTTACGAAATTTGACACATTGATTGTCGAGTGATTTTATGATTGGATACTCACAAGTGAGTTTCAGAGTTCGGCATTCTGACGGCCGAACCACATTTACCATCAAGACATACATCTCCTTTTAGTACTTGTGTCCATATAGTCTGGTGTCGATTCGACGTGCTTATACTCTCACGAATATAATCACTGTGACCGAATCCGGCGCCGACGATTCGTGAACTTCGTAGAACTAGCAGCCTTGTCTTCAAGCTCGAGAATCCAAAGGCCGAGATTTGTTCCTTCCTCGGCCACAATCGCAAGATCAAGAAATTAGCAACGCGCTCAACGCAACATCAACAAATTGTACTCCTCAGCCAGACTCGGCCGACGAGTTGGCACGCCCCGTATCAACCGAATGACGTAATTAGCTCATTAGTTACTCGGCATGCGCTCCACGTAGGCTTTGCAATTTTTAAGATCAACAACATGCTACTGAGCTATGGAGAAGTAATTCAACCGAGAATGTGCAAATCAAAAGTTCTTATATATAATGGAATTTCTTCTATTTTGAATCACATACAGTTGTTTAATTAGATATTAAATTTTTGGCATCTTTATTTGAAGGTAGCAATCATTACTGTGTAGTCACAGTTTGACATGTGAATATAATTTTGTTTTTTTGTTTTTTCATGAATTATCTTTGCACGTATCAAAATTAGAAATGAACGTGGGAAAGAGCCGAACAATAAAAAGAATCCATACGAATGATACATAGCTATCATTTTTTTTAATAACAACTAACGAACATATTCTAGTAAAGATAATATATACTTGGGTACTCACTAATGACTACTCTATACTATATGTACCTAGGTATCATCCTTGGATAATAAAACATGTACCCTATACACCTAAGTTTCATAACATATTCATTATTTTTTAAAATAATAATACATGCGTTAATATATTATTAGACAAAATTAAAAAGTAAATGCTACCTAATGAGTACTCAAGTGTTATCGTTTTAACAAATGAAAGGCAGCGAAAGTTATCTTGTTTTTACAATTAACGTACGTTGTAACTAGTAACTCTCAAACACAGAAGTTCTGTTCGAGTCATTGAAAAAAGCTGTTGCACCATCTGCAAAACGCATTTTATTGCAGGTTTTTACCTTTAAAGCTTTTGTTTTAGAGGGTTTCAGAAATACATTTCTTATTAGGTAAGGGTGCTGAAAAGGGTTGTCTATCTTTATTTAGTGTTTGGTTTTATTGCTTCACGAGGGATACAAAATCTGACTTCTTAACTAGGTATAAACTTCTTCTTCTTTAATAGAGAACTTTAACGAAAAACTCTTGTTATTGTTTATTTTAATAAAAAAAATCATATTTTTACATTAAAAAATCAATTCTGATACTATTCATTTTATACCTAATTTTATCCTTGTCATTAAAACTCAAAATTTTTAAATTTTTTTCATTAGTTTTCTTTTTTTAATATCAATAAAATTTTCTGGCATGCCCAAGTTTTTTATATAAAAAAATGTTGCAAAAGCACATCTGATGTCATAAGCTTGACAATTCTTCACGTAATATATATTTTTTGGCCTAAAATATTCGCGCAGCTTCAAACACCATTTCATCACCGTACTTTCCCTACAATTTCCTCACATTGACCGCAGCATAATTAATCAAAACTGACGCATTAACTCGCCCACAATATTTGATCAATTTCCTCCTTGACCTCGACTTCGTCTCCACCCTGGTTACGCCAATAATTTGAAACATGTAGTTTTAGCCTGGGAACCAAAAACAGAAAACCCATAAGGTAACCCTGCTGTAGTTTCTTTTGAGAACTTACTTTAATAAATATGTACTTTTGTATTGACTAAAAAAAATTTTACCTGCAGGCAGAAGAATAGAGGACTAACCGAGAGAAATCTGAAGACAAATAATAGGGAAAGTGGGTGAAAAAGAGATTGACAAGAAAAAGTTAATGAGAAAGTTGTGCGTTGCGGAATTTTAGAGTAGCCTATATTAAAATTATGTATATTATAGTGGTTTAACTAATATATACAGTGATCTTCAGTTGACAGATCCGTCTAATAAGATTTTTTGTAGGATCATTTTGCAATGAATTTTGACAGAAGGGGGTTGTATTTTTCGGATAGGAGTTTGATAGATATGATTTTTTTTTAGGGACAACCTTAAAGATATATATGATTGAATCATTGAAATACAGTGAGAATTGAACCCTACAAGAGATCTTTTATTCTCTTTTACTTTATTGAATTCAAAGACCGTAAAAACAAATTTGTGCATGGGTTAAAAAATTTTGTGTGGAAATCATTTCCCTTTGAATATTAAGCATTTGATCAAACCAATGACCTAGGTGATGTACACGTACTAATTTGAATTATCTTTATTTTTTAAACATTAAAAGAGGTTCAAGTTGGAATTCTCCAACCAGGCTAATAAGAAATGTATTAATAATGCAAATAAAACAAAGTTTACAACTTCGTGCTTCTGTTGTGGGCCAGATCCTTTTTCTAGGGATCCTAGGGATATCGTGATCGTGATTGTTCACCATGTATCGTGCGATCATAAATCATTTTAAAATTTAAATTTTAAAATTAAATATAAATAGTACCTAACGAAAATTGACCGCACGATACGATGAGCAGTTACGATCATGAGATTCCTAGGATCCTTAAGAAAAGGATATTCTGGAACACAATAACAAGAAGGTTTCCACATCAACTGTAGGGAAAGAAGGTTAAAAGTTCAAATGAAAGCTCCATCAACCTTCTTGCTTTAGACATTAAACAACACTAGTAAATTCCAAAGTTTATGTGACCAAATACCAACATAAAGCATTTTTATTGGGTTTGTGGTATAACCTGAATCATCAAAGCGGAATCCGGATACTCTTTACGAGGATCTCTAAAAACTGTAAATCATGTCTATTCATTGTGTATCGTGTGGTTAGAAATTATTTAAAATTTTTAATTTAAAATTAAATACAAACAGTACTTGACGAAAACTGACCGCAAGATGTATGATGAATCCCCGAATTCTCATAAAGAGGATCAGGAGAGGATTCTGTTGGATAAAGCATATGAGAATCATCCAAATGTTAGTGATCGTCAGGACCCCTTTGGAAGTTGCCATGCCCTTCCTCTTAGACCATCTCCAACCGAACAAGGGCTAGAAGGCTCGTTTTAGCCCTCTAGCCTTCCAAGAAATTAATATTTAAATGAATAGTGTATGGTCATATTTCTTACCATCTCAAACCGAGGGCCAAAGGGTCATAAGGATCGTTTTAACCTTGGCATAAAAAACCGTCTTCAACCGAGAGCCAAATGGCCAAACATAATTTATTATTTAAATTTAAAAACTACAACTTAAATTTAAAAACTACAACTTATATATAGAAACTACAATTTATATTTAAAAAATACAAATTAAATATAAAAACTACAACAACTTAAATTTATGTTGTATAATTTTTATGTTGTTTAATGTTATTTCATATTGTTTAATGTTGTTTCATGTTACTTAAATTAATTTAATGTTGTTTAATAGCTTAGGGAGTTATAGGAAAAATAATTTGTAAAAGTTAAAAATAAAAATAAAAAAAAATAAAAAAAAATTATGGCTAGCTGACGTCAGCTAGCTAGCCGTTGCAATTTGTCTTCTAGCCCGGCCCGGGGCTGGCTACTTTGGGTCAGAAATCATTTCAAAATTTAAATTTTAAAATTAAATATAAATAGTATCTAACAAAAATTGACCGTACGATGTACGATGAATGGTTACGATTACAAGATCCAATAGCTTAGGGAGTTATAGGAAAAAAAATTTGTAAAAGTAAAAAAAAAAAAAAAAAAAAAAATTATGGCTAGCTGACGTCAGCTAGCTAGCCGTTGCAATTTGTCTTCTAGCCCGGCCCGGGGTTGGCTACTTTGGGTCAGAAATCATTTCAAAATTTAAATTTTAAAATTAAATATAAATAGTATCTAACAAAAATTGACCGTACGATGTACGATGAATGGTTACGATTACAAGATCCCTAGGATCCTAGGAAAATGATATTGTGGAACACAATAACAAGAAGGGATCCACATCAACTGTAGGGAAAGAAGGTTAAAAGTTCAAATGAAAGCTCCATCAACCTTCTTGCTTTAGACATTAAACAACACTAGTAAATTCCAAAGTTTATGTGACCAAATACCAACATAAAGCATTTTTGTTGGGTTTTTGGTATAACTTGAATCATCAAAGCGGAATCTGGACACTCTTTACGAGGATCTTGAAAAACTGTAAATTATGTCCATTCATCGTATATTGTGCAATTAGAAATTATTGTAAATTTTTTAATTTAAAATTAAACACAAACAGTACTTGACGAAAACTGAACGCACAATGTACGATGAATCCACGAATCCTCGTAAAGAGGATCAGGAGAGGATTCTGTTGGATAAAGTGTATGGGAATCATCCAAATGTAAGTGACCGTCATGGGACCCATTAGGAAGTTGCCATGCCTTTCCTCTTAGACCATCTCGAATCGAAGGAAGGCCAGATGGCTCGTTTTAGCCCTCTGGCCCTCCAAGAAATTAATATTATAATGAACAGTGCAGGGCCATATTTCTTACCATCTCCAACTGAGGGCCAAAGGGCCATAGGGCTCGTTTTAGCCCTGTCACAAAAAAACGGTCTCCAACCGAGAGCCAAAAGCCATAGGGTCAAACATAATTTATTATTTAAATTTAAAAACTACAACAACTTAAATTTAAGAACTAAAACTTATATTTAAAAACTACAACTTAAATTTAAAAACTATAACAACTTAAATTTATGTTGTATAATTTTAATGCTGTTTAATGTTATTTAATGTTGTTTCATATTGTTTTATGTTGTTTCATGTTACTTAGTTTAATTTAATGTTGTTTAATGGCTTAGGAAGTTATAGAAAAAAAAAAAAAAGAATTTAAAAACTTTTGTGAAAAAAAAAAAAAAAAAAACGGCTAGCTGACATCAGCTAGCTAGCCGTTGCAATTTGAATTCTAGCCCAGCTCGGGGCCGGTTGGCTGGCTGCTTTGGGACGGTCGGTTGGCCCTTTAGCCCTTTTTTGTCCAGTGAGGCCCACAAGCCCTTTGGCTTGGCCTTTGGTTGAAGATGATTTTCAGGCTATTTTTGACCCTCTGAACCCTTTGGTTGGAGATGACCTCAGTACTCTCCACCTAAGAAGTCTGTGCAATCGAATTGTTTTCCTCGGCCTTGCAATTTCACTGCCCAACACTTTGTGCTCATACCAAATAAACCCTAATTTATATTCCTCTTACTATATAAGATGTGACACATTATGAATTGTATCATAGTTTCTAGCATAGAAAATACTAATTGTCTAATTTTAGGTTCTTCTTAACCTTTGTGTCTAGCTTTAGTAGCCTCATCTTGCGTTACTATATATCGTCTCCTTAATAATGAAATGCGAATTTGGAGACTTGAACCTTATGTTGAGTAAGGGTTATAATTGCCCTTCCGACCTATATAATAAGCGTCATATACAAAAGGAATTATTGGGTATAATATAAAAATTTTCATGAGAAAAATACTAACATAAGATAATGTGTACATCAGATTATAGAAGTATTTAATTGCTCTATAGTGCCTTCCCAACCAATGTTGACACGTGCAAAGATTAGTGCCACAATACAAACCTACTCTTTTTAATAAGAACAGAATAAACTATTTTTTAGTACTAATTGAAGATTAACTCCACTTACAGATCATGTTCTGATAAAAGTTGAAGTCAAACAAGGCAACTAAGAGGAAGTCAACTAGACGGTCCTTCAATCCACCCTGGGTTTTGCATAAATTATGCTAATAATTCACCATAGAAATTCGATATTAGTATCTCAAGAGGCCCACAAATTTTGCACAAATTTAAAAACTACAAATTAAATTTAAAAACTATAACAACTTAAATTTATGTTGTATAATTTTAATGTTGTTTAATGTTATTTAATATTGTTTCATATTGTTTAATGTTGTTTCATATTGTTTAATGTTGTTTAATGTTATTTAATGTTGTTTCATATTGTTTAATGTTGTTTAATGTTATTTAATGTTGTGTCATATTGTTTAATGTTGTTTCATGTTACTTAGTTTAATTTAATGTTGTTTAATGGCTTAGGAAATTATAGGAAAATAAAAAATAAAAAAAAACGGCTAGCTGACCGTTGCAATTTGAATTCTAGCTTGGCTCGGGGCTGGCTGGCTGGCTGTTTTGGGACGTTCGGTTGGCCCTTTGGCCTTTTTTTGTCCAGTGAGGTCCACAAGCCCTTTGACCTGGCCTTTGGTTGGAGATGGTTTTCGGACTATTTTTTACCATCTGGACCTTCGGTTGGAGATGACCTCAATACTCTCCACCTAAGAAGTCTGTGCAATCGAATTGTTTTCCTCGGCCCTGCAATTTTATTGCCCAACACTTTATGCTCATACGAATTAAACCCTAATTTATATTCCTCTTACTATATAAGATGTGACACGCTTAGTGAATTGTATCATAGTTTCTGGCATAGAAAATACTAATTGCCTAATTTTAGGTTCTTCTTAGCCTTTGTGTGTAGCTTTATTAGCCTAATCTTTCGTTACTGTATATCGTCTCCTTAATAATGAAATGCGAATTTGGCGACTTGAACCTTATGTTGAGTAAGGGTTATAATTGCCCTTCTGACCTATGTAATAAGCGTCATATACAAAAGGAATTATTGGGTATAATATAAAAATTTTCATGAGAAAAATACTAATAACATAAGATAATGTGCACATCAGATTAGAGAAGTATTCAATTGCTCTTTAGTGCCTTCCCAACCAATGTTGACACGTGTCAAAGATTAGTGCCACAATACAAACCTACTCTTTCTAATAAGAACAGAATAAACTATTTTTTAGTACTAATTGAAGATTAACTCCACTTACAGATCCTGTTCTGATAAAAGTTGAAGTCAAACAAGGCAACTAAGAAGAAGTCAACTAGACAGTCCTTCAATCCACGCTGGTTTTTGCATAAATTATGCTAATACTTCACCATGGAAATTCGACATTAGTATCTCAAGAGGCCCACAAATTTTGGAATATATTCCAAGTCCGAAGTTCCGAACTTCTCCTTGCAGAAAAACTCCACACCTTTCGATTCAAGAAAAATGAATATCCTCCCTCTCGTATCTGCTATAATTCTCACCATTTTTTGTTTCTCTTGTTTGATTTTCGCTCAGCAGCCTTACGAGGGGCAGGCCTTCTCAGATTGTCACAACCCAGAAACTTACTCAAAATCTGTTCTTGGCTACACCTGCAATGGAGCAAGCAAGAGTTGCCAATCATTCCTCACCTTCAGATCCCGAGCGCCTTACAACACGGTCTCTTCCATCTCCAGTATGCTGGCTTCCGACCCGTCTCAGCTGGCGGAGATCAATTCGGTTTCTGAGACTGCAACGTTCGAAACCAATAAGTTGGTGATTGTTCCGATTAATTGCTCCTGCTCAGGTGAGTACTATCAGCTAAACACATCTCATGTTGTTGTCCATGGCGATACCATTTTTATCATTGCGAATAACACATTGCAAGGCCTTTCGACATGTCAAGCTATGTTGAGTCAGAATGCTAATCGAACTACAAAAGACTTGTATACTGGTAATAGACTCAATGTTCCTCTTAGATGTGCTTGTCCCACAAAGAACCAAACTGATCTAGGTTTTAAGTATCTTTTGACTTACTTAGTCGCCCCAGGCGATTATGTTTCATTGATCAGCAATAGATTTGGACCATTTGGTTCAGATACAGGGAGAACTCTCGAAGCTAACGGCCTTTCGGAGCAGGATTCCACAATTTTTTCCTTCAGCACACTCTTAGTTCCTTTGAAAAACCCTCTAAATAGTTCTCAAATTGTAGAGCCTCCCTCGTCATCACCATCACCTCCGGCAACACCTCCACCTGCCTCCAATAACTCAAACAAAACATGGGTTTACGCCCTTGTTGGGGCTCTTGGAGGAGGTGGGCTTGTATTAGTCATAGGCGTTATTATCTTCTGTGCATTTTTCCGCAGAAGTACTAAGAAGGGCTTCGATCCAGTTATCGCCTCACAGAGCTTTGAGGCACTTGAGAAATCACAAGAGAAGAAGGTGGAGGAAGAAGGATCTCGGGACTTCTTAGAGTCCTTATCTGGCATAGCTCAATCCCTCAAAGTTTACAAATTTGAGGAACTGCAACGCGCAACAGATGGTTTTAGCACTGCTTATTTGATTAAAGGGTCTATTTATCGCGCCAAAATTAATGAGGATTTGGCAGCCATTAAGGAGATGAATGGAGATGTGTCCAAAGAGATTAATTTACTAAAAAAAATCAGCCATTCCAATATCATTCGCCTCTCTGGAGTTTGCTTTAATGATGGACATTCGTATCTTATCTACGAGTATGCTGTCAATGGACCCTTGAGTGATTGGATTTACAACAGTAGCAATGACGGGAAGTTCCTGAATTGGACACAGAGAATACAGATTATGCTGGATGTGGCCTCAGGGCTTCACTATCTCCACAGCTTCACAACTCCTCCCCATGTCCACAAGGATGTAATGAGCAGTAACATTCTTCTTGACAGTGATTTCAGGGCCAAGATTGCAAACTTCGGTCTAGCAAGGTCAACAGAAGCGCCGGAAGGTGAGTTTTCTTTGACAAATCACATTGTCGGAACAATAGGCTTCATGGCTCCTGAGTACTTGGAAAATGGCCTGATATCCCCAAAGCTTGATGTCTACGCATTTGGCGTTCTCATGCTGGAAATACTCACTGGAAAAGAGGTTGCTATGTTTTACGAAAAGAATATTCTCTTGTCTGATGTTGTAAACTCTGTGCTTAACAACAAAGACGGAGGTCAGAGTTTGAGGGAGTTCATGGATCCTTCTATGCAAGAGAGTTATCCTCCAGAACTTGCTGTGTTCGTGATCAAACTGATTGATAACTGCTTGAACAAAAACCCCACTGCTCGCCCGGGCATGGAGGAGATTGTACAGTTTCTGTCAAGAACCATGAGCAATTCACTGAGTTGGGAATTGTCAAGCAACGTCTCAGGCTACCAAACTTTAGTGGGAGTTCTTGGTAGTACCGAAACTGGAACAGGATCTCATTCAACTACTTAGTTTAAATTTGGATTTTATTGTAATTTACTGCTTCTCTTTCTCTTTTTCCAATTAAGATTCATCTGCTGCTATTGTGTATAAGTTATGGAAAATTCTTCGGATATGCAGCAGTAAAAAGCCTCAGGCAAATTTCCATAAAAAATAAGCCAATGACTGGAGGAAATGTTTTGACATAGAAAAGTGATCTGTTTCTGCAGAATTATGTGTCTTGGCCCGATCCCGAGATACGTTCAGTTTAGGCTTGGATTTTATTGTAATGTACTGCTTCTCTTTCTCTTTTTCCATTTAAGATTCATCTGCTGCTATTGTGTATAAATTATGGAAAATTCTTCGGATATGCAGCAGTAAAAGCCTCGGGCAAATTTCTAGTAAAAATAAGCCAATGACTGGAAGAAATGTTTTGACCAAGAAAAATGATCTGTTTCATGTAGAATTAAGTATATGTGTCATGCTCCGAGATACGTTTAGGATCGACATGTAACGTCAGAGAGTACCTATTTAACTGTCATGTCTCACTTCCGAGATATGACCAAAAACAATCCGGTTCAAAGCGCAGTAACTTTTTCTTTTATTTCATGATTGCATCTAACCTTTGTGTTAGACTGCTTACATACTTAAGACGGATCAAGTTATTTGTAGTTCACCCTTTGTTAAGCTCTGACATTTCTCATGACATTCCTAGCAGGAAAATATAAACAAACAACTTTCGATGTAAGTAATTCACCAATATTTCACTCCATTGTTTTTGGAAATGAGGCAGCATGCAGCATGTGAGTTCTCGTAGGACAGAGATGGAGATAACATGCAGTACGTAGAGATTAGTGTATATATATACATACTTGTATATATATATATATATGTTGTGCGTTTATATATTTATATATATGTTAGAGAGAGAGAGAGAGAGAGAGAGAGAGAGAGAGATTTAGCAAAGAAAAGAGAGTAAAAGAAAGATATAAATGGCATTAGGAGTGATAAATGGTATTGGTGAGGAATATTGCTTGCTTGGCTTGGAGACCAGGTAGGGAGATCCTCACTTACCCTAGTTATGGAATTTTATGAATGTATGTATATGTAAATATACGAATGCCTGTGAAAGCTGCATGAATTTTATTGTGATAGAACCATGAGGAAAAATGGTTTTATTTTATATCATGATATGCATGTTGTTTTATGCTACAAATTAAAGTGATGACTTGAGAGTGAAGGGGGCATAGCGACCGCCTTGGGTTTTGATCCCCTAAACCTCCGGAGGGGCTACTATGAAGGGATTATTACTGCTACCCCTCTAGGAGAGGTACTAAGATATCTAAGGGTAGAGCATTAAAGGACACTTTCGCTACATGGGGTAGTTGGTCATTGGACTGGTCATTAGGCATGTAGCGATTTATTGGGATCCCTATTTTTTTTTTAAAAGGAAATTGTGTGAACATACAATCTATTTTCAAAACTAAACAAAGCTTTTGTTGTGCATCATTTTCCTATAATATATATAGTGTCATATACTATTTTCAAACCTAGCTAGGGTGGATTCTCTGAGGGGGAGCGATGAACGATGCTCACCCCCTACTTTATTACATGACCGGTGCACCTACAGATAGACGTTAAGTCGGGACTAGTGTTGTTTGTTACTTGTAAACTTCTCGGTCGTTCATTGCCTCATCGTCTTGAAGGATTTTTATAGCCAAATTCAACGTTTTGCATTTTCAAATCGTAAGAGTTGGTTTAGTATGATAATTACTTTAAACACTTTGGTTTTGTTGTAAGTTGTAAACTTCATCTTTGATGTAAAAAATTTATCCAAATTCCGTTGCCCTTTTATTCTTCGTTTTACCAAAATGATTTCCACTTCCGTACTACTTAAAAATAAATTATTTTACTTCCCCTCAAATAGCCTTACATTCTATTGGGAATGTAGTGCTATAGTGTTGG
Source organism: Pyrus communis (assembly GCF_041283825.1). Taxonomy (NCBI): domain Eukaryota; kingdom Viridiplantae; phylum Streptophyta; class Magnoliopsida; order Rosales; family Rosaceae; genus Pyrus; species Pyrus communis. The sequence goes on along the minus strand of NC_142566.1, from coordinate 20,274,196 downwards.
AATTTAACACTATAATATTGTGTTACTAATAGAGCGTGACATTGTTATGTGCCCCTTTTTGGGGCATGACAACATAAATAATAATAATTTCCAGAAAATTCGAAATACAACAAACTGAATTGTGAAATCCAATAACAGGATTTCATAATATGGATCGGAAATGCTTTGTGCAAAACGTCCATTCATTACAAAAGAACCGACTGTGAATACACCATAGACAATGTTGCAATGTCGTTGTGTCGAACAAAACGTACGTAGCATAGCCAAATTATTAATATGGACTACAAGGTATTTTTATTGGCATATAAGGAGACTTGGTCTAGTCAAGAGTGCTACTAGTCATATGATTCTCCCCCACATCCCTACCCTAAACTCCCTTAATTAAGGAACTACTGCTCCTTTAAAAAAGATTAAAGTTCAATACAAGTTAAATTTGGGTCCCAACCACGGATGATTTTCTGGGAAAATTCCATGTGATTAAACCTAATTAGTCAACATAAGTACAAAAAGTCAATTATTCAAAATAATTAGAACGCGGTAATGCTGATGCTGCAGACATTGTCATTGCCATGTACTACAAAACTTCAAGACTTCAAGCTTTTCCTCTGCCAGAAGTCTTCACAGAAAGTAGAAACTTGATCATGGATTGCTCTATGTTCATGTTCTTAGTTTTGTTGCTCTTCACTCCGAAAACCAAAGCCCAACAAAGTTATTTAGAAGACTCGGCTTCTGATTGTGGCGAAAATGTTGGTACATCTCCGGCTTTTCTGTACAGCTGCAGTAGAAAAAAGCAGTCATGCAAGGCTTTCTTGATTTTCCTCTCTCAACCCCCTTATGATTCCGTCTCTGCCATATCGAACCTCACAGCTTCAGACCCGTCTGAACTTGCGCGGATCAACAATGTCTCGGATCATACTCTCTTGCTGCCTCCAAACAAAGAGGTGATTGTTCCGGTGGTCTGTTCTTGTTCAGATCAGTCCTATGAGGCCAAAGCCTCTTTTGTCATTCCCTCTATAGACCACACATATTATATAATAGCAACTCAGACATATCAGAGTTTGTCTACTTGTAATGCTCTCATGCAACAGAACAATTATAGTGCATTCCACTTGCAGCCTGGCATGAAATTAAAGGTGCCGCTGAGATGTGCTTGTCCCACAAGCAACCAAACTGCCGATGGTACTAAATTTCTAATGACTTACTTGGTCAGCTTGGATGATTCTGTCCCTGACGTGAGTAAGAGATTTAATGTAAGTGTAAAGAGTGTAGCTTATGCAAATAGGTTTACAGAAGATGATCCTCCTTTGCTAGCATTTACACCCATTCTAATTCCACTGTCGGTGGAGCCTTCGAGCTCTCAAACCGTAATTCACCACCTGCCTGGGCCACCGCCATTCCTTTCTCCTCCGGTTACTTCTATTCATGGAAATAGAAGATCTAAGGATATACTTATTTGGGTGGAATTGGAATTCTTCTGCTAGTTCTCTGCTTGGTTATCTCTGTGGTCTTCTTTCGTTGCCAGAAAAAGGGTTCTCAAAAGAATACACAAGGAAAGAAGAAAGGGGCACTGGAGGAAGATTTATTTGTTACCATTTCTCAAGTTGATGTAGGGTTGAAAGTCTTCGAATACGGAGAATTGAAACATGCTACGGAGGATTTCAGCGAAAAGAGCTGGTTGGGGGGCTCTGTACATAAGGGGTTTCTCAACGGAAAAGCGCTAGCCATTAAGAAAATGAGCAAAGATGTGACTAAGGAGGTGAACTTACTGAAAAAGGTTAACCATTTCAATCTGATCAGCCTTTTGGGTGCATGTGAACACGGCGGGGATTTGTACCTCATGTATGAGTTCATGGAAAATGGTTCGTTACGAGATTGGATCAAGAAAAACAATTGTCCAGAAGTTCAGAGTTGGGATCGTAGGGTTCAGATCGCTTTGGACATTGCCAATGGGCTTCACTATCTGCACAACTTCACCAGTCCTGCTTACGTGCACAAGGATCTTAGCAGTACCAATGTTCTACTCAACAAAAATTTAAGGGCTAAGATTGCAAATTTCAGCCTCGCACGGTCAGCAGAGAATCAATCGAATGGGAATTCATCTATAAGGTATGCCAGGGTACCAAATGGTTACATGGCACCAGAATATATAGAATATGGATTGGTGACACCTGCAATCGATATCTACGCCTTTGGGGTTGTTATGCTGGAGTTGGTAACAGGAAAAGAAGCTGTATTCTTGCAGGATGGAGTGGAAGTACTTCTTTCAGACACAATCTCTACAACAATGGGAGGAGAAAATGCAGAAGCTCAGCCTGATGGGCTAATAGATCCGAATTTCAATGTAGAGCGCTGCGCAGAGTTTGCAGTACGAATGATAAAGCTAAGTCTTGAATGCTTGGCTCAAGAGCCAGAAAACGGACCAAGAATCCATCAAGTACTCTCGTTCCTGCAAAAAATTCAATTCGATGCAATAAAAGTAGATTCATTTTTGTAAAATACTGATCTAGTTGAAACAGTACGCATCTCATAAAGCACTGTTTTTCTGCAACATGTAAGTGTAACAATTGCATGATGAATAATTGTTTTGTTGTCAACTTTATTGCCATTCATAATAAACAATTGTAACAGTTGCATGATATGGATGATGTAATGAAATAAAGACGGTTTGAATCGTTGAAAAAAGTTACGGAATAAACATTACAAGGTGTCCCTCAAATAAATTTTTTTTTGAAGGATCCCCAACGGAAGGGGAGTGGTTTCTACAATATGACATTTGCATATAGCAAGAAAATTACAGATTCAGGTTCCTTCATGAACAGGCAAACTTAAATTAGTCGAAAACTTTACACTCAATTCCATCATCAAGCAAACTCTAAATTAGCTGAAAATTCAGAACTTCAAAGGAATTGTACATCATTTTCTCAGTACATAATTATGAACATGTAAATACAGATCTAATTGGGCTAAAGCTTCCGGCTTCCTCCCTGAATCAACGAGCAGCGATTGGACTGACAGTTTCAAGAACTTCTGCTTCTAACGCCGAAGTCCAAGACCTTTCCAATGTCGACTGAGAAGATGAATGAGTAAGTACAGAGAGGTTGAACACAACTTCTCCCATGCTTGGTCTAGTTGATGGCTTCTCCTGTGTGCAGGCCCTTGCCAAGGCTGTCAAGCTCAAAGCACCATCAATCGGATAGAAGTTCTCCAAATTCGGATCCATCCATTTTCTCAACCTCTCCACTTTTTCCTCTTCGGCTTCCAAAACCCACCTAACATCCTTCCACAACATGACAGCCTCTCCATTTTCTTTCGCTTCCATGCCTTTCTTTCCGGAAAGCAAGGCCAAAAGTACAACCCCAAAAGCAAAAACATCTACTTTGGGGGTGACATCGTTTGCAGCTGCTCTAGCCATGGAGAAATTTGCTATCTTGGCCTTGAATTTGGAGTCGAGAAGTATGTTACTCGTCCTGATATCCATGTGAACAATGCTTCGCTGCGTGTGTTCGTGCATGTATTGCAGGCCATTGGCGACATCTAGAGCTATACTTAGTCTCCGATTCCACGTGAGCAGCTCCGCAGATCTTGAAGTGGCCGAAGATTTGGAGTACAACCACTTATCAAGTGATCCATTTTCAGCGTATTCGTAGACCAAGAAGCGACTCCCGTCTGTTTCAGATGAGACTCCGACAAGCTTCACCAAATTTGCATGATTTACCTTCTGCAGAATATTTAGCTCCTCCGTGACATCTTCTTTAGTGTTCTTTACAGCCAAGACTTGTCCATCAACTATGGCTCTGTATACCGACCCTCCAATTCTGCAGTGCTCGTTAAGATTCATCGTTGCTTCCATAATCGTTTTGACCTCGTACATGATTGGCTTTCCAAGATAGCTTGAAACTCCCGGAAGAAGCTTATCTTGTATAAACTTCAGGCCAAAATTCTCATCAATTTTCCCTTCTTTCATTTTGAACCATTCAGCGCTCTCCAGAGATGAACCAGGACCGTCCAAAGCCTTCTTCACCTTATGTTGGCGACCAGTATACACCGCAAACATCGCCAAAAGTGAAGAAACTAATAGAACACCTCCCAAGATTATGATGAGAATGAGCCACCACCGCTGCTTGAATATGTTTCTTCCTTGGGGGGGCTTTGGTTGAACTAGAGCAGGCAAACTTGACACGGGGATCACCACCGGAAGTCCCACTGCAGCGCTGTCATTGTGGAGGTTATTTGCAGATGAGATTTCAAGTGTTGACACACTGAACCTGGAACTCACACGACTGATGTCATCGTTGGGTTGCCATATGTATGTGATGTGATACTTGATTCCATTTTTCGTATACATCTTCGAGGGGCACTTGCAGAACAGAGGAAAGATGACTTTCTGGCCAATCTGCAAGAGGGTCGGATTCAGAGTTGGGTTCATATTTAGCACTTCATGCCAATCGGTGAGATTCTCAAATGAATTGACTGAAACTAAGTAGAAGCTATCTCCGCTCTTGATCTCATATGTGATGTTAGAAAAGTAACTGTTTCCAGAGCAACCGCAGCTGATTGGAACTAGTAAGAGTTGGCCTGCAATCAATCTGATGTGCTCAGAAACTAGATTACTCGCCTTGGCAATCGATAAGGGACTGACCCCGAATAGATGAGATATATTTTCCAGGCTCATAAACTGAGGCTGGGGGAAGTAGGACACGTACGTGTCACACGAAGGAGGTGAATCTACAGAGCACGAGAAACTTGTGCTCGAGTTGGATGGCGTTGATTGAGCTAAAATTCGGGCAGTGAAGAAGAGGAGTAGCAGAAGAATACAGAGAGGTTTGGAGCAGAGGAAGGAGATCGCCATTGTTATGACCTGCTAAAATTCTGCAGGCTTCTCAACTAGTTAATGCAACATTTGCTTACGTGATCGTGCTAAAAGTCGAAAAAAAAGCTGGAAGGAAGGCTTGCAGAGAGAGCTTTCAATCCAAATTAAAAACATATAATTCATTTCAGGTGACCATCTCTCTAGCTTCAAATTGAACGAGTCTTAATCGTTTGATTTTATATAAACTAAAATATAATCATACAATTATTGTGCATTCGGACAGACGTTTGATTTTATATAAACTAAAATATAATCATACAATTATTGTGCATTCGGACAGAAAATAGATTTAAATACTTCAAAATTCCTTTCTGCAATGAAGTATTCAAATAAAGCAGATTAGTTTAAAACAAGCAACAAACTCTGGACGGCAAGTTGTCTCTTAATCCGACCATTTCTGTATATAAAGTCAGCTACAGGAACCATGGATGAGATCATGGTATCGAATGCAACGTGATAGATTATTGCTCATTATTTGTTGGCCTGTTGGAAAAAACCAAAGGATGGCAATCATGCTGTTGTGTTGAGACAATCACAAGAGACAGATGATTATTTTCAATCAAAAGGGTTTCGATGTCAGGTGATTCCCGACACAACCATAAGTTCATAACCACAGATTTGATTCTGAACGGCTGCTACTAGAGAGATACACTAACAAACTCAAGGGGCGGCCGCCTGCGGTAGTTGAATGAAAATAGCTGTACCAACGTTTTCAATGGAAGAAAATAATCAGACAATTTAAAATAACAACGTTTGTTCGATAGTGACATCAACCGAAGTAAAAGATAACAATACATTGTAAAGGGGAAAACTACCGGCACATAACAATACAAACAAAAACATCCGGTATCTGCAGTTATAGGACTGCCCTTAACTTCAAGATTATACGATTTCAAGTATTCGGCTACAAAGTAAATCGTCGGTTTTACATAATTCATCTTAAAAAACTCTATTCGCCAGCAGATGAGAAATTACTGGAGTAAATAGAAAAAGCTTTGGTAAGATCTGCAGAGCTCAGCGTCCATATGCGACCCGGCAACGTGAGAGGAAGGGTGTTGCTTACTTCCTCACAACTCTTCCGCAATGCAAGAGCAGCTCTCCCACATTTGCAATATGCTTGGATCAGGACTTTAAACATATAAACATCTGGCTGGACTCCACTCTGCCTAACCATTGCGAAGAGTTTCTGCACAGTTTTGATGTCCGCGTTTTGTGCAAAATGATGCATCAACCCTGAAAATGTCTGGATATCGGGAACAATTCTAGACATAATCATCTCTTGAAGCACATTCGAAGCTAACATCATCACCAACATCCTCATCATCATCACCGCTGATTATTGATATGCTCTTGGTCCCCTCATTGAGTAATTGGGCAGCGTTTCTCTTAGAAATTCATAAGTCTCATGTACAAACCCTGCTTTTTGAATCCGTTCCAAAGACAAACGCATAGCGTGACCCGGCAGTATCCCATCAACCCGAATTTCATTAAGTAAATTCTTAACCTCGTCAAACTGTTCGACATCAACACATGCCTCTACCAAAACTGAAAACTGGTTTAAAGTTGGATTCACCCTCATCAAAGGAAGCACATTAAACACCTCCATTGCAGACTTCCCAAAACAATTTTAAATTCTTTTTTATTTATATAATACAATTATTTATCCGGATATTGATACGATTCCTCTAATTATTCTTTGTAATACAATACTTCAGTAAATTTTGATTAATTTATCATATTTTAGTTTTGTTTTATGAAATTTCATAAAAAATAACAAGTCTTTATGTCACGTTACATATGGCCTCGTTTTCAAAAAATTCATCATCTACAGGCTTTACCAGGACTAACTAGTGAAAAGCCTAGAGCCGGAAGCGATCTTAGAAACCAATCGCGCGGTGATTGGATTGATGATAAAATAGAATTCTAGGTCTCGAACAGTGATTCGATGGATGATAAAGAAAGAGAATTCTTGGTTCAGAAGAGAATTCTTTGTTCATTCTCCACCTTAACGACAGAAAAAATAATTGATCTCTATTGAGTTTGACTCGGTATTCAAGCTCTTATTTTTGCAACCTTAGTTGCGGCTTATATTGGCAAATCCATGAGAGATCATCATTGACTAGTTACATAGTCTTAGCTTGACGCAATGTATCCGCGACTCTAGGTAATCCACTTAGAGAAGATAAATAAGGTATAAATAAAGGTATATACGCCAGAACTCAGAAGGTGCTCAATCATCACTGTCTTAAGTCCAACTATTCGGGACTGCCCCTTCTTCAATCATCATACTAAAATCCCTCCGCGCCTCCGAATCTTTCCTCATTTGGGCAAAAATACGCATCACAATGTTATAAGACTCGGCGCGCACACGTTTCACCGAGCTAACTCTATACTCCTTCCACGTTTCTCCGAGCACATGTATCTGAAGTTTCTCACACACTCCTATATTTTTGGATTGCATAAATCAAATGGAACAAATGACATTATTCAAGTTGAGTGTGTGAGAGAATAAAAATGGTATGTGATCATTTTCCTTAATTTAGAATGTTATGAAATGAAAAATACCTGACTGCATGTAAGAAGTCGTTATCTGCGCATAAATCACAGTTTGATAATGAGATACTTTTGTGTACGTATCAGACTGTGATTAAAGGTAATGAAGGTAAGGAGCATGTAAGATGCCAAACAAAGTTCTTTCAACCATTCATATCATATTCAAGCCAACAATTTTTTTTGGAAAATTAGTCTAGCGGACACCGTATAGAGCTCTATTTTAACCTTTTTTTTTCATCAATAGATATTGGCGGTGAGAAATTCAATCTCGAAACCTCACCTCAAATACAATAGTGGACACACTACACCTAGAGGGAAACTCCCCGAGTTTTTACAAAACAAGTACATGGAAAACCAGAAGGATGGTCAAGCTTGATATCCATGGATAAAATGCCTCTAAGAGCAATCCCGTCGTAATGGTCATCTGTCTTTTAGATACAATTTCTTCTAAACAGATTTGAAGGGTAAAATGTGGTAGTATAATTTCTAAATATGTTCCACAAACTGTTTTGAGATGACAACAATCCACACAGAAATGAGCATTTTCTTTGCTTATCTCTCTCTTATGATCTACATCCTATATAGTTATTGGCAAGGCCGAGGTATGGACTTATGTGGTAAGAACTCTTTTGTATCAACTCTAAAAGTCACTCGGGAAAGTTTCCGACCAATCTAATATGGTCGAGGGTCCTCCTCAGACCATACTTGAGCACTGCTTGGTTACCTATCCTGAATCCTTCTCCGTAAGCTGTTGATGAATCCGACTCAATTTGGTGTTTGAAAAATTCACCGAGTTTCTTCTCAAAGTCAGACCGTTTACCCTTCTTAGATGATGCCGAACTAGAAGAGGATGACGAGGAAGAGGAAGAAGAGGATGATGACGAGGCAATATCACTACCCGGTGTAGAATATGTCTCAGCATCCAGCCACATATGTGCCAACACTTGGCAGATACCTTCTTCTACCTCTGGGCTCAGGTTCGGATAGCCTGCGCAGCAACCTATCAGTAAATCCAACCGACCAAAAGGAAATGTTGTAAATGTCAAAAACAGAATATGGAGTGCAGGACAGGCACGCACCGTTAAGCCTCAGCCATGCATGCATCATCTCGTGAGCGAGAATCGACCCTGTCAACAACCTGCGTTCACAGAAGTTTTAGGTCGTATGTATCAATTAGCAGCATGATTAATGACCATGGATAAAGAGGAATCGAGAGAAATATTACCTAGGAAGGCCATACAGTACAAGAATTGCTGTTACTTCACAGCGACGAATCAGCCTATGAGGCTCAGTAACCATGTCTATCAGCCGGTAGCCAGCTCCAATCCTTGGCCTCCGTAAAATCTGCAACATAGTAAGAGATATACAGAGAACTCTATCAATGAACTGTTAGCTTAAGAAATGTAATTGACAAAGCTGAGGGAAAAAAATTCCTACGGTAGTGACAGTCTGTTCTTCTGACAAGCAGAGTCCTCTAGTCTCCGGCATGTGATGATGACCCTGCCAACGTAAAGGAAAATTTCAACTAAACTTTTAGATTGAAGAAACGGAAAGGCACTTTTTTTTTTCCAAAGCATGAAGCTCTAGTGCATCAGGATTACATTCTTTTCTCCCTCCATAGCCTCGTTTAGAGCTTGCCTCTCGACCAAGAGCATTGGAACTTGCTGCTTCAGTTTCATGTTTAAACCTTCGTAAAAGTCTTGTATCTCAAGGTAAAGGGGTTGGCATTCGTGAGTATCCATAATTGCCGAGTCTAGACACTCCAGACATAGCTTCCGACCATCGTCAAGTAACAAATATCTTGTGTCCCGTGCCTGCAAGGTTAGAAGGCATATCAATACCAATAATAATGTCTTCTATCCTTTTCAATTCCTTCAGGATTTATTGTTTGGTTGCAAAGAGGACGAGTTGTGTTTTCATGAACTTACCTCCATTCTTTCACAGCTACAACACCGAGGAGTCCCATCGCGCTCATGAGCAGGACAGTACTTTTGTAGCCAGAAAGGATGTGCTCTATACTCAATAAGCCCAGCTGAATTTGTTGGGATCTGTATGAAAGAACCAACAAAGAAAAAACAGAAAATTATAAAGAGAAATCATTTTAAAGGGGCATGGAAATTCAATATCATTAAAGAACTAAATAGAAGAGAAACTTACGAAACTCTTGCAAACATCGCATTTTGGGTGATGCTTCTCCTTATAGCAGGATTTATGGTAAGGGTGATTCCCAGACATCGAATACTGTCATGGATAGGAGATCCAAAAATTAAATTATATATATAGCTATATACAATTCATATTTCCAATTTAAATAATTCAGCTGGGAATTCAAGTATTTTGTCAGTCAATTCCAAATAAAATTCTTACTGAACAAGATGTCAAGAACCAGATTCTGACCTCATAATCAGTAATTGGAAGATTGCAAGCACGGCAACGGAAACATTCTGGATGCCAAACAGCACCCATGCAACTCAAATATCGTCCGTGGCCGATTCCCAATTTGCAGCCAGCACATATCCTACAAACAACAATTTTAACAACCTTCGGAATAAAGCTATAAAATTACATGAAATGAAAGAGTCAATTCTCAAGTGGCTTCATTTTATGTAACTACCCTATGTGAATTCATACATAAAGATCATATTGATATCTTGGATCTCTGATTCGTAATGTTACAGTAAAACAACTCCAGAAAAATTATTACGCTCCTCTCTGGTTACGGAAGAAACACGTGTATACCAAAGGATAAATTTATATCAACCTATTTATCTCATGCTCAAACAAGTTACAGTTTAATAATTTGATTTTGTACCTTTTGTATCAATTCTTACTACACAGGTAGAAAACTCATCAGGCGGCTTAATATATTTAACTGAGCACGTGAGCTACAGAGCCAGTCTAAGCTCCCATATAGGCAATTCAAACTTCAATTTTCTCTTTACATCCATTTTGTTTCACAATATTTTTCAATGTTTACCATCAAACAAAGTCTAGTCATATTCAAAGTTATTAAGAACCTATAGATAACAGAAATTGGCATATAACAGTACTTGATTGACTAGACTAGATTCAAGAGACAGCAAAGTGTCCGCATGCACCTGTACCTGGCTGGCGTGAATAATGAAAGAGGTTGAAATATATTGCCATTATCACGTCGAGGAGGAGAATCCATGTTCAAACTTTCTTGAATAGCCTTTGCAAGAAGTTCATCTTCCTCCAATTGAAGTTTAGCACTTTGTTCATCTTCCTCGTAGTCAAATTTGGCAGGTTTTTCATCATCATCCGACTGAACTTTGGCAGATCGTGCATCATCATCTGATTCAACTTTGGCAAATCGTTCATCATCGTCTGATTCAACTTTGGCTGATCGTTCATCATCGTCTGATTCAACTTTATAAGGTTGTTCGTCATCCTCTGATTGAGAATCATCTTCTGAAAAATAAGTAGGGTAATGGATTATAAGTAACTTATCAATCAAACAGAAGATAACAACCAAGATTTATGAGTATGCCCTTTAGTGGAGTTATGTCGAAGTCACACTCTATGCTTGATGGAAAATGTCACAATTCATTATGGATTTCATGAAGATTTGCACACCTACAGCATATTGCTCGATCGCTCATGTCTAACACTAGTAGCTACTAATCCTTGTACGAAAAGTGGGGGAATTCCAAGTTATTCAGTTAGTCTATTGTATCCACTGAGGAAACTCTCGTACTTATGCAGCATATGAAGTTATCAATTAGTTTTTGCATGTTGGTGAAACTTACCGATTACACTTTTCCCTTTTTGATCTAGTTCTGAAAGGGACATTGCAATAGCAACATCTATGTCTTCTTCCTGCATTCCAAGTTCCCAACAACATAAAGTTAGCATCATGTGACATAAACTAAACATCGTACAATAAAGTTAGCATCAGTATGACGAACCTTCAGAATTTGGATTATCATGGTAATTTCTGTAAATTATCTTTGTGATGGGTAGATATCGATTACCTACTATGAGCATAAAACTAGTCCACCGCAACATTAAATGTGCAGGAACAATGACAAATTCTGTTTATATTAGTCAAAAGAGTAATTACCACTGAATTACGAGGCTCGTCCCATGTTCTATCCTCTCTAAATTTCCTATGAGAATGCCCTTTATAGCTAGAACCTTTAAGAATCTTAGTCAGCCAACCCATAACGAGAAATCTTACCCACCCCTGGTCTGGCAAACTGTTCCTGCACCAATAGTATTTCATTTAGGCACAGAGAAAGCACAGCATTAAATAAACAGCAAAGTAAAAACCAAAATGCAAAAATAGAAGATATTCAGTGGCACACATGTTAAATTGTGCTAGCTATTACTATATATAGTATTATCATATAATCACTCCACAGTTTGAACGTACATCAAACGAAAACATTAATGGATGTCATAAGGATTAGTACGATACACACTGAGAAATCAAATATAACATTACTGTTCTATTAAAGCGAAGAAATAGGACTAAAAATGGTCGTCTTTAACAAAGATAACACGATAACATTCGCGAAGCAAGAAACTGCAAAAGTGAGATCCAAGAATATCTACGACCACCATACAATCAATAAGTCTCAACCTGGGAACAATTTCCAGATTTAGAGGGGCAACAGTTCACAGAACATGCACATGAACCAAGAGCAGATAAGCAACGAAATCATAACTAAGAGAAAGCGCAAAAACTGGAAAAGAGAGAGAGAGAGAGAGAGAGAGAGAGAGAGAGAGAGAGAGAGAGAGAGAGAGTCTAGCTAACTATTATACAAACTCAACAAGTTCATTACAGCATAGAGGAGCAACCAGATAACCATTCAACAGATTCATATAATACTGAAATGACTACGAACGGAATTTTGCTCTGTGAAATTCACACCCTGTTCCAATAACCTCAATCCAATTGAAAGAATTTAACCTATAAAGAATCAAGAATTAATAGCAATAAGCTCAATCCACCCCAGACTGAAAGTACCCAAGAAGGCCTCCTTTTCCCAAAATTCCAATAGCATGCAGCAATCCATAATCCAATTTCATCAAACCACATATTTATAAGAGAACACATTCCATCCACCCACCCACATCAAAATAAAGAAACCAAATTAAAGCAGGTGGAGCACTCAAATTCAATGAAGAAAAAGTAACAAAGCAGAAGTCCCTGTAAAACTACCTGACACAGATTAAGATTCTGCAAAAATAGTCGAATCTGATGAATCCCAGATAAGATGAAAGTTCCCAATTCCCCACCCTACCACCCACAGCTTTTCACCCCTGCAAATCCCCCAGCCTTTCTTTGAACAAAGTCACAACCATTTTAGTAAAGATAAAGGATACTGCTTGAATCCTGCGCAAAATTCCAAAAGGGTATAAATTAATAATATAAAATTGCAAATAGTTGGGAGTGCTCCGATCATCATCAAGGTATTATAATCTGCCTTTTTTCAAACCCCACCAAACAAAAGACAAGTTTTTTTTTTTTTTTTTTTTTTTTTTTTTTCACCTTATTTATTTAAGGATACTAAAAAGATTAGGGTTTGATCATTAGTCTATCATAGTTGCCTTATTCTCTAAACCACCATAACATGGTTAGAAAGAACCAAAACCCCGAAATTTAGTAATCAACTACAAAGTAGACTACTTCATTTTCATTCAAAGCGATTAGAAATGGCTAATTCTTTGATAGAACGACCATATGTCCCCTATTTACATAGTTTTATTAAATAAAAAAGAGCAATAAAAAATAAACAAGGGGAGGACAAAGCCAAAACCCAGAAAGAAAAAATAATACATCATTCCAGAATGCGCATTAATTTCTAAAGCGGAAGCAACATGAATCACCGATGGAGGAAAATCATGCCAAACCAAAATAGGAGAAGACATACCTATGTTAGCAAAGGTATCCGCACCAACATTTCCCTCTCAAAAGATGTGAGAGAAGCACAAAGTCATCTTCTAAATGCAGGCCAAACAAGTGCTAAAAAGCCAAGGAAGATCAATATCATTCGAATAGAAAACGGAAACAGCACTAGAAGAGTCACTTTTCAACCAAAAACAACGTCGGCTCCTTTGGATAAGAGAGTTCAACACTAATAATAATTAGATTGCGATGGTCAATACCCTGACAGAAACCACCAAAAAATTGACCAAAATAATCCCTAAAAACGTCCCAACAAGCAACATGACCAGAATTTTCTATAGATAAACTGTTTAATTCAAAGGAAAACTAATGAAAAGGGCTTGAAAACTTTGAGTTTTAACGATAAGGACAAAATAAAGGGTAAAGTAAATAGTATCAGGATTGATTTTTTAATTTTAAAATGTGGTTTTTCGTTAAAATGAATAATATCGCAGATTTTTTTTTTTTTGTTAAAACTCCCCTTCAATAGTAACAAGGAAGAGGCCATAATAATGGAAAAATAATAGGAGCCCTGCAAGGAATAAACCAAATTTTTAAAGAAGAAATGATACGAGTATTCAAATCTTGAGAGTCCAAATTTCTAAAGGTTTGTGCTTTTCTTGCAGTTTTTCTACTCCCTAGTGGGTCCTTTATCAATTCTCCACCACACTCCACTAAATGTCAAAACCCCCATTATAGCTTTTTTTTTTTGGCTGACAAAGAGTCAAAAGGATGACGTTTGGTCCTCCCATTTGGTTCCAACTGAAAGTGACGCGGCTCTAGACTTCAGAGCCAAGCTTATCCGATGGTACCCAACCATTGCTACCGCTATATTTCATGTCGCATGTCTACATTAGGTCTTATATTCGACTCACATGATTAATGACGTTTAATATTATATTTTCACTGCAATATCTAGTTATAATTGATTTGTTGTGAATCCAAATCCCACATTGCATTAGAATATCTCCTTAAAAAGAATGTCGATGTATCGGAAAAAAATTATATTGTTGTAGGCCTAACTCTATAAATGACAGAGAAGGAGAGGGGCTGGCGGCAACAGAGAGAGAAAAGAGATATGTAATTCTAAGGTGTGTGTTGTATCACCCCCTTATGCCCTTATTTATAGTAGTAGGATAGGTAGAATCCTTACCCTAGTAGGATTACATCTCTAATACGAATTAAACTACTAAAGGGAACATACAAGATACTCCTATATACATTAGGATTTACACAATCACATTTCTAATCCAATAGAACTTCAAAACTCCCCCCTTGAGTGTGTAAATACTCAAACAAAGCGTCACATTAGATCTTCAGCAGATGAGGTAGAACAGTTAATGAAGTCGTCAGTACAACGGGTGAATGTGAGTCTCAGATATAAGAAAGTAAGTATGCATTGGTAGTAAAACTCACAAAACCTTACTATGGTAAAACCCAAGGCATAGGGAAAACCCATAGACTAAGGAGAAAAGTGAGAAGTATGCATAATGTCTAAAACAAATGTCAAACATGACGAAAGTAGTGAACTCGATGGAGTATGATCATCTCAGGATGGGTGCCTCATCAAAACCTCATTAGGTAGCAAAAACCCAGTGGAAAAAATACTCCTAATCATAGGAAAAAATGTACATTAATATCAAGTGAGTATGCTTCAGGATACTCCCCCTGAGTTAGACATAACTTTCAAATAAAAGAATTACAAGTAATTCAACTCATATAATTTACGCATACTAATTCCTTGGACGAGCTTTCAACCAATAACACTCACAATGCTTTATGCAAGGCGAGAATCTCAGCACGATTCAATGCAGTCGCAACTAGCGTTTGCTTGGTAGACCTTCAAGATATAGCGATGTCTCCAACTGTAAAGGCATAACCTATTTAGGAATGTGCCCTGTGTGGGTTAGATAGATAACCAGCATCTCCATAACCAACGAGGCAAGAATCAATGCGAGGACCGAGGGGGCGGTGATTCCTTTCAAGGATTTATGGGTGTAGAATAAGCCTAAATCCGCCATACCCTTGAGGTAGCGGAAAATATCTTTAACACCATTTCAGTGTCTGCATGTAGGCGTATTGTTGTATCTAGCCAAAAGATTAACAACGAATGAGATGTCGGGTATAGTGCATTGAGTCAAGTACAATAAAGCATCAATTGCACTTAGGTATGAAACTTCAGGCTCCAAAATCTCTTCTTTATCCTCATTTGGACGGAAGGGATCTCGTTTAGCATTTAGAATCTGAACGACCATAGAAGTACTTGAAGGCTTTGCTTTATCCTCATAAAAATGTCGCAACACCTTTTGGGTGTAGTTCGATTGATGTACTAGGATTTCATCCGAACAATGCTCGATCTCCAAGCAGAGACAATATCTAGTTTTCCCAAGATCTTTCATCCCAAATTCCGATTTCAAATGAAAGGTAAATTCCTCAAACTCTGCGGGAGTTACAATGAGGTTTATGTCGTCGACATAAATTGCAACAATTACAAATCCAGAATGTGACTTCTTAATGAACATGCATCGGCATAGTTCGTTGTTCACATAACCCTGACTTGTCAAATATTCATTAAGACAATTATACCACATCAGCTCGGATTGCTTTAATCTGTAGAGTGATCTCCTTAATCTAATCGAGAGAATGTTCCATGTTTTAGAACTATTTGAAACAGTCAATGAAAGTCCTTCTGGAACTTTCATGTACATTTTCATATCTAAATCCCCATAGAGATATGCAGTTGCCACGTCCATAAGCTGTATATTCAGTTTTTCAGAAATTACCAAACTAATAAGGTAGTGGAACGTTATGACGTTCATTACGGGAGAATATGTCTCCTCGTAATTAATCCCAAGGTGTTGAGAAAAGCCTTGTGCTACGAGGCGTGCTTTGTATCGCACTATTTCATTCTTCTTATTACGCTTCTTCATGAAAACCCACTTGTAGCCCACTGGCTTCATATATGGTGGAGTAGAAGCTACAAGCCCAAACACCTTATGTTTCACGAACGAATCGAGTTCAACCTGGATTGCTTGTTTCTAGTTTAACCAATCCGTTTTACATCGACATTCATCAACGGAACGTGGTTCAATGTCATTGCTAAGCATAATTCAGAAGCAACGGTATACACGAATGAATCATCGATAATCATTTTATTCCAATTCCAGACCTTATCCAATACTGCATAATAGACCGAAATATTGCGATTTTTGAGAGGCCGGTATGTCTCATCTAAGACATCATCGTAATCTAAAATAAACTCATACGTTGGAACATATGAGTAATCAATGGTCGGATTCAGACTAAGGTCACTAGTTTGTGCCGTTTTCCTCTTCTTGGGTTGTGAATCCTTTGAACCAAGGGGTCTGCCACGCTTCAGGGTAGGAAAATGTGATTGGTTAGCTGCCACTGTACCTTGTCGTGTGGGAGGTACGGTCGCCCTAGCCTCGGGGACGGTCCGGCCTTCCATGGTGGTGTTACGGCATACGTTAAGTACGTCCATCTTTGCAGGTGCATTTGTAGCGGGTATATGTGAACTTGTCACCTTTGCTAGATTAGTAAAAACATCTGACATGCTTTGAAGATCTAGAATACGTCGTACTTCAGTTTCAGACTGAGGTGTGCAGGGATCTAAATGAGACATAGTGAGAGTAATCCACGAATATACGCGATGTTCTACAGAAACATTAGTGATCTTATCTCCCCCTAACGATAGGAAGACTGTCTCATCAAAATGACAATGCGCAAAACATGCGGTAAATAGATATTCTGTCAAGGGCTCTAAGTAGCGAATAATTGATGGCGAATTATAACCAACATAGATTCCCATTTTCCTCTAAAGACCCATTTTGGAATGTAGTGGCAGCGCTATTGGCACATAGACTACGTATCCAAACACACGTAAATGAGAGACATAAGGCTCGTATTCAATGACCAATGAGACGTCAGGCTAGTATCCAGTAACCAACTGTAACAGTGAATGAGGTTGGGTAGCAGTGGGCCTCAGGCGGACCAACATAGCTGCGTGCAATATTGTATGGCCCTAGGCAGATACTGGCAGGTTGGTTCTTATAACCAAAGTCTAAGCTATCATTTAAAGACACTTTATGAAAGCTTCTGCCAGGCCATTTTGAGTGTGAACATGGGGTACATGATGTTTAACATCAATCCCAACAGACATGCAATAATCATCAAAAGTCTGTGACGTAAACTCTTCAACATTATCCAGTCGAATCGACCTGATCAGATAATTAGGGTGTTAAGCCCTAAGCTTATTGATTTGTGCTAGGAGTTTCGCAAATACAACATTATTTGTGGACAATAAGCAGACATGTGACCATCATGTCGATGCATCAACCAACACTATAAAGTATCCAAATGGTCCGCATGTTGGTTGGATAAGTCCACAAATATCCCCTTGAATCTTTTGAAGAATTTAAGGGGGGTCGTGAATAATCTTTGTAATTGAAGGTTGTTCAATTTCCCCAAAGAGTATGCTTTGCAAAGCGGATGGTCGGGATAAGATTTTAAGTGATGCCTATGAAATACTTTGAGGATACGGCACATCATATCTTTTATGGGGTGTCCTATTCGATCATGCCAAAGCAGGAGAGTGTTATGGAACCTAGTCATAGGGCCGGCCACGTGGTATGTCTCGAGGGCTCGAATGGTTGTTATGTACAACCAACTCGGGAGACGTTCTAACTTCTCGTGAATGCGCTTCTGGCCATATTCGTAAGAAGTGATACAAGGAAATTCAGAACCATTCTATTCAATGGTTTCAACATGATATTGATTATCCCGAATATCTCTAAAACTCAGCAACGTTCTTTCGGAACGTGGAGAATAGAGTGCCTATTTAATGGTTAATTTAGTACCATTGGACAACATTATACGGGCTTTTCCGTATCCTTCTATCAGGTTGGATGAGCCTGAGAGGGTTGTCAGAGGTACATTCTTAGGTACGAAGTTAGTAAAATAGTGTTTCTCACGCAATATGGTGTGTGTGGTTGCACTATCAACCAGACAACTAACTTTCCCATTAGTCATACGTAGAAATAAATTAATTGAATCGGTCACATGCATAAATATAATTTCATTCATTCAATTAATCAATTCAAGAAATAATATCCATAAAATAATCATCCAGAGTTCAAAACAAATCAAAACCAAACAAATAATTCCGAAGTCTTAGAAAAATTGTCCGAAAATTAAACCATAAACCTAAAATTTAGGAGGGGTTCGGCCACTAGGGGTGTAAAAACAACCTCACATGTCTCAAAAAAATAAAACTTTATTCATCCATAAGAGTGGTTGCCTCCTGAAAATCTGAAACCTCCAGAGTTGTAGTAACATCTTCGAGATGTTCCACATGCACAAAGTTAGTCTCATGACATAAATAATACTTGGCAATAGCCTCGGGGGTAGCTCAGCATACGCGTGACCAATGATCTTTTGATCCACAGCGATAACACATGTCAAATTCAGTGGAAGCCAATTGAATGGTAGCATTTCCCTTGTTCTTGAAGTTTAGGGCCTTAAGGGCAAGGGGTTGCCACTTCTGGGTCAAATTTCTTCCTTTCGGTGGGCCTCTGTTTTGTGGACCTTGGGCCCGTGGTGGGCCTTGCTGCCCATTACCACGGCCACGATAGGGTTTCTGTCGGTTATGGCTGCTAGAATTTGTCGCATATGCTTCAGGCGGAGCGTTCGAGCCAGTAGGTCGAGCTTGATGAATTTTCATCAAAAGCTAGTTCTGCTTTTCAATGAAAAGTAGAACAGAAATCAAATCCAAAAATTTGATGAACTTCTATGCCATATATTGTTGTTGCAGGACAATATTGGTGGCATTGAAGGTCGAATAGGTATTCTCCAGAAATCCTGTTCGGTTAAGTCCTCGTTACAAAACTTATGTAATGATCGGATTCTACAAACTTCAGAGTTGTATTCATTCATAGACTTAAAGTCTTGGAAGCGTAAATGCTACCAGTTGTGTCTTGCTTCAAGCAAGTAAATGTCTTTCTGGTGATCGAAACGATTGGCCAAAAAGCGAGCCAGAAGGTACGTGGATCCTCTTTTATGAGGTACTCGGTCTGCAGTGCATTATAGATGTGTTTGCGAATGAAGATTATAGCAGTAGCTTTATAAGCTACGTCGACGGGTTCATCGTCGATTGGTTCCTCGATAATAGCTCTAAGACTCTTTGCAGTAAGATAGAGTTTCACGTCTTGAACCCACTTTAGGTAGTTTCTTCCAGAGACTTCCAAAGTAGTGAAATCAAGCTTGTTCAAGTTCGATATGTCCCTAAAACAAAGGATACAACAAAACATGGTTAGTCATATGGAAAGCCATAAACATATATCGTAGAACATTCGGGTTCTATAAACATGTATTGGTTTAATTTAAGCATGAAAGCTACAGGTTTCATGTGTTAAGTTTTGAATGAAAACTTCGGGTTTCAAAGGTACTAAATTCGAAACTACAGGTTCAATTTAGTTATGAACGTTTAGTTCATATATAGGGGTACTTACAAGAATACATAATACAATATACAATAAAGTGCAGTGAATTTGTGGTTTGCATCAGGAACCCAAGTGTGAGTGCGTTAGGACTACGAAAGATAGTCAACGGTTCAAGGAAACAAAATAATTTATTGAATTGTTAATGCCAAAAAGTGAAATTCAGGTCAATAATTTTGGATTAATTGTCAGATTAATAAACTGCTGGTCATTTTAATTAATTCAATAGATTGGACCATACCTGGTCAATTGTAGAAGCAATATAATAATATTATAGCATTCAGGTTAAAAATATTTAGAATGCCAAAAATTAGCATTGAATTTGAAAAACCTTAGCTCAATGTATTGGGCTTGGGTGTCGTGAGTATGGCAAAGCCCTAAAAGGGCATATGGGTCTTGAGTGGCTGCGGAGCACCCAAAACATGGTTGTAGGCCATGGGCTGAGTGATTGGGACGGGCCCAACAGCAAAGCTGCTGGCGTTTTGGGCCAAAACTAGCACAGGTGCATAGGCCCAGCACAGGGTGGCCTGGGATATGGGTGCGTGTGAAGCCCATCAAAGCTGGCTTTAGTTTTTGGGCTGTAGGGACAAGCCCAGTCGTTTAGGCTGGCTTATGGTGGTCACAGGCTGGGGCTAAGGCAAAGCTTAGCAAGCACAAAAAGCTTGCTAGTAGATTGGGCCAAGACAAAAGACAAGCCTAGTAGGCTTCAAGCATGCTAGAATGTGGGCTAGGGCTTCGGCCTCGTGTGCGTGATCCAACCCAAGCCGAAGCCTGGTTGTGGTTTACTGACAGCAAGCCTAAATGGCTGCTATGGTCGATCCAAGGTGTAAAAAAACGACATCGTTCAAATGTTGTCTCCATGCGGCTGGGCTGCAAGCCAACGCGATGGTTCGATAATGGTGCCACAGTGGTGCGGCAGCAGTGCCCAGTTTTTTTTTTTTTTTAATTTTTTTTTAATTTTTTTTAATTTTTCTAATTCTAGGGTTAAAAACCCTAATTGATTCTAAATTAGTTTTGATGCTTTGACTTACAAATTCCACATAGCATAATTGCGTATTGCATGAACAAGTATATATATTGACAAAATATATGAACATATACACAATATATATAATTGAAGGGAAAATATAAATATAAGAGGTTCATGCATCATGGGGAATGTTTTCATGCTTCAAGGTTTTTTCAAATATCTTAATTTATTTTAGAAGAACCTAATTGGCAGAAAAAAATTGAAAGCCTTTGAATTTTGTAGAAGAAAGCCTCCTCTACGATCCTTCAGTTCCTTAGCCTCTAGCAAGAGCGTGCTGATAACGTATTGTAGGCCTATTTGACTGAACTATATAAAGGATAGAGAGGGAAAGGGACCAGCGACAATAGAGGGAGAAGAGAGATATGTAATTCTGAGGTGTGTATTGTATCACCCCCTTATGCATTTATTTATAGTAGTAGGATAGGTAGAATCCTTACCCTAATAGGATTACATTTCTAATAAGATTACATCTCTAATAAGAATTAAACTACTAAAGGGAATGTACAAGATACTCTTAGTCTTAGATACATATTTTCTAACTAACTAGAGAAATACACCACTAAATTAAGAGCAAGGTTCTAAAAAACGCTAGGCTGTAGTCGGGTGGCGGGCTGACGCTTAGCCACCTAGGTCTAAACGGTCGCCTAGGTAGCCTAGGTGGATTTAGCTAAATTTCTTGTATATCTTGTAAATAAGTGCATATTGACACTTACAAAAAATTATACTTGTATGAAATCCATGGATAAGATAATAAAAGAATGATAAATGAAAAAAGAGTATCCAACAAGTCCAAAATTTAAAAACACATCAAGCATATATGCCATATAACCATTGTGAGGAGTATTGTAGGACGACGCATGTACAACAAGTTCACAATTTAAAACCACATAAAATGCAAAATAGGAGGAAGATAAGGAAATATAGTAATGTAAGATACTTGCAAAGTTACAAGGCTAGGCATCAAACTCCTCTTCACCATATGCCTCCAAGACTCTCTCCGTGTCGGACTCAAAACTCAACTTCTTCATCATCTCCTTCTTCTTCTTTTGCGTCCTCATCTGATATAAAATCTTCTTCATGAAGTTCTCTTAATTCAACATTTTTAGAACTCCCCCTAGGCTCTAGGGAACTACCTACCTTTGATGTCTCTCTAATTCCCGAACCAAGCTCACGTTCTTCATCACCACCCTCCACAATCCATCCTTGAGCCATACTAGCTTCACTTGCAAGTAGTATGACTACTTAGACTTAGATAGGATTTTTTTTTTAATTAAAAACAAATGCCTAGCCGCCTAGCCGCCTGTCTAGAGCCCAACCAATTTTTCCAACCGATTTGCAAGAAAACGTCTCAGGTCACCACCACTCAGCGCCAAGGCGGTCACCTACATTGACTAAGAGTAATTGGTCCAACACTTACAATTCCCGTGCCACATTATAAAACATTGCGCCCAAAATATGAGATGACGGAGAATCCATGTAGAGTCTCACTTTAAAAAAGTTTCCTTAGCATTTCTTTTACTTGCAATTGTGTTTTCATTAAACATTTAAGAGGCTCTCCTTCTAAGAATGGATGTCAATTTCAATGCCTTGACACCTTCAACAAGAACTTTATTTCCTTTATGGCTTCACCATGTTCAGTGATCAATCAAATTTTGTTTTACCAAAAAAAATATCAAAGTTTGTTTGTTTTGTTTGAATCTAAAGCAAAAGTAATTTAAGACTCTTTTTCTAAGATTGCATACCCTTTTACCTTTGTACACCTTTTTTTACTAGTTATTTTATTGGACAATGTAAAATAAAGGCTCAAATTAGAAGGGTGATGCTATCCATACATCTTTTCTTTCATACTCCATCTTAATTTTCGGTTGTCAAATTGAATAAATTAAAAAAGACCAATGGTAGTTGACAAAGAGTGTATGAGAAGTAAAAATGAGTATATGGATAGCACCACCTAATTAAAAAGTTAAATAAAAAAATAGGGTGGTGCTACCCTCACACCCATTTTTATCTTACACACCTTTCTTAATTTTCGACTGTCAGATCAAAATGAATTGAAAAAGATTAAAGAATAAATATTAACAAAAAGTATGTAAAAAAATAAAAATAAGTATATAGATAGCACAGAAAAAAATAATAATGTCCATAAGTTATTTCTCTTCGTACATGCACACTAAAAAGGGTGCATAGTGATGAAATTTTGATGGAATTTTCACTACCTACTGTATACCTGCTGTGCAGACACACAAAATCCTATTTTTCTTTCATCTTGACTTGGTTAACTACTTAACTTAATAAATAATTCCCAAGCACTCACTTTCTTGTGATCCCACCCAACTAATCTGGATTGTTCGGCAATCTGCAACATCAATAATCAACCATCTATTCTAATGATTATAATAACCAAATTATAATTGTTATTATTCTTCTCAGGTTATCAATTGCTTTCTATTTTTAACTGACAACAGTTTGATGATGATAATGTCAAAATAATTTCGCATTATTTTGGAGAAGATGGAAAGAAGACGAGATTTTTCAATGTGTCTAAAACACGAGGTAGTATGACATACGCTATTATATAAGTAGATGGAAGTTTTTTTTTTTTTTTTTTTTCCAAATGTCCCTCTACTTTTTTTTTTTTTTTTTTTCCTCCAACTGTCATTCCAATTGTATAATGTATGACATATGCTATGCACTTCGCTTATTTTTTTTTCTTAATTTTTTGTATTGATTTAAGTTTTTTCAAGCATTTTGTCGACTACTCTTGCACTACACTCATAGGGATGACAATTCTAACCGTTAAATTCAATAACCGTAGATAACCGCCCGAATGAATTAGATTTGGGTATGAAAATTCGGGTATATTTTGGGTATGGGAAAAAACCATGAATATTATTCAGTTATGGTTTTGGATATGGTTATAGAGGTCCCCAATCCTTATCCGTCCCCGAATCCGAACCGAATAATATATAATATAATTATTCTTAATATTAAAGTATTAAAATACACACACACACACACGTATACTCATTATTTGCCAATTCCCTTACTTTTGAGTGTAAATACAAAAATTGTATTATGTGAGTTGCATTTTGTGGAAAAGTTCATAAGTTTTGATATGAATCAAAATCTATGAGAATTCAATGACACTTATGGGAGATATCAAAGATTAGCCAACATTATTAATGTTTAACTTTAATTTTTACGCTCCACAAGATCCGTTTATTAAAGGGAGTTTTAACAAAACACTCACAGTACTGTTCACTTTTAACGAAAAACCACATTTATACCTTTCTCTAGTACTATTCACTATACCTTTAAAAAGAGCTTTTCATTAAAAGAGAAGTTTTTTGGATTTTTCATTAGTTTTCCTTTTATTAAATCATTTTATACATTAAATATTTAATAATGAAATTAATATTTACTAAATTATCATGCGTCAATTGAACGAATATATTTTTTGTATTAACAAAGATGAATATAACCATTAACCGATGGAGAATCCGTTATCCAGTGGATATGGTTATGGATAATACCCGATGTGCAATTATGAATATGATTAATTTTCGTGATTATGAGAATGAATATAGCATTTCCGTCCCCAAATCAAACCGTTGTCATCCCTATACACTCATGTCGCTAGATGAATATTCAAGAAACTTAATTGAGCAACATTAATGAACAATTCCATGTGTAGCATCAATGCAGTCGGGCAATTGAATTTATTGGCTTTGACGTAGATCTGCACACATAGGGATTGAATTCATTGGCTCGGTCGTAAATCCCAATGTACAGTGATTGAACAACGCATGCAACTAAAAATACTAGAGGCATTGAGGCACCAGCATAATTTTATTCCATAGTCGGCAAGTTATAGGTACTTGATAAGGTAATCCTAATTCACTTGCTAAAATTTATGATTTAACTGCTAAAAAGGGATTGATTTGGAGTTAGAGCTTCATAGACAATGATTAGTGTAGACCAACTTAAGAATTTGTCGACCTTTATGATTTAACGCTCGTAATGTTATTAGTCAAATCTGGTGACCTAAGATATGTCTAATTTTAAAACATTAGATAATTATTTAAAATATTTTAAAATGTTGAGATTAATTTAAAATCACCCCAAAAGGTTGGATAGAATTCCTTACATAACCCTAATTTTTATTTTTGATCTTATGAAGTTGGAAACGAATTCCATGCCCCCATATTTGACAGGGCACCCTTGGTTTTGATTTCAGGCGCTGGTAAACCACAAGACAGTGGTCATGGGAAGACTGAAACTGTGAGCTTCTAGGTGCCAGAAAGGGTGAAGTGCCGTTGCAAACCAATCAGGTCCCTTTTTTAAAGGGAAAAAAAAAAAATAAAAATAAACCATCGCTTGAGGAGTTTATGGACGTATAATATCAAATTGTCTTATTCTTTTAAATATCAAGCTTCTTATACGAATCGATTTTATATTTTTGGCTAGATGTAAATTGTTTATTTTTCATGAATAATTTAATAGGAAAAAGAGGTTAACATCGCTTTCCTTTTTATATCTTAGGAAATCTTGAAAGTTTGGTCATGCCAAATATATCTGTGTAGCCAGCGCTTGTCGTGGCTCAATAATTATATTTCTCCGCATTTTTGAGCCATGAGTTATGAGCAAGGTCTAAAATATCGATAATATCGGAAATTTCAGTAGTTTAAAAATATGAAAATTTTGATGGAAATATCATAATATTATCGATATTGATAAAAATTGAATAAAAACCACGGAAATTGTAAGAAAAACTTGGAAATTTTTATTGAAACTTTGCAGGATGTTTATTTAGTCAATTATCTATTAGTTTATCACAAAAAATTGGAAGGAAATGCATTGCATGATGGATTTAATTGATTTAAGTTGATTATATAGCGAGCTGACAAACATTGTGAGTTTAGAAAATATGTAGTAATTAATGAAAGAAGTTTAAACACACCATAATCATTTATATATAATGAATTAGTACAATATTTTACACTTTATACATTGCATGGTAAGATACATGAGTGACTTAGTACCACATAGAGTTCCTATGAGGTTCAAAATTTTCACTATCTTCATCATCTCTATGTGTAGAGTAAGTGTATTGTGAAGAGTAGTCATCAAATGATAAATCCCCAAAACCATATATATAAATATTTTAACATATTTTCACAAAAGCATAACTGATATGGTGGTCAAGGTGTTGAAGGAGTAAAATGGGAGGGGTTCGAATCCCCTCTATGCTCAAGATTGAGACTGTGCAACATTTTTCAAGTATTTTTGGGTTTCCACTCATGATATTATCGATAATATCGCGATATATTGCTCAAATATATGCATTAAAATGTTGAAAATATCGTCTATCGATAATATCGTCAAGATTGAGACTGTGCAACATTTTTCAAGTATTTTTGGGTTTCAACTCATGATATTATCGATAATATCGCGATATATTGCTCAAATATATGCATTAAAATGTTGAAAATATCATCTATGATAATATCGTGATATTATCGATATATTGATGATAATTAAGTGGATAAGTGTGAAAATATCGTCATCTAAAAAAAATGATATTATTGGCGAAATATCGATATTTTAGACCTTGATTATGAGTATCAATACGTATCTTGGTAGAGCCATGCAACGTTTTTGGTTTGGATATTTCAAACTATTGATATGAAACTGAACAATGTTTGTCTAGGGTTAATTAGTAGATGGTTTAAAATTTGAAAACCTGAAGGTATATCATCTATTTAAGCTGAGATCATTTACGATCTTCATAAGAAGTCACTTTATATCCAGAACACAAGTTGGTACACTATATACTATAATACAAGCACTGGAGGGACAATAAAAATTATATTCTTCATTGGGTTGTTCCCTTTATTATTTGGGGCGAATATTTGAGTATTTAATATATAAAAGTTCGACTTTTGCTCTTTTAACTAATTTACTTTTTATATTAAAAAAAAAATAAAGAAAGTACCTGCAATTCAGTTGGTTAATGATATTCATTTTTACTCCGAAATTCTCAAGTTTGATTCTCTCCCCAATTTGACTTGTAGAAAAATGACTTTTAGACGTATAGTTTTATGTGGACCGCATAGGAGCCAAATGTGACTAATTAACCGAATACAAAGAGGTGACATGACTATATGCTATCTCTATAGTAAGTTTGGATGGATGCATTCTTGTCCTACAGATGGGTTTCTCAAATAGAGTGGCGGTATCAAATTCAAAAGAAATCATTACGAGTAGGGGTGGATTTAAAAAACCGAAAACTCAAAAAAATTGAATTGAACATCGAACCGAAATCGAAAAAACGAAAAAAAAAAAAAATCCAACCGAAAAAGAAAAAAAACTGAACAGAACCAAATTGAACCTTATTGGTTTGGTTTCGGTTTCAGTTTCGATTTTGGAGGTTCGGAAACCGAATGGAACTGAACCGAATCCCTTTACACTTTATGAATGCATGCCCGTTTTTGTGAAACTTTGTTACCAAGTTTGAAACTAAGCCTAGGTCTTTTTCAAGGAACATGCTTAATTCAATTAGGGAGGATATTTCATTGGTTATAGAGAAAAATTAAGGAAGGCTTTGGAACTTGGAAGAACTTCTCTATTTGTTTACTTTTTGAATGGATACGGTGATCAACTTTTTTTTTTTTTTGCAAATAAGGTTGTTGATAGCATAGGATTGGTTTATATGATCTTGTCTGTGTAGAACTACCTTTCCACTTTTCCACTTTCCCCATTTTCTTTTGTTGAAAGAAGGAATTGATAAAGGCAGCCGAGAGGCATTCCCAATTCTAACGAGTATTGCCGAGTTGTAGGAGTCCTTTCAAGCTTGCAGCTAGTCCTGGGTTTATCGGGCAACTAATGAAGCGACATATTTTGTTGTGTCGCATCAAGGGGCGGATATGAGTGATTTTGCTTGGGTCGTTAGACCCCATCTTCATTTGAAAGGATCTTAAACAAAGATGGCTTGGCATGTCCGTTAGTTGATGCAACATGTAAGTGAGTAGTGTGAGGGGATGACGCCTGAGATATCTATAGCAGCGTCTTTCTTACTTCTCTTTTCTTTTTTTTGTTAGGAAAACTAATGAAAAAGGCTTGAAAACTTTGAGTTTTAATGACAAGGACAAAATAAAGAGTAAAGTGAATAGTACACTGTACCAGGATTGACTTTTTAGTGTAAAAATATGATTTTTTGTTAAAACGAACAGTATCATAGGCTTTTCGTTAAAATTCCCATTTTTGTTATGTTTTTCTATTTGTTAGCCTTCAGTTTGGTTTTCTATTTTTATGGTGTTTTGCTTTGACAATAAATTTCAGCTTTACATAAAAAAAGATGTGACATGACATGCCACTTGAAACCCACAACAGTAAGTGCTCACCAGCACCAATTTATCTAGGGGTGTATTATTCACACATATTTTTTTACTTTTTACACACTTCTTGTTAATTTCTCGTCGTTGATCTTCTTCAGTTCATCCGATCCGGTGGCCGAAAATTTAAAAAGGTGTGTGAGAAGTAAACAAGAGTGTGTAGATATCACATCTCCTTACCTAACTAGCTGCCAATATCACTATTAATCTCTTATAAACTAAGTTTATCTCCAATGTTCTAGCCTAAAATTAAAAATTATAAAATTATATATGACTTCAAAAGTTATGTCATCTTCAACGCATATTTTGGCTTCTAACTTTTAACTTGTTCAATAGAAATGGATCAAAGCTAAATTTTGATTATGTTTTTCTTTTCTTTCGAACCCTAAACAGGCCAGTTTAGATTAAATACCAATTTTGATAAAAAAAAATTTAAGGACAAAATACCAACTTTAAGAAAAACTACAAATCTATTGCCATTCTATTTAAGATTAATCCAGAAATTGTGGGCACATACACTTACAAGCATAGGAACATTGGTCGTTTAGAGGGCCATCAATTCACAAAAGATCCATGGAAGGTACAAATGGATGTGTAAACAACACTACCCTATAGATTATGGTCATTGAAGACATGTTGGGAGGGTTGGAAAAAATTACCGAAAATCTTAAACCGAACAGAAAAAACTCCGAAACTGAACCAAAAATATCCCAAACTAAAAATCCTGAAAATTTCGGTATCTAATATCAAACCGATCCTGAAAATTTAGTACGGGAATTGGTCTCACTTTTTATTTCGTTCAATAATTCCAAACCAAATCGAAATAAAATTTTTTTATTTAATTTTAAATATATATTTAGAATTGTAACAGCCGTCCGATTTGGTTGAGATTTAATCTCAACCGTTGAATCCAAATAAAACCCTCACTGCACTTAGTCACTCTCTCAGACTCTCTCCGTCTTTCGACCTCTCCTCAACTTCACTCGTCCTCACCCTCACTCAGGCACTCTCTCTCGACCTCACCCTCACCCTCCTCGACCTCACCCTCACTCAGTCACTCTCTCTCTCGACCTCACCTCTCACCTCACCCTCCTCGCCGATTTGTCTTGATCTCTCTCCTCCTCCCACATCAGATAAGTGACTCACCCCTTACTGTGGAGCCTTTCTTCTCATCCCTCACCTCACTGTGCACTGATTCTCCCCCACATCAGGTAAATTTTGGAATAAATTTAGGGTTCGAATTCACTGTGCACCGATTCTCTGGTTATTGGATAATTGGATTTGCATATGGAATGCATTGCAGTCAAACGGCTCTGCTTTTGTTCCCAAGCGTATAAATTTCTGAGAGCAAAGTGTCCAAAACCCAGTATCTATTTGTGGTACGCATACCAGTTCTGTTCTTGTTTTATATCTAAATAAATGCTTTTTTTTGCATAAGTATATAGGGGCCGTATATATGTTGGAGGACTTTGGGAGATTAATAGTTCTCCAAATTATTTGAGAATGAAACAATGTCTCACTGCAGACTGGCAAAAACTATTGTGCTTCATTTGTTGGGCATTTGTTGGAGTACTATTGTGATTCTCAGTCAGTCTTCTTCCATTAGCCGTTGTATTCGGTCTGTATTTCCGATTTGTCCTTAAATGCTGAAACTATTTCGTGATTCTCGAAATTTGGGATTTCTGGAAATTTGGTTTGGGATCGGTCTTGAAATTGGGATTCCTGAAAACTTTGATTTGGGATCGATCTTGAAATTAGGATTCATGAAAACTTTGGTTTGGAAATCGGAACATGGTTTTCGGTTCGGTATCCCATATCCATACGGAACCAACCCTATGTTGGGTGCAACTCTTTGGGGAAAAAAAAAATGGTAGCAACTATTTAAAATAAAATAGCCACTAAGCAAGAATTTTGTGGTATGCCATCAAATGATGGCAGTAAATCCATAAAGCTGCCCATCAATTTTTTAAATAATAATTGTTTTTTGTGTAATTCAACGAGGATTCCACTTTAATTGTAGAGTTAAACTTCAATCAAATATGATTTAACACTTAACTCTAAAGTCATATATAACTTTAATTTTTTTTGTGCACTGAAAAACGATTGAGTCAAATTTAAAGTCGAATACAGCTTTCGACTCCAAAAATTTTGGCCTATTGGAGATAGCCTAATACCGTTTACTATTAGAAATATAAATAACAAAAGATTTGTGTCTCAACTGCAGAGGCATTTTCTGAATCTTTCAATTCATTCTGCTGTAGTTAGGTGAATTGGTGCCAATGGCGAGTATTGATGTTAATATGAACATATGATGACTCTTCTTATCACAAGCATATGTAATCACCTTATCATTGTGGTCACTGATATTGTCATTCCCATATTGGGTAGGGTCTACTCCACTAATGTCATTGTCAGCATCTTACAATCTTCACCACTATGCTTCATCGATTTGAACCAAATTTCTTCTAGGTAAGAGGGAATTGTGATAAGGGAGTGGTTGGCTCGACGTTGAGCTCGTGGCCATGGTAGGGTGTTGATACGAGTATACCCTCGAAAATATGTTCATGTGGACTGACTCGCATTTGATCAATTTTGACGGAAAATTAGATGAAATTGACGTCAAAGATGACATTGATATGCAGCATTAGAGCATGTGCACGAAATTGATCGAATTGGAATTCGTTGTTTTCCATTATTTTCTCGTGACAGGAAAAACACATACAAGTACATTCCTTGTACGAAGGGGAAACTTAGGGTTAGGGTTAATAACCCAAGTTAATTGGAATCCTTAGCGGAAACAAAAACCCTACGTTATTAGGAATCCTTACTCAAACAGGCAAGCGCATGGTCACATCATATATATACACAAACAATCAAGGATTAAAGGCACTCAATCAATATCTCCTGGCTAATTTTGCTTGCACAGGGCCTTCAATTATTCTCTGCTAACAAAGATGGACGTAGCAACTAATCAATTAAGTCTGAAGAGTCACAGTATTAGTCCTAGTAGGTCCATAGACGCCCCACTAAACCCAACAAATGTTAGCTTTCAGAAGATCTACCCGTGGCCTGAAGCAGACAGGTCGAAGCTGATCAGAAGTTTAAGCGTGGCTTGTTCAGCTTCTGGTTCCACTAATCATTTGCAGTACGAAAGGGTGGCTTCCAGAAAAAGATTCCTCGGAAGCTACCCGTTTTGCAAGAAAGAACCGACACCGTCCCTTGCGAAAAGAATCAAGAATGGTTCAAGAGCAACATGGACAAGGATAAGATCGCTATTACTATAGGACGTGCCTGCATGCATCTCTAAGACTGGTCGGCTACTGAATTTTGCTTGCTTTGCTGCGGATTCCGGAAGGCGTTTTATAGTTTTCGATCTGAAGTTAGATTGTAATTATTCGATGTAATGTTTTTTTTCAGCATTATTTAATACCGAGTGTAAGATTGAATTTTTATTTTGTTCAATTTATTAGGTACATTTTTTTTAGTATAAAGTTTATAAACTTATCTGTGACATCCTAAATAAAATATTCATAGGTATATATATTGTTCTGGCATGAATTTATCCTTTTTTTTTTTTTTGGCTTACAACTAGATCTTGGGAATGTTTATTAATTTTTATTATTTTAATGATTTGGGCTACATTTAGAAGATGCACCTCAGAGAATTTGTTTTGTATATAATTAAGGCATCTTTGGCATTTTTTAGAACGATACGTTAATGACTTAAATAGTGAGTTGTTGGGGAAGAAAAATCATTGGGAATGGACCATCCCCAAGGTTCACCTCAAATAATTTGTATTCTAATAACATTTATTAAAGGCATTTTGTTTTGATACAAGCGATATTCCTACTTTAAATTACACCACAAAGAGGGAAGGATTTTAACTTGAGAGGTATTAGGTTGGAAAGGAAAGCCTAATAATCAGGGCAATCCACCACTTGCTTTATTGCAACATCTTTGTATTGCCTTCTTTTGTGCTTTTGTGGTTTTCTTTCCTTGTACTGTTTGCAGGATATAAATTTTCTTAGGTACAATTTGCGATAGGGTTTCAATGTGAGATTAGGTTTAACTATCGAACTAATTAGCTCTTAGTCTAATGATATATAATTCTTTTTCTCAAGGTGGCAAGATATCTCAAATGAGAAACCCTTCTCTTATGTAGATAATACATGGAAATTGGCAATTCATTGCATAAATGGGCTATTTTGTGATTCAAATTGTAGTGTAGGCCCAAGTAAGCCCATTTGTACTTTCTCTTTCTTTTTTTGGACAAATCCATTAATACTTTCTCTAACCTAAACATTAAGGCAAGTGTGGATCTGTGGATTCATGAGTCAAGACAACCCCATTAGAAATATGAGAGAAAATGTACTCAACCTAAAGCCCATTTCCAATGTCTTAAGGTGGGATTTCTCCACCCACATTTTTTCATGAGTAAACAGTTAAGATTTAACAAAGCTCTATAGTAAAAAGCATGAGGCATTCTACTCTCTTTATGTAAAAGATTAAGGGAATAATGAATGGAGGATGCCAGTTTGGAGTCCTATTAACAGTTCCTAAGTGAAAATTCCTTTGCTAATTAAACTTTGATTTTGATCTTTGCAGTCAATTTTCCTGAAACATGTACCCATCCACATCACTTACTATCCTCTTTTTCTCATTCTTTTTCAGTGGGTAATCGATAAACACTTGGTACCCCTATTCGTTATAGTATTGCTATGGATCATACAAACTGTGACAATTCGAAGACTGTATCTTAAAGTTGGACACAACTACAACCTGCACATAGACAGACATCTAGAAGACTAGAACTTTAAAACAACGACTATGTGTGTTTCTCTTTGTTATTGCTGCTTTGTTTATTGATGTGCATGTTTGATGTATTTGGGTATTACCTAATTGATTGAACTTATATGAGTTTTATAAGTATTTTCATTCAAAATTTCCAACAAAACATGATCAATTTCCATCCTCCAAAATATAAACATAAAGAACAGTCACCAAAATTTTCATGTAAAATTACATTAATTTTTCACAAAATAGCTGAAGATTTTTTAAAATCTGAGAGCATGCATGATTAAGAAAGAAATGTGTTCAAATAATAGTTAAATTTAGAAGTAAAAATCAACCAAAACCCTAGTTTCTCCAAACCCCAAAATTGGTCCATGTCTGTCCTGATGTCCATCCAAATAACTGAAGCTCTTGAAAAGAGTTTTTGTAGTTCTCTTTAGTCTTGAACCAAAACAAGACCGACCCCGCAAGGCTGCAAACTCACTTTCTCCAGTCTCTACCCACTTTTAACACATCAAAAAATAAAACAAAATGAGAGTAGAAAAAGGAAAAAAAAAAAAAAAATCAAAAAAATTAAAGCATCACTCTCACCCATGCCAAAACCCTACAGCCTGTCTCCCCCCTTTTCCCACCACGTGTCACATTTCAGGCACGCCTCCATTTCCTTGGACCACTGCTCCCCTTTGGCCACCCCCTGCCTGCCCCGCCACGTGTACCCCTTCTTCTACCATTGGTGCCAATAGGACCACCTTGCAGATACACACACACACATACAAATTGCCTTCGAAAATCATGCAAGGGGCAGCTGCATTTCGTTTCAGATCATCACCCACAATTGCTAAATGTTCACTGCCACTGCTCTCTGCCTCTCTCTTTGCTTTCAATAATTTCGGGTCGTTTTCTGCATGGGGCCAACCCCATCATGCCCAAAAGGCCTCCAAGCCCAAGGCTGCTGGCACCCATAATTTTTAATGCTTTTTCTGTCTTTTTCTTTTCCCTTTTTATCACCTTATTATATCATGCATGCTTCAGTTTTTAATTTTTTTTTTTTAATTCTTTTGAGAGAAAAATGTGGATGAATTATGAAACAGGAAAAGTAAGAAAGTGGAAAAAGGGGGTAAAATTCTCGAAAAGGGTGGAGGCTCAGCTCATGCTATACCATGAGAATGTTGGTCCCTTTGTGAAATGACCCACTTGAGAAGGACATCGCTGTTTTTTTCTCTGTCCCAAGAGACAAAAAACAACCACCAAACCCTAAAGATTATATTCTACATTACCCATATTTTGCATATATATTGCCTCTTAGCTTAATTGTTTGATTAAGTTTTTTCTAATCTCGGTTTAATTAGCTTTGTCATCTATATTGTAAATATTATATGTTCGTCAAACACTCTAGAAATGAGCTTTCGGCTTTTTTCCACTAGGGTCTATTAAATTGGACAGAAATCGAACATTTTTAAAATATTCTTGATATGTTATTTTTATGGATTTAAAGTTATGAATACATATAAATCAAGTTTACATCCTCCTCACCTTGTTTTATTCTATTGGATTCTCTTGCCTTTGCCAAAATTTGAAGCATATATTTAATTAAACATGGATTATTAGGTTTCTTATCTCTGGTGACTAGGAAAGTAGAAAAAAAGTGTTCAAGGTGTCCCCATTTGTTCACATTTCAATTCAGTTTAATTTTTTTTTAACACACATATGTTTAAATTCAATTGTTTTACTTAGTCCACAATCATATCCATTAATTAATTCTACCTATATTATTTACTATAATATCTTATACCAATAATTAATAGCTTGGAAAACTTTTTGGACCATGAAAGGTGATGATCAACAGTTCCCAATATAGAGGGCTAACATTTCTTATGTTGCTCATTTGTTTCTCTAAATACTAATTTTCTTGTTTCTTTCTCTAAAATAACCACAAATCTTCAAAACTTGCGTCTGACACGAATGAAACCTTTGAAATAGACAGCCTTAGACACTAATCTAATCTTACTATACGTTCTAACCTTAATTGATTCAACTTATTCGACCAATGGGAGGACAACTGAGACATTAAAAATACTAGGGTTTGGTGGAGTGAGTGAGTCACGAGGCTTAATTTTTAAGCAAAAATGTACAAGGGTTTAGGGAATTAAGGAAGATGTTGGTTGGGGCATAACATCATTAGGTAAGAGTTGCCCTTTTTTAAATTTAAAGTTTTTATTTTTGTTTTTAGATGAGCATGAACAAACAAGCAGGGTACAACTACAATTAGATTAGACAAAAAATACAAACACTAATTAATTAATTAATTTTGCTTGGCAACATATATATATATATATATATATATATATATATATATTAGATAATGTGGCACAAGAGGAGCATGGAGTTCCTACGTACGCTATATACTGGCCGATTAGAGAGAGATATGTCATCTTCACTTGGATACGATTGGTATCTTTGAGTGGTGTACGTCAACTTGCTCAAGTCTTTGTGGCCTTTATACAAATTTTGTCCTTTATATATTTGACATAGGTTGCATGGAGATTTCTTGCATTCATTTTGTAATTGTGGCAGAAAATAACACAAATGCTACCATATTTATATCATTTCTCTAATAGAGATGAGATTAGTGTTAGTGAGCACTACCTTTATTAGAGATGTGATACAAATATGACATGAAAAATGTGATAAGTATAACATTAATCAGAAAACAATAATTGTTTGGTATCATGATAAAAATAAAAAATAAAAAACCCCATTTCTGAGAAGGTATGAGAGTCACCAATGATCAGCATTAGGGTTTAGCGAGGGAAGCTCTAGAATTCCTCAAATTCTTTGCTGTAATAGTACTACATGTTCTTTAATTTGGCCAATATTGAAATTCATTAGAACCCTAGATTACCTGTTGGCTTCCAGATATAATTGATAAGATTGGGTTGGATATTATTCCCTCTTGCATTTGGTTTGGTGTTGGAAATAAGTTTTGGATAACTGATCCCGTTTGAAAAAAAAAAAAAAAAAAAAAGAGGGTTTATTTACGTTTTTTATTTTGTGTACAAAAATATGAAAAGGTTATGGCAATAGGCCAACAACCATGCATAGACATTGTAACAAGAGTGGTGGTTGTATGCAGTAATAGTCGTGGTGACATTAGTAGTGATATCGATCATCTAGCAAGTAAAATTTCTGTGTTATTAACATTTTTTTTATAATATGAATGAGCGGTATATTGATATTGCAGAAAACTTATATATGATACCATTTATAAGAGAAATTCAAATTAAATATAGCCTTATCCAACTGTGCGGGTCAAATATTACTAGTTATGGATGTGTCAAACACAAATCACAGCAAGCTATAATAATTTGCTATGTTTTTAGGGTCTCAATGTCAGCTATGTGTGAGAACCAGAATATGAACAAAGTTGTGACACGATTTGTTCCTACGTAGGGTCCATTTCCAGTCGAGTAAATCACCATCGCTTGGAGCTAGTTTCACATACTTCTGCATGCAGCCTCTGGTGTGGTGAAAAACCTGAAAAGGGCCCCGGCTGTATGCATCACGCATGGACTCTGTTTATAACAGCTATAGTTTGGTTTTAACCTGAAAATATTCTTTTGTGGATTATTATTCTAACAAGAATCTAATTTTATGATATTGTAAAATCAAGATTATTGATCAAGTTGATTTTTGTCAGATATGTTGCCTGCATTCATACTCGTACAAGTTAAGTATATGTTTGATAAAATAAAAGAAGAAAAAGATATGTAACCAATGACATACAATGATTCTTCAAAAAATTACTTTTGGAATGATTCTTCAAAAATTACTTATAGGCAATGGAAAATATATTACAATCGATTTACAAGTTGTTGGTGATAGTATAGAGGTCGTCTGTGTGCACGGATAGGGTAGAACCCAACCACCACCATCACCACCACCACCCCATCTCCCTTCCTTTTCATTGGACGCAGAAGATTGCAGGGTAATTTTGAGCATTGACTACGGCCCATCTGGTAGCTTTCGTGAAGAAAAAAAACTAGAGATTGTCATACATGTTTTCATGTATTTTAAATGTAATTCACCGCCTATATTATGCTTAGTAGCCCACCCACACCCACGCCAGTTGAGCTTAAGAAAGTCATTATTCACTCAAATTTGCAGGGAACAAGACATCTTAGAGCGTAATTTGTTAACTCAAATATATAAAATCATCCCTTAATTATCATTTTTGAATTCTTCCTCTTTTACTTCTTCCTAATTACTAAAATTGTGCTTTGATTTTTCGTTAAACTTATGTTACCAACAAGCTAGCCAACTTAAATTACAGCTAGTCCATCCATTCAAAAATTTCTAGTTCCGCCCTTAATTTTTTAGTATGTTATTATTGTAGAATTATCAAAGAAACAGGTCGAGGGCCCACTTCCAACAACACTGATACTGTCTCCAACTTAGTAATTATCACCTGCACAATCCGTCAAGTGTGGGGTTTTATCACAAAAGGCGTAATTATCACCTGCACAATTTGTGTCACGTGTGGGGTTTTATCAAAAAAATATCTCGGTATTAGTTAGAGTAGAGTTAATGTATTTAAACTATTACTTCTCTTTTTCTAGAGCCGATGTGGGATTCAACACGTCCCCTCACGTGGGACCCAACTAGTGGGTCACACGTGAGAGATCCGCACATCGGTAACCACGTGGAGCCAATGAGACTCACCCTACACGTGGAGCCAAGGAGACCCACCCATCACGTGGTAATACAGATGGGCCCGTGCCCTGACTCTAATACCATGTAGAATTATCAAAGAGACGGACCGAGGGCCCACTTCCAACAATACCGATACTATTAGTTAGAATGAGATTTTATCACAAAAGACGTCGGTATTAGTTGAAGTGAAATTAATGTATTTAAACTATTACTTCTCTTTTTCTACAGCTGATGTGGAATTCAACAATTGTACATATATAGACAACTTTAGAATCTGAACTAGATGACTACAGTAAAGTCCTAGCTAGTGGTTTCGTTCGCGATCTTTCAAAATCTAGTAATCAAAGCAAAATATACTTTTAATTGCTGTTAATTTAGTTATTTTAATATAATAGCTAATGACATAAAATTTTTCATTATAGAAGTTATTAATCGTATAGTTTGTTTGAGTCGGACCGGAACCAATAATTTATTATCATAGATATAATTTTATTTTATCTACCTGCAACTTGGTCGTAGTTGAGATCACGCAATCAAAAGTACCATTTTCTTCCTATATATACTAATAGCAACAAGTGGAAGAAATGAAATGGTGGGAGCTACACATAATTTGTTAGTTCGATACGTTAATATTTTGAACTTATATACTAAATCCATGGTTGATCTTTTAGCCTAAAAAAGCTTGGTAGATTTCTACACCACAAAACGTAAGGGTGGTGCCACATAAACCAAATTTATGCACTAAATTTTTGCACCAAATAATGTGGCACATTTTTCATCATATAAATTTTTATGACAACTATTAATCTAATTTTGAACTTAAATTAAAGTAGAAATTTGATTGATTCCATATCATTGGGTGCACAAATTTTTTAGGGAGTTGACCATTAATGTGTATCTAGATGATGCGTGGAGTTCTATAATAAAAAGTTTATTTTGAAATTATGAAATTTTTTCACTTTAATATAACTTCTCATAAGCACACGTCTTAAGAGTGTGCTTATGAGAAGTTATATTAAAGTTTATTTAGAAATTAAGAAAATTTATCATTTTAAAAATAAAAAGTTTATTTGATGTAAATTGTAAATTAAGAACCTATATCTTTGTTCATCACACGTCTTAAGAGTATCCATGCGATGTCGAACTATGCTAACAGAAGATTTTATATGTTCAAATGCTACCTCATCAGGAGTCCACTAATACATTCTCATATACCAAAAACGCTGCAAAGTGATAGGTTCAAAGAGTACAAAAGATAAATCTCAAAACCGCTAGAGCTTGTAGTGGTCAGCCGACTCAGCCCTAAACTTGCTCTTTGCAAGTGCGTTCAAAAGCGAGGAAAAAAAAGGGGGAAGCATCCAAAAAAGAAAGGAATAATATGATTGCCATCAAAAGGACAAAGAGAATCAAGGGACCATCAATAATGAATAATGAACATATGAATTGTCAATCGTCATATGCTACTCAATCAGTATTACTAGGATAATATTACTCACACGCCTATTGGTACCTTTTACATATTTTTGTTAATTTTTTATCATTAATTTTTTTCAATTCATTTAATCTGACGATTAAAAATTGAAAAACGTGTGTGAAAAGTAAAATTACATGTGTATATAACACTACCATATTATTATTAGTGTCTATCTGTCTATATTGAAATAAACAAAAAAAAGGGAAATAATTCTTCCAGTGTATGTACAACTGAGTGATAAAAAATTAACTGCTGAATTTTACATCTAAGAATCTAGTGAATCTTTATAACTGCTAAATTTTGCATAAAACTCATCATACTGTGTGACAAATACTAATGTAGCCGAACAAAAAAAAAAAAAAAAAAAAAGATAAAAAGATAAAAAGAGAGAAAAAGGGTTGAGGGTGAGTCCTGTTTTGTCCCTAACCCTTTTGCTTTGCAATTTTCATCATTATATTTCCTTTTCCCATCTCTAGCTCAGTCTACCGAGCAAAAGAGACAGTTACAAATTGGCGTTGACGCTTCCTCGTACATCAATCACCTCAAACACTACATTCTTTACCATCCTTTTCTTCCTGCATGTAATCCCCCTCTGTTATTTTTACTTTCCCCTCCCTCTTTCTTTTTAAATTTTTGTATAAACACAGAAAGGGTGCATAAATCTTATCTTTGATTTGTGTTTTGTATACAAAAGAAAAAAAAAACTGCCACGTTAGAGTAGGATGTGACATAAATAGTGGAGCAGCATGCTCCCTATTATCAGGTCTAGGGTTAGGACCGCCCTCTTCTATGTGTAGAATCGCTCACAAGTCACAATAACATTAATTTAGGTCAATATTAGTTGAAAATCAGAGTACGCAAAACAAATCAACAAATGAATTGCAAAAAGTATTACTACAAAAGAAAAAGAAAAAAAAAAAAAAAAACAAACACTTAGCCAGACAAAATTACTTTGTCGTCCAAAAGTTGTATCTGTCACCACAGAGTTTAGCCAACGAAGGTTCGTCAAGTAAAACCCGTCACCCGAAACCTTAAACAACAAAAACTCAAATTTTTCAGGCAAGTTTCAGTTAACCCAACATACATCTTCGTCGGGCGGACACGCGTTGATCGAATTGACCCAACAAATGATTTCTCGTCGGCTAGCACATAATTAAATAATGTAATGAACTTGACCTAATGGCCTAGTCGTTGGGCCAACGGTAAGAAACCAAATTTAGAATATATTAAAATTTTTGAGCGACAAAAGGTCCGTCGGACTAACACTGTTTAATTTAAAAAACTATTTATATTAAATAATTTATTCAATTCTAATTTAAAAAAATATTTATAATAAATATTAAAAACAATATGTACAATCAAAATAAAATTGTTCGTACAATTATATTACAAAAACTAAACACAAAAAAAAAAAAAAAAAAAAAAAAAAAAAAAAGAAGCAAAATACTGGGGTGGCTGGGGAAATGGCTGCAAAAGCTCGACCAAGGGCTCGGGAATCTTGATGCCAGAATCTGACAAGGACTCGGCTGCAGCAGTGAAGTACATGCGCACTAATTCTTTGCCTTTTGCAGCAGCTTATGCCAAGCGCTGCTTCTTCTTTTAGGTGCTCCCCTTCTTCCATTTGGCATGCTAGCTCTATCTCCACCCGCTAAAGTCTGGAATTAGTTTGAGTCAATGGATTAGAGCTCACTGACGAAGAATACTCTCCGAGTTCACGAACTCGATCTGTTCTTAGGCCGTAAACTTTTTTGCCTTTCTGTGGCCCAGCCTCATCCATCAGCAACGGGAGAGACACATTTGGGTCAAGTTTCAGTTCTTCCATAGGTACGTTTGTTGCTACTGGGAGAGGTTGGCAAGGTACTCATCATTCTTCTAAATTATAAAAGCCTAAAAAAAAAAAAAAAAAAAAACAAATTATTATCGAATATATTTTAAACCTTATTATTGTAATGATATTTACAATTAAAACACATAAATGAACACTTACGTAAATTTCGTCCGCGACCTCGTTGCCATAATTGACATGCGTTTCACCTGAAACCTCCACCTTCGCCCGCTGATCCTTAACCTGGTAAGATAGGGGTTAAGAACCGGAGTGGTGAAGGTATGGTTTTTCTATCGGTTACTTTTATTTCCCAGTCCATTAAAATATATTAATTCAACTTAACTAAAAATATTGCAATTGAACTAAAATTTAATTACCTAAATTTTTTTACTTTGAAAATGAGTGCACAGCCACTACAATTTGTCCACCTTCTCCGCAAACTAAGGTAAATCTATAGGAGTTGCCTCAAGCGACACACAGGTCTCATAATACTTGTGCAACTTTTACTTCCATTCCTTATATCAGCTGCTCTACAATGGTTTATGTAATCAACACAAGCCATTCCACGCTCG
Organism: Pyrus communis; assembly: GCF_041283825.1. Lineage (NCBI taxonomy): Eukaryota > Viridiplantae > Streptophyta > Magnoliopsida > Rosales > Rosaceae > Pyrus > Pyrus communis. Next base: position 20,232,548 of record NC_142566.1, on the reverse strand, counting down.
TCCCACTTGAAGTTGGCTTGAAATTTGCAAAAAAAAAAAAAAAAAAAAAAAGAGGTGAAATTTAAAACCACATAAAATAAGTAAGGTGTTGCAGTCATATTTAGAATAGGAATGTGATTGTGTAAATCCTAGGGAATCTGGGAATGTATCTTATATTCCTATGAAGTATGAAAACATTCCCCATGATGCATGAACCTTTATATGTTTATATTTTTCTTTCGATATATATATATATATATATATATATATATATATTGTATATGTTCATATATTTGTCAATATATATATTTGTTTCATGCATCGCACAATTAAATTGTTATGTGGAATTTGTGACTCAAAATATATAAAATAAATTAGAAGCATATTTAAGGTTTCGTAAACCCTAAGGGATTTTGAAAACTATATGGGAATGGGATATGGTGTGGCATACCACCGCACCATCACTATGGACACAGCATCAGGCCATGACCTGGATTTCAACTCGGCATGGCCTGAAGCCTTACGCCCAAAACGCTGCCAGCCTAGATTGGTTGAGTCCACTCCTACATGCCGCAGCCTTTATGGTTGCTGGGCTACCTTGACCTACATCCAATCCAGCCCAGTTAGCTAGGATTTTCCCACGGCCCGCGTCCTATGCAGCCAGCCCTTGCTGCTAGGCTTCCAGCGCCAAATCTGCAAGCTTTTGAGCTTGCTCCCGTGTCCTCCTCCCTTGGTCCAACTTCGAAACCCAACTGCGGCTGGGGTTTCCCTTCCTCACCCGTGGCCTGCAACCATCACTCGAGGTCCTTTGGGTATTGCCTTATGCTTAAGGCACCCAAACCCGTGCCATATTACCCACAATACTAAGCCCAAATTATTTTGGGGCTATATTTTTCGATCAATAATATTATTATTTTCATATTATTTTGCTTCTATAATCGACCCTGTACGGCTCGATTTATTGAATTAATTAAAAGTGACATGCAGTCCATTAATCTGATAATGAATCCAAAATTATTGACCTGAAGATTACTTTTGGACATGAACGATTCAATAATTTATTTTTATACTTTGAACCGTCACATACTTTCGTTGTCACATCCCAACCCTCAGCTCCAACTATATTGTCCGCTTTGGCATTCCCTGCCCGAAGACAGAGCTACCGCACGGTTTTGTTTCTGTGGACCGGTACTCAACCGTAGCCAGCGCCTGCTCTTCCCTCAGGGAGTCCACAAAATGCCTAGTTGAAACTTAAGGTTGGCAATGGATATATAAGGCCCAAAGACCACGCCCTCACGGGCGATGTGGGATACTACATTCGTAGTAACGAAGCTCTCACACTTGAGTTCCCGAAGAACCTCAAATCCATTATATCCAAATTAGTATATTGCATTCTGTGTTTCTTGCAGGAACCTCTCATTATGAACTAATTGTTCATAAAAACTAAATTGAACCTGTAGTTTCAAATTTAGTGCCTTTGAAACCTGAAGTTTTCATTCAAAATATACCATATGAAACCCATAGTTTTCATGCACAAATTAAACCACTACATGTCTATAGAACCTGTATGTTCTATGATATATGTCTATAGCTTACCATATGACTAATCACGTTTTCTCCCTCCGTTTTAAGGACATGTCAAACTTGAACAAGCTCGATTTCTCCGCTCTAGAAGTTTTTGGAAGAAACTATTTGAAGTGGGTACAAGACGTGAAGCTCCATTTAACTGCAAAAGGCATTCGAGCCACCATCGAGGCACCGATCGTCGACAAACCTGTTAACGAAACTCAAAAGGTTACTGCAATAATCTTCATTCGAAGACACATTCATGATGCACTGCAGACTGAGTATCTCGCTGAGGAGGACCCACACACCCTCTGGCTTGCTCTGGCCGATTGTTTCGATCACCAGAAAGACATATACTTGCTTGAAGCAAGACACGACTGACAGCATATTTGCTTCCAAGACTTTAAGTCCGTGAATGAATACAACTCTAAAGTGGAACTAACTGAATTAGATCTCCTGGAGAAGACCTATTCGACTTTCCATGCCACCAATATTGTCCTGCAACAACAATATAAAGCACAGAAATTCACCAAGTTTTCGGATTTGATCTCTGTTTTACTTCTGGCTAAAAAGTAGAACCAGCTTCTAATGAAGAATCATCAAGCTCGACCCACTAGCTCGAACGCCGTGCCTGAAGCGCATGCGACCTATTCTAGCAGTCATAAACGATGAAAGAACCATTGTGGCCGTGGAAATAGGCGGTAAGCCCAACCATGGGCCCAAGGTCAATAGAGTGCCACACCTAAGGGAAGAATTACGACCCGGGAGTGTCCATCACTCGCCCCAAAAGTCTCAAACTTTAAGAACAAGGGCAAAGCCCTCGTTCAGGCTGCTTCTCCTGAACATGACATGTGTTATCGTTGTGGATCAAGGAATCATTGGTCACGCGTATGCCTAGCTTCCCCTAAGGCTATTGTCAAGTATCATTCCCGTCGTGAGTCTAACTTTGCACATGTGGATCATCTGGAAGATTCAACTATATCAATGGAGATATCGGATTTTCAGGAGGCGTCAACACCTATGGATGAATAAATTAGGCATGTTTTTTTAGGGTGTTTACCCCAAGTGGCCGAACCCACTAGGAGTGGCCGGCCCTACCCTCCCTATTTTGCTAGGTTTATGGTTTAATTTTCAACAATTTTTCTATGTATTTGGAATAATTTGTTTGGTTTTGGTTTGTTTTGAATTATGGATTGTTATTTGAATGGATATTATTTTCTCGAATTGCTTAATTGAATGAATGGACTTATATCTATGCATGTGACCAATTCAATCAATTTATTTCTAGGTATGTTTAGTAGGGAAGTTAGTTGTCTGGCAGATAGTGCAACCAAGCACACCAACTTGTGTGAACGACACTATTTTACTAACTTAATACCCAAGAAAGCTCCTCTGACAACTCTCTCAGGCCCATCCAACCTAATTGAAAGATACAGACAGACACATATCATGTTATCTAATTGTACAATCTTGACCATGAAGGAGGCATTCTATTCTCCACATTTCGGAAGAACATTGCTGAGTTTTAGAGATATTCGAGATAATAAATATTATCTTGAAACCACTGAAGTTCATGGTTCTGAATTTCTTTGTATCACTTCATACGAATATGGCAAGAAGCATATTCACGAGAAGTTGGAACGACTGCCGAGTGGGTTGTACATTACAACCATTCGCAGCACAGAAGCCCATAGTGTGGCCGGGCTTATGCCTGAGTTCCAAGACACTTTGTTGCTTTGGCATGACCGTTTGGGACATCCTGGACGTGACATGATGCACCGTATCCTCAAATCTTCTCACGGGCATAAGTTACATCCTTATGTTGGAATTCCGCCATACAAAGCGTGTTCTTTAGGGAAGTTGAATACTCAACTATCCCATACAAAGATTATTCACGACCCCCCCTAAATTTCTTCAGAGGATTCAAGGGGACATTTGTGGACTAATCCAACCAACCTGCGAACCATTTAAATATTTTATGGTGTTGGTTCATGCATCGACAAGATGGTCACATGTTTGCTTGTTGTCCACACGCAACGCCGCATTTGCTAAACTCCTAGCTCAAATAATTAAGCTAAGGGTTCACCATCCTGATTATCCAATTAAGTCAATTTGACTGGATAACGCTGGAGAGTTTACATCAAAGACTTTTGACGATTATTGCATGTCAGTAAAGATTGATGTGGAACATCTTGTGCCCCATGTTCACACCCAAAATGGCGTGGCAGAAGCTTTCATAAAGAGCCTTCAAATGAAAGCTTGGACTTTGGTTATGCGAACCAAACTGCTGGTATCTGCATAGGGCTATGCAAGCTATGTTGGTCAGCCTAAGGCCCATCGTTATGGTTGGTCACTGGATACGAGCTTGACATTTCGCATTTACGGGTGTTTAGGTGCACCATTTATGTGCCAATAGCGTCGCCGCTACGTACCAAAATAGGTCCTCAGAGAAAAATGGGAATTTATGTCGGTTATGATTCGCCATTAATTGTTTGCTACTTAAAACCCTTGACAAGAGATCTTTTTACCACACGTCTTGCGGATTATTACTTTGATGAGACAGTCTTCCCGTCATTAGGAAGAAATAAGCATGCTAACGTTCCCATAAAACGCTGCGAATTGTCGTGGTATGCTCTCATTATGCCTCATTTAGATCCCTACACTGCCCAGTCTGAAACTGAGGTGCGTCGAATTATAGATCTTCAGAGCGTTGCTCAAAGCATGCCTGATGCTTTTAATGATCTAGCTAAGGTGACAAGATCACATATACCCGCTGTAAACATAACTGCAAGGATAGATGTACCCCACGTACGTCAACAACCCGCCTAGGAAGGCTGGACAGTCCCTAAAGGTGGGGAGGTCGTACCTTCTACGCGGCAAGGCACATTGGCGGCTAGCCAATCATTTGCTCCGACCCTGAAGCGTGGCAGACCCCTTGGTTCAGAGGATTCACAGCCCTGGAAGAGGAAAATAGCACCAACTAGTAACCCTAATTTGAATCCGATGATCGCTCACTCATCCGTTCCAACGCATGAGGTTATTCTAGATTATGGTGATGCTTCAGATGGAACATGTAGACCTCCCGAGAATCGTGAAATTTCGGTCCACTACACAGTATTGGATGAGGTTTGGAATAGGAATGAGATGATCATTGACGATGTATTCTTGTACTTAGTAGCTACTGACATCATGTTTAGCGATGACATTGAATCACGTTCCATCAATGAATTCTGACATAGAACCGATCGATCAAACTAGAAACAAGCAATCCAGGTCGAACTTGATTCATTCGCGAACGTAAAGTGTTTGGACCTATTGTTCCTACACCACCACGCATGAAGCCTGTTGGTTATAAATGGGTTTTCGTGAGGAAGCATAATGAGAAAAATGAAATAGTGTGAAACAAAGCATGCCTCGTAGCGCAAGGCTTCTCTCAACGCCTAGGGATTGATTACGAGGAGAAGTATTCCCCAGTAATGGACGTTATAATGTTCCGATACCTAATCAGTTTGGTAGTTTTTGAAAATTTGAATATGCAACTTATGGGCGTGGTAATCGCATATCTCTATAGGGATCTAGATACGGAAATCTACATGAAAGTTCTAGAAGGACTTCCATTGACTAGTTCAAATAGTTCTAGACCACGAAACACTCTCTCAATTAGGTTGAGGAGTTCACTCTACAGACTAAAACAATCCGGGCGGATGTGGTAAAACCGTCTGAGTGAATATTTGACAAGTCATGATTATGTGAACAACGAACTATTCCCATGCGTGGTCATAAAGAAGTCACATTCCGGATTTGCAATCGTTGCAGTTTATGTCGATAACATAAATCTTATTGGGACTCCCGCATAGCTTGAGGAAATTGCTGCATATTTGAAATCAGAATTTGAGATGAAGGATCTTGGGAAAACTCGATATTGTCTCAGCCTGGAAATCGAGCATTGTTTGGATGGAATCCTAGTACATCAATCGAACTACACCCAAAATGTGTTATGTCGTTTTAATGAGGATAAAACGAAGCCTTCAAGTACTCCCATGGTCGTTCGGACTCTAGATGCTAAACGAGATCCATTTCGTCCAAATGAGGATGATGAAGAGATTTTGGAACCTGAAGTTCCTTACCTAAGTGCAATTAGAGCTTTATTATACTTAGCTCAATGTACTAGACCCGACATCTCCTTCCCTGTGAATCTTTTGGCAAGATATAGTAATGTGCCCACCTGTAGGCACTGGAATGGTGTTAAAGACATTTTTCGCTACCTCAAAGGTACTACGGATTTGGGCTTGTTTTATACCCGCGAATCTCCAAGTGTTATCACCCCATGTGGCCCTTGAATTGGTTTTCGCCTTGTTGGTTACGCAAATGCTGGATATCTGTCTGACCCACATAAAGCACATTCTCAAACGGGCTATGTCTTTACTGTTGGAGACAGTGCTATATCTTGGAGGTCTACCAATCAACCGCTAGTTGCGACTTCATCTAACCATGCTGAGATTCTCGCCCTGCATGAAGTATCGTGTGAGTGCTTTTGGCTACATCAAGGAAGACAACACCAAGCACATAGCACTGAAGTTCTTTTACTCATATTAGCAGCAGCAACATCAGAACATTAAAGCCAAGCAAATTTGTTCCCAAGATAACCTGGCCGATCTCGTCCAAGGAATCGGTATGCGTAAATTATCTGAGTTGAATCGCTTGTAGTTCTCTTATTTAGAAGTTATATCTAACTCAGGGGGAGTATCTAGAAGCATACTCACATGGTCTTAATGTATTATTTTTTCCCTACGATTCGGAGCATTTTTCCTACCGGGTTTTTGCTACCTAACCAGGTTTTAATGAGGCACCCATCCTGGGATGATCATACTCCGTTGAGTTTACTACCTTCATCCAATTTGACATTCGTTTTTAGACATTATGCATACTTCTCACTTTTCTCCTTAGTCTATAGGTTTTCCCCATGCCTTGGGTTTTACCATAGGGAGGTTTTGTGAGTTTTACTACAAATGCATACTTCACTTAAATTTGAGACTTGCGATCACCCGTTATGGCGATGACTTCATCAACTATTCTACCTTATTTGCTGAAGATCTGATGCAATGGTTTGTTGAGTATTTACACACTCAAGGGGGAGTGTTGCAGTCATATTTAGAATAAGAATGTGATTGTGTAAATCCAGGGAATCTGGGAATGTATCTTATATTCCTATTAGGAGTAGATTACCCATTCAATATTGTAATCCTAAAGGGAAAGGTTTTTACCCAACCTACTACTATAAATAAAGGCACACTGGGGTGAATCAAAGACACCTCACAATTAAATCAATCTCTCTTCTCTCTCAATATTGCCAAACCCCTCTCTCTCTCTAAACCCTAGATCATTCAATCAAATAGGCCTACAACATAAGGGAATTTTTTTTTAATAAACTAAGAAAGTTATTGTATACTTAATGAAAGTGGTCGGTTCATCTCAATATGGATCGGCTTCCAGGAATCGGTGACCATAGGACATTTGGTGCGAATGATGGCACCGATGTCGTGAGTCAACAAACTATTAACTTAGGCACTCGCTCAGCGGTGTCTAAGGAGGTATACAACTTGGATCCGCTTCTGTGTGACCCACGTGATCCAGTTGCTCGCCAACCCCTACAAATTCCTCGAGTTTTATTAGTCTTCGGCCTGTGGAAAGGTCTACATCCCCCACCTCCTCCACGATTGCCAAATTGGTCTCTACGCTACCTTGAGAAAGGTGGGATTAGATGGGGACAAGTGCTGCCACATGTTGGTGGCGACTATAGTTGTGAAGCAGCTCCACATATCGAACAACATGGGTAAATGATGTAGACATACTCGCGCTGGTAGTCAACTCAATGGTGGCCTCCTAGGTCCCAATTGTCGTCGAAGTGGCACTGAGGGTTGACCACTTGCTTTGAGCAGAGGTAGAGGCAGAACGACAAACACTAGTGACCAAGCACAAAGGCATCTATGGAAAAAAACCACATAATTTCTAAAATTTCCTAATATTTCAAATAATTTTTACTGTGTTTAATAAAATTCACATATTTCTAAAATTTCAAACAATTTCTAAAATTGCCTAACATTTCAAATAATCTCTAAAATTTCACAAAATTTCTTATGTGTTTAAAAAAATTTCACATATTTCCTAAAATTTAAACAACCTAAATTAAATGCTCCATTCAAATTTAATACCACCCCCCCCACCCCCCAGCCCCATTACCCCACTACCCCGTCCTACCATCCTCCGTCGCCACTACTGTACCCACCTAAAACCACCACCATACACTCCTCAATCCCACACCGTACTTGTACCCAACCAAACCAACACCATACCCATACCCCCACCACCGTACACGTCCTCATACCCAACCCACCCACAAATCACAACATATTTCCAAATCATATCACATGCTAATGAATTACAATTTCAAATCAAAGCCTAAGATAATCAATCCACTAATCATAACATAATCAAATCCTAATAATTTCAAATTAAAAAAAAAAAAGGAGAGAGAGACATACATACTACAATTGAGAGATGGGAGACAGAGAGAGATGAGAATTTAAGAGAGAGACGAGGATTTAAGAGAGAGAGAGATTGCAGAGAGGAATTAAGAGTTGCACGACACGAGGAGGAAAAAATAAGAAGGTTCTCACGGTTATAACATTTTAAACTTTTGTCTGATGCAAGGTTCGTCGGGCAAAGCTTTTTTTAAAACTTTAACACGTGTTCAAAACCCTAAATTTTTATCGAGCAAACACAAGAAATCCGTCGGGCAAAGTTAGTGAGAAATAGAGTTTACCTCACGAACTTTTGGAATATGTCGTCGGGTTACTACTATTTTGGGGGCAAATTTCAATTTTGAAGAACACTTTTAAAGGGTTTTTTTGGACCTTGCCCGATGGATACTAAACTTTAGCCGAAGTGATGTAGAAAGTTGGCCCGACAAATACAAGTATTCCGTCCGGCAAACTTTTTAAAAAATAATAATAAATAAAAAAAATCTCTACTTTTAAACATTAAGTTCAAACAGTTTAAAAAATCATCAAATTTGATGATCAAGTAAATTTGGAGTGTGATTTTACTCATAATTTGAGGGCTTGTAAAAATCAACAAAATCGAAACTAAAACGACTTTAAGTCGTGATTTTTCATTCTTAACCATCGAACGATTTGTCTCGTTACTTAATTTGCAAACGTCTTTTTGTGTAATTTTTGGCGTAGGAGATCTCGAAGTACATGCAAACACGCTTGACGGTTGGATTGTGGATTGAGATTTTTTAAGAATAGTGAATTTGAGTGAGCTGAAAAATGGAGGAAGAAGTGTTTATAAAGTAGATGTGGAGATGAATCCAATGGTATGGATTGAAGATGAGATTAGGGTTTTGTTTTCACATATCTAGATATGGGATCCCTGAAATGATGAAAATTGGACTTCGCTTATATTCGTCATCACTCATGCATTAAATGCTATTAGCAAATGCTGTGATACAAGACAAATCCCATTTTGCACTACCTCATGCATTTGTTGGGGATTCCAAAATACTTAAGAGTTTATTCTATACTTCCATTAAGTACAATGTAGTCTTTCATGAAAAAAAAGCTCAGCCATGGAGTTTAGACTTTAGAACTCATTGCAAAAAGAAGTAAAGAACTGGGAAAAGTAGAGAAATTTAAATGCTATAAGCTAATGGTTTGATACCAGACAAATCCGATTTTGCATTGCCTCAAGCATTTGTTGGGGATATTTCTAATTATGACAGAGGTATCATCTCCATGTTCTTCCACATGCAAGACATCCGAGTAACTATTCATCACCACCTTCTCCGACACAGAGAATTTACTCAAGTACTTTAGACGGCGATCCTTATATCCCTTCGAGCTACTAGTTCTAATATTACCATTAGAAATCTCATAGTTGCTGGGAACCACCACAATTAACTTCCACTCCTTGCTCTTCTCATACTTACTACTCTAATTTTTACTGCCAATAATACTCCTTAGATCCCTTCCCATAACTAGCCGTGTAGTCCTAGGCACCGTCATCTTCAAGAGGAACTTAAGGACTCAGGCTCCATAGCCATGCCTTTGCTACTTCTCTTTATCATGAGGTACTTGGGGACTTTGTGCAAAGTGGAGAAAGGGTAGGGTTTGGGTAGTGGGAAAAAAGGGAATTGAAGTCAAGAAGAAAGGGAGAAGGATGGGAGGAAGGTATTAAAGAGAAAGAGGAAGTAGACACAAACTTATAATTGATGAATATGGATTTGCTAGACTAACCACTCTGTCAACAAGTATAAAGAAAATGTCGAGTTATGATTGTGTATGTGGATATTTTTACACATCATTGTGGGCCTTTGCCCACCCATAATAGAACTTATCTCATGAACAGTGTTGTTGGGCAAAGTCAACCTAGTTGACGAACACACGATTCGTCAGGCAAACCGTGAGATATTGCATGCCATTTTTCTCTCTTCGCACCAAAATTTTGCCCGACAAATTGTGAATTGCCCTACAATCACCTTTCCTCGCTTAGAGGTTTTGAGCAAATCCTAAATGTTGACCATCTTTGCGCTACTAACTAAAAAATTTCGTCAATTAAAGTCTCTTTGCTCGACAAAATTTGATTTGTCGGGTAAAATTTTGTAGGGCTAGCCCTATTTTCTGGTAATGTATGGCTATTACTCATTAACTAAAAATCTAAAAAGAAAAAGAGAACACAATAAATTCGTCGAGACGACTTTATGGCCTGTAAGATTACATTGTAATTGTTTTAACGGAATTACTGAACATCTTATTTACAGAGAACTAACCCTAATCCTAATAGGCAAGGAATCCAAATCCTTAACTTATAAGAAAACCCTAAGTCACAAAATACGAAAAATAACCCTTCCATAATAATAAACTAAGCGGCTAACTAATTAACTTTCCATATTTTGGATACCACTTGACTCATTAATGTAAAGAGTTCATTAATTCCTTCTTCAATTACTGACGTGATATTATTTTATTGTACAAACGTCAAAATCTAAATTATTTGTTTCTTTATCATCGTCTAAGGATCATTAAAAAAAAACATTTGATTTGGAGACCGTTCAATCATCCGTTTTAGTCAAACAAATTGAAAGTTGATCATAAAAATACTACTTATTACCGTACCATCAATTAGTAGACACCAATGCATAGTTGTCACTATCTCTCAACCTTAGCTAAGACTCAAACCTATCAATCACCCTAGTAACAAACACTTAGACACCAACTATTTCACTTTATTTAAAAAGAGTTCAAAGAGAGTTCTTCAAATGTATTAGATCCAACTACCCAGTCAATATATTAAAGCTGAATATTGTAATAAGCATGCTTAATTAATCAATGAGTATTCTAGTATCTAGTTCCATTTCTTTTTCTTTGAGTTCTTTCTTAGTTTATCTTTGATAGAAGTCTTAATACATGTATGCTCATTTGTGACCAAAAGATCACAGGTTCGAATCATAGAAACAGTCCCTTTGTAACACAAGGGTAAGGCTACATATGATAGGCGTTCTTTCCTTCCCTCCAACACTCACAAAGCGGAGAGCCTTGTTAGCTTGGAGCAAAAAAAAAGAAAAAAAAAAAAAAGACACTTTGGATGCGGTCCCTAACTATCAATATTGTTTGATTGAAACCGTGTCTGTTTTTAGTTTTTTTATTAAAGTCCATGACATTAATGTAATAATGTAAGATACTATTGTTTTTAAATTAAAAATTAAAAATTGAAATTTGTATTTTTTTTAATATTAATGAGATTTTAAATAAAACCCGTGATTTGTGTGATTAAAAATAATAAAATATAAAGTATACTCCCTATTCTATTGTGTGTGTGTGTGTGTGTGTATATATATACATATATACATATATATATATATATATATATGTGTAAATATAGGTACATTCATCAAATATAACAAAAAAAATATTATTGTACTAAAACAAAACATGGGTACATTCTTCAAAACCACAGGAAAAAAAAGATATTAGGCTTAATAACATTAGTAAATTTCTTCGATTAAACTTGACATGGATATATCTTCAAAATCTACGAAAAAGAATGTACCCATATAAGTTTTAAAATGGATTAAAAAAATAGGAAAACTAATAAAAATGGCTTGAAAACTTTGAGTTTTAACTATAAGGACAAAATAAAGGGTAGAGTGAATAGTACCAGGATTGACTTTTTAGTGTAAAAATGTGATTTTTCTTTAAAGTGAACAATACCGGGAACTTTTCATTAAAAATTTTTAATGTAAAAATGTGGTTTTTTTGTTAAAATGAACAGTATCGGAAGCTTTTCGCTAAAGTTCCTTAAAAAAATTTGAATGGATATTATATTGAAAAATTGGGTTCATTTTATATTAAAAAAAAAGGGTACATTTTATGACACACCCCGACCCAGAAAGTCCACTTGAACCCTGAATCGAGCTGTGCTAGCCGACACTTGGAAGGTGACGAAGCCATAAAATGTGATGGTATATAAAAAGTGAATAAATTTGAATCTGAAAGTGTCTAAGTACCAGAGTGCGCTGCAAGTGGGAGCGAACCCATTTCACACGCGATGTCAGAGCATAGGTAAGGTACAGTAGTGCGGGTAAGAATCATACCCTCAGAAATATTCATCAATACTAAGATTCGCCACAGATTCTTGTCGATACAAACTCAGCAGCTAAAACCTGAAGGGCACCAAACAGAAGGTGTGAGTAAGCAATAAAACCAAGTTTCCCAAAGTTATTACCTCTCTAAAAGTAATGCCCCTAAATGTAAAACCCGTATCGTTTTCCATAAGACAATACAACATATATACATATATCCAAACCATACTCAAAAATGACCAAAACCACGGTTTGCCATCAACTCCACCATACATTAATAAGTAGGCTAAATGAACTAAATCAATACAAAGTGATATATCAGTCAGAGTCATCTAAAATGACATGTACAACTTATCCATATCTCATCAATCATGGCTAGCATATAAGTCGGAGTCTCCTATAGTGACCTGTACGACTTATCCATATCTTAATCTCATCAATCATGGCTAGCATATAAGTCGGAGTCACCTATAGTGACCTGTACGACTTATCCATATCTCAATCTCATTAATCATGGCTAGCATATAAGTCGGAGTCACCTATAGTGACCTGTACGACTTATCCATATCTCAATCTCATCAATCATGGCTAGCCAATAGCTCAATAAGTATACCTGCACACGAGTCGGAACCACCTAAAGTGGTCTGTACGACAGGACTGGGTGTAAATAAATACGCCCCAAGTGCTACGATCACGTGAAGACTGGGCAAATAATCGTGGGTCACCTATGAGTCGGAACCACCGAAAGTGGTCTGTACGACAGGACTGTGCACCTACCTTGAATCCAAGGTGAGCGTAAGGTGCGGGAGGTGAACATCACGTGAAGGACTGTGCCCTGGCCACGGGCGGGAGCACTAACACCGGGGTGCAGGTTTATGAGCTATATTATATCTCAACACAATCGTACTCACTACCATCACTAACATCAACATGTACTCACCTGAAGCTTATCTGGGTGTCCTACGTCCACCTTTGCACTTGAAAGCATTCCCAATAATTATATGCAAGTAATATACATATGGATATACCATGATGCAATCTAATACTCAACAATGTCGTAGCATTTTCAATTATACACAATACAGTGAGAAGTGTACAATCAATAACGCCCTACACCCAAACTACTTATTTTCAGGGATAATTATCCATAACAACCCAATTAACACTAATTAACCAACTAATTCACAAAACTAAAACTTGCCTTTACCAAATTTCCTTCGCATTACTCAATTTCCCAAATAAGGCTTTTGTCTCCAATATATTATGGCTGCATCTAACGTCTTGTTAGACTGCCTACGTACCCTAAACAGGGATCAAGCCATTCGTAGTTCATATAGTACTTCGAGCATTCACAAAAATTATATATGAAAGTAATATGCCTAATCAATTTAAAAGTGCCGATAGAACTCTCAACAATATGTACGATAAAAAGGAAAAGATCCACTCACCTGAAGTCCACGCTATGATTCTCTAGCGCACACATCGAGGCATCCTGAATGATTGGTCTCTGTAACCAATTATCAAATCACATCTCAGAACTCTTATCCGAAGAATACGTAATTCACATAAAACACAACCTCAACGACATTCTAAAATAGTTTGAAACCCATTGACCACAAGTCAACCGTCGATCAAAGATCGACGGTAGGGTTTACAACCCTGTATAACTTGACCCGGAAGATCCGCATATCAAATTTCCAATCCGCATATCAGATTTCCAATCCGCAACTCCTAACGATCCACAATATGTTTCTAGAATAACATATTAAAATTTCATTACGATCCAACGGTCAGATCTCCGCCAATTGCCTAAAACAAGTGACCGTGAATATTTATTTTACTAACTTACAAATCCAATTCAGGAAGATCCGTAAGTCGGATTCCTGATCCATAAATTCCCATGATCTTTAAATATTACGTATTATAATGTATCCAATTTTGGTGACGATCCAACGGTCGGATCATCGATTCACATTTTTATCAAGCAACGTATCGTAACGAATTTAGGTTCCAACTATCAACCTACGTCATTCAAATGACAAAAATGAATTCAAGACATTTGACATAGCCTAAAAATAGCATTGGCGGCCCACTGGCCACGCGCCGCCGCGGGTGGCGGTCGGCCGCCCCGACTCGCCGAAAAATCCAACTATTTCCAAAAATTCTCAAAATTCACATAAATGAATATCTCAGTGAGTGGAGCAAACTTTCATACCTGCCACGAAGTCCAAAAGTGGACGAAAGATGGTCAATTTTGCCCATAAAGCCGGCGGGTGCCTAAAATTTCCCGACGTTGATTCGTCGTCTACGGTGGTCCGACGGGGTCAAGGTTGGTTGGGTTTTGCTCCTGGGATGATGGGGTACAAAGCCCAAGTGGTGGCATCGGCCATTGCTTTGCAGATTTGCCGGAAAATCGAAAGGGTGCTGGAGCACCATTAATTTTCGTCAACTTTCGTGGCCTCAAACCGCCCCATACCATGGTTAATCAAGGTGGTTCTTGGATGGGTTTTGTAGAGGGGAATGAGAGCTTCAAGATGGTGTGGTGGCATCCAAAAACTCCACCGGAATTGGCCGGAATCGACCTTGGAAGATGAACCCGCGGTGGGTGCGGGTGGACGGAAACCACCTCCGTTTCTTTTTTTTTTTTTTTTTTTTTTTTTTCCTTTCTTTCTTTCCTCCCTCCATTTCTGATTTTTGGGCTTCCCCCACAAAGTGGGGATTTAATTTAAATAAACACTAAACCTTGAATAACCAATTTCGAACATCCGTAACTATACCGTTATAATCCGGACTCGCAAACGGCTTTTGCCTATACGTTCATACCAAAGAGTACTACGAGGGTATGCTTAAAGAATAAGTCTCACATCTCTCAAGTCGATGGTCAACGGAAGTCAAAGTCCTTACCTCTAGGGCAATTTCGTAAATTCACGCTTTTAAAATAAAATAAAAACATAAAATTTGGAACGGGTTGTCACATTTTACATATAACAAATTGGTATATTTAAGAATGGATACATTTAAGATTAAAAAAAATTGAAAATGATATGAATGGGTATATTTAAGATTAAAAATTTGAGAATGTTTTTGTAAAAAACTAATAAGTACAAACTTATTCTAATATTATTATTATTATTATTATTTCTTTTTTGTCTTTTTTTTTTTGGAAATGGTTGAATTGAAAATTAATTTGGAGTTTAATTGAGGTGTGATTATTAAAACCCTAAATCAATTACTAATTTTTATTTTAAAAAAATTATGTAATAAACATGTAATTCATTATCACATTAATGCTAGAGATTTCAATCAAATTTTGAAAACTGATAATGTCTCAATCAATACACAATAGTAACTAGGGACCGGATACTAATTTAAAAAAAAAAAAAAAAGTATTTATATCTTTACATATACCAATAATAAAAAATACCATTAATTATTATTTCGCCCACTGGATACCACAAGGTCACCATCCAATTTGCAATGATAAAATATAAAAAGTGGCACATGATAATTGATAAATATTCTTCCATAAATAAAATAGTGACTTTGTTTAGTTGCTGCAAATGACCAGTGAGTGGGAGCACAGTTTTGGCGCGGTGTAGTTGCTATCTTCGATTAATAAGTTTTGCACTGAGCTATTCAAGGAGGACATATTAGCATACGCTGTCCGTATTATGATGGAGATGGTTCTGAGAAATGTGCTCCTATGGCTACAAAGGTCACTCCCAAACCTTTATTAACTATGTGCAATCCTTTGGAAGTCATTGGGCCACTGCGCGCACACAATAATCTCAAAACTAAAAGTTAAATTGTAATGATATATATACTGCATGTAGACAAATATATCTTTTATTAATTTCGGAAGTAGTTTACGATAAAACAAATATGAATTTAAATACAAAATAATGAGAAGAGTATTATGTCCAAGTGACATAACCCACATTTGTTACAGATAAATAGACTTTGGTGTACAAAAACTCAATCTACATGCAGAAAAACTTATAGTAATTATTATACATAAGCAAAGATAACCATTAACTTTTGTTTAAACAAGCAACAAATACATTTTTTATTACATGTCTGAAATAAGTATCGCCTAAGATTAGCAGAAATTCATCATGTTCAAGTTCAAGTTTGTTTATTAATATTAATATTGCACAGTACCATTTAAATCATTATTTATCTATATTATAATACATGAATTAGTAACATATCTTCAAAAACTTCTTCAACATTAGGCTTTATTAAATTTGATATGACCCAAATGTTGCATTGGTATTTTAAAATAAAATCTAGATCTAGACCTTCACAAAGTTTAGGTTGTGGAGTAAAGGGCTAATCTTATTTTCAAAAATTTTATTATAATCGATGGCTCGGTATGACAACTTAGTTATTGACTAATAAGTTAGAACATCAACTTTATTTACCGATAGAAGAGTAGTTCATGACTTAGCTCCCTCTTTGACATAAAATAAATAAATAAAAGGGCTCAAACCTCTTGGATCAAAATGACGGTTGTGGAGCCAAAAATAATTTCAAAAATCTTGGAGGCAACGAGTGGATCTTCTCTCAATGAAAGCACTAATGTTTGATAGCAAGAATCTGTTGTCTTCAATCTTGACGAATTTGAACCTACAAAACAATCAACACCTTTGATCAAAGACCAAAGCCTCACGCGCTCATGAGGTGAGGGGGGTTTGGCCCGTAGATCTCCGATGCCTGAGTTAGTTTCTCTAAAAAGAGTGATGAGGTATTTATAGGGAGGTAGCCCGAGGTGTAGGGTTTTTCCCTACACATGGCGACTTCCCATTGTCCAAGGTTTTGTCATCTGTATTTGTAGGATGAATCCCAAGATAGTATCTCCTATCTATGAGCCTAATTGAAAGAGGGCGAGGGAGAGAGGCATGGCTGCTGCTAGGCCTCTATGTTGTCAGAGAGAGAAGTGGGATATCTACATCAAATTGGGAAACAACTCTTAGCTCACCTAAGCAGCTTGGGATTTCTCCACCTACTCCTTTTCTACTTGCAGGCTAGCAAGTGTAGGGGTATTTGTGGAGCCAAAAATAATATTAAAAATCCGGGAGGGGAAGCGTGGACCTTCTCTCAATGAAAGCACCAATTTGTGGTAGTAAGAATCAATCGTCTTTAGTCTTGACAAATTTGTACCTACAAAACAATCAACACCCTTGATTAAAGATCAAAACCTCACGTGCCCATGAGGGGGTGGGGGTGGGGGGTTGCCCATGGATCTCTGATGCCTAAGTTAGTTTCTTTGAAAAGAGTGAGTGTTTAGTGCTTGTATGCGTAGCAAGAAGTTTACTAAAATATGGTGGAGTTGAGGTATGTATAGGGAGGTGGTTGGTTTTCCCTACACTTGGCGACTTCCATTGACCAAGGTTATGTCATGTGTGGGATGAATGAGGAAGTCGTCATGTGTAGGGCAAAGTTCTATATCTAGGTCTGCCACCTCCCTATAAATACCTCATCACTACCATATTTTGGTAAGCTTTTTGCTATGCATACAAGCACTCAAAACTCACTCTCTTTAGATGAACTAACTTAGGTATCGAAGATCCATTGGCCAAACCCCTAGCGTGTGAGGTTTTGGTTTTTTTTTTATCAGAAGTGTTAATTGTTTTGTAGGTAAAAATTCATCAAGATTGAAAATAGCAGATTCTTGCTACCACAACGGTAATGTTTTTAGTGACTAGAATTCTCTATGTAGTTCATAAACTTGAACGCTCACAAGTACTATATATTGATATAAGGCCTAATGTCAAGTACTGAGATTCTCTGCTGATTTTTAAATTTGGTATTAACTTTGTGCTTGTGTACATAAGGATGTGGTTTTGGGTTTAGAATTTGAACTAGAATTGCTTTGAGAAGATAATTATATGAAAGTCCAAAAACGCTGCAGTTTAAGTACAAGATTAACACCAAAGTGTCAAGTACATAATTTCATCCCATAATATATTTATATATATATATATATATATATATATATATATATATATATATTTTCATCCCATAATTAAGGTAGCCTTTATTGTACTTGAGATTAGCCTTTAAATTAGTTGTAATAATATTTTTCTGCTACATAAAATCTGAAACATATACATTAGTACTAGTACTGTAACGCAATGTCACTATCTTAATTATTGAATACTCTGTAGTTGCGGTGTAATGCATAGATCGTTGCAATCTATGATAGATAAGTTAGGAATTAGAAAATAAAGCATGTACACATATCAGCATACGCTGTCGGCATTACGATTGGGATGCTGGTGTGTTGGGATGCTCATGTGCAGTAACTGCTAAAATATTTGAACAACGTACAGATCGAGTTGTAACTAACTAGCTGTAGCTGTACTGATCCAAGGGAAATAAATAAATAAAATCTTCAAGAAGATATTAAGCATTTGGTATTGACATAGAATCGCAGATCTAACTATCAAAAACGAACAAATTAATGTACTTATGCACAATTTTTGTTCAATAGTTTCAAATGAAAGGGTGATTTTTATCTTAATTAAGGTATCACTTGTGACTTGTTTGGACTTCTACATGTTTAGAATTGAAATATAACTAACTATTTGACGTGCCAAGTAATGTGTACATGTCACATCAATTAATGAGTTTATCTAATCAGATGTTGGTTGTATAGATGCATAAATTGCCACACCATATAATACACTAATATGATATAAATATGTGACCTCACTAGCATTAGTCTATAGAAAATTGGTGTTCCTTAATGATCATATGATTAAGTATAATTACTATAGTCATATTTTCTTAATGTGATGAAAAATCCCTTCTTTTTATTATTATTATTATTATTATTATTATTATTATTATTAAGGGAAGGGGGAGAGTTAGAAATTATTACAATAATTTAGAGGAGGGGAGAGTTTCGAACTCAAGACGCATGGATAGAAATCCAACACTCTATCTACTAGGATATTGGACCACATACACCGATCAAACTTATCAAACCTTTCTTACTTAGACACTGTTCAAACTTTCTTAATTAATTTATCACAACATATAATATGTGAATGTAGAGAGTTGTTCCACATCGTCACATATAATACCAAGAGAAAAGTTTCATTTTAGAGCCAGAAACAATCAATCTGAATCACACTGCTCACCTTGCGTTACGTATATATCAAGAAATTGCAAATAATAACACATGCATGCATTATGGCTCGACAAGCTAGTTAATGTGATAGACAAATTAAATCTTGCCTAAAATAATTAAAAGATGTGAGCAACGTACACATTCTGAACTTCCACATTTTTTGTTACAGTATATATACATATTGATGTGCAGTGTGCACGCATGATCAACCTGCGTACGTGATGAATCGATCACTCTTTTTCATTATATTAATAACAGCATGAATATATACATAGTTCATGAATGAGCTAGCTAGCAAGAGATGCTTATATGTATGTATATATACATGATGATGAACTTGTGGGGTATATATGTTTTAGAAAAAATGTGCTTCAAGTGAGGATACACACACATCACATAAATTTTGGTCCCTTACAATTAAGTAGCTCCAAGGTTTAATTGGATAAGCTGGTACAGTGTAGTTGGAGGAGCTCTGTCAAACGATGCTAGCTTTTCTCCATCATGATAACAATATTAGGTGCTTGATGTTATCATGTTAGAGTGTGCTTGTTGTGGAAAATGGGCGTATTTTTTAGGTTGTTGCTTGAAATGAGATCGAAAAAAAGCTTAGTTAAAGCCAACCAAAAATTTATATTTCTCTTGTACAAGATATTAGTTACTAAGCAGTCGCTTATATTGATGGTATAGTAATATTTCTTATATTAAAAGATGCGCTATCTAGCTTGCAAGGATTAAGCACGTATGCACGTTTAAATTGTGTGAGAATGTGAAAGGACAAAGAGTCCTACATTGGTGAAGGACTAAATTTTGCAAGAGTTTATAAGGAGTTGGGCCACTCCCCTTATTATCAATTGATTTTATGGTGGAACCACAAGTTCTTTCATGGTATCAGAGCACATGTTGATCCGCGTGTAAATCCCAATAGCCATATATTCTCCACGTCACCAAATTTGTGTTGTCCAAGTATTTAACTCGGAAATTAACCCCTAGTGAGAGGTCGGTTTTATTGTAAAACCTCAACTTCCATCAAATTGATCTTGGAAATTCCTATTTTGTAAGTCTCACAAGTATAAATGGTTAGAGTCAGCTCAATTTTATCAAATTTCCAATAATTTCGAATTCAATGTTGTTGCT
This sequence comes from Pyrus communis, assembly GCF_041283825.1. Taxonomy (NCBI): domain Eukaryota; kingdom Viridiplantae; phylum Streptophyta; class Magnoliopsida; order Rosales; family Rosaceae; genus Pyrus; species Pyrus communis. The sequence continues at coordinate 20,212,089 of NC_142566.1, read as the reverse complement.
GAAGAAAGTTTATAATTGATATTGAAATGTTTTACAGTCGAATAATTGATATTATTGTAGGTTCAAATATAATCGAAGCCATGTCATAAGATTAAACAAATGTAGGCATATATAATCGAAGCCCCTGTCATAAGATTAAACGAACATATCTCTTAGATTGTGGTTAATTACTCAACTCTCTACATATGCAAGTTAGGAACATCCGTAATGTATGAGATGCTCTTACTTATCTTATGTAATTGATCACAAGATTCTTGCTATCCGAACTAATTAGAATTCTTCCTTTTTATTTTCAATTGTCAACACACTCTTTTTTCGATTCAATGTGGTTGTTGGATGGCCAAGAGGGTTTGCGGTTGATATTGTTTTTCTTGTAAAACAAAAGCAAAGCCAAAACTAAAGCCAGAACCATAACCATAACCAACCCTTAATCTTGCACAACCACCTATGCAAAGGGGTGGCTTCTATTCTCTCCAGTCTTCCTCTTACCCTTTACCACTTGAACGTGAACTTAAGAGAATAAAGCAAATTGAGAGGACAAAAGTGGTGCATTTAGGTATGGCAACCGGCAAGTTGCATGCAAGTAAAACATTAAACATGTAGGATTTAAGTATGATATGGTAGTAAATGTATATTAAAGTACATGTACGCGTGCATAGCCGACTTTGGCACGTGACTTGATGAATGATTGGGGTCTTTTTTTTATTGATGAGGAAGTAGGGCTAGGCCGCTAGGGTATCAACCATGCACACAATAAATCAAGCGTGTGAGGGAATAGGAGAGGGAAGGTGGATTCACGTGACATCACCCCAAAAGACGACAGGTGGGAGGAGAAGCTAGCTAGTTGGGGTGTCAATTATCAATCCGGTTCGCAGTTGGAAAAGAAACCTTTTAATCTTCTACTTAATGAGTGTTAAGCATATTTTAAGTCGTCTAAATTTTGTAGTAAGAAATTCAGAGAACAGTTCCGACGTTTTCCATTGTAATTTGAATTAGAATACAAGCTAGCTACTTTCATTTGAAGGAATAAGAAACAAGTTTTATTGGATGAAACTTAATTAATACAATTAAGAATGTCTTAAAACTAGAGAGAAATGGTTTTAGCCAATTATATTGACAATGTAATGCCTATGTACCTGGTGCATGTTTGATCTCCACTGATCTCTCTTCCTAACTTTTGACAATTTAACATACTAACGCTACATTTGTAGAAAAGGGAAAAAAAAAATTATATCAACAATTTAAGTAAGGGAAGTGTTATTGGCACTCCAAAAATCTTATTCTACACTTCTTATAAATGTATTTTTCTTTTCCAATATAGAAAGTTTGGAGTGTAGAATAAGATTTTTGGAGTGCTAATAACAATTCACTTTAAGTAATTGATCAAGTAGCTTAAAAATGTCCCAACTTTGAAATCAAAATTTTTGGCGCAATCCAATCACTATAAAACTTCTGTGTGCCCTGAGTTTAATTGATAAACATCGTTTGAGAGTTGTTATGACTTATGAGAGGGCCAAAATAACTTAAAGGATTTTTAATTAAACTTTTAAATTACCAAAAACACTAACGAATAAAATCACTTCAATAAAAACACTCTCAAATAAGCATTCAGAAAGTAGCTCTTCAGATTGTTGTGCTGCACCTAAAAGACAACAGCTTTGATATTCAAAATCTAAGTTCTTCTTCTTCTCTTTATTTTATTTTTGGCCAAAATTAATGAAGTCAAATGAGTGGAGATGTACTTCTTACTCCCATTTCTTATATTAAAGCAGAGTCTGTGTGTTTTGCGTGAGAAAGAATACTAATCAACTTTATCTTATTTATCGAAAACGATAAAATATTGTGATAAGTGCAGTGTTTTTGAAAAAAAAAAAAAAAAAAAAAAGCCTATTAATGCTCATAGTCTAATTTTTTAGACTAAATTTACAAATTATGTGATGTGCTACTAATAGAAAATAAATAAATTAATCAATATTTAAGTAATAATCTAATCATCAACAACTACTTCATATGATTTATAAAATTTAATTTAAATAGATAATCTTCCTAGCATTACTACATTTAGCTAGCTTCGTACTAGCTTTGGCGTATCTGTCTAATTTAAAGTCTAGTCATCACTTTTAGCATGAACTGATTAATCATATGCATGGAAAATCATTGGGAACAGAACTCCCAGGATAAAGGAAACAAAGATATTGGATTTCGGATTATAATAAGCATTTGGTCAGTAAAAAGAAAAATTAGCCGAAATAAACACACGTTTTGGATGGCAACATCAGACGAAAGGCACCCTCACATGCCAAATTAAAACCGCATGCTTTGCTAAGTTTCTATTGAAAGAAATTTATAACTTATTGGTTTCACCAACATGCAAACATGTTCTAAACGACTAGAACATCTCTTTATCAAACTTTTCAAGTTTTATGTCATGAATACATGCCTAGAGAAGGACACCACATATAGGACAAAAAAAAAGTATTCTATGGGATCGTTTGTTGAATCTGGAAGTTGGAAAGAGAATCATTGTAGCTGTATATTTTTGTCTCTAATGTACTGAAGGCACATCCTTGCTTAAAGACTCACTATGTATTTTTAAATTCACGTATTGATTAAAATTACGCACGAAACTTACTCAAAATGTCATTAGTAATCATCCATCAGTTATTGAAAAATAGATTTTACAGGTTTGCCTTAGCTCGAGAACTTATCCCCAAACCCCTGAAATCCCTTCCACGATCAATGATGACATTTAAGATATCGGTGGAGTTGGAATCGCAATGGCTTACCGTGACGGTGGTGCCTATACTACTGAGTTTGTGATCAGCGGAAAGCCTCCGAAATCGGAATAATAATAATGCTACATCTTAAAAAAGTAATGAATTTTCCTTTTGACATTGGTTAATTATGAAATCGAAATAATTAAGTAACATTATGTTTGGATAAAGAAATTTAAGATTATTAAAGAATTTTAAAATGATAGAAATTGAAATGATGGGATTTTATTTTCTAGAATTTGTAAATTTTCTTGTTTGGTTAACCTAAAATACGGAATTTGTTATTTTTAAACTTTTAATCATAGAAATTGAGAAATGACACATATTTACATGGAATTTAAACTTGGGAATTGAAGGTCCCAAATTCCTTTTTTTTTTCTTTTTTTTTTTTAACTCTAAAATTCTAAATTTCTATGTTTATGAATCCAAACAAGGGAATTGGTGTATGCCAATTTATAAATTCCTACTTCTACCCAAATTCCAAGTTTATTTTCTTCATCCAAACATAATGTAAGAGTATCTTTACTATGAAAGAATTAGAGTAAGCATGAAGGGGAAACATGATTCTCATTAAAGTGTTTACTATTTTATCAAAAATCAGAATAATAAAGAGCCATTTTAGCCAAAATGGTCCATGTGAGTAGCATAACTCCTCACTTTGGTCCTTGAGATTTAAATTTGATAAAATTGATCATTGAGTTTGTCCACCATCAACCGCTTTGGTTCTTCCATGAAAAATCTGTTAAATAAGGAGCAAATGACAAAAACAACCTCAATATTTGTCAAATCATTTTGGCCCATTGCTAACCAAATTGAGGGTATTTTTGTCATTTTCTCTTATATTTACAGAGGTTTTTCACAGAATGATGAAAATGATTGACGATGGACAAACTCAAAGACCACTTCTATCAATTTCAAAACTCAAGGATCAAAGCGAAGAGTTATGCAAATCTTAAAGACCATTTTAACTAAAAAGCGTAATAAATAAGACTAAATTCTAACAAAGTGTTTATTAAATAAAAAATCAGAATTAGAACTAACTTGATTATTGAAATACCCTTGCAGGAAATAAATTTGACTTTTCATCGTTAACAATTCGAGGCCCGTTTTGGTTGAAAAAATGTTGATTTTGATTCACCCTTTTCTATTTCCTATCTCCTTCTAAGAGCAAGTCCACTGGTGTATTTGGCACGATGGACAGGCGACAGAAATGAGGCAATAGCCCCAGCAATCAGTTCCAGCCCATGCAGGCAATGGGGTTAGGGGGAAGCCCGGTGGACAGGCCAGGCGCAAATCCACAGCTCGAGAGCCTGAGGCCCAAGTGATGAATGGTTGATGTCAACCACAATATAAAATTAATAAAAATAAAAAATATTAATAAAAAATGTAAAAAATTAATTATAAAAAAAAAGTAAAAAATTAATAAAAAAATCCGGAAAAAAAATTAATTTTTCTATAAATATGTTATCATTATCTTCCAACTTACACCATAATTTTATATTTTCTCAAATACTTTGGGTTGTAATTTCTTATTTAATGACACGTGGTACAACGAGACCAATTAAAAATCATATCCGAAATTACAAATAAAATTATTTTGTATTATTTTATAAAATAAAAAATACTAATATTTTATTGCCTATTGCCAGGGCTATTCAGTGCAGGGGTGGAGATGCAAAAGGCAGTTACTGTTCATTGGAGGCTATTCAATAATGACTTTCCTTAAGGGGGCCTTTGCAACGGTAGAGTTGCTCTAAGGAATTCCACTCTTTACAAATCAGTATTGGCGTTCCCAATTTTAGGTTTTCCGAAACATATTTTCTCAAAATTTCGCTTTCAAATATAACGCAACGCAACATAGAATTCAAATTAATAATTTAACAACACGAAATATATATACACACACACACACATATATGTATGAATAGATATGTAGTGCATGAGACATGATAATACTTCTCTTTAGTCTTCACACCAAAAAGTATAAAGCACAGATAACACCTGTGAAGATCAAGGGTCACGCCAAAACAGTAATCGAATTTGCCATCTTGACATTGCCAATCCCATGAAGCGGTTAAGTGTGATTGTCAGACCCAAAATTACCCAACTTCTCGCACGTGCCACCCATCCTTTGCGTGCACGATTTCTGTATTAATAAAACCGATATCTTCCTCTTTGTTTTGAGAAAACAACTTGTATAGTGCAAGCTTACCGTTATAGTAGTGTTTCGTATCAATAATATGTAAATATGTAAAAAATATTGACACATTTCTTTATATTTTTGCACGAGACACCATATGATAGTAAACTGGTGCCATTGTTACTTTCTTCTTCACTCAGTTTTGTATGTGCATCTATCGATCTCTTACTATGGTTGGGTTATTAATGCATTGGTCTATCACTCAAAGTGACCAAAATGCTCCTACCAAACTAATGATCCTTGCCTACGCAAGATAATGATTGACATGGGTATCATGGTCATTTGGACATATCAAGGGATGGTGGCAGTTTGGATCGTTGAGATGACTTTCTACTCACCTTATCTTTATTTTATTCCGTAGTTTGCGTTGGTTTCCAAAAGAACACCCCCCCCCCCCCCAAAACAAAAACAAAAAAAAAAACAATCAAATGACAATAGTAGCCGACATCTAAAAAGGGTATTCTAGTCATAAAAAATACATAAAATAACTAGAAAACCCTTAGAAATTTTGTGTTTTTTTTTTTTTTTTTTTTTTTTTAAGCATGTTTTAATATACTATAATTTGCAAGAAAGAAGACTCGAATTTATGTGCAATAGAACATGTATATGTGAAGTAAAAAATAGTATGTGAACAACAGATCCCTAAAACATATACTCTGACAAAATAGTCTAACTCTAATCAACATAAAACATAAGGAAAGTTGCCAAAATAATCAAAAATAAAATTTCAATTACTCAAACCCATCAAACTTAAAATATTGATCAAATCTTCATAACATAATGATCAACAACATAATAATCTTATATTGTCGATACATCAATTAAATACCGACAACATATTAAAAAACAAATCATTTTAACAATAATTTGATAAATAATTATTTATACCAATTTCCCTAACAACCATGATTCCACTTTTTTAGTGGACGAAAGTAACCTCAACCACTGCATTCCAAGGTGAGGACATTAGGGTCATTGGAAACAAAAGTTAAATGAATTAATTTCATCCTTTTTTCCGGAAAGAGATCCTCTCCGGATCTATTCAATCAAAACCTTCGAATTAAGTGATTTGGATTCTTGAAATTTTGTTCTAACGGTTAAAAACAAAGGTTTCTTTTTAAATTTATAATAATTTTAACCGTTTGATCAAATTTTAAGAATCCAGATCACTTGATGCGAGAGCTTTGAAAGAAGAGATCCGGAGAGAATGTCTTTTATTTTTCCCAACTTGGTTTGATATGTAATGATATTAATGATTTTAAAAAGTATTAGGCGAATAGAAGCATAAATAAATATAAAATAATGGTGTGGAAAAGAAGAGTCGATGAAGAAGAACAACAGCGACTGCTTCTCTTTCTCCTTTTTGTTTGTTTCTCTCTCTTGGAGCTAATAAGCTATATCTGCGTTTATTGGTTAATTAGAGAGAGATATATTAAATAGTGAGGAGTCTCCGAAAGAAAGCCAGCATTTTCATTTTTATATTAGCAAACATATACTCCCTCTCTTGCTATTGCCTCTTTTTTTCCAGAAGGGTTGAAGGTGATTGCATAAACAATCACTGCAAAGAGCAAAAAAGGAGAAAGGAAAGGAGAGAAAGAGAAAGACAGACACGACAGACAGAGCGACAACACAAACAAGAGAGAGAGAGAGAGAGAGAGAGAGAGAGGAATTCAAGAAGCTTTCAATACCACAGAAGGGAAAACGATGTCTGAGAGCTTTACATCCTTTCATACTCTGCAACTCCTCGAGGTATATATATCTATGTATATAAATATACTTGATGATGATGAACGAAGCTGAAAATGATAAGTATAGATGAAAAGAGAACACAAAAATTAAAAAAGAACACCAACAACAAAGGGTAGTAGTAACCATTTTATCATTTCTCTCCTCTCTCTCTCTCTCTCTCTCTCTCTCTCTCTCTCTCTCTCTCTCTCTCTCTTATATATATATATATATATATTGTTTATAATAATTCTTCTCATAGTGATATATTTAATCAGCTTGATGAATTAATGAGTACTCCAAGTACTCTTCCATGATGGGTATTGTTTGTTATTTGCTTGTGTCTGACAAATTCGTGCTGAATTGAACAGTAAATCAAGTGTGAAAAGAGAGGGAAGTGACTATAAAGCCAACAAGGGGAGGGAGGGAGAGATAAAAATGATGAGGAAGAAGATCAGTACTAGTTTTATGATATGGGCATAGTAACTTTACCGCCACTCCCACCACCGCCACCAAAGGGTAATCTTCATCACCGTCACCACTCAATTGATTCAGAAAACTACTCCAATCCTCCTAATTCTATGTCCCAAGACTACCACCAAGGCATCTTCACCTTCTCCAATGGCTTCGAGAGATCGGCTATGACAACTCACCAAGAACAACAGCAGCAGCAGCAGCAACACCACTTGGCACAGCAGATCCGGAGGGAAAAGCTGAGGGTGCAAGGCTTCGAAACCCCTCCCCCGCCGCCACTGGCTGGCCTAAACGAGGAAGAATCCAGTGGCCTCCCAGCATACGAAACCGCTGGGATGTTGTCTGAGATGTTCAATTACCCTCCAGGCGGTGGCCCTGTTGGGGCCGCCGAACTGCTAGAGCATCCAATGTCAGCCAATTATCGGATGATACCTCGGCCGCAGCAGGCTGCAGCAGTGTCTGCTGCGGCTGACTGGTACGGAAGAGTGGGTGGTGGTGGACTGGGACCATTGGGAGATTCAAAAAATCAGCACCATCATCAGATTTCAACAATTAATGCAGACTCAGCGGCAGCCATGCAGCTTTTTCTAATGAACCCATCACAACCAAGATCGCCTTCTCCTCCTCCTTCTCACACCACTTCTTCCACCCTTCACATGTTGCTTCCAAACCCTTCCACCACCACCAATTCACTCCAAGGGTTTGCTGCTGCATCCGGTGGAGGGGGCTTTGGTCAATTCACTTGGGTCCCTGAGAGTCATCAAGGCCATGAAGCAGGAGGCAATACCGCTGGCGGCGGTGGTGAAATTGGTGGGGTTGTGGAAGGCCAAGGACTTTCATTGTCTCTATCGACTTCTTTGCAGCACTTGGAGGCAGCAAAGGCTGAGGAATTCAGGATGGGATCAGATAGTGCGAGTGGCTTGCTGTATTACAATAATCAAGGAGATCATCAACATCAAGGGTCTAATCCTCAGTATAAGAATTTGGGTTCCCATCATCATCAGGCATTGCATAGTTTGCAGCAAGGCGGCGTTGTAGGCGGTCATCACGTCAGTTTCGGGTCGTCATCGTCCTTCGGAGTTGTGAACGTGTTGAGGAACTCCAAGTATGTGAAGGCTGCCCAAGAATTGTTGGAAGAGTTTTGCAGTGTGGGGAGGGGTCAGCTCAAGAAGAACAAGTTTGGTGGCAGTACAAGTGGTAGGCAGAACACCACCACAAACCCTAGTTCTAATCCAGCTACTGGCGGTGGCGGTGGCGGTGGCGGTGATGGTGGTACCTCTTCATCTTCATCAAAGGATGTGCCTCCGTTGTCAGCCGCTGATAGGATTGAACATCAACGAAGGAAAGTCAAACTATTGTCCATGCTTGATGAGGCATGTAATCTCTCTCTCTCTCTCTCTCTCTCTCTCCAAAGACTTCTGCTTTTTTATTAAGGACTCCAAATTTTTTTTCTCCCAAGTCACCGGACAAACATAGAAAATTCCGGCCACTTACAATTATTTAAAAAAGTGTATTTCTTCAAAAAAATAGGTAAAAAAGCCGGCTGGTGTAGTAGGGCTTTTCTTCTTTTTCATAAGGTCGAGGGTAGCTAGTCTATGGTTTAAACACTACATTAAAATGATAATATATTTCACTGATCGAAATGGTTTATACTTAGCTTCGCATCCTCATATTACGTATAGGAAGGCAGTTATGAATATCAGTGCCTTTCTAGTTTATGATCATACTGTTCATAGTAATTTCTTGGGCAATCTATTGATATTATAACTTAGTTGACCCTGTTTTTATTTCCGTTTTAGTTCTATTATAAATTGGACGAGTAAGTGTGTCAATTTTGTAAATACCAAAGATATTCTTATAGTTGCCATTACCAACCAATTTTTTTGTTGTACCACTTATTTGATATATGCATTTGTTCTCTTCTTTAATCAAGATCAAAACCATCCTTCTCAATATTTTTTAGGCTTATAATACTCTGAGAATAAGAAGACCCTCTCTCTCTCTCTCTCTCTCTCTCTCTCTCTCTCTCTCCCCCCCCCCCTCTCATTTGATCTGACTGTTGCACTCATATCTCATGTTTTAATTTTCTCGTACTCAATCTTTCTTGTTTTAGTCATCTTCTCGTTTTCTTTTGTTACACTTCGTAACTACCTTCTCTAATCTAACATGATTTAGACTTCTTATCTGCTTCTAAGGTTGCTTAGTTATCAACATGTTGCCTTCTTTGGTCAAAACTTTTTTGTTGGTTGAGGAGGAAGATTAATTAACCGTGAACATGAATCTTTAAATTATGTTGCACGTTTTACATTATTTAATTTATTTGGTTGTTTTCTACATTTATTTCAAGCCATCAAGTCACTCCAACTTCTTTAAAATGTGAACATTTAAGGCCTCAAGAGATTGTGACTTGCTAGTAATTCAGACATTTGCATTGAATACGTACATGTATAGTTAATATTGATTACATGTGCATGATTGCAGGTGGATCGAAGGTACAATCACTACTGCGAACAAATGCAGATGGTGGTAAACGCATTCGATCTGGTGATGGGTTTCGGAGCAGCGGTGCCGTACACAGCTCTAGCACAAAAGGCCATGTCACGGCATTTTCGATGCCTAAAGGATGCGATCACGGCACAGTTGAAGCACAGCTGTGAGCTAATTGGAGAGAAAGATGGTGCGGGGACCTCAGGAATAACAAAAGGAGAGACCCCGAGGCTGAAGCTGCTAGAGCAAAGCCTAAGGCAGCAAAGAGCATTTCATCAAATGGGCATGATGGAACAAGAAGCTTGGAGGCCCCAACGAGGCCTGCCGGAACGCTCAGTCAACATCTTGAGAGCCTGGCTTTTTGAGCATTTTCTTCACCCGTGCGTTACCTTTTACCATGCTCTTTTAGCTTTACTTCATATTATGATATATAATTGTGAAAATGACCATCAACTATTACTTAGGAGACTTTTATTTTAATGCACACAATCAAGTAAACACTATGTCAAAGATAATAATAATATTTTAACACACAAAACTGACTACATTGATGCATTTTTTAATATAGAAGCATGCGCCATGTAAGCCATATCTGTATCAGATTGTACCTCAGCAACATAGTTAGTTCTATGTCGAGATATCATTACTAGAGATATCATATATGGAAATGCTCTCTTGCATGATAGGCTTTTTATTCTGCCTTTGGACTGTTGATCAGGTTGATTTTTGGTTCAAAACACAAGTATAGTATTGAAACATTACTTATATTAGTCTAGGTAATGTTTTGTTTGGTCGAAACGAGTCGAAGTAACGTAAGTCTTTGATATATGATACGTACCATCAGAGCGGGGTTGCCATGCACTTTATTAATTAGTTAAATAATTACGTCAAGCTACGTACAGGTCTATTCTGATTACTGTTAAAAGGGGGTCGTAATTATACGCAGTGTCCTGGGATGTTGCATGGTCAGCCAAAAGCTGGGGAAAAAGTAATGCATTAATTCACTAAAGCATTATCTCTCTCTCTCTTTCTTAGAAAACACATTGTCTTGTATAAAAAGGCTAGAGAGAAAGAGAAAAGAGAGGAGATTGTACGTGGTAGCTAGTCTGTTACGTCTTGTTGTTGTGGTGGTACAGTCCAGGTACAGCGCAGATGAGCTGAGCTAGCGATCGATCGAGACTGGATATCTTCTTGTCTTAGATTCTCACGACCATGCAGAGAGCGAAAGGAGAAATATTTTTTAACCTCATGTAGGCTTAGGGATGTGAGGAGGATGTGAGGAGGATGTGAGACTCTTTATACTGTTCAGACAAGGACTCTGATGTCATTTCCTTTCTGGTCTCTTTCTCAGGTATCCAAGCGATGCTGATAAGCATCTGTTGGCTCGACAGACTGGTCTGTCCAGAAATCAGGTAATTATTTTAGTTTTGGCTTCATCTTGAACAGTAAGTAAAGCATCTCAAAAAGAGATTTATGTTTAAAAGTTTCCTTTGCTAATCCATTTAACACTTTTATGCTACTTTAAAAATTATGAACTTTAATGAAAAAAATTTGGTACGATTTATTTTAATGAAAAATCACTTTTTTACATTAAAAAGTCAATCCTGATACTATTTACTTTACCTTTTATTTTGTCATTATCGTTAAAACTCAAAGTTTTCAAGCCATTTTCATTAGTTTTCTTTAAAAATTTGTCTTTCCAATTAACTCTTCAAATTTCACCTTTCATTTTAAAATATTTAAAACTTGACTTTATCTTATTTGGTGGAGCTCAAATTTAATTTCAAACTTGCAAGTGACCCTTTACTACAATAGTAGAAATGTGTTGAGTCCTTACATGACGGTGTGGTTCAAATTCCGTTGGTGACTAATTTAACATCTAATTTAACAAAAATTTATGGTTTGACAAAAAAAAAATATATATATATTTTCAAAGTTTTTACCAAATAATACTTTCAAATAAAATATTGCACGGCCCAATTTGCTAACTTGAAGAAGTAGGAACTGACCTTGTAAATTGGGTTGCTACAAGATCAGTTGTTAATTCTTCAATTAGCTAATTGGGTTGCTAGATACGTTGAAGATGCATTTTTCCTACGTGGCATATCGAATTTAACCTGGGTACTTCTTTTGAAGATGCTCTTATACAAACTATGTATTCACTAGACATTACCTCATATATATTTCACTTTTTCGTCCATTTTTTTCTTCAATATACGAGGGTCTTATAGTTAAATTCATTGTCCCTACATGATATTTAAATATCATTTCATTTCTGCCACATTATAACGGAAACCCTGCTATGAAAAGGCTCCTGTATATAAACATGCATATGTATAGACCATCGTGCTAACGAAGAAGAAAGAAATGATAGGTAACTAGGTAGAAAGACGAGATGGGAGGGAAGGGACCAGCAGTAGGTTCAGAAGGACTTACATGGGATTGGATTTTATTTATCCGGGTTTCTACGCTTCTCTATTGAAGAAAGACAATGTGTTTTCTCTGCCTCTTTCTTTCTTCTTTTAACTGTGGATTCTTTTAACTCCTTGACATAAATTCTGATAACGGTGAAAACCAACCCCACACCAGCAGACAATAAAGGCTTTGCCATGCAAGTACATAACAGATGAGACATGAGAGTTTGCAGCTTTGGTTCTCTCGCGCGCTCTCTCTCTCACACACACTCATACCAAATGACACCTTCCCTACCACATCTTATCATTTAAGAACCTTAAGTTAAAAGACAAAATACATGTTCCGACTTAAATTGTTCATAGGAAATCAAAGCTATTCATAATCTTTAATTAACTATGGCAACTTCATCTCTTGTTTCATCATTAGCTAGGTCATTAAACATCGTAAACTTTAGCAATGTTACGTAGTAGTATCTTTTGCATTTATTATGTTTTTTTTTTCTTCACTTCAATCTCGTTTATTTGACAAAAAAAAATGTGGTTTTCATTGTTTGCATGAAAACCCAAAATATGATATTGGTTACAAAAATCTTATAACATGTCAAAATTTATAGTTATATAGTTGTTCTCTCAACTTTATATTGAGAAAAAAGATGTAAATTTTATTTTCTTATCCTGCCAAAATAAATATTTTTATTGCCAGATTGCCCACCACACTTAGGGTTTTTCACATGCTTGCTAAGTTTCTAAGCAAGATATTGGCATCATATATAGTGATCAAGAAGCAGTGGTAGTGAGAACAAGTTACATAAAATGATTTATTGCCGCATGGCTTCTCTATTTAATAAGGCAATGGCATGTATTGAGAAACTTATTATGTTTTATTGAAACGGGACGACACGCTGGTGGTGAACCCGTTCTATATAAATTCTTCTCATAATGTAGACCCGTGGTTTGACTGTTATGAAATTGAGAGATGGATTAATTTTTATTTATAACTTTGATGCATGACCTAAAAATAAAGTGTTTTGATTTTGAATGCAGGTCTCAAATTGGTTCATAAATGCTAGGGTTCGGTTGTGGAAACCCATGGTGGAAGAGATGTACCAGCAAGAAGCCAATGAAGAAGAAGAAGTAGGACAAGGAGGAGTAGGAGGAGCTACTAGTGCAGCAGCAGATCAAGAGAGAGAACGTAACAACAATGCTGGCCTCGCTGCACAAACTCCAACGCCTACAACGACAACGACAACAACAACAACAAATTCGCCAGCAAGCAAAAGATCCGATATCAATGCCTCTGAAAACGACCCTTCACTCGTAGCAATCAATAGGCATCAGCAGCAGCAGCACCACCCTATGATGGCCACCACCACCTCCACTGCGGTGGCTCCTCCTGCGTACCAGTGCTTCCCCCCGGCAGCTTCCGATGACACGGGTCGAAGTTACGGGACCACCTCGGCTAATGCAAATATTGCAGCTCATCATGATCATCAAAATAGTAGTAATATCGATTCTTCTACGACGCTTATAAGCTTCGGGACCACCACGGCAGCTGGTGACGTGTCACTCACTCTAGGGCTCCGTCACGCTGGTGGTGGTGGTGGAAACAATATGCCCGACAAGACTTCTTCTTCTTTCTCCATTAGAGACTTCGGGGGCTGTTAGGGAATTAATCAACCACTTCTCTTTATTGATTAGTATATCAAACTTCTATAGACTATAGAACGTAGTAAAAAGAAAAGAAAAAACAGTTAATTAGTTTCTTTATCTTTTTTTCAATATTTTTTTTTACTTTTATATATATAACCTTCCATCCATTCTATGAAGAAAGATACATGGTGAGAAAAGTAGCATTATGTAATTAGTGAAGTCTATTGTAATTGCATAGTAGATGGTTTTTGCAATTACTATTTCTCCTTTTTAAAACTTTAATTAGATCTTGTACCTCAATAGGAGGTATTTACTAGAATAATATCATGAAATTAAATCATATTTTGAGAAGAAGAAGGAGAGTTACTTTGCACTATATGTCCATCATATAAATTGGTTAATGAAGGGAGAATTATGGTGATCATGTATATTTGTTATTTTAAACAATATGAATGAGAGATCCCATCATGAGTTGGGTTTATTAATTAATCTAGGGAAGTGGTTTTCGCATACTCTTATTTTCTCACTGCACACTCTTGTTTATTTTTTTACTTATGAATTGACTAAGTTAAAGGAAAAATCAATGCAAAAAAATCGGCAGGAGCGTGTAGAAGAAGAAAATGAATGTGTGAAAGTTACTTTCTCAATTTATCTTTTGCTTGCTTGTCTCCGTGAACAACCCATCCTCTATGATTGAGTATTCACCAGAAACAATATATTTATGATTGATTTGTAAATGTTATGCCTAGCCAAAACTAGAAATAGTGGTTTAGAACCACATGGTGTGGGAATTGCACGTAGACGTAAAGTTGAATTGAAGGCATGTCGATATTTTGTCACGTTGACTAGGTGTGGCAGTGTCTGTAGAGTCTAGTGTGGCTCCAAGTTTCAGGACGCTTTCCTTGATTGATTTCCCCTTTCAGATGGGGTAAACAATTAATTGCGTACGTTTGTCTGAATTTCCCCTCTCAAGCATTGATAGACATACTATTGAAGGTTGAATTAGACTATGATTGGCAAAAGGAAGTGAAAACTGAGTTTTCTAATATATATATATTGAGCTGCATTATGGTGGGAGGTTTTGAACTTCAAATTCGGAGTAAATTGCTATAAATGGATGTTGTGTTATTTTCCATCAATGGTCATTTCAAGGGTCGCTTAATTGTACATGCAACATCGACGTTACTATGTCTTTGATCTAAATTGGTTAGCCAAGGGGTTCCTTATCATGTTTTCAGTGTGGCATTTGAAGTGGTATTACCCTATGAAGTTCCGGTACTTTAATTCGATTGTACGGTACATTGTCAATATGTAGTTTATATTAACTGAACAATGTCAAATAAATAGACAATGATCAAATATCGACAATGTATCATGTATTGTCAAATAATCTTTTCTGGTACCAAAGAAATTCTTTGCTGTTTTTTACTTTGGAAATCATTAAGCGCCTACTAGAAGCATTGGTGCCGAAATGGTGTTGAACTAATAAGAAAATTTTTCCAACTACAAAATTGAAAATCAATGTTGTGTATATATATATATATATATATTTGGAGTGCAAATTAAGGATTCTGTTTGGTTTGGTTCAAACGATTCTCAAAATATAATATGTTCATCCAAAGGACCAAAGATACAGTAAGTGTACAGTGATGCTTTGGTTGTTTGAGAAGTACTGTGCGTGAAGAGTAGAAAGTACTTTGAACTCCACAACCTAAAGCTAAGCAAGTTGTGTTCTTCAGTGGCGAATATATAGTGCAACATTGTTATACATCGCAATAGCTTGTCAATATATTTTGTCTCCAACAATGCTCGTAGATGTGATAGATTGGTAGGTTTTGTTATTTACCTGATAACAAGTACCAAAACTACGCTTCCTTGAATCCCAAACAAGAATTTGCAAAAGCAACAAGTACACTTCACCTAATGTGTTGCTTTTTCTTTCAGCAACAATATATAACAAACTGAAAACAATACAACCTACAGTTTGATTTCCTATGTTGTTGTGCCGCAACGATCAAGTGATGTTGCTATTCTAGTCAACAAAAACTAAATTGGAATTAATCTTTGGTGTGACCATTATATTGTATGGTATGACAAGGGGAAGAAAACTCCATTAATCAGCACATCAGTGTTTTGCTTTAAAATTTGTTGGTACTGAATTTCAGGTCTCAATAAAGGTGCTTATGAATAGAAATGCTAACGTTAGTTGGTTTTGCGTGTATGTAAATAGTTGATAGTTAGACATCGGCGGGGTACAGCAAATTACCATAAATTCCACTCTCATGTGATATAGTTTTAGTACAATCATGTAGGTGCACGTGGTTGAGCTATATATTAACATATTTATCCTCAAGAAGTATAGGCTAAAGAATGTAAAGTTCCACCTTAAATCAAACACAATATATATTGAATGTTCAACTACTAATTGCATTGAGGTCTTGTGTATAAAACTTCACACATGCTAAACTGTTAGGTTGAAAACAATATCAATGTTGACAGTCACTATAACACGGACAATTGCAACAAGGAGGATAACTCCCTTCACCTTAACTTACCATCAAGATAGTTGTCAAAATCAAACAGTGATTCTGGTACCTGAATGAGACACCAGAACGAATCCTCTGAGGGTTGCTGAAATCTAAAACTTCGCAATAGATATCGGATCTTAAAATTAATAAATTAGACTGAAAAAGTTATACGATGAATGTTCTGGATCAAACGTTCATTCAAATCTAAGTTTTTTTTTTACCTTGGCTTGAATGCATGCATGATGCATGCACTATAAGCTATAAAGGTTGCTTTCTGGTAGGGGTCCTCCACGCCTGTAAGTCTGTGAAACTGTTCATTAACACTCCTGGAGCGACAGCACAGAGAGAGAGAGAGAGAGAGAGAGAGACAGACAGACAGACAGACAGGCCTACCACACTCAACTATACTAGCAATCTTTAATTAATAGGGTTTGCAATTGCATACATCCATACATTTCAGAATATCGTTTCTTTGTCTTGTTTGGTCACCCAATTTAATCACAAATTCAATGTGAAGCAAAAAACAGACGAAAGTTGTATGCAGGGCATTTGAATTTTTTTTCTTCGTTTTTCATTAAATTAAAAGGCCCCATTTGCGCTTCCATATGAGTACAGCTACAATACTGCATTTTGCAGGACATCAATGGGTGGACCTAACCCTAACCATCTATGTCTATTATAGAAAAATAATGTTATTCTTACCATATTTTTATACTACAATTGTATACCATCTTAGGTAGCATTTGAAGTAGATAGCCACATCATCTAAATTAATTAGCATTTAATTTCAAAATGTTAATCAATAATTAATAAAAAGATTGTTAATTAAATGATGATTGTGGTATACAAAGAGTTTTCTTCTGCCACATAAGATTATTTAAGTGTTTTAATTAATAAAAAGATTGAAATTAAATGATGTAGCTTGTCCAACTCATCTGCCACCTGAGATGATAAATCTGACTGGCCACCAACCAAAAACTAGGATGTGGGCACCTTAGGAAATAGAGAGATTGGACACGTAATTAAGTTTAATTTGGGATTGGGTCCATTATTACCTTTGTGTGCATGTCTCTATCATAACAAAATGTTGAACAAAATTGAGCTTACACCATAAAATCAATTGGTAGTATAAGGAGTAGAACATACAAAGTCCATCCTTTCATCAATTTGAGATTTATTCTCAATACGTCTCCTCATGTGTGGCAATCCCTTCTTTCATCAAAGTGAGATTCATCCTCAACACGACCTATCACGTGTAGCGAATTTTTAAGCCTAACATGTAGACAGGAGAATTAGGTGATATGAAGCACGTGTGGCCGTTGGGCTTCAGACGTGGGACAACTTACTCTTATGAAAGTTTTGAGATTATATAACCAATTGGCAATATAGGAGTATCCCAACTATTTATAAGTACATGCAAGGTCTCTCCTTTCATCAATGTGTGATTCAATCTCAACACATACTGTCTTTGTATCCTACACACTTGCTTTTGCTAATTGAAGTCTATTGAATTGAATATTTTTGTTTGTTTGCTAAAAATTTAGGGGGGGGTTGGTTACTCTCAACACTAGCACCAGGGCAGACCACAACCTCAAGGTTGAAGGACTTACGAGTGACACCTAACTGCCAACTGCCATCAGTATGGATTTGTTTACAGATTTCGCACCAACGAAAATTGCTGGCAGTGAAACTCAAACCTTGGTGGGGTGACACACAAGGCTAGGACCTTACTAACCGAGTCAACCCTCGTTGGCTATTGAATTGAGTATGTTAGGGTTAAATGTCTTATTATTTATATTTCATACCCTTTTAGATAAATAAAAATAAAAATTTTAAAATCCTAATTAAATGCATTATTATTATTATTATTATTATTATTTTACAAACGATAGTGTTAGTGGGTTAAATTGTTAAATGTTAGGGAAAGAAGATCAGTGGAGATCGAATTTGCACCATGATGCATAGGCATTATTGCATTATTTAGTCTAGCTAATTATACATTTGAATTTTTAAGCTTTCATCATTGCCACCATTAAGACTTGAATCCATAAGAAACGATTCGTCAGTCATAACCCTATTGTTCATGTGCAATAAAATTTCTCTTGAAAAAAACAAAATATAAAGCCTAAAAACACTCAATACATAGGCAGTTAGCATGCATAGTTAATCGAAACCTTATAAATAGGTAAGCAAATCCTATCTACATCACCTCCGAAATAGGTATCAAAACTTATAAATCCACATTACCTACACATTTGGTATCAAACCAAAATACATTACCTACATATTTAGTATCAAACACATCCACATCATCAAAATATAAGACTCCAATCTAATAACTTTTAAACCCAAAAATTAATTTGTTCCACATAAATAACATTAAATTATAAAAATGATGTTGACCAAAAAAAAAAAAAAAAAAACTGTAGAGGGTAAAATAAGCATGAAACAACATGACAGATGAGAACCATAACTATTAATTGACCTCATAAACTCACTTTGGTAAATTTTTAACATTAAATGATAGTCAAAAGATGAATGGGTTTTCCCTAAAATATTCTAATGCAATTGGGTTGAAATCTACTTTTAAATCAAAGGAAAACAAGGAACGTGATTAAGCAGAGGTGTATAAGAAGAGAAAATATGTGTATTATCATTTTCCCTAACAAAAATAGAGAAAATGTTTTTTTGTCAGGTTGTTAAGTTGTCATACTGTGAATCTAAGCCATTAATCTTATTGATTATTGAAAATATTTGGTTTAGTTTGATTGAGCCTGAAACTAATGAAAGATTTGGGAAGAAACATGAAACCAATCCTTATACTGAGAGTGAGACATGACCGCGACTTAAGATTCAAGTAATAAGACTAAAGGAATGGGAGGAATAATTAGTAAAGCGCATGCTAACACGATCGAGCCAACCAAAAAATGCAAGACTTAGATTACCAGATGCTAGACACAATTTTCCTCTTTCTAACCTCTCCCTCCTTCTTGTTTGCCTAGCTTTTGCTTAGTGGCTCTTTCTCTTTCTAGATTTTGGTCGTTAAAATGGTAGATTGTCCAATTTCAAATATAAACTTGATAAGAGAACATTATCGAAAGAAAAAATACTTATAAAAATTTTGATTGGGTGATGAAAGATGAAGAAAAATTAAGGATATGCCTTCAATATATGAATGAACTCGAAATCTAGTGTAACTCCCTCAGCCCAAAGGAGTGCAAAATAACTTGATTGCTAGAGACATTATGGTGTGAATGGGTTTGTTTTAAATTTGAATGATATGGTGGCCTGGAACAGAGGATTCGAAAATCACAGGAGAACATTCAATCCTGATCCAGCAGTATTTGGACCACAGCCGTTGTTGTGGTGCAGCAGTGCCATTTTTATTTGGTTACAACTAGACGATAAGGAATCCAATGGGGTTTTTCTTGTACCACCACGGTGAATCAGATGAGACAATTCTCTGAACATTTAAAGCCCGATGATATCCTAAGATCGATCCCTGTAATTGATGAGGAAACTGAAATGAGTGTTTTTCATTTTTGGGTTCAATAGTTGGATTGATTTGATTGTTCCGAACAAAAATGTTTTTGAGAAATGATTTCCGTATACTCTTGTTTATTTATGTCTCGTGACCCTCTTTTGATTTAGATAATGCAAAACTACAAATAAACATGAGTTCATGGAAGAAGAAAAAAGAGAGTGCGGAAATCCTGCTCTGGTTTTACTCTTTAGCAGATTTGACAAGTTAATTTGTTTGCGAGTCATTCGTAGAAGAACAATCCTTTGGCAGCTGAAAATTCAGCAGCCATTCCTGCTTTCACCAAATCAGATTTGGAAACATGTCCAATTTGTGCTTACAATTTTAATTATTTAGACACATGTCCAAATTTAATTTGATAAAAACAGAAGTGGCTGCTGAATTTTCAGTAGCTAAGTATTGTTCTTCGTAGAATATATAGATAGATGATGAACTTAAACCCAATATGTAATAGCAAGTTGATACCAAGGGAAAGTTAAAAGTTTAATGGTTCATGCAGTTTCATTTTAGCACTACCTGCAAAATGGAGCCCCAAGTAGTCCTACAAATTGCAAGTCTCTTAGTTGGAAATTTACTGCATTACATGGAAAAGTCAATTCTACATGCATGCAAACCTGCGGACTGGAGAAATTTTGCATTGTTACTAGAACACGAGTGGTACACCACTTGTTTTTATATAAGTGGTGGAAATTTTTAATATTTAAATTATTAACTTTTTAACACACATATCTTACCATTTGTATAGTGACACGTGGTGTACCATTCCGTGTTCCGATCACACTGAAAAATCTCTCCGTGGATTGCATGTGGCGGCTGATATCTTTTTTTTTTTTTTTTTTTGTTTTTTAACAAAAAGTTAGGGGGAGATTGGCTTATTTTCACCACCAACGGCAGGGTATACCACTATACCTACAACCTCAAGTCAGAAGAACTTACGTCTGACATCTAACTATCAGTTGTCACCGGTATGGATCTACATAAGAATTTACAGATAATGCAACAACGAAAACATCTGACTACAGGGATCGAACTTGGATTGAAGATTAACCACAAACATGCCTTTACCAACTGAATCAACTTAACTGGGAACTTATATCTTCAATGATAATAAGAGCACTTACTTTCACATCTATAGCAAAAATTCACCTCTCGCATTACCTTTTTCTTATAATTCTCTTATTATTATTATTATTATTATTATTATTATTATTATTATTATTATTTTTTGGAAACAAAACACGAAAGAAAAAGAAAACCTGAACATCTGAGTACTAGCTGAGATTTTTGTTTTGTGGTCAAGTTTGGTGCCAAACGAGTAGGCATAGTAGCATGTGTGTGGGAAATGATCAATTAATGGAGCACTTTCTGCAGTGCATATAAGGATTTGCTTGCTCAATCTCATGAAACACGTATATGTTTTATACAAAATATTTATTTAGAATCATTGCTTTATGGAACTAGAATAGTGGGCTATTAGAACTGGGGGAGTCAATTAACAAAGACTGATCTTTGAGACCTGGCCTCTCATGGGCTAAAGCAGCAAAATAGCAAAATCAGGTATATAAACAAATGGGCCATTTCACGCATATGGCTTCTCAGGACCTAATTGAAATTTGGATTAATGAACTAAAAATCCGTGCAGATGTCGTCGAATGTGTTATAAATATGAGGTAATGGTCTTTTGGAGTAACACCATTACAACATACATCCAAACTAAAGGACTTTAAAAGACCAATAAGGGGGATGAAGTTCTAAGACCATCTCCCATCATTGGTCTAAAATCTAAAATTTTTAGCTTTGAAAATTTAGGTTTTAACCTACAAACAGATTTTCTACTCCAACCATTCCTACCTAAAATTTTAGCCTCAGATTATTGAAGAATAAATTTAGGCTAATTTTTTTTTTAAATTAACTTTTAAAAAAAAATTATGTAGACTATATCCTAAATTAATTTAATGAATATTTTACCCTAAAAATATTTAAATTCCGATAAACATTGAAAAATTATTAAACCCACACATTAAACTCATGAAACACTATAGAAGAATATGAAACACATGATAGAGATGTATAAACACAAGACACATGAGCAAACATGGTTTTGGAAGATGGTAGAATGAAAAATTGGAAGAATTGTAGAAAAAAATTGAGTTTTGTGTGGATGTTTCAACAAATATATAGGTATTTATAGAGTTTTTGGGTGAATTTTGAGTTAAATAATTTTTTATAATTCTTTTAATAGTTGGATTCAATAAATTTATAAATATAAAACAAAAATATTAACTAAATTAAATGTAAACAATTAGATAACCAACAGCCCATTTGAATGTGAGCTGTTGATCAACCAAAAGAGCCGGTGGGCTCAATATTATTGGCAGACAAGTGGGAGGAGATACACCCATGTGAGTGGGGGCTCCACCACTGATCTTAGCCTAAATCTAGCTTTTTATAGGTTTTAGGCGATGAGTTGGAGTTAGCCTAAGGGTGTTATTTCAAAAAACTATTGCTCTACATTGTGATAAGTTCAAGGAACCAATACTCACAAATTCTTTAGTTCATGGACCAAATTTACGAATCAATTGATATTGTTCACAAATTTTACGAATAGAACCCTCGATAGTTCTTCGTTTCAAACTATACCAGTTTTCAAGAGTGAAGCTATCAACCGTTCGACCATATCCCCGAAAAATAATTCTTCCCTCTAAAAATGAAATGAAGAATAAGCGGTTTAATCATACAAAGTACCAATTGGTTTAATATCACCGACCTTGAAATTTATAAATAATCTAAAGCCCTTGATAATATTAAACTTGGTACATTATACATGATCACATGAGGCAACAAGTCCAACTAACTCTTATCTTTCAACAATTTCCACATGAAACAATCAACCCACATCACATCACCAATACAAAAGCAGTTTCTTACATCACATAAAGCAGTTCACTTCCAGGAATTTCTCAAAAATCCTCCAGTACTTCACTCTTTTGACTTCACACATAAATATGTCATGTTAGCCTTCAGAAAATGAGAAATATTCCAAGCCTTCTTCTGTTCTTCCACATACTATGGAGCACACCACTACTTTTACAAACATTACTCCCACTGGTTACGGTATTTCTGTAGTCTTTACGTCTACTGTGAGGTCAATGAGCTATCTTACTGGGCGGAACTACCTTGTCCTTCCATGTATGGTCTAACGAAAGTTCTCCTCCACCACACTTCGAACGCCCTCTGAAGATTCGGGCAGCTGTCGCCAGCCTTGAGAAAACTTCCCAACCAAGAAAGCATAATACTTTGCTGGTCCTCTAGAGGCAGAGTGAGGATTGTCCTACCAATTCCTTCTTCAACAACCTTTCTGTCAAATGACCGGCACCCATGTTGCAGCCAGTTGTAGTCGTCAATCAATGGCTGCAGCCAGGTTTGTAACAACAGCAGACGGGTATCCTTAGATGGCAGCAGCTCCCCTCTACCAATGCCAACAAACAGCCTTGCTGTGATACAGCTAACATGGTAACGAGACACAATAGGCAGCTTCGTATGTAAGGCTGCCAATTCTTGCTGGCTAGCCCACATTACTGCAAATTCGTCTGCGGCTTGCTTGTCAGCCAAAATCTCAAGCAACCATGAGAGGTTATCAGCTCCCAAAGCTATTTGCTTCACCACAGGTTCTTTGTTGTCGACAGGTTTATCAGAAGACTCTGGCTCTGCAGCGTGCTTGAATAGGGACAACAGCAAGTTCACACAGCTTCTGCACGAGTTATACAGTGTTTCATTGCAGACGTTAGCTGAACCTTGAGAGCTTGAGGCACTGTTGTTCTCCTTAAGGAGCTTGAGCACTACAGATTTCATTTCACGCCTGCCTCTCTCCTCATTGCTTGCAAGAACAAGTCCAATTATGTGGGAAAGTGTGTCCTTTTGGGGTTTAGAAACGTCGGACGAGACTCGTTTCAGTACAGGAGTGACCCCAATACCCTCACTTTGGAGTCGCAAGACTGACGAGACAACTTTTTCTTCTTCCTCGTCCCCAACCCACGGGACTGCTTCCAAGTACTCTAAACATGACTGCATGCACGAGTTGAAGCCAAGTAGTTCTGCAATCTGAAAGAAGGTGCCATTAAGATTCAGGTTAGGGAGGCAAGATGAAAAATGAAAATACAGGTAAGCTGACGAGAGATATACAAAACCTACTGAATGATGGTATATGATAATCTAAACGATTCTACTTCTTTGCATTATAAGAGTTCATTTACCCACTTTTCGAACCATCTTAACAACAATCAAATCTGATGTCAAAAAAAAACCCTATTAGTATCAGCGGCCATTGGCTTAATGAACTTAATGAACGCTCCAAAACATGGAGCAATTTGATCCCTATCGATGAACTTAACGAAGCCAAACTTTCTAGCTAATCACATATGATTAAGAAGGGCCATTCAGATAAAACAATCAATCTGCATCTCAAAATGGATATAGGGTGCTGAAATGGAAGATGCCAAAATCCTAAGCTAAAAAAATATCACACGATAGTGACGAACCACATTTTAGATTCGATATAACCAAACAGTTTGCAAAGGCCACTTACAAAATCTACCGAATCACCACTGTGCAGGGATGAAGCACCTTTATTCTGTCTAAACATGTTTAAAAAACAATTCCCGTGCATTGATATTTCTCTTAATAAAAGGGAGAAAGATTTCTACAATATGATTAAATGATAAGCCACAGTACAGTGCAATAAAGCTTATATCAACTCCATGTCCGTCATATGCACTCTGTATTAATTAATATTATAAGTGACATGAAAATTTGTAACAAGTATATATCCGAAACAGGAGGGATTTGGTGATTCCACCCGACGGCTGGAGCTCCTAAAAGTAATACACATAAGAGTATGAAAAGTATAACCAACGCAAAATATATCAAAATAATGAAGAGCAGTAGCAGAAAGACTGAGGTAATTGGTTTTGTATCTTGGCATTAACGCATAACCAACAATAAAAACAGCAATTTTGCAATCCACAGAAGTGAGATGAATCATGCATTACACAGTTCAGCGTATTACCTTTAGAATGCGGAGTACACGCGAGACACTTTGTTTCATCAGCCGTTGCCTCATGTCTTTGCAATACATCAATCCAACGGTTTCAACATATATTTCAACATCATCACAATCTTCCATGTTAAGACAAGTTGAACCAGACTGTTGTTCAGAAAGTTTATCAGCAAAAAAGTTGCTATGCTCAACCAGAACATTCTTGTGAACGCTCAACTTCACGCAAAATCCCTGCTTTCCAAGTAAAACAACCTTCATATCACTAGTTCCAGGTTCACCAAACTCAATTGCTACCTTCCTAGGCAAATTTTCAACTTTGGGCCTGGGCACTCTCTCCGGAACCATAGATGCACTAACCACCGGCGCATCCGGCGCCTCAGGACCAACACCCCGTAGACCATCAGAAATACTCGCTGATCTCGACGGGATAAAGGCTAGCTCTTTCTCACTCAGTGGGGTTTGTTTTCTGTGAGCTGCTTCCTTGGGTGGTGGTGGTGGTGGTGGTGATGAGGGCTTGGGTTTGTGCATGGAATTGTGAGCTTTTAGGTTCTTTTGAAAAACAACAGGAGAAGGGCAGCACCAAAAACCTTCCGGCGTCACGGCAATTGGGACATTTCTAATCTTGACTTGGCCTTGTTCTACCCTCTTAAGTCTAATTTCAGCCATATTTCACAAGAACTTACAGCAATTACAGTTAGCACATTGCTGTAAATCCCCAATACAAAGTTTTGGAACCAAAACTCTCTTCCTCTTCAAAAGGGTCTCATTACAATGTAAACTCACAAGCATGAGAGGTACAAAGGTGAGACTTCGAGGTTGATTCTAAGAACCCTAAACTGAGAAATCACTTACTCCACAGCAAGAATTGCATTTCAGTGAAAACTGAACCGACCCAGCCAGCGATTTCTCTGGAAAAAAAAAAAAAACAAAAGATGCAATCTTTTTAAGAATTAAACAGCAGAAAAGTAAGAACAAAGTTTGAAGGCACTAAACGGATTCAAAAGCACAGAAACCACAGATCAAATCCAACACAGAAACCCACAAACAATTAACAAAATAGAATAAAGATGGATTTTTTTTCCCCCAATTTGAAAAGAATTTGAAACCCAAAAGAGAGAACTCACCAAGAACTGGTTAATCTGAGAGCCCTCTGAATATTTATTTTTAAAGTGATTGAATGGGAGGCTCTCGATGTCAAGCATCAAGGGAACCAGTGAACAGATATTTGCAGGGAGGAATGATTAGTAATAGAGAGCCTTTAATTAGTAAAGCTAAGAAAGCCCACAACCCAAAAGGAATAAAAAAAAATATAATAGAAAGAAAAACAAAAAGAAAAAGAAGAAAAGTAGAAACCTGCAGAGATTGATGGTTCATGGGTTGTGTTTTTACACTTCAACAGGCTATACTTTTGATGATGATTATCTCTCTGCTGCAAATGCAGATGCAGATGTTCTCTCTCTCTCTCTCTCTCTCTCTGTGTGTAGAAAATACTTTCTCAGTAACCAAACAGGCATGCCTTACACTTGTCTCTCATCATTTTTCTATTACTCTTTTCTGTGTTCTTTATGTTTTTGGCTGCAACTTTTTCTCTGTTCAATATTGTTCCTTGTGCTGGCTTTGTTGGAAGTGGAACGTTGCTAGATTTTCTAGGCTTTTTGAATTTATGAAATACCTATAACAATTTCTCTTATGTTAAATAAAATAATATTCTTATTACAAAAGTTATTAATGTGAATATATTTCTTTGTCAGGAGCATCGCTTTCTTGTTGAGTTGATGTGTACATTGATCCAAAGACTGAAGTGGATCTTTGAAATTTGTATCTGCCAAATTGATCTTTGACTAAAGGTAAAAGAGGGTACTAGGTCCCTTCCATCAAGTCTTACTCATTAAACAATTCAAACCTTTAAAATTTAATTCAACAATTAAAATTATTATAACTTATAAAGTGAATCATTGTTTGTAGTTGTTGGATTAAATTTTAAGGATCTAGATTGCTTGATGGGGAAGACTTGATGGAAGGGATCCGGAGAAAATCTCTTTCCTAAAAAGAGCACATGTTTGACAAATTTTACATAAAAAATGAAAGTTCAGTGACTAATGACTTGAGTTTAGTTGAGTTTGTTTGACTACTATTTTATTTACGATTTATTTTTCAAAAAATTTCCAAACAAACAATTTTAATGAAAATTTTCTACTTCTTATGTTTTTATGTTTAACTTTATGTATTCTTTTATTCGTACAAATGGCTCAACATTTACTCAAATTTGAATCATCTACATTACTATAGTTTAGATGATTTTTTAGTATAAAAATCGTTTGTAATATAAAAAGAGCTTAATGATTTTAAAGAAAATATAGAATGAAATATGTATCATATAAAAAAGAAACGAAATCAAATAAAAAGAGATTGCCATAACGATGTTTTAAGTTGATGTAAATTGAACCGTCCCACATGACACTAGTCAATAATTGACTTACGAAACCTCGGAAAGCCAAGTTTAATAAATATATAATTAATTCCGAAAAGAGAATTCCAAGACAAACTCAAGGTTTATTTATACATTTGCAATAATAATACGATAGCTTGAAGTACAAAATAGGTTGCCTATAAAATCAGATTCTGAAACCAATTCCATATTCCAAGTTGCCAACACATAACCCATAATAAAGATTTCGAGAAATGTTAAGAAGACTTCCTCAAAAGTGAGACTCTTCATGAATTTTCTGTCACTTTATGTTTTTAAAAGAATATTTTATAATGTTGACACAATAATTGATGTTAAACTGTTATGTAGCAGAAAGTACATGAAGGAGTCCCACTTTGAGAGGTATTCCACCCCTAGAATACACTATGGGCTATACCTATAGGCAACCCAATGCCCCAACCGCATAGTAATTGTCTTTAGTTACAGTAACTGTTCAAGTGCATCTTCACTCCTAAACTGTATACCTCATGCCATGAGTATTAAAATATTAAAAAAAAAAAAAAGGATAATTTTATTTGTAATTTCGAATAGGATTTTTAACCAATCTCGTCACGCCACGTGTTATTATCCTAAAGTACAATTTTTGTAAATTGCCTAGTAACGCCATTAAATTATTTTTCTGTATTTTTAATCATTTTTATCAACCTAATTAAAGTGGACCGTTGGATTACCTTATTTTGTACTCCAATAGCCCATATTGTGCCATGTGGCCCAAAAGTAAAATTATATTGTTTCAAAATTTTCTTTTTCTTTTTCTTTTTATTTTAATTTTATTTTTGCTAGAAAAATCTGGACCGTAGGTAGAAACATTGTGCAAATCCAAAAAAAAAAAAAAAAAAAAATTAATAATGTGGCTGACACACGTGTCTGAAGTTGCGCGTGAACCACACATGCTTGAAGCGAAAAAAAAAAATTAACAATGTGGCTAGCGACAACCTGACGTCATTCCCCCCAATCAATGGGTCAGGCAATTTGGGCCTGGGTTGTGTGTCGGGCTCCCCTGGAACCCAATTAATCGGGTAGGGCTGGAGCACTTTTTGAGAGATTGGGGGATTGGATTACCCAATGGCCTAGGAGATTGTCTTCCGATAGACTTGCTTTGAAAGAATCTCTTTAGCATTTCTCTTTCGAACCACATTGTCTCTCACTAATAGTTTTTGTTTTCTTTGTTACAAACAATATTATGAAAGGGAGAATCTAACTCAGGGCATTAGTGCAAAAGAAAGGACTTTATAAAATAAGTTCACTCTCATTGTGCGTCTTGATTAACTAAAATGTATGTTATGTTTATCTCTATATAACATTTCATTATTGAATCAAGACACCAAGCTAGAGAACAAACATGTTGTATGTAAGTTTTTCTCTAGTACATGAAATGAAACTCCTTAACAATTTAGCTACAAACTCGTTGCAATCTAGCATAGATGAATTGATTTGCAAATTTAAAATAAAACCTAATTTTATTCTTTATTAAAACTAATGGTGGCCCATTTTTAGTACATGTTTAGGGAAATGAAGGACCATAATTCAAATGTGCCCCACGGAAATTTCCTTTTCTTCTTTATGTTCCATAACAATGTACCTAGTTTACTTTTGTTCTTTGCTTTTATGTTGTTGCTATTTACTTTATAAAAAGAGTGGGATATAGATCATCATAAGAATCACAATCAAGTGGCACATATTCACATAAGAAATATTTGACAAGGAGCCCCCACAAATATGCAAACAAAAATTGAAAATCTTTTGACTTAATTTTGACCCTTTTTATTTCTTTTAGGTTTTTGTAATTATCAAAAAGAAAAAGCTATGGAGTGTGTTGTCAACTGTGCATTCTAGCATATATGTTTTGTGTGTGTGTGTGTGTGTGTGTTGTATATATAGATATCATGCATGCAATGCTAGAGTAAAAAAAAAAAAAAAAAAAAAAAATGGTGCAACCCAAAGCTCTCTGCTTGGCGAGGATCAGGGGAGTTTACAAATAATGCGAAAATGGAAGAAAGTGAGCGCACGTTTTCATGATCAATGGTGGTACCAAAAGAAATTCCATGGAAGATGGCCTTGCTGTAAGTTGAGCCCACCATGGAATATGGCTAATCATGTGGTGGGTTTGAATTTGATCGGTGTCGAGCTGTAAATTAACCAATTAACAACTAAAGCTAATTTGTGTGAGATGAAAGTCTTATACCTAATACCTAATGAGGGAAAATGTCCAGCTGCATGCATGCTGCTGACGATGGAAAGGTTAACAAACAGAGCATAATGAATCTTAAGTTCCCTTGTGTTGGTGATTAAAAACAAAAGGAAAAAAAAGAAGCACTTTTCTATAATACATTGTGAATGAGATGCATCGGTGTTTGAATGACTAGATTAAAACTGTCAAAATTCAACCATTTAAATTTAATCGTCCAATGCACCGGGCATGTGTACGGTAGAATTTACTGAAAAAAATATCTGAACTTACATGGCCAAGAGCTGAGATCTTTATTAATTAGAGGGCTTCAGCATGACTTCAAAGCTTATGGGACGAATTGCTTGATCATGAGTTCTTTTTTTTTTCTTTTTTTTTTTTTGGGGGGGAACGTGGTGGTTGGTTTGGTGGATTTGTGATTTAAACAGGAATAGCAGTTTTGGTGGGATTTAGTAGCTTTGGACTCCCCCTTGTCTTCTTTGTGGTCCTAGAAGGTTGAAATGATGATGTGATACCATACACAGAAACAATGCATTAAAGCATGAAACTACATGGAATCTTTGTTGGTGATTTTGTCCTTTTTTTTGTCTGTTCAGGAAAAGAACAAGCAGCCAATGCCATGTTTTTGCCTGTTTTCTTTAGCAAAAGCGATAACCATGGCAGATTCTAAACATGTAACTGAATGCATAATTAAACAGTTAAAATGATTTTCCACTTCATTGGCATCGATGTTTAAGGGTCTGTTTGGGATTGCTTCTAACCGTCAAGAAAAACACATGCACTGATGCACATATGCTTCTTCAGGATGCACATATGCTTCTTCAGGAAGCACTAGGATTTTTAACAAAAAATTCAATTTGTATATATAATAGCACTTGGAGTAAAAGCGCTAAGAAAAAGAAAAAATGCAATCCTAAACAAGTCAAAAACATCATAACTGCAGCGCTAGCTAGCAGAAGCGAAATCTAAATGTAGTTTTTACATCTCAAATTTGCATCTCTCGCTCTTACGCCAAATCATATTCTTATATGTTATCGCATGAGAACAATACAGTCTGAAAACTGCAGTAAAAGAACCAAGAACTCTGGGAGAAAGTATAATCGAAGAAGCTGGGATCGTTGAGAAAAAATAATTTCAACAAATAGGAAATATATAAGAATTGACCGTTTAAGCATTCCATCACTACAAAACCAATAACTTCTACCAGAAAAAAGAAAATCCATCCACAGTTGGCTAATCCAAAGCTGCTACAGGGCAGAGAAAGTGAAAAAGAAAACTGAAACAAAGGGAAACGATGAAGTTTGTCATCCTCGATTCTTCAACGAATCACTAAAGAACAAACATTGGTAAAATCTACCTGCGGAAAAGATCATACAATGTATTGCAATTAGCAGCAGATCCAAAGCTGAATAAACCCTTGTGTCACCGTTACAACTCAGTCAATTTTACTTTCAGCTGGATCCAAGATCCGTTTTATTATCAACGGTTGGATCATAAACGGCAATGACTGAGAACTCACCACTGGGAGATGCGGAGATTATTCTATTTTCACAAACTGCCTTTTCATTATTGAAGCGCGGGCAAGTGTATTCTGAGGTTGCAGGAGATTATTCTCATTCAAGGCTTAATAGAGTCGCCCCCGGCACATGGAAGCTCCACAATGGCATGGATGTCCTTCTCCAGGAAGATGTTTATATCGATAGTCATATGTTATTTCTTCCCCCAACGCTATCTGCTCACATACAGTAGAATTATCAAGAATAACAGTAGTCACTTTAAGCACAGTAATGCATATCAGTTGCAGAGAGCCGTCATCAATTGTACATCAAATGCCATCGTCAATTGACCGTTGAGTATACCAATAGCAAGGATAACTTAGCAACTGACCATGTAACCATCACAACACTCTCAATCTTAATTTCTGAGATAATTACTAATGCGTAATGCACAAATAAAATAATTCTACGAGAAGATATGAGAGTGCTTACATCTTGATTCGCATAGAGACCAATATGTGCACGCAAACTATCCATGCTTTCCACAAGAACTTGGTGATTCACAAGATTAGGCGAGCAGCTACAAAAGAATAGCATATGTCAAGTATATCACAAGGCACTCACATTGCCCGAGAAACAAATAAAAATATATGGATAAAAGATAATTCAGCAATGTCTTTCATTACCTATGATTGATGAATTTTGAAACATTTCCATAATTAGTTGAGTCAATTACATGATGGGCCTGTCCTTCGACCAATCTACTCATATCATTAACATGAGCATCAATTTCATATAAGTAGCCGTAACCATCTTTTCCATACCTGATCATTCGTAATGGACCATTCAAAATATGGCACGAAAACTAAAAAGTAGAGTAGAACAATAGGTGTATCTATCAGAACTAAACCGAAACCTGTCGTGCCTCTCATTTGCTTCATGCTCATCTAAAACCTCGCCAATGTACTCGCAAACAAATGTGCCGCGGAGAATTGCTTCACCTGCCCTGACTCCCCATCCCTGCAATTGGGTACTGAAGTCAATACGACTCTTGAAAATCATCAAAAACTGACATTTAACTTTTCAGTTACCTATCCTTTTTAGCTTAGGGAGGAAAAAATAAGGAAAGAAAAATAAACTACCTTTTTATCTGTTTTGAAGACTTCCAGTTTCACTCTTACTCCATTCTGCAAAACCCTATTAGGACAAGATCTATTGCAGCTGCACATCTGATTGCATTCATAAACGAGGTACCCTTCCTGCAAGATTTCAAAAGAGCAATAAGTCAACCTTATGTTCCCACCAATTAAAAATAGGATAATGAAAATTTTGTGAAAGTCGAGCATGATATGAATCCCTTCTTGCTTTTTTAAATAAAGACTGTGGGGGCAGTGGAATGGCACTACCCTCCAAGAACCTGTGCCACATTCAAATTCAGAGTATATCTATGTATACATGCATATAAATTGAGAGAGAATACGACGATCTATGCGGGAACTATCTCAGGCTCTTTTTCTCTCTAGCAAACGGTTAAGACAGAAAAAACAATCTTCAATATAGAAAAGATCCTGTGTTTATAAAAACCACCAAATCCAAGTAATGCATTTTTATGTGCTTGTCTGCGACACAATCAACAACACGGCATATTTATGCTTTCCAGGGTATAAATGGCCATCAAGTAAAATGAAAAAGAAGTTAAAGACTTCCAACAATGGAGAGCATACCACCATCATATGTGATCAGGGGTCAACACTTCAACATGTACTGAAATTAGAGGAGATGAGACTGGTGGTTAGTGGTAGATTTTGATTAGCATTACCTCCAAGATAATTCGACCTCTCTCATCATATGGGAATCTGCCACGCATGGATTTCCCGTAGATGTCTTTTGCATCATCATAGTCATTATCAAAAAGGTATACATGATCACATGTTTCAGGACAGCATGTAGAACGCGGGCATGCACACCCCAATTGCAAACTCTGCAATGAAATAGACCAAAAAACATGTTAAATGCCAACAAAAATTGGAAAAAGAAAATACTGCAACGTATTCATCATGAAGTCATAGTCAATGCATACTATTAGAGAACAAAAATATATTGTAACTAGGATCCTAGTCAGCTCGAATATTTGGTTCCAGGTTTGTTTAGGGGTGTAATCTAGTATTCAAAATTAAGTTATTTGGTTATGCATTTAGTTTCCAGTACTAATGAGGGTCATGATTAATAAATCTCATTCTCCCCATTTTTTTCACATGGCACCAATGCAAGATCTAGTCTTCTTAAAGAAAATCGTTATTCCGGTCAGATGGCATCTAACTAAATGTCGTCATTGCGGTTCTTCTTCATATTACTGGCTCATTGCATCCAAAGTTTTGGTCAAAGTCTTCCTTTTATTTGCACCTTTACTACAATTATGGTGGTCCAGGTGAGAGTGATGCATATTTAAACATGTGGCATACATGCAATGCTGATAAAATCAGTGACTGAAATATATTAGATCAAAGATTGAAAAGTAAAAAAAGTAAACCTCTCTATCGAGTCCCGGGGATTGATGAAGCAAGGGCTTCATAATATAGGTAAAGCTCTCCCAAGGCAAGGAATGACCAGCATTTTGGTCATTAGAACCACCTGCAAGGGCAGGATAAGAATCCAATTGGTCTTCATCTGCTACACAAACCACCGGGACCAATTCCTGTCCAAAGCTTATATCATCACACAAGACAAGAGCCTTCTGGAAGGATCTTTGGCTCAAGTGATGTGCATCAATAAGATAGTGGCTCTCATCCACCTCCCACTTATCGTCACGAGGATCTGATGAAGGTGGAGATCTATGCCCCACAGTACCAATTGGAAGAGGCATCACCGGAGACACAAAGCATTCCTTGAATTCTTTGCATCCTTTAGGGCAAATAAAGTCATCTTGATGCCAATCTACCCGAAGATTATACTCACTGCAGAGCTTGGCTGCCCTTAGATACAAACTTTCTGGCAGGACTCCATATTGTCCCTCCAGCATGGCTTTGAGACTGATCTTGCAGCAAGCAGAGCGAGCAACAGATAAAATGTCTAGGTTACTCGGCCTACATTTTGTTTTCTGCATCTCAGAAAACAGAATTCTTGCTACTGCTGCACAATGTGAGTCCCCTAATCTAGACAGACTTGCTGCCTCAGTTGCATGATGCTGTACATTTATTCCTCCGGTACCAAGTGACTTTGATGCTTGAATACGTTTCTTGATTGTAGCATTTGCCCTATTCCTGATCCTATATGATGCTGCTGCCAAATTTTTTCTCAATCTAGGACGACTAAGTCTTCCAGATTTTAATCTATAAGCATAATAACGTATCCCCTTCTTTGAAGGCAGAGAACTGGCTAAACTTGGTCCCATGTGAACAGCTTGATGGTGACGACCAAGATCAGGAAGTAAATCAAACTTCAACCCACAAAACCTGCAAACAAACTTTCGTTGACCGCTTACATTCTCAGTGTTATTCTTCACAGAAGCTGAATTGCATAACTCAAACTTCCTTGGAGAAACATCACCAGCAGAC
This sequence comes from Pyrus communis, assembly GCF_041283825.1. NCBI lineage: Eukaryota > Viridiplantae > Streptophyta > Magnoliopsida > Rosales > Rosaceae > Pyrus > Pyrus communis. The sequence goes on along the minus strand of NC_142566.1, from coordinate 20,177,514 downwards.
AGGACAGGCTGAGGAGCTTTTGGGAGCCTGAAATTATCACGATGAATTGCAAGCACATGCAACCATAACTCGTCTGTATTCCCAAAGTGGCTTCCACAAGGAATACACTGGAAAAGCATGCATTGTTCAACAAATTGCACACAATGTCTCTCCTGAACATGAGTTTCCAAGACTTTCTTATTAGTAAAACAATCCAGGCAGATAGCACATGCATAACCTCTAAACAGCCATTGTGCTTCCTTTTTATGATTGCCCATCCAGTGAGTTCCAAGTGCTTGGTCATCTGAAAACTCCTGCGAGCAAACTTTGCACCTAATAGCTTGTTCATTGTCATCCCCAGTCCATTGCAACAGAGCTTGTTCTTCCATGGCAGAAGAAGCAACATGTGCATCTTCATCATCATTAAAGCCCCAAATCCTTCTAAGTCTCTCCTTTTCAGAGCAAACCAACTTTGTGAATACTTCTCCAACGCCAAGATTATTAGAAGCTTCAGATAGGGCCCACTGAAATTGCACATCCTTAGGAACAGGGTTTCTTAAAGATAATATACTTTTAAAGAGCTTGTAAAAGAGCTCACACGCTTGATGTAAATTAAACTTTTGCTCCTCTGAGTGACAATCTTTCAAAAGATCTACAAAAACTTCTTTTGATATTATCCTACTCTTACCATTTCTTGCACGTTTGAGCCAGCTTGGGAGGTGCTTTTCGCAATATAATGAATGCCTCTTTGGACTTTCCAAGCAAGGGTTGCTGTCATCCCAGAAACAAGACCCTATGCAGCGCTGCTCTCCTGTTGTATTACAAGCTTTGGCAGGAGACTCGGACTTCTCAAATAAGCTCCCTCTTTCACGGAAGGCATTACCAGCCCCGATTGAGACAGGATCTACCTGTAGAGGACTTTCAACATCTCCCACCAATACCATCTCTCTGCAGTTTGTAGTCTCTAAATTAGAAATGTTCTCCTCAAACTTTCTCTTAAGTGTATACTCTGGAAAATTTGAGATGGTCTTCATATCATTCTTTGGTCTGTGCTTCTTACAAAATGAAGAGCCTTGTAAAGACCGATGCTTACATCTAGTTCCAAGGACAGTTGTGCCTTCACACAGTGGTTGATCACTAGAGTGAGACCCTTCAGCTTTGGTAGAGCTTCCCATGAAACGAGAGGACAAATGTACACAACAGTAAACATCACCATCATTTGCCCACCTCACGCATTGCCTTCCCTTGGCTTCAATATAAGCAATGCACTGTCGATTTTTACTTCCAGGCTCAGAAGATCTTATGGCAGCAACTTCATTGGCTGGTGTCATTTCCACATCTTTGGTTTGGATGAACTTAGAATTACCAGCTTCAACTAATACTCCATCCCATTTATCAGCAACTCGCCCAGGTGTGTCTGCTGGTGCAGCTATATCTTTCATATCTTCTTTTTTATAGGGTTCTGATGCTAATGTAGCAGCATTTGAAGTGTCTCGATTATTAAAGAATTCAGAGTCAATTTCAATAGCTATAGATTCATCTGATCCCCTAGATTCCACCTGGGAAGCATTTGCCTCCGCACGACGAACTTCGAGCTTTGGCCTTTTCCAGCCAACTTGGAGATTTGGGGTTAAGGGACCATCACTAGTCTGCTGTTGAAAGTCGACACTATTCGATGTGGGATGAGAGGTTGAAAACCATTTCATAACTTCATGCTTCCATGTTTTCCACTCGGAACCCAATGTAGGCTGCAATGGTGCATTCTGGAGAGACTGGACTTCATTCCAGAGAATAGAGTCAACTAGTTCCTGAACCAGAAAGGGAAACATAAAGCCAAAAGCTTGATCAAATGACTTTAACTGTAAAAATTATCTCAAAACAAAATCCATGGAATGGTAACATATTCCAAAACAAAGTTACAAACATATATGTAAGAGGCACCGGAAGTGAGTTTGAGTGGTCTTCACTCATGCCCTATCACAATGAAATATATAGCTATAACAACATTTACAGTGAGCACACCCAAATTCCATGGAATGGTAACATATTCCAAAACAAAGTTACAAACAGCTATGCAACTTTTCTTACACAAACAGTCCACCACTCAATTAAAAGTGGAAAACAACTGCCGAGCATATATATACCATGCACTGCACATAAATTAATTTTAACTGAATGGTCAAAAACTAAAACAAGAGGAAAGAAGCAACTTACTTTAGCTCCATTACCGGCAGCCTTACTGGTTAAATGGAAACAAATTAACGGTAAAAATACTCCTAAGAAAAATCATGCAATATATATACCAACACAACATGGAAGGAAACAATACAAGGTTGAAACCTATTCTTTGAAATTACGGCTATCTAATGCATGACAACTTGTACTATTGTACTACCACAGTTCAACCAGTGAACATAGAACATAAATGAGCAGCAAAAATTATAACGTATACCTCCTTAAGTACTTCAATGGTTGCAGCATTACTCGCATTCTGACACTGCTGCACCCAAAAGTTATATGAACGTTCTAGCCATTCAGAATTTAGGTAGGTCTGTGATATCATCTGTAAAGGAAAATAAAATGGCATTTCTTAATAACTAATCAGAAGAAAAACAAAATACGAAATAAATAAGTAATTTATTTCAGAGCAGAACAAAATTTCAAAATAAAAATAAAAATTAAAAATAAAAAGATTTAAATTTTTGTTTAGTCTGCAAATATAGGTTAATCTTATAAATATAACGTGGTAAGAACACGAAAACTTTACAGTCTATGCAAAACACACGCATGAAAACACAAACACAAGTGCGCACATAGAATAACAGATAAATCTTTTCCGAGCTTGAAGTATTGGCAAGTAAAACTGTAAAAGTGATGATGACAAGATCAGCTGAAATATGATAAATCAATTTCCAAGGGGCTCCTTCTACACCGACTATAAAGCTAATCAATTTTCTTCCTAAAAGTTATGGATTAAGGACAACTACAAGAAGAAATACAATTTGACACACAAAATAAGTCAGAAGAACCTGATATATATTTATTAGAAGATTAATTGGTCTTTTTTTCATCATCAATAGTCGACGTTGAAGGGAAAAAAAAAAAGCAGTTAAATTTCATTACAGACAATGCCTTAGCTCATACTAAAAATAAATAAATAAAATAAATAAAAATAAACAAAAAAAGACAAAAGAAACAGTTTCTGCCTATTTTAAAAATTCAAGTATCACTAGATGTAGCAATTTACACTTTGCAGCTTCAGAAGCATCTTTCCAAGATCAGAATAGCCACTGCAACGAGAAGCCTCCATAGCAAATTCCTTCCAGACAGCCACATCACGAGCAGTCTCTATCAAAGCCTACACAAGTTGACATATCTAAGAGAATGACATCAAAGCAGAAGAGGATACTAAAGACACAATAAGTTGGTAGCTCCAACTATGGAAAACGAAAGTTTGTAGAGAGCATGAGAATCTCAATTAAAATTGCATACCTCAGTATGAAATTGGTCAACAATATTCAGCATTCCAACAGCTAACTTTTGCATAATAAACCGACGTGCTATGGTCAAATCTTTAACAACTTTTAAGCCAACTTTGTGCGTTTTATATGCAATAGGGTGTGGAAATTCATCGATGGAACGAACAAGTAGTGTGTCTGCCCAAGAATAATTCCTTGTGTGTGGAAAAAATATCACAAAATATTTTTTCCTATCATGAGTCGGTTTTGCTCTCAAAGTCGATAATGGGCAGTCAGCTCTTGCACACCGTATTCCTGTCTGCCACTTCCCTCTCCACTATACTTGGACAAATAGAGAGGTACCAAAATAAAATGAAATCAGCAATGTTAATTTATTCCACCAGTTTCAATCTTTATAGTTTTGGTTACAGTCAGCAAAGGAAAATGGGGAAGGGTATCAGGATCTATACATCCTCACAATTTCTATTCGCAAGTATTATATCACATAAAAAGAAATTAAAAGTATCCCGACCCAAAAGCTGAAATTAGGCCTCTGTCCATTTCTAGAAAGCCATTACTGGACAATTGCAATAATAAAGATTTGAACTCAGGACCTCCCGCTTTGCCACATTGAAGTATCTAAACCAAAAGCTTGCATTGATAGAGTGATCCTGGAAAATGTTATATCTGAACACTGAGGAGAAAAACAAAGAAAAATTGAGCAGCCAAACCTATGGGTAAAGATAATGAGACTAACCAACTTGATATGCATCAGGCCCGAGAAATTGCATAACAAAAAGTTTTAAGTTATGAAAACAAAGTAATGTTGAACGTGAAAGAAACAAAAGTTACCTTGACCCACAGTGCCACAGATTCATCACTTTCTAGCCATGCAGACTCTGACAGAGATGACTCTCCTTCCCTACTGTTGTTTGGCAAAGCACTTTCCCTGCTGTCTACAATCATATGACTGTTATCAGAGGTTACGCAGGGTTCACTGTAATTCTGTGCATTTACGTCATCATCATCAAAATCTTGCGAGCCACTAGATGACTTTTGACCCTCCAATTGACAACAATCAATAACTGAAGCTCCATTTTGACATCCTTCAGAAGTATGCAATTCATCAACTGCCTCTTGAACTTCACCTTGTCTTCCTAATTGAGGTCCTTCCACATTTGGCAATATGTCATCTGCCGCTTGCACTTTCTTTTCATGTTCAAGGCAGTTGGATTCGCCGTCATAGACAGAAGGGGTTGATGAACTCTGTTGAGGGCAATCAGATTGTCCAACACGAATGGTAGAACAAGGGAGCACTTCCATGATCCTACACTAAAAATACTGGTGCCATATGATGCGTATGCTATCACTGATTATTTGCCTACCCACCTTTCTGTTCAAACAAAGGTCCAGTTGACAAAAAGAGTCAGGGATATATTCGATGATGTACCAAATTGAGAAAACAAAATCCAAAATATACTTCTAATTAACCGATGAAAATAAAAAGCTGCAACAGCCACAATGAGCACATGTGTGCATACATGTGTTTAGGCTTGTCTCTACAAAAATATGACCAGAGGAAAAACCTAAAGCCAATCTTGAAAAATCCACAATGGCCTTAGTTGGTCTGACCAACATAGCATAATGAATGGTTTTATATCAGCGCTAGAAATACCATGTCAATCATGTCAATGGGATCAATCAAGAAATTAAGAAGAGACATGATGCAGTAAGACAGAAGAAAGAAATGTTCGCATTCCCATTAGATGGCAAGTGCCATGATATGTATTTCACCTTCTTTGAGGAGTTTAAATTTGCATTTCAATTTATTCATAACAAAGGACTGCTAGAACAGCAAAACAAAATCACACCCTCGGTTTGAACCATATTATTAGGCAACTGACTAACTTAATCCATATCGGTTCAATGGTATTTTATCAACTACATAAACTTCCAGATATATCAATGCATGCAAAAGATTTCATGTATAGACGACTAAGGACATTGAATCAATAAACTAAAGATAATTTTATTTTGATACTAAGGCAAATTACTGACAAACTCATATCACTAAGAAAAAATGTTTAAAACAATGATCATAGCACATAGATAAAAAAGATACCAAACTATGATAATACCCCCGCAAGGGGCTTGTAGCCATTTAGCCCTACACCCGAGGTCCTGTTTTTTGAATCCCCCCTCGTCCGTTATTGTTTATAAAAAAATGAAAACTAAAATTATACCCCCTACCATTGCAGAATTCTAAAATATAGAAATAGAAATACGCTTTGGAAAATAACATTAATTCCATATGCATGCATTTTTTATATGGTAGTTGTTTACTTTCAACTAGCAAGCAATTTCCAGAAACTAAATCCCATGTAATCAATTTCAAAAACAAAAACAAGAACAGTAAATTACTTGTTATGTATAGAAAAATAATATAATACTAATTACTTGTTATATTGAGCAAAATAACATATTCATTATTCTTCTTCTAAGAACCAAAAAAATTCACAGTAACACCTCACCCCACAAAGAAGGAAATTAGGATAACAATTTTGCAACTTCATATGTTAGTTCAAATAAATTTATGATTCTACAAAAGCAACAGAATCGGCCGTCGAAAATGCTCCAGTTGTCTTCAAATGTGTTTGCAGCAGAAGCATGTTCTAGAGGTACATAGAACAACTTTCACATATCCAATTATTCAATAAAATGAAGTTGTAAAAATAAAAACTAAATCTTTGGCATTAAATACACATAAACCCTTCTACTTCTACAAATATAAACATCAAAACACAGTAAAATGTACTAAAGAAATAGTAATCCATATAATATACCCAAAGGGCAATGCAACGGTGCTCCTCAAGTGAGAAACCATGTGACATCGAACCAACAGTCAATGATGCCCTACACATCTAAAATACCTTAATTTCTACAAAAAAATAATCACGCCCACAATCCAACTGCAAAAAGCAGCCCAGAAAAAAGCTGCAACACACTATAATTGACAACCAACCAACAAGCTCACCATGTGAAATTGGCCCCTTTCTGAGGAACAAACCCTAATTCACTAAACCCAGAACTTAAATTTGGTAAAAGCCACGGATTTTACCACCAATTGGTAACATTCTGATGGCAAAACCCTAGAAAAATCCACATCGGACAACCCATGTACGGATCGTGAACATGCAGATGGGTACAGATCAATAAAAAAATAAAAGGAAACATAACATAAATTATGTACCAAAAACATAACACAAACATGTCCATTTGAAAACAACAGCTAAAAAAATCCCAAGATATGGTTCAAGTTCATGCCTTTATATTTACCCTACCATGTTAAAAAGTTGGAGTCAAAATGTTAGAGCAAGAGGGTTAGGGTAATAGGTTTGTGGTAGGGGTGAGATATAATCATATAATTAGTCAGCAAAAAAGAAACAAAAGAAAAAAAAAATGTGACATACATAGAGATGGGCATGGCCAAATTTACAGAGAGGAGAGAGAGAGTAATGTAGCTTACCTTTAAAGAAGGGGGAGGAAGATCACCATTTTCCCATTTGGGTTGGGTGAGATTTTGGGTGAGATTTTGGGGAAAGTTTGAGTCGTTGTGTTAAGAAAAAGAATTGGGTTGATGGGTTGATGGGTTTTTGGGTAAAAGCAACAATCTTTTCTATCCCTCTCTCAATCTGGCAAATCTTTGGCTAGTGAGTGAAAGGGGGCTTATAGATGTTGCAGGTCCCCGTGGCCTAAAATATGAAAGAAAAAAAATATTAGAAAATACCAAATAAAATACCAAGATATAGATATCAAGAGATTAGAGAAACAGAGACGTGTGGGGTACAATTCCATGGAAAAAAAGAAGCCCTACCCTTTTGTCAAAAAAGAAGACCGACTGAGACAACAACTGGGTTGTGCGTTTTTGGGGCAGCTTCTAAAATCCCAATTTTATGTTTGTGTGAATATTTTAGAGAGAGAAAAATCGTTGAGAGAGAAAAAAAAAATGGTGGGTTTTATATTGGGGGGGAGATTAGGGAGACTCGGGAGGAGGGAGGTTGTTTCTGTGGGGGAGGAAGCGCGCTTCTATAGGTTGTTTTCGTAACGTGGCACGCTGCTTTTGCTTCGTTTTACTCTCTTCTTTCTCGACAGATGACCAAAGCAACAAAACAAATAGAATTTACTATTGTTTTCTTTCTATTTTTTGGGTTTTGGGGTCACTGCCAGAGTAAGTGCTATGAATCTTATCTGGGTTTCGAAATTTTGCAGATGTTTTTCTATTTTTCTCTCTTTTTTCTGTATTTGTTTTCACCTTTTTTTTTCTTTGTGTTTCTGTTTTGGTGCAAGGGTAATTTTGCTTCAAGAATTGGACGTCTGAGATAAGATTTTCCCTCAAACCCTTGATTAAAATGAAAAGGTAGAAGTGGGTCTAATCTAGTACACTATCGAAAAGAGAAATACTCAAACTCAATGTTGAAAATCTCAACTTGTAACTCAATAAATTAAGAAAAAAACCCTATTCACGTGCCAACTCACCACTTATTTTTCTTTACTCTTTGTTAAAACTGTTTTTTGTACTAAAATATTAATGTTCTTTTTTTTTTTCTTTTCTTTTTTTCTGGTTGAAAAAATGGAGATCTATTCCATCCTTCTTCTTTTATTTTCTGGCAAATTTAGTGGGGAGGCATTTAACCATATGATTGACTCTTGGATGTACGCTAGAGGAGAAATTGATTACCATTTGGATAATACTTGCATTTCCTGGGATGAACTCATTTTTCACTCGTAAATAATATATTATTGTTGTAAAAATTTCATAATCTGAACCGTTTGTTGTTTTAAGCTTCGTTTAAAGATCAGCTCTGCAAAAAGAAATTATTCAAATCGGAGATATAGTCATCCAAATGTATCAAATAAGTCAACGGTTCCTCATGAATATGCTACTTGGTACGTAGACTAGACTAGTAGACAGTTGATTTATTTTGACATCTTCAATTCGAATGACTTTTTGTAGAGATAATCCTTAAATGAAAATAAAAAGATTAAATGGTTCCGCTTATAAAGTTTCTATAATAACAATACCTTATTTATAAGTGAAAAAATGTGCTCATTCTCTAGAGCATTCCCCTTAACGTTTCCATCGCAATTTGCTCTCACAGAAAACGCATAAGTGATGATGATGAAGTTATGCTAACTCATAAAGTAACTAACTGGCATTGGCAATTTGTAACTTCTTTCTTTTACATTGACTTTTTTCGTTAAGAACGAGGGTTCTTTCAATAACTGAAAGTAAAATGTTACTTGACTAGAGCTAGTTGAATATTTTACGATGCAATTTGAGAGTGATTTATTGAGGGGATTAGGATCCTCGCGGATCCCCTTGAGGGGATCCTAAGGATCAACGCAAGTGGACTATTGATAAAAAATCGTGCGGTCCTAATTAAATATTTTTTATATTTTTAAAAGTAAAACAATCTCGTTTTGCGTAAAAAATATAAAAAATAAAAAAATTATGGCCGTACAATTTTTTATCAACGGTCCACGTACATTGATCCCTCGGATCTCAGGGAGGGGATTCGGCGATGATCCAAAACCTTATTGAGGGATGGGAAAAGAAATATGTTAATTGTTAACAACATGGTAAGCTCACTTCTTACAAGATTGTAGATTATCATTCCATAAATAATTCACTGAAAGAGTATTAATTAAAATCTAGTCTACATGTTTTGGACTTAAAAATATATTAAATGAAGTGTTAGATATAACACAAATGCCAACTAGATCTTTCATGTAACGTTGATACTACGAGGATCCAAGGGAGGGGATTCGGCGAGGATCCAAAACCTTATTGAGGGATGGGAAAAGAAATATGTTAATTGTTAACAACACGGTAAGCTCACTTCTTACAAGATTGTAGATTATCATTCCATAAATAATTCACCGAAAGAGTATTAATTAAAATCTAGTCTACGTGTTTTGGACTTAAAAATATATTAAATGAAGTGTTAGATATAACACAAATGCCAACTAGATCTTTCGTGTAACATTGATACTATGCATTATGATCTCGTAAAACTACAAGTTCCTTTTATCAAAATCATAACGATCATTAACTTAAGAAGGTTTTTTTAATAAAAAGAGAAAACAACCAAGACAGAGCTTCAAAATTTTGAACGACTAAAATGAGTTTACTCAAAATTTAACACTTACTAATATTTAAATCTTATTTCAATACAAACAATATTATACTCTATAATTTATATTAAAGGGAATGGGGAAGAGTTTGAATTAGGAACACATTGAATTGAAGAGGAAGATCCTAATCCTTGAGGCAATCTCACACTTACAAATAGTAACATGTCAACATACCAAGTGGTACTCCCATCAGCCACAATAATTTTTCTACAAAGACCACTAGTGTTTTTGCTAGAAGTGTTTTCAATAGATAGATGTTAAAATTTATTTAATAATTCACGTGTTATCCTAAATAAGCATTTTACGAGTGTGTTCTTCGCAAAGTGCTTCTTATGACATAAAATCACCTTTATTTTTTATTTTAATAGTTGTAGTAAAAAACATTTTTGACTATCAGAAAGCTCTTTTAACTCTTTCTATAACCATCTTAAGCAAGCTCTAAGATGATTTTTAGAAAAGGATAAGAAACCAAACCAAAGTAAAAGGGTCATGTATATTGCTTTCACTTAAGTTAATTGGGTGGGCAGTTCACTTGTAGATTGTACTAGGACTCCTAACTCACCTCTCACGTGACCTCTAACCACTCATGCTACATTTCTTCAAGTAAGTACCTTTCCTTGTTTGTATTTTTTTATTTTTATTTTATTTTATTTTTATTTATTCAGGACAAGTTCTGTGGCAGTGGATGCAGTGGCCAAGACTGAGAGAAGAAGAAAGAAAGGCTAGCAAGATGGAGTCATTCCACCTTAATACAACGTATGTCATAGCTTGCAGATTCATAGGAAGTATTATTGTATATATTTTTTTTAGATTCGACAGGTTTGTTTTCGTCTTCTAGATTGTCATTGTTATACGATAGATAGACTATTTTACAAATTGATTAAAAAGCTAAAAAATAAACAAATAGATTTGAATAAAATTTGTATTTTCATGGAGGAATAAATTCAAGACCACATGTTAATTGCTAATTGCATCACTTGAAGAGCATCTGAATTCCCAATGTTTCCACAACACGACAGCAACAGCTTAATGAAAACCAAGATTATCCAACTTTTTTAATTTTTTACCTTTTTTTTTTGCATAAAGTGGGAGCAGGAAGCCCAAACAAACAAAACTGTTATTTAGCCCATTGGGCTATTGCAAACATCTGCAGGCCGAGTGAGCCCACTGATATCTTGCTACTTCGGCTGATTACGAAGCTTTCTTCACGGACAAGCTCTTAATTTGAGACCCTAATCCATTGCACAAACTTTGTATAAAAGCCTTGCAAGGTTTACTCCCTCGCATAGACCAAAATCTCTATCTATCAAACTCTCCTAACACATTGATGTTGTTGAGTGATCCAGATCCAAAAAAAAAAAAAAAAAAAAATGTCATATCCAAGTATCGTAAGATGCCACAACCTTAAGAACCATAATCGGCCTATCATGGTGCCTAGTAAATTAGCCACTCCAATCAGAAAAGCAATTCCTCCATTCCTAATGCATGCAATCAAGACTCCCTAGCATGCCTGGGAATCCCAGGCACTACTCTTTATCAGTAGTCTTTGAAGGTCAACTAAATTTGGGCGTTGGTGGTACCATTTTACATAGATCTTTAAAAGGACCCTACAAAACTTCATCAGAGCCTCAATAGCTGTGGATTCTCCACACCTAGTATATCCATTTGTGGAATCAGTTGGGAGGACATATACAAGATGTCGAAAGACACTTGCTAGCTTATGTTCAGGTGATAAACCGAGTCAGCCTACAACATCCCTTTTTTATACTAAGTATTGGTTGTGTCCAACAACAGCTTGCATGATGGTGGAGAAAAGTTCTCGCTTCATTATAAAACACCTATAGAATTTAGAAGCTCCAAAAATAGGGTGAAGGATGAAGTAGTCTTTCATGAGGTTCTCATGCCAACTTTTTCTTTCATGATCAACAACTTCATAACTAGCAACTGAACTGCCATATGTTTTGGATGCCTATTAGCCTCCAACAATGTCTGTTGACTAGCAACAACAACAACAACGACATCATGTTGATGGTGGTCTTCCTCTTTATCGAATACTTCTAGCATCTGAATTCTCTTGTCACAACTTGAACCCATTAAAAAAATGAAAGTGTTTAAGCAAAAGTATGAGATTTAAGAAAGAGGTGTGTGTTTGCCTAGAACTCCTTCGACTTATAAAGAAGGAATTGATCATAACAAATGTGTAGGAAACCAGACAAAATAAGATAAGAAAGATTGGATGTAACAACTCGTCTCGGATTTTTCGGAACGTTAGGGGTAAAATGGTAATTTCACACTCAAGGGAGATATTTTCTTTTTTTGTCTTTTATGGGATTGGTTGGTGAGCAACGTGGGGCCCACCCTTGATTTTTGTCCCCTAGCCTCTCTTCTCTATTCTCTCCTCACTCTTTATGTCCCTCTTCTTCCCGAAGATATCTCCATCTCCCTTGAGCACACCCATGGACCACCCATGTCACCAACCTGCCACGTATACGAGCTCTGCCACCATTACTCACCTTGTCCCATCTTCCCTCCCAAGCCCAAATCTATAGAACCATTCATGGACCTGCATTCAAATCGAAGATAAGTTGGAAATAGAGAGCTTCGGCGAGATTCCTCGTCCCTCTGATTTGGGTAAGTCTCAGAACACTTGAAATCTCTCTATTTTCATTCTTTTGGCCTAATTCTAACCTAAATTATGTGTTGGAACAATGAGATAGCACAAAGATACCTCGGGGGTGCTAAACCCAGTTTTTTCAGGGAGTGAACTTACCTTTGCAGGCATATTCTGATGAGATATAGCCACGGCTGGCCACGAGAAAGGTATAACTCAATTCATTATCTCACGGGCTTTAATTTTATGTATTGGGTTGTAATGTTTAGTTGGGATTTGAGCTCAATCAGAGCTCGAGATATCTCGACCAAAATTTCGGTATTCCTTTCCATTAGGTCTGGCGACCCGCGTACACAAAACCAACCTATCAGACCCAGTAGGCCAGCCCAAACCCTTGAGATGGGCCCAAGTCCATGTACTTCATCAAGCCCAACCCATTAAACCCTGAAACCCAGACCCAAAACCCATTGTACAGCCTAGACCCTTGGGCTGAGCTTTTAAGCCCAAACCTGTGTGAACCCTGCCCAAAACCCAAGCCTTTGGGCTATGCTAACTCAAGCCTTCGGCCCAATGAACCTCAGGCCCAAACCCTAGAAAACCCAAGCCTAGGAACCAAGCCCATACCCAATCGGACCCCAGAACCCCAGGCTGTGCGTGAGTGGCGCATAAGCATGTGTGAAGGGTCGCCTGTGCCGGCGTGTGGAGCACACGCGCCTCCACCGCCGTTCACCGGTGAACTTTCCAGCAACCTATCTCGAGCACACGCGCCTGAGGTCCCCCTTATGTTTTTCGACGTCGTGAATCTGTTTATGACGTCCGTTTTCTCGAAATTCAATTGTTATGCTAGAGTTTTATTAATTGGTACCTTTATGTGCTTAGGTGTAATTGTGTATGACGTTTTCGTCCACCTTTGTTTGCACAACTCTTCGCCAACGGTGTAAGGTGAGTGGACCCATTCTAAAATGCATATTTTACTATTAGAAATGCATATATGAAAAATATGATTTAATGGATATGTTTTACGAAACATTTATAAGTAAATTAGATTTACACTTTATGAGATATCATACTTTACTGAGAATATTTTGGAATACCATCCTTTATCGATTTTGACGTTCTTCGTAGTATATATGATTGATGACTATATACTACAAATATGTTTTATGATATGACGTTGTAGCTACCGAACTCCAATTAGGATATATATTTATATATATTAGAAATCGTATGTCCTGCATATGGGTGTATGTTTTGCCTACGGGCTATTGATACTTATATGCCTTCGGGTGAGTGATGTAGGAGCCTACAGATGATTGATATTTATATTGGCTACGGCCAAGCGTTTGGTTGGTACCTACGGGAGGAAGATATATGATTGGCTTCGGCCAGAAGATATTTATATTGACTTTGGCCAGGCGTTTGTAGATGGCTTCGACCAGAAGATACTTATATTGGCTTCGGTCGGGTGATGTAGGGGCCTATGGGTCGAATGATATCTATATATGGGTGATGTAGGGGCCTACAGGTCGAATGATATCTATATATTGGCTTCAGTCGGGTGATTTAGGGGCCTATGGGTCAAAAGATACTTATATTGGCTTCGACCGAGAGATGTAGTGCCTACGGGGAAATGATCTGCCTACGCGTGCGTGATGTAGAACCTTTTGATGAATGAATAAGTGTTCTACATGCCTTCGGGCAAATGAAATATAATATCTATGTATATGCTTTATATATATACCACTACTAAGCACACACTATATATAATATATGTCTTTCGAAGTTTTATGGCATGCTAGGGTTTTCAGAAAACGTATTACTTATTATGCTATTAAATCTTCATAAACATTTGGGGGTTAGTACGTTATTGAATAACTGTTTTTGTACTACTTATATATATCAACTTGGTCCACTCATGTTTTGTTTTGCGCCCCTTTAGGACTTAGAATCGAGGCATACAATCTCAGCGTTAAGGCACTCCCGCATCAGCATCTTCGAGTCTTCTCATTGTAGGACCCATCATTTTGTTCATTCAATTTTATATTATTCCTTTTTATTGTCTTGGTTTAGCTGTATGCTCTGAACACGTTCCATAAATTGCATATTCATTATAGTTAAATTTATAAGTTTTATTTATATTTGTTAGCTCTCATGCATCCTAATATGGTTTCGTCACCTTCGGGTGTCAGCCAGCACGTGCCTACCTTGGTGTTTGGGAGAATATTAGGGTCAGGCGTGTCATAGGGAATCAGAAAAGAAAAATCTTAAAAGATTAGATCTTCACTATGTAGGACATCCAAATAGATAGTTCATACTATATCAGAATAATATTGTGATATAGAACTCAATGATATCCAACTCAAAAATATCTCTTCAATTTTTTTTTCTTTTCTAAATTTGATTTTCCTAAAAATAAAACAAGATGAAATTTTAAAGTTTAACAAATTGTAAAGTTGGGGGTGGGATGATAGGTCCTTACCATTGTAGGAAAAAACTGATTAACTTCATGTGTATATATGAACAGTTGAAAATATGGGGCTGTATTATGAGATTTCTATCCTTGAGATGGAGATAGCCTAATCCACTGCACAAACTCTGTAGAAAGGCCTTGCAAGGTTATACTCCTTTGCATCGATCAAAAGCTCTATCTCAAAATTATCATTCTCTCGTAATTAATAAATATTCATCAAGATGGCTTGCTCCATGCGATTATTTTTGTTTCCCTCGTCCTTGTTACTCTTCTCATGGTTACTGGTATCTTTCTATCATATGTTATTTGAATGTATAATTGTATATGTATGTGTGTGTGTGTGTGTGTATTGGAATAACCTGACGTAATTTGTATATGATGTATAATATTGGCAGAGATGGCACCAATGGCTGTTGAGGGCAAGAAGCAAGAACGTGATAGTCCTCAGGCAGAGAAGAAGCTTCATCAGATAAAGCAGAGTGAGACCGCTAAGAATCATTAGGCAAAGCACAAGAATAAGACTAACAAGAATAACCGTGACGAGCATGTTCAGAGACACATCCAGAGCCATTGGATTCCCGATACTAATAGCGTCGGCGATTGTCGTTCATCATGCGTAGCCACCGGCTTCTACAGTGTTGATTGTGTTGATGATAAATGCACGTGCATTAAGAAAATTTGGTAGTGATTATCATTGAGATCTCTACGTGCATGCATGGTATCTCATCTGCAACCTAGCTAGTAGCTACAAGTGTGGGAGTTTTTAACACTAGTCAAATTACCGATTTGGGGGGCCAGTACTTCTGTATAATAACTAGGTTTGTGCCCTAATTTTTTGCTTTTTCTTTCCTCCTCTTGTTTATGAATCGAGAGAGTATTTATTTTGTGATGTCATGTATACAAGTGTATTACTGGGTTTGTGGCCTAATTTTTTGTTCTTTCTATATTTTTCAATAAAATCCTCATTTGTGAATTATTAGTATTCTATTTTTTTCAACTAATGTTCTTAAAATAAGATTAGATGGAGACATGCATGATGCACATGCATACATCATTGTGATAGAAGTTTCAAAATGTAGAAAATATTTAATTACGTACAATTTATAATATTAGACTATACACTTGGATGTCGTTATGAAGGTTAATTAAGAAATTTAATAGTTTGGGTGATACGATAAAAACATATTATTTGCAAAGTGAGATTTGTGCATTTCTTTTGTAGAGAATGCATGTATTATCCTTTTTAAAAATTAACATAAGAGAGGGAGGTCAAACTTGAATTTTCTTTTACAATATATAAAAGGGAGAAAAAAAATACCACTAAACTTGGATCATCAAACTCTTTAAAATAAACTTAGATCGATGATCATACACATGATGAATGCACATCGGGACGACGGTTGCACAAATACTTTAAGCAAAGACTCAACAAAGAAAAAGACATCGTAATGGTCGAGTAGGTACATGTAAGCATCACGTGTGTCCGTATCATATTATAATATCCAGAAATGATTTTTAGCACATTAGTTTTATATTATGCATATACACACTCATTAAGATTCATGTCTCTTGATTCTTTTTTTAATTTGTACACGTCAAAAACAAAAAATAAGTCACTGCATAAAGAAAAAATAAGTGTGTAATAATCGAATCTGAGTTGCGTCTGGCTAAAAATCAACGATTTTGAACCAATGAACATCCCTAAAATTTCTGAATATGCGTTATAACTGGTTATTTGACTAATGTATGTATGTATGTATGTATATATGCTTGGTACATCATTTGGTTGCAATTAATTGACTTTTTTTTTTAACAAACGATATTATCTACACTAAAAGGGTAAGAGAGTGGGCCAAACCTCACAATGAGCCATCAATAATGTGGTTCAAATTCGCTTTTGGCGAGAATCGAACCTAAGACCTCTCATTATAAGTAGAGGAATACCACTAGTGTCACATCACGGCCTGGGCCCCCACCACATCTCGGGCTCGACTCTACCGTAGCATGATATTGTCCGCTTTGGGCCCCGACCACGCCCTCACGATTTTGTTTCTAGGAACTCACGCGAGCAGAACTTCCCAATGGGTCACTCATCCTGGGAATGCTCTGACCCTTTTCTCGCTTAACTTCGGAGTTCCTATGGAACCCGAAGTTAGTGAGCTCCCAAAAAGCCTCGTGCTAGGTAGAGATGAGAATATACATATGAGGCTTAGAGGATCCACTCCCCTAGGCGATGTGGGATGTTACAATCCACCCCCTTAAGGGCCCGATGTCCTCATCGGCACACTTTTGGCCAAGGATTGGCTATGATACCAAATTGTCACATCCCGGCCCAGGCCCCCACAACATCCCGGGTTCGACTCCACCGTAGCACAATATTGTCTGCTTTAGGCCCCGACCATACCCTCATGGTTTTGTTTCTGAGAACTTACGCGAGCAGAACTTCCCAATGGGTCACCCATACTGGGAATGTTCTGGCCCCTTTCTCGTTTAACTTCGGAGTTCCTATTGAACCTGAAGCCAGTGAGCTCCCAAAAGGCCTCGTGTTAGGTAGAGATGAGAATATACATATAAGGCTTAGAGGATCCACTCCCCTGGGCGATGTGGGATGTTACAGCTAGACTGTAGTACTAAATGGCACAATTAACTGAATTTTTGCAAAGATAAATTTAAAAAATCCTAGTGCCTTTGTCATTAACATCTGCCAAATGTATGAACCAACCCATCCATAAGTGGTAGAAAATTCTGCTAAAAAATGTTACAAAATTTTGTATTCTCTGTTATGTTTTGGAGTTACTATTTGTAATGACATGTAGAGGTTGCAGAGTTGTGTGGTGGTGTTGTTAGGGACTTAGTAGGCCAATGGTAGACAATAGGGGCGCATTTACTAATTCGTAATCAAATTGAGATGAATTGAATTGAGGATAAATTGGATTGATGAGTAATTGAAATGAGGTAGAATCAGAATCAGATTCTTGTTGAAACTGTTTACTAAAACTATTTGGAATCGAAGTAGGAATGATGTTGAGTCCATATAAAGTTATTTGCTAATTCACTTCAATCGGAAGGAAAACTAGGTTGATTACTATATTGCCCTTACATAAATAAATTATTTTCGTACTAATTAATTAAATTTATATAATAAAATTCATCTATATAAACATATATAAATAGGTTTTATTTATTTATTAAAAGATGGCAGGAATAATGTTTAGTTCATATAAGTTGTTTACTAATTCACTTCAATCAGAATGAAAACTAGATTGATTACTAAATTGCCCTTACATAAATAAATTATTTTCATACTAATTAATTAAATTAAATTCTTAATTAAATATATATAATAAAATTATCTATATAAAAATATATAAATAGGTTTTATTTATTTATTAAAAGATGGCATAATGAGTGTCAAATAAAGGGCAATGTTGGGATAATTAGAAACAAGTGAGGGCATAATAGGAATAAAAGATGCATTCCCAATTCTCTTACCCTCCGAGAATTCAAATACCTCATCTATCCAAGGAATCCCGTTCCTCCAATTTCAGGAATTGGATTCCTTGTTTCATGTGGGCTCCACCACTTTTTTGATTCCTTAATATTAAGTAAACATCGGAATACTCTGCAATCGGAATTCAATTCCCTTTCTTTATTCCGATTATCCTTACGTAAACGTGTCATAGTAGTTATCTTCAGGGATTGTATTTAGGAGAAGTAGAGGGTTAAATATTAATGCACCTGAAAACTCTCATAACCAAAAACTTTTTGAAGATCATTTTTGTGTTGTTAGATGTTAGAGTTATAGTGTGTAATTAGACAATGATTTCTCTAAGCATAATTAAATTATTAATTGCATCAGGATCAAGTTGGCGCGCAAACTCTTCCCCATTAACCTTCTGGTGTTGGACCATCCACCTTACAAGAGAGACAGAGGGTGAGGGACAAAAACTAGGAGGTAGAAAGAGAGATGCCTTTTGCTGATTATGATTGGCATTGACTCCCTTGTCCAAATGTCTTTGGAAAGTTTTGCTTTTTCTGTCCCACTAGTGGGATTCTTCTTCACCTTCCCCAACCCAAAACAAATTAATTCAACCCTAAAATATAAAAAATAAAATCCTCTTCCCCATTTCTCATTACTACACACAATGTCTGTTCCACCAAAAATCCTTTAGTAAGGTTGTTCGTATCACATTACTTTTAAGATACATTTTCTGCACGTGGATACATCACAATGGACGAATTGGTGACACGATGAGAGTGCGATGCACACCGAAGGACATTTTATATGGATCTATATATAGTTTTGGCCAACTCAAGACAACTCAGTGACCAGTCCCTGCTATTGATAGAGATGATCCAGCAGCAGCAGATAAAGAAACATAGATTCTTGGTTGCTTTATGTTTGGCTATAGGATTTGCGCACTTTATCTTTTTAACAATACATACCACCTTTGAGAGTCCTTTTCTTGTTTAAGATTACTCCTTTTTTTGATCTTTCCGTTTTATCGGACCACTCATAAAATCAAAGACATACAGTAAGAATTTTCCCATGTGAATCATTTCATTCTTCCTTCTTTACATGTAGACCCCATTTTGGCATCAATATATAATATGAAAAAAAAAAACAGTGGCATTGAATTAATCATTATTGTTGAATGATTAACTGAATGAAAACAGACATTTCCCATCAGTCAAGAATTTGCTTAACATATATTTGTTTGAACACAAACAACTGATGAAGTTCTTGTATTTTTCTATATAATCGGGAATTTATTTAACATTTTCATATAAAAAAATTGAAAATATATTGAAAGAAACAAGAACAAAGCCATCCTGACTCGGAAGCTGCAGGTTTCTCCTTCTGATTTTAAGAGCTTCTTTTGAATTTCAAATACTCAGAATTCGCATACACTTCTAATTTGTCAAGTTGCATTTCATGCATGCTTGACATCTTGGTTAGCGTATATTGCAGGTAAGTTTTGTTTATGTCCCCTAATTAAGTTGTTAAAATATATTTAAATTAGCTATATGACAGATATTTTATTGATTTAAAAATCAATGGAAAATTGTCTGTTTAACCTAATTATTTGGATAAGCAACAGCATTCTGAGAGAAATCTCAGTAACATGGAACTCTGAACCCTACACTCCTTGATCCTTGTAGCAAGGATGTCATTTTCGTGGTCCACAAACTAAGGCATATTATTAATGCAACATATAAATCCAAATTTCCATGGAGGATGTCTGTCAGTTTTGATTTGAAAACTAAAGATTCTCCTACTCTTGAATTGAATACATGTATTTTTTTCTTGGTTCTAATATTTTTGGCATTGAGAAACCATCCAACTGACTTGCATAAACAGTTGATAATAAGATAAAATAGAAGTTTCATTTGTTTATTTATTGGAAACAAAAGCTTTAACTTCTAGTAAAAATGGGAAAGAGATCCGGGTCTTTCAAATTTCATTCAACAGTAAAAAATTATCACAGCTTTTAAGGGGTCAAAACAGATGAGTCATTGGATGAAATTTGGAAGGTCCGGATCACTTGATCCGGTGACCTTGGTGAAAGAAATTCAAAGAGGATCTTTTTCCATAAAAATGGAGATTAAAATGGCAGATGGATCCAAAAGGAAACAATATTTTCTGTCTCTAGACTCTGTATACCCTCAACCCCAAATGAAGAATCCCCACGCAAAGATAATATAAAAAAGGATCAAACCAAGCATAAGACAGTTAATAATAAAGAGAGATGATTTATGCACACTGTTCTTGATTTGTTGAATTTGAAGGTTAGAAATAAACAAACAAGTTAAGGAAAAAAAATGAGCGTGGAAAAGTCACTTTCATAATATGATTGAGACTCATTTTTTCACTTATGCGTCTATTGTTTTACCATCAACGATCAATCATAGAAATCGTTTTGTGGATTCAAACAAATAGTGGTCTTTCACACAGTAGAGTTCACCAACCAACTAGACATTACCAACCATGGATTGATGTGATTACTCATTGATAATAATTGCTCAAGTGCAGATTGAAAGAAGTAAAAAAACCTTCAAAATGCTTGTAAATTTGGATTTTTCCATCTTTTTGCAATTTTTATTTTCCTCCTTAACTTCCTTATGTCTTGGTTTTGGCCTTTTTGGACTAATTAAATCCATTACTTCAGTCTAAAATAAAAAAATGGTGATCCTAGCTAGAGTCTAGAGTATACTTTCTACACTCATGCAGTTGCCCTAGGGTTTTGGTTTCTGCAGTCTCAATACAAAAGGCACCCAGAAAACAATCCACAGAAAGGTTTTTACTAAAACAAAACCTCTCTCTCACTTTCTCTCATCCCTTAGGCAAAAAATAAAAAAATAAAAAAAATAAAAATAAAGAGAGTATCTCTCGTTGCCGTGAAAAACGAATCCTTTTTTCCTTGCCTTTTCTTTTCCCCAGTTAGGTGAATTTCAGTATTTCACGACAGAAAGAGAGAGACTGGCCACCTTACCACACTGGCCATTTCATCTTTTTCTTTTGTATTGGTATTGGAGAAATTGGAAAGGGTCAAGCTTTAAATATAATATTAAGCATTATTTTATTCTGTGGAATCTGTGACAAACGTTAGTTCCCTTGACGCTGAAGGACAGTTAGGGCATCCACCTGTTTTTTTCCTCTTGACGCTGAAGGACAGTTAAGGGCATCCTCCTGTTTTTTTCCTCAAAAGAGATTTAGACAAAGAGAAACCTCTCAAGTCCTTCTTCCTTTTCCAGCATCCTATGTCTCCTTTATCCTTTAACCTTTCATCCCTTTTGATGGAGGCTCTCTTTTATTTGCTTTTCTTCTAAAACCCAAAAAACTTGTTACCCAGTCGTTATTGGACACAACCCATTTTTGGGTTTTGCTCACAATTGTCTTAGTTCGCATGGACTTACTCATTGACCTTTTGAGCCATGCTAAAATTTCATTTCACAAGTTTTGAATTTCTAAATTTACAAGTTATTATGTGGACTTATAGAACTACTTCAACCCTAAAATAACATGGAATTGATTTTTCTTGAAAACCTGGGTTATATTCATGAATTATCGTGTAGGAAAAGAAAACCGAGTGTGAAAATCATTTCTCTAATCCATAGTGATTAAGACTAATCAATTTATGTATATAAAATTCTCTATTTGTTCTCATTCTCTCTACCACATGTATTTAAGAGTACTTATCTTTGCACTTAAAATCTTATGAGTAATGCTAAGGAGACTAAATTTGCAAACTAAATGATGTGTTACCAATATGAATAAGCATGTTTATTAACGTTTATGTAATCAACTCATCATTAACTTTCATGTCCTTTAGTATTCAAAACTTTGTCTCAAAATTTAATCTCTCTAGCATTATCCAAATCTTATTTCCCCTCTCACCATCATCCCTTGATCAAAAATTGGGAAAAGAATGAAAAACCCAAACCGGTATAACAAATAATTATGATTATTGCCATTTGTATTTTTTCCATTTGTAATATTATGCATAGCAATGGCATGCAATGCTCCATATGCAGGTCATGCCAGAGTCTTAGGCCAGTGACCATATGGAGCAATCAGCCGGGGACAAGAGTGGAGGGGCGGTCACCAACTCCCACTTGCTTCACAACAAGAGAACAGAATGTTGAAATTTTGGTTTTGTCATTTGACTTATATACTTATGACACACCAATAACATTAATTAAAACTTCCAATAAAATGACATGTTTACACTGGAGAATACCGAAACAAATTAGTATAAAACTCTTTATTTATAAGATTTGATCATAAGATCTTAAAAAAAAAAAAATACTGTTAGACTGTTTATTAAGTGGCACAAAATTAATAAAACATTATAAATCTTCACTCACGCACGCAATACATCGAGAGTCGGAGTCAGAGCCACTATTTATCACCTTCCCATTTGTCCTCTGGCTGAGTGAAAGAAAGAAAGTTGTCCACTTTTGGAACCCTTTGACATTCAGGGGTCTTCCATTGCTACCGCCACAAGTCCATGCCGGCTTTTATTCTCCCACTAAACACCCCACGACCTGGTTTTTCCTTCTTTTAACGAAAAGCCAAAGCCAAAGCTCCCCTCCATTGCGAAAAAAGCTCAAAAAGTTACAGCCATATCTTCACAGGGAAGCTCCCCGGTCAAAAGGGTCGTCTATTTCCGAGACGCTTTTTCTGGGTTTTAGGCACCATTTTAGCTCTGCAATTTCCAGACTCTGATAGCAGCAAGTTTTCACTTTGTGGGGTTTTTCCGGGAAGGTGAAAAATGCAAGTGGGAAAGTTAAAGCTTTGGACTTTGCAGTCTGATTAGAGGAGTTTGAGAAAATTTTCTCCAGTTTTGGGCTGGCGGGTAAGTGGTAAAATTACATTTTCCTCTGTTTTTCTGTGTTGAAATTTCTTCACTGAAATTAGTTTCCGTTGTGTTTTCGGATGGTTTTTGCAGAGATTAATGGGGTTCGGAGGGATGAGCGGCGGTGAAGGTAAAGTGCTGGGATTAAGAGTGAAACAACACAAGCGTTCAAAAAGGTTGGTTTCTAATTACTAAGTACATTTTTCTTTTGTTATCAAGCAGTCACTGTTCTCACACTTTTGCCTTATTTTACTATGCATACTTGTTGAAATTCTTGAACTGGAAAAACTTGTGAGGTGGATTATTTGCGACAACTGGGAATCTGATCTTTCACAGCTGCAAAGAATTTTTCTTCAAGTGACAACACTGTCAATTTCTACGAACCTCCTTTTTTTTGGATTCAGACCAAAAAAAAAAACCCTCCACTTTGGCCTGTTACTACTTTGCTGCTCAATTATTCTTCATGGATGGAAGCCTTGATTGTTTTTAATTGATACGAGATTCGGGGCCCAAGGGAGGATATTAGTTGAGAATGCTTTAATTCATTGAGACCCTTGATTTTCAGGTGCTTTTTGTTTGGGATTTCAGGTGTTATCACCATCTTTTGGTTCTCTCCCAAAAATTTATAGCTCTTCCCTCCCCAAAATCTTTGTATTTTCATGAGCAATTGAGGGTATTGAATTTTTTTCTCCTTTGCCAAATTTATTTTCTCCGTTTTCTCTAAATCTTTCCCAACTTCGTTTTCCTCTTAAAGTTTGTAATCATGAGTATTATAGGATATTGAACCCGAAAAGTTTTGTTCCTCTTCTTTGATGAGAATACCTTAAGCTTGGGCTTGTAAATGGAGTAATGGACAGATCATGTATGCTTGTAAATAAACAAATCATGTGTGCGGTGGCCTATGTGTGGAATGAAAGACGTCAAATGTTCTCTTCTTCAGCCAATATCAATTCGTTCCTTTTGTTCACACTTATGCATTTGCCAGCTTTCCTGACAAGAAAAGGGTGGAGGAAGATGATTTGGATAGTTCCGGTGAAGCATCAGACCGTGTAAAGCTGGTAAGATAAAAGCTTATTGTTTGTCTGACCACCTATTACAATAAGTCTTTAGATCTTAAGTTTAGTGCCAGGCTGCCAGCTCAAACATTAAAAATTGGCCCCTCTAATTTTTCCTTCTTTTTTTTTTTTGTTTTTCCAGATATTTAATCTTAACTAAAAGTTCGTATATAGGGTTGTTATTCTTTGATATATTCTTTATTGAGGTAAATTGAATATACTGATAATTATTTTGCACATTAAAATTCTAAACTTTGGCGTCGAAAAATAACTTTATATTTAAAACCAGGATATGGGACAATTCAAGGGCCGTGGTACAACAACCAAGAAGAAACAACCTCCTACCGTGGAAGTGCACAACTCTTTAAAGCAAGAGGTATACCAAACTTGTATATCTTTATATTTAAGTTCAGGAGATTCTAAATTAGTATATCCAACCAATTACGTGCAAGAAGGCTCCAGCTTGAACTTTGCTTACTGATGTTGTTTTAAATATTTTGTACACAGATTCTACAGCTTGAGAAAAGATTACAAGATCAGTTCGAGGTCCGTCATGCTTTAGAAAACGCATTGGGTTATAAGTCTTCCATCCATCATAACACAAATGAAAGTGTGATGCCTAAGGTAGCTTATTTCTGTCTTGATATAAAATTTTGTCTGTTTTTTCTATTTTAATGTAGATGAAATATTTAACATGGATAATTACATAACTACATACATGCTCTACTTTTGTCATATTCTGTCGCACTCTCTGAACTAATCTTGTAAATTATATCTGACATCGTGACTCTGCTTTTATGTAACTCCAGCCAGCTACAGAATTGATTAAGGAGATTGCTGTGCTAGAATTAGAAGTCACGCATTTGGAACAATATCTTCTCTCATTGTATAGAAAAGCATTTGATGGACAATTTTCCTCTGTTTCCCCATCTAAGAAGGATGAAGGACTAAAACCAACTCTAACAACCCCAAGAAGCAGGTTCCTGGAAGTTTCTGAACCTGATATGCCATTGGAGAGGGAAGACTTGGCAGTTGGAGCAATATCTTCTCTTGTTCACGAAAATTCACAAAGGGATTTCAATGAAATTGGAGGAGAAGAGAAACCATTAGATTCCAGTGTTCACCGTTGCCACTCCGAACTTTCGCAACGCGCTGCATTCCTGAGTAGAACTTCTCCAGAAGATTCTTTGGGGAAAGCTTTGCGTTCCTGTCATTCTCAACCATTGTCTATGATGGAGGTAACTTCCGTGCATTGTTCTTACCATTTTCTTGTTAAAGTCTGCTCCCCTAAAAATTCTTGTTATTTTCTATCACCACACATCATGGCGTAAGCTGCTTTACTTCACCATTTTTACTGAAGAAGATCCTTGTTTGTGGTGATACACATGTAATAGTGACAAATTTAGGAAACCTAACTCTAGAGGGTTTAACTTCTGTTATGGTATGTATGGCAATTTGGAGGCTTTATCTGGATTATGACTTTCAATTGTTTTTCCAGTATGCTCAGAATACTTCGTCAAATTTAATTAGTCTGGCCGAGCATCTTGGTACACGCATTTCTGATCATATTCCAGAGACAGCTAACAGGCTTTCAGAGGACATGATCAAGTGCATGTCCAACATATACTGCAAGCTTATGGAACCACCCTTGTCACATAATGGCCTTTCATCTCCCAATTCATCTTTGTCATCAACAAGTGCATTTTCTCCGCGAGATCAGAGTGACATGTGGAGTCCACGATGTAGGAATAATTCATCTTTTGATGTACGATTGGACAATCCTTTTCATGTTGAAGGACTTAAAGAGTTTAGCGGGCCATACAGCACAATGGTTGAAGTGCCATGGATTTATAGAGATAGTAAAAAACTAGGCGATATCGAGCACTTGCTACAACATTTCAGGTTAGCCTTAACATACCGATCTGATTTAAATTCCCAATTCTCTGGACATTATCATTGTGCTTATGGAGTTATCCTGTTACAGGTCACTTATCAGTCGTTTAGAGGAAGTAGATCCAAGAAAGTTAAAAAATGATGAGAAGTTAGCGTTCTGGATTAATGTACACAATACATTGGTTATGCATGTAATTCTCACCATCTTTGATAATTAATATACTGGTTTTACATTGTTATCTTCTTTGTATGTTTGTTACTGGATTGTAATCAGTATTCTGTTTCTGACAGGCGTATTTGGCTTATGGGGTTCCTAAGAACAATGTAAAGAGAGTATTTTTGCTTTTGAAGGTAAGAATAGTTCCACTGGCTTTACTTAGGGGGAAAAATTGAGCACTGGCTTTGATTTACTAGGTTCCTTTTGCTATCCAGGCTGCTTACAACATTGGAGGCCACACAATCAGTGCAGACACAATGCAGAGCTCTATCCTTGGATGCCGAATGTCTCGCCCAGGACAGGTAGATCCTAAGTCACACATGCACGTGCACTGTGAAGGGTTATGAAACGCTTGTTTTTACTTAATATCCGTATGGGATTCAAACTTACAATGGTATGCCTCTGCTTGCAGTGGCTTCGTTTGTTACTTACTCCAAGGACGAAATTCAAGACTGGAGATGAACGGCAAGCATATGCAATTGACCATCCGGAACCCCTTCTACACTTCGCACTTTGTTCAGGAAGCCATTCTGATCCTGCGGTACTTCATTAACTTCATTCTTCTTTTATAAATTTTATGTCTACCATTAATTCATAAATACTAAGCTTTGCTGCATCAGAATTACAGTTTGCTTATTCTTTTAAACTAGCAAAACTAACACTAGTTTTTTGTTAAGGTTCGATTCTCTTGCACTGTAACCAAACAAAAACAAAGATTTGTTTGAGGCTTAATTCTCCACATTACACCAAAAAAGAGAATGATAATAAAGCGAACTTGCATATTTGAATACCTTGATCTGCACTTAGCTTTTTATGTTTTGTCTTTTGAGTTATTGTATGAACCTGCCATGATCTTTTTCAGGTTCGTTTGTACACACCCAAGAGGGTATATCAAGATCTGGAAGCTGCAAAGGAGGAGTATACTCGAGCTACCTTTGGAGTGCGCAAGGACCACAAAATTCTTCTGCCAAAGATTGTAGAGGCATTTGCAAAGAGTTCAGGTTTGTGTCCGATTGGCGTTTTGGAGATGATCCAACAGACATTGCCTGAATCTTTGAGGAAAACTGTCAAGAAAGTCCATCTTGGGAATCCTCGCAAGAGCATTGAGTATATTCCTCACAATTTCACTTTTCGGTATCTGATTTCTAAAGAGCTGGTGAAGTGAACACTCGCACAGGGTCCCATACATTCATCAAGTAATCTGCAACAGTTTTAAGGTTTTTATGGTAGAAGAATTCATCTATCTTTTTTGTACAAAGTAGAATATGAACCCGGAAAAAAAAAAAGCACAAAGAAGTGATGGCTGGAGAATAGAAGGGCGTAAACCCTGCAGCATTTTGTTTCTGCATTATCTTGTGTTAGGCTAAGCAAAGTATCTGCAATGTTGTGAATGAATTGAGATGGTGCACTGTAAATATATCTTTTGTTTCCCATAAACCATCATTGTTAATAGTAAAATGGATTAGTGATGTAGATTGAATTTGTCTCTAAGCATTTTATATGTCAATGAACTCTGCACATGAGAGTCACGTGTTTATTATTAGCAGTTTTCTGCATCATATATTTCTCACAGAGATGCAGCTGTACTCTGCAACCCACAAAACACAAAACAAATCACAAACAAAGAGAAAAGAGATCTGAAGAGCCATAGTGTTACATTACATATTTAGCAGCAAAGACCCTAATACATTTGCCTAATTCACATCAAACACCCTAAGTACAACACATTATTTGCTAATCAACCCCTCAAGATCATAGATCACATCACTTGCAAAAACTAAACTCAAACTAGCTTCTACTTCAACTTCTCTAAGTTTGAATAACTTACCGACACCTGGAATGCTGTGATGACATGTAGTCCAATTGGTTTGAGATTCTATCACAGTAACATCCCAGATACAAGGGAATTACTTTTCCCCCAGGAGGGGCTCTCCCCTATAACATTCCCAGGAGGATTATAAAAGCAAATACTTAAGCTGCTCTGTTCTTTCACACAAGTAGCCTGAGCACACCGAAGCTTCAAAGACTTCCTCCACACCACCTGGGTGCACACACCACACCTGTGATTTGGCACACAAGAGTTCCCACTGTGGTTGTAGAAGTCCTTCTCTTTGACCCAAGTGTCCACAATGGTTGGACTCACTGACTGCACACTTGCCCACAGCTGATTGGCTCCATACTTGCTGCCACTGGTGAGGTTAGCAAAGTTGCAGGCTTGGTTGATCTTTTGGTACTTCACTAGCCTGCTTGTTGCATTGGCGAGAGACTCACTCCACTTGAGCGGCTCAACACCCACGGCTGCCCTGGCTTGGTTGTGAACTTGGAGGTATTCTCTGGCTGAAGCGTTGGAGCTTGGCGCCTGAGCCCCTGCAACATGGGCTGAGCTCATGGCTAGAGCCAGGGCTGCTAGGACGATGATGGGCCATTTGATCTTTGATCTGGTGTTTGATGTGGTCAAATCTTTAATTGGTGTGTCTAGGTATTTATTGGGACACCTTTGAGTGAAAGGAATAAAGTTACTAGTTGGCCCTTCTTTGTGGGAGTAATGTTAAAATGCATGTACCAAAATTTATCGACTTTATGAATTGATCACAAAAGTTATGATTGATGTGCTAATTGGTAGGTGATCATTATAATTGGTTGTAATTGTTAGACAAACATTAACTCAGAAAGTTTAAATATCTTGTAAGGCAGAGAAAATAGAAGATATGAGAAATAAATATATAGATGAAACTTCATTTTCATTCTACATCTTGCAAATGCAAATGAACAAAGAAGTGGAGAACGAGAATTGAACTTCTCAAATTATTGAGATAAAGGTGATCGGCAAAAAAATAAGGATCGGACTTAAAAACTACTCGCAAAAAAAAAAAAAAAAAAAAAAAAAAACACTCTAATAATGATGCCATGTTAAACAACCATTAATCCTAAACCTTGACGTGTGAGAGTATCTCCAAAGGAGATGTAAAAAATATTATGTCAAGATTTTATTTGATGGCTGATATGACAAATTGAATACAAGTGCGAAATCCTGGTCTTTTTCAATGGATGTGTCAAACATATATTTTATTATTTTATTAGGCCTAGAGTTATGTGATATGAAATTTATAGTTTTTTTTATTTTTTATTTTTAAGAAGTAATTTTACGGGTCGAGATAGACTCCATGAAATATGGAAATGATAACAAAAACAAGAAGAAAATCAGGAAACGGACACTGCAATGCAGCGTTTGAATAGAAATGTAAAAACATAACCAGGAAACAAACATTACATTGCTGTATCTGAATCAAAATGTATAAAAGAAAAAAAAAAAAAAAAAGAACCAAGAAACGGACATTGCATTGTAGTTTTTGAATCAAAATGTAAAAAAAGAAAAGAAAAATAGAATCAGGAAAAGGACACTGCGTTGTAGTGTCTAATCAAAATGTAAAAAAGAAAAAAAAAAAAAAAACTAGGAAACAAGCACTGCGTTGTAGTTTCTGAATCAAAATGTAAAAAAAGAAAGAAAAACATAACAGGGAAACAGACACTACATTGCAGTGTCTGAATCTAAACGTAAAAATAAATAGTCGCTTGAAGAATGAAGCATAGAAGGCGTATGAGTGATGAAAAAAGAAAAGAAAAAAACCAGGAAATGGACACTGCAATGCAACGTCTGAATCCAAGTGTAAAAAAAAGAATCAGTAAACAAACACTGCGTTGTAGTGTTTGATTCGTATTGACCTATTCCAAAATATGAAAAATATAAAATTAGGGTGTCAGTTGAAGTGGGTACCAGCTGTAATGGCAAATTCTGTAATTTTTGTTTATTTTAAATGCATTGAAGTGCCACAATACATGATTGACCTATTTATAACTAACACAAATATTGTTGATCTATTGTCAATATGGTAACTTTGTATTGATTTTATACAAAATCACCCTAAAAAATAATCAAAATTAACTTTAGTTTTTATTCCATTAGTTGCTAATGGGACTCATGAATTAAAAATATTTGACTCATTCTTTGTTTGCTGTCAAAAAAGACAAACTAGAATGCAAGGAGTCAAATGACTCAATTGCTATATCATATTTGGCATATCCATTGGAGAACACCTAAATGTCTTTTAATTCTATTTGACATATTTGACATCCCATTTGGAAATAGTCTGGGGCGACAGAGCCAATAATATACATGAAGCTTATAAGAATAAGTACATATTAATTATCACCATCATGTATTTCAAAGGCTATAAATCAAAAGATTTATAGCATCCAACCTATAACTTTATTTAATTAGTGGCACATGAGGCCCTGATATCAGACTTTCTGTAATACCTAAGACCATCTCCAACCGAAGGGTCTAGAGGGCCGAAAATAGCCCGAAAACCGTCTCCAACCGAGAGTCAGGCCAAAGGGCTAGTAGGCCCTACTGGACAAAAAAAGGCCAACTAGCTAGCCATCTTCAACCAGCCCGCTGGCTAGCCCAATTTTTTATTTATTTTTTTATTCTTTTCCATTTGCCTGGCCCACTTTAGGATTTAGGGCTTAGGTTTTTTTTTTTTTTTTTTTTTTTTGTCCCAACCCATTTTTTGTTTTTTATGCCCAGCCCACTTTTTTTTTTTCTAATTTTTTCCTACACAATTTCTCATATATTTTTCATCATTTCATACTATCTTACCTCATTTTATTTAAATTATTCACATTCCATACTATATCCCTTTGGCCCTCTGTTGGAGACGGTTTTTTGTGACAGGGTTAAAACGAGCCCTATGGCCCTCGGTTGGAGATGGTAAAAAATATAACCCTGCACAGTTCATTAAAATATTAATTTTTTGAAGGACTAGAGGGCTAACACGAGCCATTTGACCAACCTTCGGTTGGCGATGACCCAACCCCTCCAGCCCTCCTGCTAATAAGGGATTTGCCCTTCATAGTTCCCTGGAGGATTATAAAAACAAAGAGTTAAACTAGTCTGCAAGTGGCCTCAGCACACCACAACTCCGAAGAATTTCTCCACACAACTTGCGTGTACGAACCACGCCCATGATTCTGCACGCATGAGTTGTAGTACTGCTTCTCGGACACCCAGGATTCCACAGCCAAACGAGGTGTCATTGGCCGCGACCGCACAACCGACCAAAACTGGTTGGAGTTATAGTTCGAGCCGGAGCCACTCAAACTGCGGGGGTCTTCTGCCAGGTCGCAGTGTTTGCTGTCTCTTTGGTGGCTTACCACCCGGCCGGGTTGCAGCTTTTGCCATGGACTCATTCCAATTGAGAGGCCTGACAACACCCACCACGTCTCTTGCTTGGTTGTGGGGTTCCAGATACTCTCTGGTCGCCGCATTTGTGGGACCTGACACAGGAACTGCCGCCCGTCAGGCTGAGGCGGAGCTAAGGCAGCAAATGGCCAGAGTCACTACTCACTAGTAGTGTTACATCCAAAGGATATTTGGCCATTTCTTTTTCTTCTTAATGATGATTTGATGTGCTCTATATGTAAACAATCTTCAGTTGTCGTACATTTATTTATAGAAACCCTAGAAGTCTTGTGTTGTACGTGTTGAATTTGATGGAAGGAATTCGTTAAGTTAAGACGACAACCAACATGAATACATGACTTTACGTTTACGTGATCAGCACAGCACAACACATGACAGGTTAATTTCCGTCAAATTAATTGGCCACACACTCTGTTGTTCTCAATTATATATACAATGCCCTTAAGCTATAAAGGACGCATGTAGGATTGCGTATTTGTAATTATAATTAAGGTCCACTCCTAACATATATAATAGCATGTCCTTTACTCCTATGATACAACTGAAAGAACTGTATTTTCCCTCCCTCCCTCATGGTTCTTCAAAACTCACAATTTTTCAAGTGTTTTATTAGGATTATGTATTAAGAAAATTTTAAACAATCCTAGAATTTTCTCTTTTATAAGCTTTAATGTAAGTAATATAAGGAACTAAAGCTACATCTTAAAAAAATACGCCGCTGCTTGAAAGAAATCATAATTTTGAGTTCTTCAAATCTCTTTGAGTCATGAAGACTTGAAGGGAGTTTAATTGTGACAAGACTTGGTCTTAAATAAATTGATAGCCAAAAGCACTAAGAGTTTTGTTTTTTTTTTTTTTTTGTGTGGAAAAAAAAATACATTTTATTAAAATGAAAAGATCCAAATATAAAGGTTAGTGCAAAAATTGTTAGCACTACTTTAGGTACTTGGTGATTAGATAAACTTGAGGCATAATTAATTGCTTTCAATTTGTATCCATATCTCACGTCTGCCTTCAAGCTTTAGGAGATGGCATAATTTGACAAACCTGAAGGCATATGCATGGATGAAACTTCGACCTCTCTCCCAATTGTCAATTGTGATACATTATTATTCTTTACTTTCTAATTAATCAAGATTTGGCCAATAGCTAGTAGGTACTCTCCCCTTCAAAGTTTCCCGGAGGATTATAAAAACAAACAGTAACACTCTTCTGCTCCTTGACACACGTGGCTTCAGCACATCTCAACTCCAAGGACTTTCTCGACACAACCTGCGTGTACGAACGACACTCATGATTTGGTGCGCACGAATTATTGTCGTGGTCGTAGTACTGCTTCTCCTCCACCCAGTTTTCCACCGCCATGCGGGGCATCGCCGTCCGCGTCCTGACAGTTGTCCAATACCGGTTGAAGCCATACTTGGTGTCGGAGTAAGTCAAACTGTTAGGGTCTGCTGCTAGGTCGCAGTGGTTATTGTCTCTTTGGTGGATGACCACTCGGGTAGCGGCTGTTGCTAAGGACTCGCTCCACTTTAAAGGGCCGACACCGACGGGCGCTCTTGCTCGGTTGTGGGCTTCGACGTAGTCTATGGCGGTAGCTGAAGCGGCGCCAGGGCTGAGCTGCATATGTCTAGTGCTACTACTACAACCAAGGGAAATTGGGCCATTATTTTTTCTTTATTTTGATGTGCTACATATGATTATTTGATATCAATATCTGTTACTTGTATAGTAATTTTTTTTTTTTTTTGTGAATTGGTGGACGGAATGAAATGAAGTTTGGTTTGCCCTTTTTATGTATATAAATACAAATGGAATCACTTTATGAACACGCTCCAATCCACCTTCAAATGGCCTTTTGCACTTCTCAGGGTGTGAAAGAGTGAGGAGTGTGGAAGGTGAGTTTGGATTTAGAGTTCTTCTCAATCGTGATCAACATATACATTTTTGTCTAATTAATTTTCGGAAATGTGTGATGTTATAGTTTCAATTAAATTGGACTAATGCATGTTTGTTGTTTGGTTAACTTGTAACTTTTTTGTATAACAAACCTTACAATTGTTGATTCTATGTTTGTTGAATTTGACAACAATCCGGCTTATTATGCCTTGCAAGTATCATTTAGAGCGGCAAGACTATAAAATTGACTTGACTCAACTTCAGTCATGGTATATTCATTTTCGCCAAAGATTTAGGAGTATTGATTGTTCATCCAAGAAAGTCTCAATGATCGAGTTGGTTTATGGTTGAATAGTAAAGTGATTGTTGGTGTAGCATGAATGTACCTAATTGACCAAACGGTACATAAATTTCCCACGTCAATGCACGTGGGCGCGTTGACTTCTATTTGTGGCTAATGGCTTTGAAGTTTGGAGGTCGTCAGCCTCTTTAAACCGTGACCTGAATTTATACCTTCGACCTACAAGACCACATTTTTCGCACCCACGCCTTGTGACGGTGGTGACTTTTAAAGCCTCACCCAGATGCATGAATTTGTATTGCATAAGAGATCAATACATGACGTATAAGAGACGTCGTCTTATTGAGTTAAGATTTGTTCCGATGGTTAGGGTTTGAACGCGATACAAGTGTTTTTTTCTTTAACTCACATTGCATGTTCCAACCTTCCTTCCTTTCTCTAGTATAGATTAGTGTGGACTGGAATATGAAGAAAGTCGAGGTTTCAACTTTTACCATAAAACTAATTGGTTATATGAAGAGTATCTCAACTTACTTTACTTATAAGTAATTCGGTAAAAACTAAGCTTGGAAATTAGGCAACCCCCGTCTCTGGCTAACACAGAGCCGGCCTTGATCGCCAGAGAGACCAGCTTCTGGGATGCAGTGGTAGCAGAAAGTAAATTTGGCCCGGCTGGAGCTCCTTTTCTTCTTTTAGAAACTTTTGAGCATTTGTGCTTGCACTTAAGTGGTGGTGAGCGATAATCACCCTAAACATTACATTCATGTTCATTAAAAAAATATGGTATTATAATGCAAGGCTTTAAGCTCAATCTCTTCCCTAATTACTATTTTAAACTTAAAAGTTTATATGCAATATTGAAATAAAAAGTTCATAAAAGTCGAAGAGTATTCCATACAATATTGAAAAGAAAGAGTATCACAAGGATCTTAATATGGTTCTATCAATATTCATTTCACAATCATAATTTCTTTAGTAACTGCTATGATACTTTTCTGACAATTTGAAATCAGGACTTTTTAAAACATAAATAATACAAGCAATAAGTTATTTTAAACTAGGAAAAGAGAAGTCCATTAAGCTCAAGTGGATAAGAGGAAACACATCCGTTTTAGTTAATATATGACAATGACCGCGTTTTTCTTGTCCGATTGTTTTAGTTTTCTTCATTTCACTACGATGGATGTTTTGGGATGGATCCTTTGATGAAAAATAATGCTGTGATGCATGAAAACGTAGATACACAAAAGTTGGTCAAACAAGTAACAAATCGTAAAATCACAATCACACAAAATACAAATATTTTAACTTGGTTCATTCAAATCGGGTTACCACAAGATGTTGTTCTTTTGTTTCACTACCGAAGTTTCGAGTTATATGATAAGGAAATTAAGACCATTATTTTCAAAATTTTAGAGTGGAATAAGTAGGGCTAGAAACAGAGTATTAGTCGCATGACAATGACATGAGCTTTTCTTATAAATATTTCATGCGAGCATTACCAAAGCATATATGAAAAGGTGTTCACGTTTCCAACTTTCATACAAGGACCATATGATAGATGTGAAAGCCGGTTAGGTATATGTTGATTGGTGAGCATTTGCTTTTAGTTGCGAGAGTAAATTGTAGTAATAGTTCCTCAACTTTAATCAAATTGGAGCAATGGTCCTTCAACTAAAAATTTAATACCATTGGTCCCTCAACTCATCAAAATGTGTAGCTATGGTCTTTTTTGTCAACTTCGTCAAAATTTTGTCAAAATAAGTTATGTTGGAAGGACCATTGCTAAAATTGAGGTCCCTCAGCACGTGTAGCTATGGTCATTTTCGTCAACTTCGTCAGAATTTTGTCAAAATGAGTTATGTTAGAAGGACCATTACTACAATTGGGTTAAAGTTGAGGGACCATGGCTCCAATTAGGGTTAAAGTTAATGAACCATTTCTCTATTTGGATTAAAGTTGAGGGACCAATGGTAATGAATTTTTAGTTGAGGGACCATAGCTATACGTTTTGATGAGATGAGGGACCAATGGTAATGGATTTTTAGTTGAGGGACCATTGCTCCTATTGAGTTAAAGTTAAGGGACTATTGCTACAATTTACACTACTTGTGAAACCAGGAATTTACAACGATGGAATAAAAAAATAGCTTTTAAAAATCGATTGTACTTTCATTTATAATTGTCCACGACGTGTTCTTACATTTTGAAAACATCGTATCACAACATCATTATCAATAGAATCAAATACATCTTTCGCAATGTATACAACCAAGTTATCGTTCACCATTGATCTCCCATCCTATTATGATTTGGATTCTTCACAATATTCATCACCGAAAAAACTCTTTCAACAAAAGCAGTCACAACAAGTAAAATTAATGTTAATTTGACGAACAAGTACACCAAGGAATATTGTCTATCCTTCTTTTGTCTCCACCAGCTTTTGTTTAAGACTTCTATTCTTTTCAATCCAAAAAAAACATTATGCAAAAAGCATGTAGAAATATAATTCGTTGTACTCCTGCAAATGATGTATATGGAAATTGATGGCTTTGAGGTTGAAACAATTACCTCTGCAAATAAGATCTTCATACTTGATCTCTAATATTTGGATCATGTTATGATATTTGAAGTCGAAGACTAGGATCTTTAGGAAGATTTGCTAGTATGCTATATATGTCACTTTTTATTTGTCATAGAAGGTGAATGTAGTATCCCACATCGCCCGTGAGGGCGTGGTCTTTGGGCCTTATATGTCCATGCCTGCATGTACCTTTCAGTGAGGCCTTTTGGAGCTGCGGCTTGCAAAGACAAAACCGTGAGGTAGCCCTGCTGTCTGCGACCTAGTCCAGGGCAGGGAATGCCAAAGCGGACAATATCACTGCGAGGGAAGGCGGGATGTGACAGTGAAGGAGTATCTTCTATTGATTTTCTCTTAAAACACCTCTCCATAACTGTTCTAAATAATACAAAGGAAAAAGGAGTCAACATAATACAATTATTAACAACCATTGACTCAATCAAAACCAAAGGCAATTAAAAAAAACCTAATTCGACACTTCAATCTTCAGTTCAATATCATATTCATATAAAGCCCAATGTTCTAGCCATCTAGATCGAATGATCAGAAATGTTGAAATCCCATTATCCCAAGTCAGCCAAAGGGAAAGGACAAAAGCAATTTAAATAGAATTACTTCACTCTAACTAATATCGAGGTTTTTTGTGATAAAACCCCACACCTAATGGATTGGGCAGGTGATAAAGTGGGGACAATATTGATATTGTTGGAGTGGGCCCTCGACATGTCGACCTGAAAAATTCTACATGGTATCAGAGCCAGGGGACGGGCTCGTACTGTCACATGATTGGGTGGGTCCCTTTTGGCCCGAAGGATGGGTTAGTCCCGACATGGCTCCACGTAGGCCAATGTTGCCACGTGACGTAGGCCAATGTTGCCACGCAATTGGGTGGGTCCTATTTGGTCCTGCGTGTTGGGTGAGCCCTGACTTGGCTCCACGCGGTTGTCGATGATTGGGTGGGTCCCCGTTTGGCCCCACGTGTTGGGTGAGCTCTCACCCAACTTGGCTCCACGTGGTTGCCTATGTGTGGATCTCCACAAGTGACCCATGATGAGTCGATATTATACCATATATTTTACCCTAATCTTAGTATTAATTTATTGGTTATTTTGGTAAAATTTTGGGTTATCATGGTTACGAATTGGCATTGTTGAATTGATATTTTGAAAAAAATTGATGACGAGCATATTTTCTCATGACTATGTGATTAATAAGGATTAGTCTTGTTGGCCAATAATAATTATGTTTGGAAACCTTAATACTTATGAACGTATTGATGATTTATTGAACGGGAATGAAAGTACAAATTGTGGTTATGAGTTGTCCATTTA
The DNA here is from genome assembly GCF_041283825.1 of Pyrus communis. NCBI lineage: Eukaryota > Viridiplantae > Streptophyta > Magnoliopsida > Rosales > Rosaceae > Pyrus > Pyrus communis. Next base: position 20,139,898 of record NC_142566.1, on the reverse strand, counting down.
TAAAGTGGAATGGTGGAAAAACCATGGATATTCTTTATATATCGAATTACGAGTGTCATAAATAAAAGTATGGAATGGGATTTTGGATTCGTTTAATATAAATGTATTCCGGTTGAGTTTTTATATTCGATGCAAAGAATTGTTGGGGAAGTTTGTAATTACAATTTTGATTAGTTGGTTGTCACAATTATAAATTGTCATTGTTGGATTGGTTATTGTGAACCAAACTGATGATGAACACGTTTTCTCATGGTATAGGATAAATAAGGTTTAGTTTTGTTGGGCATCCGAGTGTAATATATTTAAATTTCTCTCTTGATTGATGAAATGTGAATGATACTCTGGAAGTGCGAGTCACTCTTTTATTAGATTTTTGGTTGCACTTTGAAGTAATTTAAAAAGAGAAATGAATGAAAGGAAGATGTGAAAAAGGTAAGATTTTAAAATCATCATGAGTAATCTAGTGTAATAGTGGAAAGGAATGAAATCATAGAATAAATTTTAATTTCGTTCAAGATTAACAGTATTGCGAGCATAGTTTTAAATTTCCTTCTATTACCCAGTGGGTGTGGTAATTACTTAGCCACTGATTAGTATGACTTGCATTTTTTTTTATATTTCTTGGTCCAATGATGGTTATGGCTGAGATGTATGATACTTATTTTTTATGTTGAATATGGCAAGACTTTTCTGAGGTTGGATAACGCTAGTGATTGTGAATAGAAATTTTGAGAAAGAATCGTGAGTGAATAATGGTAAATGGTTTGCCAATGGGAATATGAGAATATGAGTGAAAATCACGGTTAACATTCGTTAGTGCTTATTTTGGAGCCTGAATCAAATCGTAGACTGAGATTACGATTTTATTCACTACTAAAGGAATGGTGGGAGTATTTCTATTTTCTTTTTGTAACTCGGAGGTTGAAATCTCGGGGACGAGATTTATTTTAACGGGGTTAAATGTAATACCCTGAATATTTAAATATATGAAATATATTCATAATTATGAATATGTGGAGAAAATTGAAAATAAATCGATTTACGGTTATGAAGATAGAATTGGGAAATTATTATAATTCACGTAATTGTATTATTGAGATTTTATGTTATTTTTCAAGAAGTCATATTAATTTATTTGAAATCAGTTCTAAATTAAACTGGTTACGAAGTTTGAAGTTTGGAAGTTAATTATTTAAAATCCATAGACCATTCGAGGCCACAATTTATATTTTAAAATAGAGCTCGATCTCACGAACGCGTGGACACAAACCGTTCGCGAAACGGAGTTATAATGAAGAGGTTATTAACGATAGAATTAGAGGACAAAAAAGTCATTTTAGCATTAAGAGGGAAGGCTCCAGAAAATCTAGAGCAATGGGAGTGCCACGTGTGTGGCTATGATTGAAAGGGAAGTAGAGAAAAAGGAGGGACTGGGACCAATGGGAAGGAAAGGAAAGGAAGGCACATGAGAAAAGGAAAGGAGAAAATACAAGGGGAAACGTGTACTTGTGTAACCGTGACCCGACCCGGACCTAACTCCCAACTCTGGCCATCATTAACGGCGAGGTTAGTGTCAAAGTGACCATTCCTTTAAGGCCAATCGATCCCTCTCCCATCTTAGTCCAAAAATGTAATAAAATTTGGAGGATTGCGAGAGAAATCGTGAGGAGAGGTGCACGGGTTGGCTTTAAATTCACCATGATCTGAAGCTAACTCCACCCATAAACACCACCCATAGTCATACCTCAACCTTATGAACAAAGCCCAGCCATTGGTTGGGGCGGTGGATCACCGGAGGAGTCGAATCAAGAACACCTAAAACAAGGGTTCCAACGGTTCATGGCCAATTTGAGGGGTTTCCCGGACAAATTGGACTCGGCCGCATGTATAAAGTTTGATCTACTTTTTGAGATTTTCATTTCCGAAATTTTTGAGAATTTTAAAAATAGTTGAATTTTACGGCGAGTTGGAGCGACCGACCGCCACCTGCAGTGGCGCGCACGGCGGCGCATGGCTAAGACGATGATATTGCTATTTTTAAGCTAATTACAATGTTCTGAGTCCATATTTATAATATATTTGATGTGAATCAATTGTTTGGACTTAATTTATGAAGTGTTAGTCATTTAAAAGGTGAAGATTATGAAATAGAATTTAGAATGTGAACTATGAATGACTTGATCCCTGTTTAGGGTACATAGGCAGTCTAACGAGACGTTAGATGCAGCCATAAAATAAGTGAGATTAAATAATTGAGAATTAATATTTAGATTGAATTTTGACCTAAGAGAAGGAAATGGTTCTAAATTGGAAGTGAAATTGTATGTTTTGGTAAATGATTAATGTTTATGAATTACACGTGGGGGTGAAGGAAACTATTTGGAGAACGCTACTAATGATAGTGTTTTCAATTGTTAATTTAATGTTATGTTTTGACATTTAAGAAAATATGGATAGCTTGTAAGAATCTAAATCATTGACTTAGAGGAATGTGACTAATGACAATAAATTAACTATGATATGAAATTGGGCCTATCAACAAAATCAATCCCTGAAAGAAAAAAAAAATTCAGGGCCGGGGCGTTACAGAGTTGCTCAAGTTCTTTGAGCTTTGATGTAGTGGGAGGTCATACATGGTACGTCTTTAAATTGTAGACGTTTCACTGCTTTTCGATATCTTTGTTGTTCATGGTGGTGAGGATGTAATTGTTGGAAATATGCCCTGAAAGTCAATCTTTGGAAGAAACCTTTCAGGACAATGAATTGATGTATATATGACTCTTATACATCGGAAGGCAAAGATACTAATTAGGACTATCTCAATGAACAAAATATGTCCTAAATAGTGAATCCATGGACAATGGATTGATGGAAGAAGTAACCTAATGATGTTAGATTACAGAGACCTTCTTTTCATAACCATCATGTCCAAAAAGGTTCCTGGTCATAGGATTGTCGGAGGGATACTGAAAATCCATAGACCGGTACATACTATGTCCGCTTCAATTGGAAGGATGGAAAGTCTCATCCCATTCGTGTAGCGACACTAAGACAAGTATGTAGGTGCTCATTAAGGGAATGAGTTCACTGAACACAATCGAACAAGAGTACTTGCATGGAGGTCTACTCACATGTCAAGCAAGTAACTCTAATGGTTGGAATAATGTAAGTAATCCTTTGACCTGAGGCATCGTCGTTGTCTTGTGGTTAAGTACTTAATCTTTGATTATGTTAAAGTCATTCCGTTCGCGAGTGTCCAAGGCATCGTTGGGGTTAAGCCACTTAGCCATGAAGGCAAGTGAATGCGCAACAAGGAATCTCTAATCCTCGATAAGAGAGGATGAATACTCTAAGATATGATTCGGGAATCTTCGGCCGAAGTATCGAGCGTAATAAAGGAAAGCGTTCCTATACGTCTCAAATGAATCATATAAGAAGGAATAATCACATTAGGGGTTTGACATTATAAATCCATACCCTAGTAATGTGATTGAGAGTATTGTTTTAGAGAAGGATCGAATTACATTGTAATTCCAACTGAATAGGTTCTCCGAATAACTTCTACATTAGCTTGGGTAGCCATGATATATGGTTAGATGTCACTCATGGCTTGTGAGTTCTTCTAGATGATTAAAAGTAGTCATCAAAAGGAAGGTGAATTAAAAGTAAGTTTTAATTCACTAAGTGATTGGATAATCAATTGGATTGGTGCCAATCACCTCACTGCCTTGCTAATTAGAACCTAAAAGATTGTTCACCAATACACTCTTGTAGTGAGTAACTAATGGATGAAGGAAATAATTAATTGGATTAATTAAGTGTTTTGATTAATTTAGAAAGTCTAAAGAAATCATAAAAGCGATAAAGATCGTTTTGGGCTTATAGAAACGTTCGGGTTTAATTAGGCCCATTGGGCCAAAACCCATTGGGCTTTTATTCAAGCATTGGATGACTTGAAATAATTAAAAGCCCAAAGCCCAAACCAAACACATATGGCCGGCCAAAGAGAGGGAGAGAGTAGGTCAATTGTTGACTTGTTTCTTTATGTAATAAAAGGAACATTATAGTGAAAGATTCATAAGGGTTTTATGTGTTCTAAAACAACAAAAGAGAAAAAGAAAAGCTCTCTCTCTTGAACACAAAGAGCCGACCACCAAAGGGGTGATTTAACTAATCATCTATACACCCTTTTGGTTATTCCTTCATCTTTCTCATTACAAAGTGGGTGAGGATCTTTAGAGGTTTTCATATCTTTGGAAACTTGAAGAGAACCTAGGAGCACTTACTATACAAAGTGGAGGAAGCAAGGAGGGAGGCTAGGCTCAAGGAGTTTGAGGAGCAAAGATCTTGGAGGTGGTCCATCCTTGGTCTAAGATCTAGATCAAGAGGTATAAAACTAAACCTCTAGTTTGTTCTTCTTATAAATTTTGTTTTGATGCATCTTATATAAACCTATGCATCTTGAAGGGGATTTGCATGACTATAGCTTTGATAAAATGTATGACATGCTTCCGTTGCTTTCGTATATAAATTTTGAATTGTATATGCATGCTAGTCACTAGAAATCCCACATGAATCTCATAGATTTCCCTTCAGTAATTACCCTTGCTGCCTACTCTGCTAATCTTGTAAGGACCTTCCCAGATGGGATCCATCTTTTTGGAGCCTTCTCTGCAGGCAGTGATGAAGGCTTTTCTTAAGACTAAATCTCCGAGTTGGAATTGCCGGATCTTGACCATTTTGTTGTAACTAGAGATAAGCTGCTGCTGATAGGCTGCGATGCGGGTAATGGTCTACTTATGCTTCTCCTCTGCCAGATCTAAGCTTGTGGCCATCTCCTTACTGTTCTGCTCAATGCTTGGCAGTAGAGTGCTGATATTTGGCACGATGACATTGGGAGGAATGATTGCTTCTGAACCAAATGCCAAAGAGAAAGAAGTCTCACTGGTTGCTTGTCTTTTGGTGGTGCGGTATGCCCATAGACATCCAGGGAGTTCGTATGGTCATTTTCTGTTCTTGTCGGTGAGGGATTTCTTGAGGCAGTTGAGGATCGTCTTGTTGGATGCTTCGGCCTACCCATTGCCTTGAGGATATCTCAGCATGAACATATGCTACTTGATGCCATACTTTTGGAAGAACTTCGCCAAATCTTTGCCCACGAACTGTGGGCCATTGTCGGTGACGATGGATTGAGGAATGCCAAATCGGTAAATGATATTCCTCCATATTAAGCGCTCTATGACCGTCTGAGTCGTGGTTGTCATGGGCTCTACTTCTACCCATTTGATGAAGTAATTGGTTGCCACGACCATCATGCCTCTACCCCTAGTAGCAGGTGGCATTGGCCCTACCAAGTCAATTTCCCACTGCATGAATGGCCAAGGTTGGTACCGGCTTGTAGCTTTGGCAACAGTCGCACTTTTGCACTAACTCCTAGTGTCCTGATGCATGGTAGGCCAGTAGTAGCTTGCGTTAAGAGCTTTCTATACTAAGGATCGGCCTCTGGAGTGATTTCCACAAACGCCTTGGTGGATTGAGCTTATAACCTTTAGGTCGTCGGGAAACGCTAGGCAACGAAGATGTGGTTCGGTGTAGGATCTTCGGACAAGAATGCCGTTCCACATGTAGTAGCGTGTTGCCTTCATTTGGAGCTTTCTAGACTCCAACCTTTTTCGTGGGGAGTGTCCCATTAACTAGGTAGTCTATAATAGAACTTTGCCAGTTGGGAGTTATACTAACCTATGACACTTCGGTTGCTGGCTCCGCCTCTATACTTGGCTTGTCTAGATACTCCACTGGAATAGAGCGTTTAAGTTGGATTTAAATTGTCTTCCATTTCTTAGTACAAATTAGTGTAAATGAATTACTTGTTAAGTAAACTTTATTTTTATCCCTTAAAAAGAGACTAGTTGGTGGCTGCTCCACTACAATCCATCATTTTGGGGGAGGAAAAAACTTACAGAGGTACTTCAGCCTCTTTTTGACAACTATCGTGCAATTCACCAAGATCAGAAATCGAACCCAAGACGTTGTGTGAAATGCATTTATGTTATATCTAATATTTTCAAAATAATAATTCACTTTATCGTGAATAACTTAAAAAAATAAATTATTCATTTGAATCCAATCCAAATTAAGAAAAGACGCCTAAGAAGCCACTACTATAATGCAGTCTTCAGGTTCACTTCCTTGATTATTTCTTGCTATTTAAAATTTTAAAAGATGACATTATGCATAACTAACTATTACTTTGATGTCAAATATATACAAACTAATAGGTCGCATAAACTGCATTCATACTAGGCTTTTCAGTCAAAATAGTCTTTAAGATTTGCATAACTCCTCACTTTGATCTTTGAGATTTGAAATCAATAGAAGTAGTCCTTAAGTTTGTCCACCATCAATCATTTTTGTCATTCTATGAAAAATCTCTATTAAATAAGGTTAAAATGACAAAAATATGCTCAATTTTTGTCAAATCATTTGGCTCACTGTTTATTAAATTGAGGGCTTTTTATGTCATTTTGGTCTTTATTTAATGTAATTTTTTATGAAATGATCAAAATAATTGATGGTGGACAAATTCATGGACCACTTCTATTGATTACAAATCTCAGTGACCAAAGTGATGAGTTATGCAAATTTCAAAGTTATTTTATCCAAATAGCCTCCATACTATAATGCAATCCGCATTCTGGTACGGACTTACTGTTGAATTCCACTTCAGATGGGCCAAGCGATGATTGCAAAAAATTAAAAATTCCACTTGAGAAGTTTCTCAAACCAAGAGGAAGAAGAAAAAGCAACAGAGAAAAGGTTTAAATTGAAAAAGCAACACGATGCAGGTAATTGTTAAGCTTTTTCCCCATTTAAATTTTTGCATCAAGAACTTTTAGTTTAGTTTTATTTATTTTTTGAGACTCACTACTCGAGTTAGCAAAAAAAAAAAAAAAAAAAAACGTAGGTACGAAGCTAATTATAAATTCAGATATTCTAAAATCTAAATTCAAATGTCAAATTAGACTATTTGATTGTGTAGTTAGCAGGTGATTATGTAGTTGAATTATAAGTAGCAAGGCGTGTAAGTTTTTGTCCGTAATCGATGAAGATGTAACACAAATAATATTACTTCTATGATTGTCTTTCACTTGTCATTTGGTGAAATTGTAATGCAGATAAAAAAAAATAATGCATGTACCTTTAACGTGTAGTGAGTAGAAAAAAGAAACGTCACACCAATTTCAAAAAATAATAAAATTATTCAGGTGTACAAAATTAATATACTTGTTGACACAATAAAAGTGAGTCATACTATTACTGTGATTTCCGAATGTGTTAAAGAGCGTATCAACGAATATATCAATTTGATGTCAAGATAACATCACCTTCACAAAAACCCTACTCATATAGGCATAAGATTATTGTGATCAACAGCTGGATCCAAGGGCTCGACTATCAAACTAATGTAAACCATGTGAATCAAAGAACGTATGGAAAAAGAAAGTGGGGGCCAAAAGTGTTGAAGTTTTGAAGTCGGGAGTGGAGTGAAGCCAAAATAAGTAGTTTCCCAAAGCTAGAAATTATCGAATATCATGCGTGCTTAATGGGACTGCTTTGGACTCCTTTGCAACCAAAGCAAGTGTCTCGGAATCTTCTCACCCTCAAACAAACACATAAAAGACAAGCTTTTAGTGGAGGACAGCGATTTGAAAACCCTTCTATATAATCCAAATCGTCCTGTTCCTTGTTCTTCGAGCAGAAGTAACGCACTATTATTAAGTTCTCAACTAGCTAGTTTTCCAGTTCGAGTTTTTGCAGACCTGTAGTCCCATGCACTTGAAACTGCGTAGTTTTGAAGGCCTATAACTTATGGTAATGGGGCACATTCTTTCACGAATAATAGCTATTTGTACTAATAGATGAGGACTTGAGGAGTGCATTATGTCCCACACTTGCAATAGTTGCTATGTGTGATGAGTGTAAATAATAAATATATACCTGTAAAAGAAAGATATACAAGACGATAATTATTTCGATTTTAATTTTACTTTTTGGATTGGAGATACGAAAAATATATACAAGAGAACAAATACAGAAGAAATAATGAAAACAAAATTTAGAACGTGAAAACAATTTAAAACGATTTTTTTATTTTTAGTTTTCATTTTGTTTTTCTTTCATTCCTTTTTTAGTTCACTCATTTCTCTCACGTCTTTATCCTCTAAAATCAAACGAGCCTTAATTTTTACAGTAGAGTTAAAGTATATATTTTGTATTTGGCCAATGGTTATGTCATGTTTGTGGATGCAAATTTCCGCCTTCTCTTTCTTGGACGAAAATGCACCTGCAAAACAATTAACACCTTAGGTCAAGGCTAAGAGCCTCACGCGCCCACGATGAATGTGTGTGTGTGTGTTGGGGGGGGGGGGTGAGGGGCGGTTTGGTTGAAGAACCTCCGATGCCAAAGTTAGAATTTGAGAGAGAAAGTGTTTAGAGAATTTTGGAGAATTTTGCAAGAGAATTGGACTTAGGTTTTTGGAAGAAATTGGAGCTATTTATAGGGGTGTGGCCCATATGTGGAGAAAAGGGGTCCGGCCACTTATGGTGGTTTTTGGGTGTAATTGCAAGATATTATGTCAAAATAATATCTTGCAATCAATTAGAAAATTAATTAATTAATTAGGAAATTAATCAATTAATTTAGGATTAAATCCTAGTTTGAATGAATAATTGAGGGTTACCTTGTGGGGAGGATTTGATGAGGATGAATGAAATAGGTTTTGAATAAATACCTATTTTGATCATTTTTTACCTTGATTGAGTCATGATTGTCTGCTGCTTGCGCGTGGGAGTTTCAGTGTGGCTCAAGGATAATTTTGTTATTTTCACCCAAAAGTACAAGTGTTGCCTCCACAATTTTCTTGATTATTTTTTACTCCACAATGTTGTTTAAACTATGGCAGTTGAAGGTCAATGATATGTCTGTAATTCAAGCGATTAAGACAATTTACCCCTAAACATGATATAAGAGATCAATATTCGAATTCATGAAATTATTTCATGTGAACAAAACTAAAAGGACTCATATACATAGATAACAAATTCACGTAACATTATCAACTACTAGACTTAAACAAATTCAAATAATTGCCTTGAATTGGTCTTTTGGTGCTCGACTTGAAAATCTATATTTTTATGTCAAATACAACATGTAGATCATATCTTGCCACATCAAATACACCTAAGGAAGTTTTCCTCGTCATCGGTTACCAACTTGTTCGGTTGGTAGAAGGATTCTCGATGGGCAAATCGAGGAAGAACATAAGCACCCATAGCCATATATAGGCATACATATCAGTATATGTCACCTTGACTGGACCAGCTCACGAGAACCTGATGATCAGGACCACTAATTAAACCTTTGATTAATATTGTTATTAGTTTTATTTATTTGATTTTGCTTGAGGACCATTAAGTTAGGTTTTGGATAATGATGATAATTTGTTGGGATTGGTCAATGGTCCCATGGCAACAAGCTAAGCTTGGTAGAATGATGATGAAAATTCAAGCTGTTCCCCATCTTGGGGTCTTCCTTCCCACTTGTGTAGCTTGTGCATGTGTTTTAGTTAAGTAATAAATCAGGATTAATTTTGTATTGACTCAATTGTAGGTGAACTTGTCTCCTTTACATTTTACATTGTATATTTAACATCAATCATAATTTCCCACTCTATGTTTTTTTTTTTTTTTTTACCATAAGTACAGTGTTGGTGAGCGTGTCACACGTACCATTGTATATTTAACATATCTATTCTACTTCGAGAAGAGCCCTTGTTAACTATTTTTCCTATTTTCTTCAATTTTGCCCTTATTTTTTAATACACAATATTGACATGAGGAGGGTAAAATAGTAATTTTGTATCTTTTGACAAAATGACAATCATATTCTTATTTTTCCTATTTTACCCTCACTTTTGATACACAATATTTACATAAAGAGGACAAAAAAACAGTAATTATGTAATATTAAGATAAAATATGCACTTATTAAGAGAAATTGTCACACCATTATTTTTTCATACTCTTTTTAAAATTTTAAAAACTAATCTCACTCCTTAATAAAAAAACAAAAAATAAAATGAAATTATTCACACACACAGAATATGTGTTCATCGACTAGTCACTGTTTACTAGAAGGAAACTTCACTCTATTTTCTTTTAGTTAAGGTAATATTATTATAAGTTCTTGCTCGGTTTTGGCAACGGTGTAGTTTTATTAAATTTTGGTTTCAGTTTTTGCAGCTTTAACATATAATTTAATTTTTTTAGCCATTTCAGGACAGTAATGTGTAAAATTTAAATGATCTGTGAAATGAATGACTGAAGTTGAAAAAAATATAAAATTAACAATTTTTTACATTAATTTAGTGATTATATCATTTTAAATACTGAGCGCTACGTGAATTGAAGTCACACCTATAAATTAATCAAACAAAGTAAGACATTATAATATTTGTAACTTGTATAATTGCAAGGCTTATTAGTCGAAATGCCCCCCTAAAACTGCTATTGAGTCTCAGTTTACCCTCTGAAATTAGTTTTGTCTCACTTTGCCCCTAAAACTGATATTTTCAACTCTTTTGTCTCACTTTACCCACTTCAACTCTTTTAGACATTTCATTTTTTACACATTTATTTACTTCTAGCCTACACACTAAACAAGTCTCAATTTTATTTTTGAAACTCTAATTCAAACCCATAAATTTTGGACATCTTCAAAAATAAATTATTCAGTCAATAGAAATTGAGCAACAAAATCATTGTATCAACCGAAATAAGGGTTACATTTTGTTCATAGAGTCATTTCACTTGCAAGACATCCATGTATTGGCTCGAAACTTTGCAACTGAAAAAATATTCATTACAACAAAATGATTATATCATTAAGCTATCATATCCAAAATACTTCCCAAACCGGGAAAAAAAAAAAATCATTTAAAGCAAATGTGCACAATTTGAAACAAAAAAATTCACATTGTTGAATTCATGGGTTTGAATTAGAGTTTCAAAAATAAAATTGAGACTTTTTTAGTGTGTAGGCTAGAAGTAAATAAACATGTAAAGAATATAATGCCTAAAATACCCTTAAATTTAACAGTCCATTAATGGAAGTGGGTAAAGTGAGACAAAAAAATTAAAAATGTCAATTTTAGATGGCAAAGTGAGACAAAACCAGTTTCATAGGGTTAACTCAGACTCAATGACATAATTTAGGGACTAATAAGCCTAATTGCAAACCTTACGTATACCTACACCAGAGGAAGCCAAGAAATTTCAACCCATTCCTTTCGTGTTCAAGGAAACTTAGCAAAGCCTACGAGATCCAAATGGACTAAGCACATCGCAACAGCTGTATCCCTGTACTAACGTACAAAATACCCCATGTAAAAATGGCAGCTCTCCCTCTCTCTACTTCTGCTTAACTTCTCTGCCTTTATTACCATACTCACACGCAGACACAACGCTCACTGTCGTGGCCAACTCTTCTGATAAGCTGCTCAACAAAAACCTTACAATTATATATTCTAGCATATGGGCACACAAAGTGTGTGAGAAAATTTTTTATTTTTGTTTTTGAAATAGAAGGAGAGAGGAAGAGAATGTGGCAGTTAGAAGTTTTTTTTTTTTTTTTTTTTAATTAGAGATATGTTAGGATTACATGTAGGTGAGGTTTTGAAAAAAAAAACAGAAAAATTTGGTTGTGTGAAATTACATTTCTGCCCCATATTTCTTATTTATATTTTGTTTTAATTAGTGTTAAATTGGTAATTTTATAATATTTTAATTGACATTGAATGTTTCATTAATTAGTAGAGATATAGACACATCATGGTGTTATTACAGATCCAAACAATATGGCAAACAAAAAGCACACCCCACGAAAGAGGCCAAGAGATAATAAGAACGATACCCATGACATATCAGTGTCTGGCTGTACTATATTCATCATCATGCAGGCATGGTTTTTGGACGTTTTAGACATGCCAATGTTGTAAGTATATATACCGTTCACACTCTTTACTACTATTTTTTAACGTTTTACATCAACATCTTATATGTTAGTCAGTTTAATACGTTATATCGTACTATATTCAACATGATGCATCCATAGTGTTTGGATGTTGTACACATGGCAATGTGAGTAATTTACTGTTCACACTCTTTAATATCATTTTCTACCGTTTATCATCAACATCTCATATGTCAGTCGGTTTAACACGTTATATCGTAGGTTTGACATTGTCAAAACTAAAATTTAAGCTTTTTACTAGTCCAAACTCTTAGGAGGGCACGATGAACAATGCATAGTGACTTTTCAGGGTTTGCCAGCGTCGTTGCAGATAATATTCTCTTGTCATGCAATCTAACACATTGTGTTAGATTGTCAATCTGAAAAGATCAAAACATGAACAAAAAGTATACAACGTAGAATGCGCCCGGCTAATGACCTTTTAGGGGGCGTTTGTTTGCCCTCACTAAGTCGGACTGGACTGGACTGGACTAGCTATTAGTCCAATACCGTGTTTGTTCTATGCTGGGACTAACATTAAGGGTGCGTTTGTTGCACCGGACTATCTCGGACTGGACTAACTTCAGAGATTAAGCTGGACTGGCTTAGACTAGATTAAGCTGGACTAACTTAGTGAAGCGTTTAGTGTAGTGTCGGACTAAAATAAAAAATTTTAAAACTCTTAATTTTTTTATTATTTTTAATTCATTTTTAAATTATAAAAATATCTTCAGCATTAGAATTTTTTTTTTTTTTAATATTCTGCAGCTTCCCCCTACTCTTTTCTGGAAGGAGCTTCCCCTTTCTCTCTCACAACTGCTTCCCCCTTTCCTTTTTCTCACAACTTTGCAGACGACACATCTCTCCCTCTTCACTTTCTCTCACATCTTCACTTCCTCTTTCTCCCTTTAAGTGCAGAGGTATCAGTGCTCATCCCACTCGTCCTCGACAAAAACTCCCCCTCCCACAGCTAAGCAAAACGAACAAATCAAAAAATCAACAGATCCCATGGCGCGATTTGGATTTTGGTGGTACTAGAACAACTAATGTGCAGCTGATGGAACGATAGATGCACAACGATTCTGTAAATTTGTTTTTGTTTTTTGTTTCGAATTCTTGGTTGGATTTTTGAAAATGGGTTTCAAATTCTAGGCTGTTTCGAATTTTGGTCAAATTCTGGGTTTTAGACTGCGCTATCTGGTTTTGAAAATGGATGAGCAAGTGAGGAAGAAGAAGACGGAATGGGCGAAGCGGTGAAAGACGAAGCGAAGCTCATTGGTCTTAGCAGTCCGCCCAAAATTGGGGGGTCTCGCTAAGACCCTTTAGCGAACCCGTTAGTCCATGCGAGTCCCATTTTGTCCCATTAAAGTTAGTCCCTGCTGAAACCAAACACAAGCTTACACAAAAACTTAATCTAGTCTAGTCCAGTGAAAGCTAGAGAGGGCAAACAAACACACCCTAATGAGACTAAAGGGAACTAACATGGACAAAACCCTTCACTAAGAGGTCTTAGCGAGACCCCCCAATAACCATGGGACTAGCTAAGACTATCCTTTCTTTCTCGTCCTCGTCATGCTCAACGACCACTCCCGACAGACTCCTCGTCATCTCCGGTCACCTAGATCAATCATTAACTTTCCGACTCTCTTTCAGATCCACTTCACAACCAACTTTCATATAAAATATACAAAATTGAAGCTGGGAGTGACAAGATTACGATTCTACCTGAATCGAGGCCAAAATGTGGTCGAATGTGGCCGGAAAATGGCCTAGAAGTCTCGACCTGTTTGGGCTTCTTCAAATCCATGACAGATTCGAGCATGCAAAGCTAAGATCTCGGTCCAGGGATGGTGATGAATTTTTTGGCGGTGTTAACTTCATCCAATTTAACGAGGGTTGGCTGGAAAACACATCGGGAAACTTGCAACTCGTCGGGAAAATTGGAGCCTTGAGGTTCCGTTCGAAGAACGCATAGCTAGAGAATGAGGGAGGACAGAGAAATAGAGACTGGAATCGATAAGGAGTTTGACCAGAAATGAGAAAGAGACATGAATTGAGAGGTCTGAGAGGAAAAAAAGAGGGAGAGGGTGGGACGAAGAACTGAGAGAAGAGGAAGAGAGTGGGACGGAAATGGTAGGAAAAGATGGAGAAAAAGATAAGATCATAATAAAATATTAATAATTTATATATTAAATAATATAATATTAGAATTTGTTATTATCCAGCTTCTTAGTCCAATACTGCACCAAACGCTTCACTAATTTAGTCCAGTTTAATCTAGTCTAAGCCAGTCCAGCTTAGTCCTTGAAGCTAATCCAATCCGAGATAGTCCGGCGTAACAAACGCCCCCTTAAGGTTGTCAACATGTTTCAAATACAAGTATATAACTATTCTCTTGCCACGCAACCTAACATGTTATGTTTTTAAACAATCAATCTTACCAAATCGAGATATGTCCTTATCCTCGAAATTTCTTTTTGATCAATCAAAAGAAAAGTGTGATAAAACCCTCATATATACCACACATACATTGCATGATCATTAATTATAATAACGACGTGCTAGTTCTACTACCACAGCTGTAAAGAATTTTCGTTCCTTCAAATCTAATTAACCAAATACCGCGTTGTTTAATTAATCAGCAGCCTGCATGCATGGTCCCTATATATAAAACTGAACCTCGTGAAGAATATAATTAATCGAGATTAACCTGCCAAATTGCCAGTTAATCTAGACATTTTCCTCCTCATCCTCCGTCTCTTTCCTTACTAGTTCGTACCGATTCCGCGTAAAAGTGACTTATTGTAAAAGCACTTTCTTTATATCCGTCAGCACAGTGACTTAAACACACAGATAAAGTAGTTGACATCAAATATCTTTATAGCATCCATGCACACAAACCCTATCACAGAAATATCTAATATTTTCAACATTCAACCCCCAAACCAAAGTCCAAAAAGTGACCGGCCTCTTGTTAATTATCTGAACACCTTTGCCACTTGCTTCTTATCTCTCCTTTGGTGGTCTTCTACGACCCAGCTTTTCAACCCATAAAGTAATTGCTCTACTGATATCTAGTAAAGTACCCAAAACACCCCAAAATAATGGATCATCGATCATCTATCATGGTAATCTTTTTCAGAGAGTTTTAATGAAATACTTTTAGTACTGTTTATTTTTAACAAAAAATTATATTTTTACATTTTCTTAGTACAATTTACTATGCATTTATTTATAATTTTTTATTAAAATTAAATTTTTTTTAAACATTTCGTTAGTTTTCTTCACTTTTTAGTGTCACATCAATGTGATGGAAATTGGGGTCGGATGTTAAAGAGTTAAGACAAGATTAAAAAAGTGACGTCGTGACACTGAAGTTTATAATGCGGTGTGGAAG
Source organism: Pyrus communis (assembly GCF_041283825.1). Lineage (NCBI taxonomy): Eukaryota > Viridiplantae > Streptophyta > Magnoliopsida > Rosales > Rosaceae > Pyrus > Pyrus communis. The sequence goes on along the minus strand of NC_142566.1, from coordinate 20,124,431 downwards.
ATATGAGTTAGAGAAGTAAGAATACTTTGGAATTATGATGTACTTTGACGAAGGGTTCAGTGAATATATAAAGATGAAATACCGTTTTAGGAAAGTTGCAACTTCCCCCAAGATATAATCATTCATATATTTTGAATTAATTAATTAATTAACTAAATAAATAATTATATAATTTACTTTGATAAATAATTAACTTATTTTCCCTTTGGTTATGTGTCTATGGATACACCAGTGTTAAAGTGTACATTCACATATAATTACACACATTGTAAAAATTATGTTATCATAATCATATTCCAATTAAATCTTAGATTTGCGTCTAAAACTACTTCGTTTCAAATGTAATTACCCAAAGCATTAACCTTAAACTTGAATCGTAGATTTTATTTCTATTGCAAATGTAATTTGGATAAGAAATGCAACTAAGTAAAAATCAAGAGGGTAATAGACCCAAAAATTGTCCGATAGTTTCTCAAATCATGCATGAACATCACCTATGTGTAAAGCAAAATGAGCAAGATGATAAGTAACACTTTTAACGAGTTGAGCCAAACCGAATATTACTCTGCTCGAATTTAACTTTTTTAACTTTTTTGAGTTCAAATTGATTTGGCTTGCTTCTTATTAGAGTATATGCTGTTCAATTCTCCCAAACACATGGTATAAAGTTATGTTAATCATCATCAAGTAAATTATTTTAAGTACAATTTTGGTTCCTACAAACAAAGAAGTACCCTTTTGGTTTTTGCTTTTGTCTATACTCCCTTTTAGGGTTTTTTTTTTTTTTTTTTCCCTCCAAAAAGCAGACCAGCTAATGGCTTCATAACGGTAGTTCATCATCTTTAGACTCGAAAAGCTCACAAAGACATTTTAACTTCTCCAGGGCACTATAGTGTGATTCACTAGCGTCCAGAATCGAACCCTCGAACGTTCTGTGTGAAATATAGATCTGAAATTTGTCCCAACTAGTTTACTACTCCGTGATTGTTACTTTTTAGTTATTTTGATTTGCAACATTATTTTTTAATACCACATTAATTATTTGAGATAACTATCTAAATAAACTAATATTTGGTTGAGATTGCTATCTAAATATTTAATATTTGGTTAAGTGTAACGTACGCAGTGTTCCAAAAATTAATTTAATTAAGTATATGCATCTGCTCTGTCAAATTTAAATTTTGGACACCAAAATACTCGTTTTTATGGTGAACATTTTATTTTATTTTATTTTTTTTAATTCAATTTTCTCAAAACCACCAGGGTAAAATTGTAACATCACCCCAAAATGGTTAGGGGACAAACAAATTAAACTCCTAAACAAAATTAAGCAAATCTACCCACCCACTAATCACATCCAGATCGTTACAATCTATTTACACAATTACCCATCTTATTTCCCAAACTACCCCTACTCCGGAATTGCACTCAACTCCGCCGCAAACCGTCCTTTTCCACCACTATCCCTCCGCCTCCTCGACCCCCCACTGGCCACCACTCTCCGGCGATCCTTCACCTCCACGCCGGAAAATATCTGTGGAGACACCGAATTCCGGCGACATCCACATTTTTCGCCGCCACTCTTCATAAGCGCGGAGCTGGCTTTTACGGCCAATGCGGCCATCTCTTCCGCTTGCAGCGGGTGCTTGAGCCAGCTGAGCGGCAAGGCAAAGTAGAGCTGTCCAGGCTGGAGCACCTCGTTATCACTGACGGGCTGAAGGACGTCGTCGAAGTCCATCTCGTCGGAGTTGCAGATGAAGCAAGTGGGGTTCTTTTGGAGCACGTAGGAAACCTTTACCGGGTACGGGTATTCTTGTAAATTTCCGTCCTGTAGAATCAGCTTGGCGGTGGCCACTTGGGTGGACCCGGACGAGCTGCAAATACCCATTTGGGTCGAATTCGGATCGTTGGAAAATGGCGGAGAATTTGAGGTGTATTTTTAGAGAGGGAAATTAGAGAGACAGCACGAGAAATTCGGAGGAGGGAGAAGCACGGAGGGTGTAGAGAAGAAAGAGAGTGAATATATAGAGAGAGGAAGGGGTGGTGGGCCCTCGTAATTTGAACCAGGATGCCACTTAGGATATTTGTCGTTTAGCTCAGCCTTGTTTTATTGGATCAGTGGGCAGAGGGCCTTGGCCACAGCCAGGCTGTAAGTTGGTGGTGGTGACAGGTTGTAATCGATTTTCTGAGAGTTTTTTTTTTTTGTTTTGTTTTTGTTTTTGTTTTTTTTTTTTTGTCAAATATTTTCTGAGAGTTTGGAATTGGGATCAACTTGCGGTTAAAGCACCTGCCGCCACCCACTCCGGCTTTTAGTCTTGGCTTTTGGGGTTATTTACGAGGAAGAGAATTTTAACATATATGACTTACTGGTTAATTTTATATCTTAAATCGACCATTGTTATTCGAACTCGAGAAGTTAATTTTGCGATTTGTGCATTTGGTGAGGATTATGGGGAAGAAGTTTGACGTTTATTGGAGGTAACTCATTTCAGGATTTTTTTGTTGGTGATTGCAAGCTATGAATGAATGGGTGCGTTCTTTCTTTTGTGGGGTTTTTTCAATGGTTTGAGGGATTCACAATCATGTTTTTATGTCATTGCAGAGTCTTCGTGTGATGGTATGATAGTTACCTTGTGTGTCTTGACAATGTTATGTTTGACTCGTAGGGCTTAGGCTTTGTGAGTTTATCTTTCCTATGATCGAGGAATCATACACTGAAGAGTTTATTTTGTATTGCGTTGTGGTTTTGTTGTCTGTTCGCTTAGCAAAGGACTATAGGAACATCTTCGAGATTCTCGTACCAAGGCTTCTTGCCGAATGAGCGTCGTCTTTTACAAGTTCATCATCAACATATGGTGCAAGGTTTTATCTTCGTAAGAATTACCTTTTCGTTTGGTTAGATGGGTTTATGTGGAGTAAGTTTTAATTTTCTTTCTGTTGCGTTTATAAACATAAAATTGCATTAAGAAAGTGTGATGTTCTTTGTTTTATTTGATCAATGAAAGACTTATCACTTCTAAAAAAAAAAAAAAAAAAGGAATTGGGATCCTTAGATAAATTGCCCTCTTGGTTGTATAAAATTACAAGGGTAGGGACTAGGGTTGGTCATGAGATTAGCACAGTTTCTATAAGTAGAGAGTGATGTCAAAGGATGCTTGTAAAAAGGGGGAGAACTGCTAAACTTGGCAAGCCATTTCATGGATAATGGGATTATGGGAATGGGAGACCCACCTAACCATGATTATGATCATGATCATGATGGTACTACTATTATATATCAACCCCTTTTTTCTGGGGGTACTAATATTAATATATGGTTCCAATTATATTTTCCACTTCCCCCTTGTGTTTGTTGTGAGAGATTTATTTATTATATATTTTGTTTGTTTTCTGAATATAATGGGTCCACCAATTGTTTTTATAACTAATTAATTAGTATTTAATCTCAATTTTTATCATGATTAATCATGAAACAGATAGAATTTTGCTTTTTAAAGAATAAAATGCAGAGAGTATTACAATCATGGATTTTATTTGCTATGGAATTAAAACCAGAACACAGAAATGTGAAAACCATTAACCATTGGAAGAAGGCAAATATCAAAAAAGAATGTTTAAAAGCAAATCCTGGAAGCCACTCAGTACTATTGCCTGGTGAATAGACTCAGTACTATTGTTTGGTGCTATTCATTTTCACTTGTAAGTGAGAGGTCTTAAGTTCGAATCTCGTGGATGGCGAATTCGATACCAAATTAGGCTGCCTATTGTGTGGCTTAGCCGAACTCCCCCTCCTCCTAATGTGAAATATATCGTTGTACCAAAAAGGAAAAAAAAAAGTAAAAAAAAAGGCAAATCCTGGAATAATTTGGACTTACCAAAGATGTTAGGAACTTAGCCTTCCTTAGCCTTGAAGGTTTTGGTCACTTATGCTTAAACTTTGGGGGTTTTTAGATGTTAGATTAGACTTTGAGAGGTGTATGGCCCTATATATGCTAACGTGCTACTTTTGGATGGATTCCACTAGGTAAAAGGAACTTTGAGTACTTTTTTGAATGGAAGAAAAAGTCACAAGATGCTTCTCCTTACAAAGTTACCCCTGCAAACAACACAGAAAAGTTGAAAAAAAAAAAAAAAACCATGCAGATATTTGTGAAGATAAGTATTAGGGTGAATATAAGAACTACGTGTGTTTTTTTTTTTTTCTTTTTTGACATATCTTACGTATACTAATATACTAATATGAAAATGACAAATATTTAATACGATAAAAAATATTTTTCTTCGTCTATAAGTGTAAAGTTTTATGTCTGCCTAATTCCATAGATAATACGTTTGGCTCATTAACCCTAGAAACGCAAACATAAAACCAGAAGTAAGAAGGGTCCGAATTTTTTATTCTAATTGCGACCCCCAAAAAACCAAACGAAATCTGTCATATACAATTCACATTGCTAAAACTCCAATTGTTGGACAGAGATTTTTCACATGCATGAAAGGGTTCATGTCACTCCAGCATCTCCACTCCCCAGACAAAATCTGCAGGGGAATTGTAATTTATGGGGGACAAGGATACTTTCTAGATTCTTTTTGTAGGGATTCAAAGATCAATCAATCTTGTTCATTCATTATAGATCGTGTGGTCAATTTTTTTAGATACTAATTATATTCAATTTAAAATTTAAAATTTAAAATAATTTCTAATCATACAATGTACGATAAACGAATAAAATTAATTGATCATCCGAATTCTTACAAATAAGATCAGAAGGAGATCCTATTCCATTTAGGGGGGAGAGAGATGGGGTCTTTTCCCAGAGACAACAAAATGACTGAATAATTGGTGACCAGGAGAGAGTGGGTGGCTGATGAACTTGCAACGTTTTCTTTGCACCGTGGCACTTTGCAGGCACATTGTTCAAAATTTGGCCCAACTCCAAGGGCAGAGAAAATTCCAACAAACAAAAAAGAAGAAAAATATAAAATTGGAATGCATGAACGAGAGAAATGGAAACGTGGCAGGGTGCGGGAGGAGGTGGTGCGTCGCTGCAATGCATGAGAGAAGGCACGTGGAAAAGAGTAGCCATGAAAACTGCAACAAGCAAGCTATAACTAATAAGTAGATAATATAATGACGTTAAAATGGTACATACAATATATATGTGTGTATATATATATATACCTTTTAATTTAAGAGATCTCCATTTAAAAAAAAAAAAATAAGAATATCATCTTGATCGTTAGATTTGGTTTTAATGAAATTCTATGGTTAAGATTAAATCACAGACTACAGAATCTCAACCATAAAATTTTTATTAAAGTCAAATCTAACGATCGAGAGGATATCTCTATTTTTTTTTTTTTTTTTTTTTTATGAAAAATGGATTTCTTTCCCTTCATATATATATATATATATTGCAAGGCAATGAATCAAGTATCCGACAAAACAAGCGGTGGCGTAAGCTGACGTGAGTTTGCTGGTTTGATCCCCGACTGCGCCTGCAATCTGCATGCTCACCCATGCATCCCGGCGCAATGCAGCCCTCCTTTCGTTCAACTTAAATAAGCTTCCAAAGTCCGCCGCCCTTTCCTGCTTCCCCGGCGACTCTTATCATCCTGCAATCCACAAACCTCCTCTCTTTTAACTACAATTCTTGTATATGTTTATTAGTGTTGTTGTGCCACTATCACTTAATTACCATCACTACGTATGTATGATAACTAGAATGTTGTCTTGTAATTATTATCTTTCTTCTTACGTTGTTAGATTATGAATCTAAAAATTATATACACATCATAATAAAATTAGATAATTAAATAATTTAACAACATAACATGTTAAATTCAACGACAATATGTCATCAACATCCCCTTTATTGATTCTAAAATATTCATTGAGTAGACTTTTATTTGAATGTGTATATCCATATAAATACTACGACAATACAATATTATCATTCATCGAATTGGTGAATCTAAATTGTTCATAAGTTTGAAGATTATTTCAATAGTTTGCATGGAAGTAAATAATTCAATTTTACATACATAATTTAACAGCATAGCATGTCAAATCCTGCATCAACATACATTATCATCAATTAAGCATGTTATATGAATCCATTGGCATTGAATTTCATGGACATTGTTACATCAATACTTTGACTTAAGGAATGTAATTGTAAAAATTTTCACATTTTGGATATTTAGAGGGTTAAACTTCAAAGTGTGGTTGGAGGAGAGAGTTGAGTTTTTAAATTTGCTTGTATGACAAATGATATAAAGACATCCAAATCCACACTTAATTTCAACACATTCTTAAACAAAAGAAAAGAAAACAGGAAATCCAGGATTTCTTCCATTTTGGCATGCATACTCAAGTTCTATTGGAAGAGAGAGAGAGAGAGAAAATGATCACCAATTATGGATCCTGCACCTACTGGCAAATAAATGAAATAATATATTGATTTTTTTAGCCAAAATAGTATCTGAGAATCTTCGGTTTGGTTCCTAATGATGAAAATTGATTGAAGTGAACCATGTATTTGTCTATCGTAAATCATTTTAGTCATTTTATTAAATTTTCTGTCAGCAAGGGGCTCAAACCCTGACAATACCACACAGGCAATGGAGTTCGTGGATTGTGATGGTCTTTGTTAATTCTTTTTTACACATGTTAATATGTCTTATATTTTAGAACAAAGAGCTACCCACTTGGCCCCCTTGTATGCTTAATTAAATTTAATAAACCCAAAACCGCTAAAACCCCATAGTTTGTCAGAAAGATTACTAACTAATTGTTCGGGTTTTGATTATAATTATTATAATTATCAACCTCACTTTATGGGCCTTAATTATTAAAATGTCCCACATCAATTCCCTAAACCTTCTTTCCTTGAAGCTTCTTAGCGTTCTTCTGCACCCCTCCAAGTTGCCCACCAAAATAGTCATGCATGTATCCCTCTTAAAATAAGCGCTTCAATCATGCACTTTTTGACCCCAAAAATTATGTCTAACACCCAATGCCCTTTGTGCTTTTTAATCATTTAGTTAATTTATTTAAAAAGAAACAATCTTTTGTGTTTTTAATCATTTGTCATTAAAAAGCTTAATTATTTTGACAAATGACCTTTTCTGTTCCCTTCTCACCACCCTCTCCCTCTCAAATCTTTGCTGGCCCTTTTGTCTGTATATGAGCCCATCTTGGAAATATATGTTGTTTTGGGCGCTGCTTTCATTTGGGCTAAGGCCTAGATGTATATATAAAATGAAAACTAATGAAAACGACTTCAAAGTTTTGAGTTTTAATAATAAAGACAAAATAAAAGGTAAAATGAATAGTACCAGGTTTGACTTTTTAATGTAAAAATGTGGTTTTTCGTTAAAGTGAACAGTACCGTGAGTTTTTTGTTAAAACTCCCATATATAAATACAAGTACTCTTTACGTAAGACATTCGTTCTTTATTAATGAAAGAACACACTACGATGTTACCAACACATTACCGACTCCCCATTCTCTAACCTGTGCTTCATGGCCGGATTATATATAAAGAAACAATATATTCAGATTCAGGATCAATTTTCTAATAAGAAATTATTGTTTTGAATGAGTTATGAGATTTGCATTCTTTTATTTCTGGCTTGGACTTTATTTTCTTTTGTTTAGTAAATTAATTGAATTTTGAAGCAGAGATGTTGGCAACACAAACAATGAACCCCACCAACCGGATAAAAGCAAATCCTACTCAATTATGTGTGGATTATGAATTCAGACAAAACCCTGGAAAAGAATCCGATCTAACTAATACTTAAACCCTAGATGTTAGATTTGAACATTTTTAAAGGTTGGACAACATATCGCTTTAGCATTATTTTTATCAGTGCAGATTGCAGAAAGTTGATAAAAAAAAGTAGGGCAAGGTCATTACCATGAAGGTACTTGATCCAGAGCACTTTATCCATGCATGGCTGTCAGGCCCCACCTCTCCTTAGCTCCTTAAGATTTGGAAAGACTCGAGCTTTGGTCAAATTGGTTCTGCAATCTGCATAACCAAAGAATACAAAGAATGCAGTACGAAATAATTGAACAAATTTTCAACAAATACAAAGAATTTTTGTCCTCTACTCGTCCTATGAATTCGACAGGACGATTGAGATCATTAAAAATATAGAAGAAATGAGATACCTTGGATTGGATGTGGCTTTCCTTCTTCTTTCCTTGCAAGATTGGATCTTGGGTTTTGTCCTTTTTGTTGAACTGCAGCAAAAGGATTGGATAATGCCCTTTAATCCAAAAATATTTCAGTAAATCACTAAATCTACCTACAATCGGATAGCATAAAAATGAGCAAAATATTACTGTTAATACTTCATTGTATTCCCTACATTCGATTCAATGAAACTTGTATGGAAGTTTCAGTTGTTCCCATACGTACATATATATGCCTATTAGCTGCAGTTTGACATGAAGTTCTGAAGACATGAAAAGGAAAACAGATTATTATTCTCAAGAAAAAAAATACAGAAAGAAGTTGCCATAGCTGGTTAAAAACGAAAACAAGGTGACCTGCATGTTCGGTGTGCATCCTTGATCCTTCCAAGTTTCACTACTCCCTAACAGTTCGTACAGTAGTATTTTTTAAGGATTTTCATTGTATTTTTTACAATTTTCGAACTCACCAAGTAACCTATTAGCAACGACCATGATGCATCAGTCGGTATTAGGTTCTTTCTGCATGGTTGACATGCTCTCAAACTAGATAGAAGTCTAAATCCAGGTGCTCAAGCTCTGTTTCGTACACTTAATCAACGCCCTGAAAGGAAGAAACCTTTTTGTAGAAGATATTTCTACTTGCTCCGTGGTCAAAAGGTGTATATCCTACTTCAAGTTGCAGTAAAATTTCATGTTAGCTATAATTTCAATGATGATCATATGCTGTATATCCTACTTAGATCAACTAGAATTTCAATGATACTTTTAGTTTCATATTATCAGTTGCAAGTTACTTTCTTGGCACTTTTGCCTTTCACACACTCAACTTTAGAACTCAAAGGAGTAAGTTTCCAGTTCTATTGCCTAAGACCTTGTCAAAGTAAGTAACCAAAAATTAGATCAACACTTGTAACGTCGGTCAGGCGGTGCTAATGACTTGACATTTAAACAAACCTTTATCTTGAATTCTAAAAGCATGGTTATTTTTAATTAAGGTGAGTTTCTCCCGACTGGGTTTGGTATGGAAAACAGAAGCAGGCATTGGCTTCTTGCAAGTCACTTCATATAAAAACAATTAAAAGTATAAATAATTATCAGAGTGTAACGGTTCTAACTTACAGATAAAGTAGAACTATGATTCTTCAATATCCAAAATCGCACTTGGAGCATACCCAGTAGGCCTCAGATGATCTGTTAATTGATCAAGCATCGAGTATATACTGCTTGAAGTTTCATGTCTCTTGTCATCAACCGTAAATTCATAAACACGGCCATCAATTTCAATCGAGCTCACTGCTCTACTCTTCATGGATCTGCCGTCTTTTATTAGTTTCCTGATGTTCTTAACATCCTCCCATCTGTGCGCTTCCCCAAATATGTTTGCTAGAAGTACATAAAGCCCAGAACCATGCAGTTCCAACTCCAACAGCTGCTTTAGAATCAGCTTTCCCAATTCCACATTTCCATGGATCCTACAAGCACCAAGTAAAGCACCCCAAATGACAACATCAGGCTTCATTGGCATTCCTCTTACCAGCCTCATTGCTCCTTCTAAAAGTCCCGCTCGCCCCAGCAGATCTACCATGCAAGCATAGTGCTCAATTTCAGGTGATATTCTGTAAGTAGACTTCATTTTTTCAAAGTAATGTCTCCCTAAGTCTAGAAGACCACCGTGACTGCAAGCAGAAAGCAGTCCGATGAAGGTGATTTCATCCGGCCAGATTCCACCTGCTTGCATCTGTTCGAATATCCTGATTGATTCTGATCCGCGACCGTGCAATGCAAGGGCCCCGATAATGATGTTCCATGATACTACATTCTTTTCTGGTATCAGAACAAAGATGTCCATGGTAAATTCAACAGCACCGCATTTTGCATACATGTCCATAAGGGAATTAAAAAGAGTTACACTGGGTGCAATATTGCTGTTGCAAATGTAATTATGGGTTTTCCTTCCAATGACCAAATCGCCAATTTGACTGCAGGCTGAAAGGACGGAAACCAAGGTAGCCTCATCAGGCACCACACTGGAATTAAGCATTTTCTGGAATAGATCCAAAGCCACCCTGCACTGGCCTTCCCGGACATAATATGAGATCAGTGAATTCCAAGAAACCACATTTTTATGTGGCATCTGGTTGAAAAACTCCTGGGCAAATTCAATGAGCCCATGTTTAGTGTATGCTCTAACCATTGACGTCCAGGAAACCACATTTTTGTGGGTCATTTGATCAAAAATTGTTCGTGCCATGTGCAAATGCCCACACTTGGCATACATATCCAGAAGAGCATTTCTCACAATTTGGTCAATTTCAATCCCACTAACCTCAATAAAACGATGCACATATCTTCCCAATTCCAAATCACAAGCTTGTGAACAAACAGAGAGTAAATTAACCAAAGTAAACTTATCAGGCTCAACGCCCAAATCTCTCATCTCCCTAAACAACAACAGAGCCTCCTTGCACGAACCCATTCTAGCATAGCCACCGATCATTGAATTCCATGAAACCAGACTCCTCTCAGACATATCATCAAACACATTCTGAGCACACCGGATCAACCCACGAACACTATAGACAGCTATAAGGGCATTTTGCACGCAAACTTGAGACCCAATTCCTAGTTTAATAGCCTGGCCATGAACAGCCACGGCTTCCCAATACGCGGACTGTCCCACGCAAACCTTGAGCACAAAGGGCAACGTGAACTCGTTCGGTGAAAGACCTGAACCAACCATTTGGCAGTAGAGTGAAAAAGCCTTAAATGGGTCATCACTATTTGAGTAACCCCTTATAAGACTATTGTACATAAACTTATTTGGTTCAGGAATTTGGTCGAACACAAGCTGGGCGTAGTGGAGATTTCTGGGATCGGAGACGGAGCAGAATGATATGAGTTTTCCGAGCGTGAGGTTTTCGTTTGTGAGGCTGTGGAGAATGATTTGGGCGTGGAGCTGTTTGAGTTCTCTCATGGAGGAGCATTGCTCAAGGAGAAGGTGCAGGGTTTGGTGAGTGGAGTTTTTGAATTTGTGGGCGAAATTGGTGGGCTTTGAAGGGAGAGTGGGGTGTAGAGAGTGAAAGAAGCGGGAAGCAACGGTCGGATTTTTGGGAGTGAAGAACATGGCCGTTGGAATTTTGGGTTGGAGGTAAATGTAACGGTATTATGAATTACAAAGATACCTTGTTTTTTGTTTGGGTTGAAAAATATCATGTTGCAAAAACAACTAGCCTTTAATTTGTATGGAAGATCTCCAAACTCACATGATTAAATTTGATATCTAATTATTATAACCGAATCATTGTGCAAGCTTAATTTGAATCCTTCTTCACTAAAATGAATATCGCCTAAAAAACAAAGCCATATTATTAATTTTTATTTGAATGTACGATTTAAATTGAGAGTCTAATAACCAAACATATTAAATATAAAGAAAGTGCAACCCACAATGGTGCCATTCATAATGTTAGTGTTATATGTTCTAAACCAAATGACCCATATGTAAACTTGTTGAATTATCAGAGCGACGAGCTAAAGGTCCACTTCCAACAACATCAATATTGTCCCCAACTTGATAATTACCACCTACATAATTCGTCCGGTGTGAGATTTTATTACAAAAGGCATCGGTATTAGTTAGAGTGGAGTTATGATATTTAAACTCTTCTTTTCACAGAAATACAGTCCATGTGGGATATTTCAACACGCCCCTTCACATAAAACCCAATTAGTGGGTCACACATAGAAGATCCACAAATCAGCAACCACGTAGAGCCAAGATAACTCACCCTACACATGGGGCCAAGGGACCCACCATCATGGAGTATATTTCAATATGCCCCCTCATGTGAGACCCAATTAGTGGGTCACACGTAGAAGATTCACACATCGGCAACCATATAGAGCTAAGAGAACTCACCCTACAGGCGGGACCAAGGGACCCACTATCTTGGAGTATATTTCAACACACCCCTTCACATGGAATCAATTAGTGGGTCACACGTAGGACGTGAAGTCAAGGGAAATCACCCTACACGCGAGGCCAAGGGACCCACCATCATTGTCCTTGGCTCTGATACCATGAAAAATTATCAGAAAGACGAGCCAAAGAAGGCTTCGGTATTGTCCCCAACTTGTTAATTACCACCTGCACAGTCCGCCAGGTGTAGGGATTTATCACAAAAAAGGCTTCAGTATTAGTTGGAGTAGAGTTGGGTATTTAAACCCTTATTTTATGGGATATTTCAACAAAAGCTTCTTGCAAATATGGTTACAGGTGTCACTTGCATTTACAAGTGACTAGAAAAACTTATTCTTTCTTCATAAAATACAACTCAACAAAACAACTTTGTAATATACATTTCTCTAAGCTTCATCTCAGAACGACTCTATTTGTATCTCCTAAAAGTTTCTGCATATGACAGGATTGTTTCAATCTCGGCGGAGCTCATTTTCTGTATACGACAACAGCCGGCAAGACCTTTACAAAGAAGGAAGAAGCCAAAGATTGAATAGAGAGGAACCTAGTGAAAGAAACCAAGAAAGGAAAGCCATCGCAGCAGATAACTGATATCTAGTGCATAACTTGGCGGGGCAGTAGGATCTACCAAGATAAAGTAGGAGATTTGTGGTACTAGCCGTCGAGCAAGCTGCTGCGAGTGAGAGATACGACAACGCCTGTGATGAAACAAACATAATATATTCTTAAGTTGGGAAAACGAAGAATTTGTTCTTAATGAGATAAATAAGTTTATAGACAAAAACACATACCAAGTCTCCTAAAATAATTACTGTAGTTATTCTTGGTCGACGAGGCAAACATCTAAAGAAGACAGAGTAGACATCAACGATCACCAACGTCATGCTCCACGGAACTACCAAACCCATTACCGTCACCAAATAGCTGCAACGCCAACACAAGCAATGGTAAGAGTTACTACTATATATTACTGAAAGAGTTCTCGTTGAGCATTTTCATCTCCTTCATTTTGCAAACGTGAAATAACCGAGACAACATAAATCTGATAATGGTTATAATGGACAATTCAAATAGCACCATAGAATCATTTCAGTTTACAGATTAGCACATGAAGAAACAAACGTTGCAGGAAAAGTGACTTGAATTCATTAGGTTTTAGAAGTTGAAAAGTTCTTAACTGTTAAAATTTCTAGCTCTTCACCAGAAGACTTTTAGAGATGGCAATATTTTACAGGTTCGAGAAGACACACCAATAAGGCCAAGTTCAGGGTGAGGTTATTGATTGGAAGTACATTTGGAGCAATGGAAGCAACACATACAGGTGAACACAGTAGACTTCTTTGGACATATCATTAGAGCATAAATTCTTAAAGACTAAGTCAATGACCAGCAAAAACAGACGTGCAAAATTAGCTTTGTGAGAAAAAGGAAAAAAAGTCAACTAAGAGCAGATGATACCACAATGTTCTGCAATGAGAGTTTACAGTCTTTTCATTTCCATGAGAGTTTACACTATAATGTTTGAAGGCTGAAAGATTTTGCTTCCAATTCTCTGTTCAAGAGTTTTTTGTTTCGAATCAAGATTCACATCTTACGGGCCATAAAACCAGTTAATTCTATCAAGAAGCAGTTTTGATGCTCTACAATGTTCTAATGACTTCAAAGCTGCTAAAAACTAGAACTAACATAATCTCTAGGTTTGATTCAAACAAACATACAAAGTAAACCTTCCCATCGACATAGAAAATTCGATAGTGAATTACAGAGTCCTAAACAGTTCATTCTCTACAAAAATTCCAACATATTTAGTTGCTCAATTAGGAGAAACTTAGAAACAATAGCATATACTGAAGATTCTTCATCAGTAAGCCCAACTATATATTATTATAATCTTTTGCATGTATAGAATATGTTAAATTTTAACCAGTTCAATCTCCATATGATCTTTACAGAAACACAGTTTCCAGTTCTTAACAAAGCCAAAAGTCAATATCCAGCCCAAGAAATCACAACAGAATTGCCATCAAATTCAGAAACAGAGACATGGGTATTGAACAACAAGTCAAAATCACAAAAGGGTCGGATGAAATTCAACTAAGAAACTCCAAATTCGAAGAATTCGAAAGTACCAGAAAGCGGTGTAGCTGTAGAACTCGACGTCCAAGCACATGAAGAGAAGGGAGGCAGTGGAGAAGATGGTCTGCCCGAATCGCAGAGCCAAGCTGGCGCTGGTTCCCAACGACCCCGGCAGTTCATCCATGTTTGCAATTGCATGCAGCACCAGCAACAAGAACTCCTCATGGTAAACGAAATTCAAGAACAATTCTTCTCAGCCACATGACCAAATAATTGTGACGAAAGTGGAGTTCCAAATAATTGTGGGGAAATATGGGAACTGGGTTTTGAAGGGGGAGAGGAGGACTTGCTCTGGTGGGAAGAATGGTAATGGGAATGTGAATCGTTGTGGTGAATTGTGAAGGAAAAGGAGTGTTTGGGAGAAAAGAAAAGAAAAGTGAGAGGGACGTAAAGGGTACGCAGTTTTGGTGGGTTTTTGGCGTTGGCTTTGGCATCTTCTCCTTCATTTGGGCATAAGTAGTTTAATGTTCTTTTCCGGCAGGTAGGGCGTGTGGCATCTTGTCCTCCATTTCATCCCACTTCATTTATTATTATTATTATTATAAGCGAATTTTATATTTTTATTTACTTAGGGTTTAATCCTAAATAAGTTTAAAAAAGTTTAATCATCGAGAGTGACTATATGACATAGATATACAATCATAGTGGCGTTCGTACGCCAATGAAATAAAAACATATGTAAATTTTATCTATATATTCGTATTTCATTGGCACGCCATGATGTATCAGTAACTTCTCAATCATTAGAGCAAAACCCAAAAATTATTAGGTGGATAAAAATAGTGTTTTTTTTTCCTTCTCTTTATTTATTTATTTTTTTCCCCCAATAAGGTTCTTTGAATCAAAGCATCTAAAGTAAGGGAATTGACCTTAAATTTGCTATTATATGTCTTTGTTTTATTTTGCATGATTAATTGACAAGTGTATTTTAATACATGTTGGATACAAAAGAACCAAAAAGTAGTACAAAGCTCAAATGAAACTTGACAAACTTCATTTCTCACTTAACATGTATTTAATCTTCATGAACACAATCCAATTGGTTTATGACTTTACTGTCATTTACAAGTGAAAGAAGACGATAAGTCAAATATAATTAGATTTCAAACTTAACATTGATATTATACATCTTTATCATTCATGTAAGTCAAAATTTAACCCTCTACTTATGAGCGACAAAAAAAATATTACTAAACTGTTTTTTTTTTTTAATTTAGTTTTTCTTCTCTATTATTTTTAAAGTCTACATGAATCTAGCTTTGTCAACATGTTATCTTTTTACCCAAACCACATCATTTTACTAGTAATATTATAAAAATTGAGACGAAAACAACGTCCATTGAAAAATTAATATTTAATTAAATGTTTGTTGCTTTTGATTTAAGATAATCTAATATATAATAATTTCCCAAATATCATGGTTCAATGGTCTCTTTCATAGAGGGTTTAAATATTATTTCATATATGAATATAATATAATTACTTTCAAGTTTTGCCATACAAAACACAGAGAATTATAATCACTCATTTTTTTTTTCTTTTAAAAGTTTGACAATCATGAAGAGAATACTACCAAATGCATGCCGCTCAGTCCAAATGTCAAATTTGTGTGGCTCACCAACCATATAAAAGGACATGAGAAAGCAATTAGCGTAAAAAGATCATGTCGATGGCCATAATTTATTCTAATCAGTATCGCTCGTTACTTTTTCTCTGCAAATCGCTGTCTGGCGCATCTATAAAAGAAACAGTTTTTGCGCACGTCAAATTTTGACGTATAATGATTTACCGTCAAAGAAGTTTGACTCCTTAAAAGATAATATACAAGAAAGATAATACATACAAGATAATAGGCATGATAATATACAAGAAGATAATGATCTGAGTGATCTCAGTGCTTGTTGTTCAGTTGGGATACAAAGAGAGTTGAGCAACACCTTTTTAATTTATAGCAAAATCTGAAACCCAGAATCACCATTAATACATAGAGGAAAACGAAACTAATCAAGCTGAGCATACCAAACTCCCTGGATTTTGACATCCTTGGGAGTCTTGGCTCCCAAGTCAGTGTCGGATGGCTGAAGGCTCTCGAACACCCCAATCAACTCACCAGTCTCAGGCTTGGTCTTTGTCACACTCAGTGTTATCTTCCCCTTCGATGCTGCTGTATTCTTGGTGTTCTCCTTTGCCAGCTCCTCCTCGTCTCCTCTGCCTCCTGCCGGCAGTGCGACCGCATTGTCATAACCAGTGGATCCTCCTCTTCCCTTGGGGTCCAAGAAAGAGGATCCACGGTATGATGGTACTAGAAACTCTCCTGTGAAGTTTTCGGGCTTGCCAGAGGCTACCAGCTGCTTGATGGTAAAGAGGAAGGGCACGCGCTCGCCTCCCGGGAGCTGGACTGTCACTGCAGCGTAGTCAATGCCGTCTTTCTCTTCGAACTTGATGGTGCCATCTGGAGCAACTTCGAAAGGTCCTTCGATCTCATCAAGGGTGTAGGTTAGGCGGGTCATGAGCTTGGTGTTTTGGAACTCTGGTGGAGCGTTCTTGCTCACACTCTCTGCCTTAACAGTGAAGGATGTTGGCTCTAGGCAGAACTTCTTGGCAGTGTACTTGCCGGGTTTGAAGGCAAATGCTTCGGATCCTCCGTCGATGGTTGGGCATTGGTTAGCAGTTCCTGTTCCCTTCACTTCCAAGTAGGTCTTGCTCTGGATTTCATCGAAGGTCAACCTCTTTGGAGCTCCCTCTGCACCTGCTCCCTGAAACACAAAGTGTTGGCCAAGAATGACCAAATGTCAATCTTGCTTAATAATAAAAAGGAATCCGATGATCACGTTACCTAAGTTGTTGTCAAACTGTCAAACTAAATTGAAATAGTGATATTTATATCCATACTATATAAAATCAAGTGATGCTGCATTATGTTTGATAGGTTTTCAATCCCAATTATTAGATGAGCATAGGTACATATGATATGCGATTCAGATTGTGATCCAAACAACATAACATGTCATACATCTAAAACGAATATTACTCACGTCTGGTGAGACGATCCAATTCTAACAAATTAATGGAGAACATGTCGATATTGCCACAGAGTTGCGTATTCAACTAGTCCAAACTTACCGCCTAACTATAGTTCATATTAACGAGTAAATACTACTAGTAAACATAAATTCACAAAAGTTCAAATGCAAACAACTTAGTCATTGTTCTACTTCTACACCACAATTTCAATCACATGAAGCAAGAAACTAAGGAGTGAAATGGAGTGAAATGGAGTTAGCATGTCATACCGAAACGACGAGAGCGGAAGTAGCAAGAGCAAATCCAGCAATCTTGGATGCATCAAGGCACTTGTGAGCTAAGTCCTTGAGATCAGATTGCAAAGAGCAAGTGAGCCTAGCAGAAGCAGATGGCTCCAAGCCAAAGGCCTTGGAGATACTCTGAGAGGACCTCAGTTGCACACTGGTCCTCGCCGACATGCCGACCTTGGTCGGCTGCATGAGCGTAGCAGCTGCTTGGAGGGAGGCTGCCATGGTTGTGTTCACTATTTTTTTGTGATCTCTCACACAATAATTTGAGTATTTGGAAGCGTTTTTGTGTGGCAAATGGGGAGTTAGTTGGTGGGAGTAAGATAAAACGGATAGGATAAGGCTTGCTGTGATTGGTGGTATGAAGGTAGAGGGTTTGGATGTGTTGGAAGCCAAGTGGCAAGTTTTTCATTTGGGATAAAGATACTAGTGGTCAGACAAGCAAGTTCATATATCATTGGCCTCCTACTCCACAGGTTCCAAACTTCAACGTTTTATTTGTCTACATTAGGCTTAGTACGTGGTTACTTATCCAGAATGACAATATAAAATGTAGGAGTGTCGCTCTAATTTTTGACGTATTTAACGTTTACTAACACATAATGAATGAAAAAATTAGAAGATTTTACGTTAAAAATTTTTGTTTCACTCTCAATTTCAATTAGGTATCATTATCTAAGATCTATTCTGTAGATAGACAATTAGATATTAACATCTAGGGTTTGAATCATGTTCAAGTGGAAGGAATATACAAGTTCTCATCAACATAATTAACGGCAAAACACAATTTTCTGGGAGAATTAGGTCTGTCATCCAAGATATCAACCACCTCAAGGGTGAAGTTTTCACTACTATCGTTCATGCATATATTTAGATTTAGGATTTAGGTAGTTGATGCAGTAACTACATTAGGACAACATTATCGTCATAATAGTATTTGGTTTTCAAAATTTCTTAGTAAACTTTAAAGATACATGTACTGTGTGCGATCAATAAATATCCTTCAAGGATTATCGCTGTAACTTCAGCTTGTTCCCAAAAACAAGAAGATACTATTAGAGACTCTAAAACAATTCAATCAATGAAGGGGAATGTGACATTAATCCAATTAAAACCCCCAAAAGAAAAGAAGAGCATAGAAGTTTCGAACCTGCCACCTTAAAACAATTCGCTCTCTCGAATGTCGGGCTTAAAAACCGAAAATCGTAAAAACTAAATTGGCCCATGCAGGTCTCGAACCTGCGACCTTCGCGTTATTAGCACGACGCTCTAACCAGCTGAGCTAATAGGCCATCTTGTTCAACTTTCTGAATTATTCATATTAGACGAAAGAGTACCTAAACAGATATTGAGATACAGAACTTAATGGTACAAAGAAATAGTATTTTAGAAAAAGAATCACCAACAGGGTTTCGTGGTGTAGTTGGTTATCACGTCAGTCTAACACACTGAAGGTCTCCGGTTCGAACCCGGGCGAAGCCATGTTCATGATTTTTTTTTTTTTTTTTTTTTCTTCTGTTCTTTTGAGGTGTGGTCTGCTGTGTGAGTAATATATAATTTCTTCTCCATTTTTTTGATAATATGCAGGGAATTGTTTAAATTTCCGACATTCAAAAGAATGGATATTTCAGTTTTTGCTCAATTTCTAAAGATCAATCAAGGCATCCTATCCTTTCAGTGCCCCTTGTCATTGTCATCATTCCAATTCAACTTATGCTATGGAAATCCATCAAAATTTGCCATAACATGTCATATTTCAGCTTAAATTCCAGGAGTTCAAGATCATTCGCAGCTTAATGTTTCATTCAAGCATTTTGTCAGACAGATGATACACACCAAGAGTCGGAGGACATCAAAATTGCCCTAATAACACTTGACCTTTTGGTGGATCCGCCACTGCAACTATATCAATCAACTCCTCATATTCCACAAGATTTTCCCCTAATGGAGAAAACCACTTTCAAAATTTCAAGGCTCGCAGATTTCTGAGGTCACAGGGATCCAATCTATATTTTAGATACTTTAGAGCGATCAGTTGTTCCAAATATGGATTGTGGCACTCTTTCAACACCTTCAATTATTTCCAAAAGGTTTCGTATTTATTGGTAAAATCACTTGTCATAAGTTTGAGTTATTCAAGATTTCTGAAGTCCATAGTTAAATATAAAGGAGGATTCTTTACCTTCATATTCTCATCTTTTTTTTTCATATTGTTTTTTGTCTTATTATCTCTAAAAAAAAAATCAATATAAGATGTTACCGTGGTTTAACCGTGAACGTTCAAATAAGAAGGCATAGAAAAGTAAAGAGATTAGGAGGGTAAAGAATCTTCCTTCGTTAAATATCGGCAAAATCCTTTTATTTTCAGAATTCATAGCAATACCAAACCCAATTACTGCATTAATTTTGTATTTTGTGGCAATTAAATGCTGCTAATGCGAATTCATGGCAATACTAAACCTAATTACTGCATTAATTCTGCATTCATCCTCCAGATTTGGTATTGTTTCGGGGAAATTAAGAAATTAAACAAGAAAAAACAGACAAAAAATTGAGAGATGATAGAGAAGCTCAATAGTGCTTGAAACAAAATCATGGGTGCTCCATCAATGAACACTAGACTTGTAGATTGAGTTTTATCATCATTGCAACCTCATCACCCTTCTCTCTCAAATGCTTAAATAGAGTTATCTCCCTCCTAATCTCTCTCTTTCCGTCCCCTTTTATTTAAACAATTACGATTACATCACGTTTACATCTTATTTTAAATTTTTATATAAAAAATAAAACAAAAAGAAAAATATGAGAAAAGAAAATAAAAAATATCTATAATAGTAGGAGAGAGAATTCTATTCCAACACCAACTCAAAATTAAAATAGAATTACAAACTAAAAACAATTTTCACCCAATTTTGAAAAAAAAAAGATCAAAACCTTACATAAAATTAAATTAAAATGTGAGTAGCAGGCATTCAGTATGAGTAGGAGGTAATTAATTCATCAAGAATAAATCAGATAAATACACATCATCACCATGCCTGTTTTTTCAAAAACGAAAAAAATAAAAACACCAAGAAATCAACCACAACCCAGATAAATTCAGAAGGGAACGCCGAATGGATCATCCACACACATGTCTACTCTCAAAAGCCCAACCAAACAAATTAATAAAATCCCAGAAAAATTAGCAACAGAAAAAAAGATGGAAAAAATGGTAATTGGGTGTTCATCTCTCAGACAAATGCCTCGTTTTGTCGTCACGATTTTATATATGAATGGATCGGACTCGTCATCGTTGTTGATCATCATTGAGAAAAACCCCAAATAACAAATTAAAAAATAAATAAATAAATAAAGATTTCAGAAGGAAGAAACCAACCAAAAAAGAAAGGAAGATTTTTTTTTGAGAAAAACGGAACAAACAATCGACAGAAGAATAAAAAACAGAATGATTAACCTAATGAGAAATGACCATGAAGAAGCGGAAAGGAGAAGGAAGAAAACGGGACTGCCATTTCGACTGCTGGCAATGGGTCTCCGTGAACCAGTTCTTGTGCTGTTTTTATAGGGCTCAATTAGGGTTAGGGTTTTGGGTTTTCGGTGTTGGGGGGTTTTACGAATCGGCCATCATTTCGGCTGAATAGAGCGCAGTCATAGCCCATGGGCCCTGGTTTTGATATGAGGACACTTGGGCTTTGCTTTGTCCGAACATGAGGACTTTGGACTTTGGGCTTCACTCGCGTGATGTGGTTCGGCTTAAATATCGACGAGGTGGAGTTCACACGTTATTGCATGAAGATATAGACATGTTTGGAAGTTCTTTTTAATATAAAAAAGCGTTTTTAGATCACTAAAAGTATTTCTAATCATGTTAGGTAAAGAAATTTAAAAGTTCTTTTGGGTTCTAAAACACACTTAAAATGATTGTTAACAAATGGTTCCTTCCGACCCCGACAAGCCCCAAAGGAACATAGGCCTAGAAGAACACAGACCCATAGGGACACAAGTCCAAAGGAAAGAGGAAGTCAAGTGCTTCACGAAGTCTATGTTATTAGTAGTCAAGCTGAGTGCTTTTTCATAAAGTGCTTCTAAGCACAAAGGCAAGTTGGCTACTAATAGCTTTAAGGCACGAGGTCCCAGGAATAGAGGGGGCAAGCCTAGATAGGGGAACATAGGCCTATGAAGGAACATAAAGGTTGACAGATAGGGTGCTCGGATATAAGTTCTCACCGATCCAGGGTTGAGTAAGGTGCTTGGCTGCGTCATCCCAAGAAAGGACACAAGTGGCCGTACTCCAGTGTCCCCTCATTGCCACATATCGGCCTAAGAACAGAGAGATAGCTAGCCAGTCTAGTATGTGCATTATGCACATTCAGTGGCGAATCTATGAATTTTTCAGGGGATGACGATTTCCGACGACCGGAGGGGCGGCTGCCCCTTCTTACCCCTATGTAGCTTCGCCAGTAGGCACATTAAATGTAAAGGAAGAGATATATTTGAACATAAGGTCTGAAAGTTCAAAAGAATGTCTATAAAAGGGGGATGAGTCTTCCGTAAATGAGGGGTTGGATGAATTGAGAGAGAAACTATACTATTCTGATTGAGCACTATTTGTAACCTTATTCTCAATTTATATTAGAAACTCAGTTGAAGTAGCCTAGTTTTAAGGGGTGGACCTGTGAAATCTCGTTCATGGATTTCATTGTTATAATCTACGTATTGGTATTATTGAGATTTTAAATTATTTTTTTTGGGAATTTATATTAACTTATTTGAATTTAGATTTTAATTAAACTAGTTACGAAGAGTGAAGTTTGGAAATTGGTTATTTAAAATTCGTAGGCCTTTCAAGGTCACAAATTATATTTTCGAATAGAACTCGATATTATGAATGCGTAGGCGAAACCGTTCGTGAAACAAAGCTATAACGAATGAATTATTAACGTTTAAAGTTAAAGATATTTTGGTAATTTTATTCAATTGGGAAGGCTCCATATTTCTGCAGCAAAGATCTATGAAGCCAGTGTGTGGCTGGGATGGAAGGAAAGAAAAGAAAGAAGAAAAAAGTCAAGGTGGAGAAGGATCGAGAAAAAGGAAAGAAGGGAAAAAAGGAGGGGGATCTTTGGGATCTTTCTCTTTTTCTAGGGGGAGGACTCCCGTTTCTCTTGAATTTTCTGGGGCGGTTTGAGAGGACACCCATGGGGAACGAGTCCTGCGAGTCTGACCACCAAAACACTACCAAGGAAGAGAGAAAGAACCAGGAGAAGAGGTGTAGATAGACTTGACGAGTAGCCTTACGAGCTTATTGGTTTCTCCCCATTAGTCGACCCAAAAATAAAGAGAAGAAAAGACAAATGGAAGGAAGGGATTAGAAATTAAATAGAAGCTGAGAGAAGGGAGTTGAAGATATTCGTATCATTCTCGCTTGGGATGTCAACCTGCAGTATGGGTTCATATTCTCAACTCTCTTTATCCTTTCCGTTTAGCTAATTCTTATTAATATTTCTTTCGGTTAATCTGTCGTTTGCAAAACTAGTAGTATATATATGCAAATGCCTAAACTCTAGAATGGTATAAAAGCCGAAATGGATGTTTTGTTCAATTGCCTTGTTTCTGAAGACTTGTATTATGCAGAAAGCTATATTGTTGTATTACTACCCTTGGCAAAGTATTTCGACTAGTCCACTTCGGGAAGCTGGTTGTTTTCCAAACGACTGTATACTGAATACATAATTAGTTATGAAGAGAAAATATAGGCAGGTGGTTTTGTCTACATATGTATCAAAGTACCTGCATATCTTCCTCACTCAATTTTTACAATCCAATCGGTTGGGCTTTGAAGAAAACAAGCTATTTTATTTGTTACAATCAGTCCAGGTAATTATTATCAAACCATTGTTAGATTATTTGCTTTTATATGTACTATTGGCTCTATGTTTTGATATAGAATTTGAAAGGGGTATGCATATGGTAATTGATTATGATTGTATTTAAATGATATTGGTTGGTAAAGTTAGGGTTGGTATATATGTCAATAATTTGACAAATCCAATTCAGTGGGATTAATATTTTGATTAAGTGCTTCACGTTTACACATTACTTTCTTTGTTTGAATGTTATATGGGTGTCTCAATAAGTATACATATCTATATGCATTACTACACTGAAACCAAAACCAATTTGACAATTCACGTTCTGAAGCTATGTGCCTATACGTCTCATAAGGGTTACTATGTTTACATGTGTGTAGTAATGACTTGCAGTGGTGATAGTAGTTTATTGAAGATGAACTACGAATGGCTTGATCCCTATTGAGAGTACATAGGCAGTTTAACGAGGAGGTTAGATGCAGCCATAAAAAATACGAAAATTACAACGCAATTCGAATATTGATTTATGCTTTGTACCTATCCCGAAGGTGGGGTATGTTAGACATACGGATATTTGGTGACGTCATGTGTCGATCCTGAACGTATGTTGGGATCGGGGCGTGACAGGACCACTTAAATCGACCGCCTTAGCACTATTTGTACTAGCCAACACTACACGTAGTCCAAGAATTGGCCGCTCGAGCGCCCTCACCTCGATGACGAGCCCATGGACTCGAACTTGAGATTTAGGAGAAGTGAAATCTCTTTTTTGCTTGGCCAATTGGTCCAATCAGAAGTGTAGTCCTCAATTTTGTGAGCTTTTCTCTATGTGCAACATTTGCTTCTTATTCTAATTTCAGTAATCATGCCTCAAATCAAACTTAGCGGTTTAGCTAAGTCACATAATGCGTAAACTTGAAACCTTTAGTTTACAAAGAGAGAAGAATATCACTAAACCATAACGTCAGTGGAAACTTTGATACATCTATTTATCCATTTTCTATATTGCTCGGCTAAATCCACCTGGAATTTGATTAGAATCTCAAGCCCATCCTCATAACTCCCGATGCTAGGTGCTTGCACCAAGTTCCTAATAAGTGATTAGGCCCAAGGAATCATCATGCTTGGTTAGGAACTAAAAAACACTCTTGTTTATCATATTCTCTATCAAGTATCAAGGTAGCCAAAGTTTCTAAAAGTTAAATGTAAGTTATCCAAGCACAATTTGAATAACCATTGTTTGCTAGTGGGCAAGCACTGCCCTCTTTGGTAACTCAAACAATCGTAAAAACTTATTTGAGTCACCAAAGCAAATGCAGACGACTCCCAACCATTGATGTGGGGCATTACCAACTCAAGCGTGCGCAACTAATTCCACCAAAACCCTAATTTTTCTTCTCTTTTTACAAGGTTGAAAACCAACGCTTGAGCTCATGATGAATGAGTAGAAAATGGCCCCCCTAACTTCAAAGTCTACTTAAACTTTCCATCTCTTAATGTTTCCTTTGACACAATTCAACCATCCAACAGATAATCCTTTTAACTAATCATCATGAATCATGAATATTCAAGAACCACATGTGCGTGCTCTCTCTCTGTCCTTCCCCTCTCATCATCTCAATCAACTTAACAAAAACCCCAGACGAGAGACAAGCTGTTATCATATCTGCAGCTTCCAAAAGTCATACCAAAAACTGCTTTTACGAAAAAAATCAAAAGCAGATATGGAAAAAAAGTTTGCATTTTGCACCATTTGTAAAATCGCTTTTCGGCTTTTGCTTTTACATAATCATATTTTCTCAGACACATCGCCTCAAAAGTCGAGTTCTCAGTCCAAATAAGCGAATCCAATCCAAGGTTCATTCATCTACGTGGCAGTGAAAAATAAGTGATCCGCTACGGGCGGGCCTACTGTTGGTGATGGTGTCGCCGTCCTTTTCTCGTATCGACGACGGTAGGTTCGTGCGAATCGCACACCTGGGTCTTGAACTTGCACCCGAACCTCCGGGTCAACGACTTTTTCCAACCCGAACCGTCTATCCCGGGTTGACCCGACTTATCAATCTTCTCGATTACCTTTTTCATGCTGGAGCATTCCCGCTCTAGTTGGTGCACCCGCGTCCTCATGCTATCCATGTCCAACCGCAACACCTGATTCTCCCTCACCGCCGCCCGCCACGTGCCGCCACTTTCCTCCGCACGTGCCACTCTATTCTCCTCTTCCTCCCCGCGTGCCTCCGCCGCGTCATCATCGTCTTCTTCCTCCTCATCCTCTGGCTCGCGTCGCAGCACCGACGGCCTGGCCGACTCCGGCGGAGCGACATCGGCGGCGAGAAGAGTTCCGGCGATTGCGTGACGGAGCTGGAGCTGCTCAAAGAACAGAACCTGCACCACCGCGCGCAGCGGCAATCGCTCGTTCTGCGCCGCGTGCGTGCACGCCTCCAGCGTCAGCTTCTGGCAGTCCAGAATACCGCAGACCTTCTCGCGCTCAGGTTCCGATAGCGATAGATGAGCCTGGAGAGCAGAAAACGATTAATATTTTGCAACTAACACCGTCTTGAGCTTCATTTCTAAATTAATTATGATTAATTAGGCTTAATTTCTGAAATCGTATTCTAATTTGTATCGAATTGCGTACGCACCTTGAGATAAACATCGACGGCTCTGTAGAGACCGTCGTCGAAGAGCCGAGCTTGATCAGGCAAAGAAATCGCGAGATTGTAGAACCGATCCGGTTTGAGATTCGCATCGGAGGCGATCTCGGAGAGAAACTCGTCGATCAGTTTTCCGACGAGCATCAGCGACGGAGATCGGACTGCGCCGCCAGAACCGTCGTCGTCTTCGATTCCGGCGGTGTTTCCCTGATCCAAGCCGTTCAAGAAGTAGCCGAGGATCCGCTCGATGCAATCGACGTCGTAAAGCGTCTCGTTCAGGTAGGAATAGCTCGGGATGAGAAGGTCGTCTAAGGTGGCTTGGTGGAGCTGCAACGCGATCTTCTTCTCCAAGGCGGCCTTGCAGGCATCGGAGGCGTTGAGTATGTTGGCGGTTCGCAAAAGCCCGAAGAGGAATCGAGTCGCGGTCGAAGGTCTGGAGCTCTTCTCCAATGGAAGATTGGAGATGATGGTCTCCAAAAGTTCTCTCTGCTGACTCTCCGAAGCTAAACCCGATGATGCGGCGGCGGTAGTGGCGGCGGCGACGCCTGAGGAAGAAGACGAAGGCTTTCGATTCGTTCTCGAAATTCCAGGAATGTACTTCTTAGCATAATGCATCAAGCACGTCTCCACCATCTCCAAGCTCAGATCTCCAGATTTCATGGCGGAAATCAACCGCTTGAAGAGAGGCAAGCTCAGAACGACCAAGTCTTCAAGCCATGAATCCGCGTGTTTGGATCTTCTCCGTCCGCCGCCCGCGTCGATCCCATTCCATAAAATCTGCTGTTTGGAAGCAGAAGAAGCCGAAACAGTATCGGCATTAGTATTCCGATTGGGTCCACCGTCACCAACCGGCCAGCCAAACAGGGTGGGATCGGCGGACGTGGCGCGGGAAGCGACGGAGTCTATGCACCTCTGCGTTATCCCCAATTTCTCCGCCAGAGGCGCCACTCGCTCGCAGGACTTGAGAGCTCTGAGCGACTCCTTGAAACTTTTCAGCACCGACTGAGTAAGAAACCTCTCAGTTTTCGAAATAAGGTTGTCCTCCGAGTACTCCTCCGTCATCTCCAAATACTCTCCGGCGCAACGTAACGGCACGACGTTGGAGGAGCTCAGGTCGATCTTGACGCCGTAGCAGAACTTGGCGGCGATCTCGAAGGTCTCGGAACCGCCGGGGAAGTCCGAGAGGGATATTTGGCACTGGACTTCTTCGATTTCGTCGTCTACGTCGTTATCAACTTGCTGGTAGGGGTTTGATGGGTTCGCCTCTTGCTCTGTGATCAGGTTGTGAAGCTTTTGACTTTTCGACATCAGAGGGAACTGTAACAAATCAGAAACTGTTAGCTGAAATTTTTGGCCGTGGAAGAAGATGAAATGTAGAATGTGCGCTCCAGGTGTTTGATGAAATGACCTTGTGGAGATGGAAGGTCATGTCGTCGACTTCGACGACAATGTCGCTTGGTAATCCAGTGGTGCAGAACCTGCAAAGACGAGATTTTGAAGTGAGTTTTGGCGAATTAGTGCATTGTTTTCAAATGGGTATCCGGCAGAAAAATCGAAAAGGTGAGGTTTTTTAATTGAATTTGAACATTGAACTCACCATGCTTGGCCTTTGGAGCTTGATTTCTCAGCTGCCGCCGTGGCCGTCGCCGCCGCTGATGCTGCCATTTTCTCGACCAGGTAATGGAAGGGTGGAAGAAATTGGGTGGTTGTGATATTCTGTGAGAATCAATTCAGCATTTGGAGAGAGAGACAACAGAAACCACGAAAGAAAAAGGAGAGACGAGAGAGAGGGATTGGAATCCAACAAAACTGAGAGAGGACAAAGAAATAGAGCTAACTCGATCAAATTTCGAAAAAGGGTATCCAGAATTCAGAAGAAGAATCTCACTCACTCACTCCCAGCTGACTCTCTCTCTCTCTCTCTCTCTCTCTCCCCCCTCCAAATGCTGAGACAGAGAAATGGGGGTGGCGTTGGAAAAGGCACGTTGTCTTTGAGGCAAATTCTCTCTTTTTTATTTTTGAGACATTAAAAAAAGAGCACCCCGACCTATTATAAATATAAATTAGCCAAACATTACGTTGCGTGCCAACTGTAACGGGGCCTTATTTGCTTTTTGGCGCAAATCATCTTCTGTGTTTTTTTAACGGTGTTTTATAATATTAACATCAGAAATAAATGTTTTTTTATTTATTATTATTTAATATGATATATATTTATTATTTTATTTATTATCGTTAGATGAGTTTAAATTTTGAAATTTATGCTTATCTACTACATGAATCTTAAAATTTAAATCTATGTAACTGTGATAAATAGAATGATGAACAAAAATACTCTCCATGAAAAATAATGTTGAAATGTAAAATGATAAAAAGCTCATACATAATCTCACTTTAAACGAGTTTATCTAGCCGTTATCTTAAATTCTTAGTGATACAGCAATTATGAGTTTTGGAACTGTTGTGGAAAATCCATAAGAATCGAGAACAACCTACTTCTGGTGAGACCGAAACAAATTCTCAACTACCCGCATGAGTGTCACGAGACTGCAGTCGCGCTTTCAAATTGGCCGGGCCTCACAAGTCATAGCAGAATGTGCTACAAGAGCTGTCTTTTGATAACTCTAGTCTTTGGTTTTATAGTGAAAGCCAGAATATTTACAATTTGTTTACTATTAAATTCCTTTTGTATTTATAATTTTGACAGGAGTGCGCAGAAGATAAAATGAGTGGGGATATTGTCTCATTGTGTACAACTTTCTTTAAAATTTAGTGGACCTTTACTAAGATGAATAGTTCATTTTTTTTACATTACAAACCCTAAAATTTAGGTTCCAACTAACTTAGTGAGACGATACCGTCTTGTCCAGTGCAATGATATGATCCTCTATCATCTTCTATCCGATATACATGGAAAAGGCCTTTTTTTTATTTATTAAGTGATGTTGTTCTTAATTGCTTGAGTTACTCGTTAATTGTGGTATTTCAGTTGTTGATTGATGATTAAAATTTGAAAATGTGAGGGAGCTTCCTCAGTTTTTGAGCAATGATACCAACTGTTTTCCCATAGATTTGTGTCTGAAAGCCAAAAAAAGGGAACCCTCATGCATTTATAACAACACATCTACTCCAAGTAGTCTTGGACCATTGTTTGGTCTTGCATTAATGCAAAGCATTAATGAAACAGACGCAGCAAAGCAGGGTGCATTGAATGTTTTCATGGGCACATTGGGAAACTGAGAGGTGTTCAAATTTGAAATTGGTCAGATCATTATAGTATTACTAATCTTTTGATTTTAATTGTAATCAAAATTGTCTAATTAAACATGATTTCTTAGTTAAAGTTTTGGTTTTTTATTGAGTAAATCTAATTAATTATTTTATTTTGATTAGAAGGCAAGGAGAGATGGTGATGATGTGTCACTCGTAGGGGCCAAGGGGAAGACAAGCAGGCTCTGTCTCGAGATATTTTTTCCAACATGATTCACTTCGAAACTTTTTGAGAATCTTGATGATTCGTGAATCATGTTGGTTTATTATATATTGTGCAATCAGTTTTCATCCGGTACTGTTTGTATTTAATTTTAAATAAAAAAATTAAAATAATTTATATCCGTACGATGTACAATAAACGGATCTATGAGATCCTCATAAAGAGAATCTGGATTAGATCCAGATCTTTATTTTTCAATAGGCTTATATGTCAAAGCGGTCCCTATGTTTTACTCTATCGGCCAATTTAGTCACTGTGTTCTCAATTTGTTCAAATTGGTCCTTGTGTTTACATCTGTTAGTCAATTCAAGACAATCCGTTAAAAGATAGTTAAAATTAACATGTCCTAAATCCCATAATACTCAAGTGAATTGATCAAAATATCAATTTCTAAAGATGGGCATTATATCTGTTTAGTGGGTGTACATAAAATTACGTTTTTGTCCTCTCACGTGCCTAGCACATGTCAATTTTAACGGTTCTGTAATAGATTGTCTTGCATTGGCTAACAGATGCAAACACAAGGATCAATTTAGCCAAATTAAAAACACATAGACTAAATTGGCCAATTGAGTAAAACACAGTGACTATTTTGACATTTAAGCCTTTTCAATATGCCCAAAATACGGACTTTTACGCCATTGTTATTATACAAGCAGAGAAAAAAAAAATTTAAGTGTCCCTCCACTTAAATGTTGTGAGTGATTTAATAGTAATTTGCTTCTGACGGAATCTTGTGAGTGATTTAATAGTAATTACCTGCTTTTTTGAATGATTTTTAAGTTGAAAGGGAAGTAATCAATTATACAAATGTTTGACTACTTGTGATTAGCCCTTTGTTTTCACGTGGTTTGGTGACTAGTGATTAGGCAAAATGCATAAAGAAGGATGGGAATTGGGGATGCTGATTTGGGCGCACACCAACTAACCTGCCATGCTAGGTGACAAGACAATAAGACGCCAAGCTATAAAGAACCAAAATTGAAGAAAAATGCAATAGAGCTAATAGGTGGTTTTCAGCGTTTAATTCAAACTCGAGATTTTAGTTTTGATTTTTTCGTTTTTTAATATTGCTTGTACAAAATATTGAGTTGGTTAAAAATAATAAAAATTGTGTCACGAATTATATAATCAGGCATGTATACATCCAATTACGTAACATAATATATTTTTTCATAATAATATCCTTCATCATCTTCATATAATCCTAAACATTATTCAAATCCAAACACTACAAAAGAAAAGGCCGGTTGGAGTTGGGTCAAATGTGTCTTGACCACAACCTGCACAATCATTGTTCCAAATCTAAATTAAACAAAACCCTAGATGATAAGATGATATTCATCTAAAGGCTTTTTAGCTACCACTATTCCAAACCTCCATTTGTTTATGCTACCACAGGAGACATCTGCAACTGCAACCTACCTACTTGCCTGCACATAGAAACACCATGGATTAATCAACAATACAAAATAGGCATTAGATTGTTGGATGAGCATAAGTTATAATTTGTTGACGGGTTCAAAAAATTTTATTCACGAGGGGAAAAAATAAGCATCTGCGTCACTGTTATGGTTGCTCTTGCCTCCTAATTACCATGTCTCAACATCTTTGAGACATTTTCTTGAATAAGTGGTCCCCATGGAAGCCATAGGGGAAATTTTATGTATAGTAACAACGGGTGGTAACATCCATATTGCTAGATAGTCTGATAACATATAGATAACATGTGTTATTGTTGTTAGGCTGAATTCATATTCACAACGTACCAACACATATAGTTAAATTGTCAAACTATATGATAAGAGAACATCACCTATTTAATTAGTTCAAACATACCAATATTATATCAAACATAGTACATATATACCATCACCACTCCACAATACAATATGAATAATCTAATTTTTCTTCATAACACATTAGGCACATAAATACCTGAGGCAGAGGCAGAAGCAGAAGCCGGAGATTGTTGCTGAGTAGCTGTCGTCCCCGGCTGCTGGTTTGGTACGACAACACCAGGCCATGAGCGGCACATGCAGTGCTTTCCCTGCTCGATGCCTGCGTACAGATTCGTCAAGTGCTTCCCACATCCTCCCCACGACGTCTTCCCACATTGCTTGCATTCCACTCTGAAGCACATCGTTTCAGTTTCGATTTCGACAACAACCCTTGATCCCGACTCCAAGTTTTATTCTTTCTTTCTGTGGAGATTGGGTGGATGTTTGTTTCTTGCTTTGTTTTCCATCTTATCCAATTGCAGTTGTATATGCAGTCTCTTTCGCTTTGCTGTCATCGACTTGTTTTTCTTTTTGCCTCAAATGCCCCTCATTACTTGGCGTTGAAGCCATCGCTTTATTCCCTTTGCATAGTAGTTGACATATTTTATTAAGTAATAGCCAATGGATTTTGAATAATTTCGGCACATGTTTTCGAATCTTACAATGTGTTTTAGTCAAGATGCTTTTATTCCCCTAGGGTTTTATCTTTTTTTTTTTTTCTTCTTCCGGATATTCCAATGATGTATAATTATTAAACCGTTTATTTTCAAGGAATGAACATAATTAAGAATCGTTCAGTCATTTGATTAACAATGTAATAATTTTGTGTTTAGCAATATATTTGACTTGTAATTTTATTTGATAAAAGACTTAGATTAATAAGCGATTTCTAATTAACCAGATTCAATTTTTACGAAGATGATTGTTAAAGGGTGACTTCTAATAATCAAAACACACTACATGAAGAGAACGAGAAGGTTGAAGGGGAAGCTACAAAGCAAAAAGTAGCTAGGATTCATAATCCGATCATGACAAAAGTTCGGCTGATGACAGATTTGTTGCCCTACAACGGTGTGCAATTGTTTAAAGATTTTCCGAAACCCTATATGTTCACTGTTTTAGCCCTACCAACTCAAACATCCGTGAAGACAACCTGTATTTTCTGGTAGTGAGAATAAGCTTGAAGGGGAAAGCTACTAAGCAAAAAGTAGCTAGGATTCACATTCCGCCAAAGTTGGTAACTCACAACCTAATTATACTATGATGGTTAAAGTTAAGGCAGTCAAAACAAAAACAGAAACACATCGTTATAGAAATAATTAGGATTCGTCATCACTTTATTAGGTTTCATCTTCATCCCATGTTCTCTTGATATTGTAGCCAATTTGAACATCCGAGGCAAATGGAAATGGACCCACAAATCATCAAGATGGTAGGAACTAATTAAGAACAAGTCTGTCTCACATAATCATCAGCTGCTTGTGTTCATAAGAAATGTCAAACATAATAATTATGGTTTCAATGTTTTTGGTTGTAAATGAATGCTTTCTTGGTTACAAAAAATTGACATTTTTCTATACAAGTGATGGTAAAAAGAGAAATTCAGACTCAGAATTTGAAGGAAAATTGACTAAATTAAAAATCGTGAAAGGTGGAGTAGTTCGAGCCTAAACCTTTCTCTTGAAAGAAACCCTAACCACTCTAGCCTCCGTCTCGCCACTGACCCCTTCCTTTGGATGGGGTTGGTGGCAATCCCTACTTATTTTCTGCTTTTTTATTCTCTTTTTTAGTAGCTTAGCTTTGTTTTTTCGGTTTCTTCATCATATATTCATCATTGTTTGCTGATTTTTCAATGTTTCTCACCGTTTTTGTCTTAGGTAAACCATATCTCAATCCTGCAATGTTGAATTTGTTAAGATTTCCTAGCCGTTAGGGGTTAGGTTTCCTAGTTTGTAGGATTATTTTCAGTAGTTGTTAATAATCCAAATTCTTTAGGGACAAGTTGTTTACTTTGCTTCTAACTTTAGTTGTGTACCACATTATTAGGTTTGTTAAAACATGGGCTGCTTATTTCTAGCTTTCAGGTTTCTTGTAAGGCTATTTAACGCCATTGTTGCTCTTTCAATTGAATAACAGATATTCCCCTAACTATTGAGTGCACAAACAAACAGTTATTTACAAGTTTTCTTGAGTGTTTATCCTCGGGTTCCAACATCTGGTATCAGAGCCCCATCATGGGGCCTGATCGTAGCTAGTTTCATCGTTCAACAACAACACCATGACCATTGAAAGTAGCTTTGTGCAACCTGCAATTCCGAGGGTTGATGGACACTATGATCAATGGAGCATGCTTATGGAGAATTTCTTGCGCTTCAAAGAATATTGGAGCTTGGTGGAGATTGGGATTCGTGCAGTAGCAGACAAGGAGGATCTCACTGATGCATAGAAGAAGACCATTGATGATCAAAGGTTTGAAGACTAAGAACTATTTGTTCCTGGGTATTGATCGATCAATTCTAGAGATGATACTGAAGAAAGATACTGCGAATGACATCTGGGACTCCTTAGGCAGAAGTACCAAGGTAAAGCACGAGTTAAGCGTGCATAACTACAAGCTATTCGCAAAGAGTTTGAAGTTCTGTACATGAATGAAGGGGAATTAGTAAATGAGTACTTTGCATGAACTCTCACCATAGCCAACAAGATGACCATTCATGGGGAAAAGATGGGAGATGTGGTGGTCATCGAAAAGATTCTAAGATCAATGACTCTTAAATATGACTACGTGGTGTGCTTTATTGAAGAGTCTAATGATCTCGACATCTTGTCCATTGATGAACTCCAAAGTAACTTGTTAGTGCACGAGCAAAGAATGGGCAGACATACAGTGGATGAACAAGCTCTGAAGGTGACTTATGAAATCTAGCTAGGTGGGAGAGATGGACGCAGCGGTTTCAGAAGAAGAGGATGAATGAGAGGTAGGAATGGACCTGACAAGTCTACCCTTGAATGTTACAATTGCCAGTGGGAATGCCCTAAGAAAGGGAAGGATTCAAAATGTTTCTACAAAAAGACAAGTGAAGAAATGTTGTTGATGGCTTATGTGGATATTGAGGAAGCTGACAGAGAGGAATTATGGTTCTTGAATTCAGGATGCAACAACCATATGTGTGGCAATAAGGATATATTCACAGACCTTGATGAAACCTTTAGAAAATCTGTGAAGTTGGGGAATAATTCAAGCTTGGTTGTGCTAGGGAAGGGAAATGTTCATATGAAAGTCAATGGGATCATGCAAGTCATCACTGGGGTATTTTATGTGTCGAATTTAAAAAACAACTTACTGAGTATTGGGCAGCTGCAAGAAAGGTCTTGCCATTTTTATAAAAGGTCGCAAGTGCAAGATTTATCATCTTGAAAGAGGACTGATTTGGGAAACATCAATGGCAGCGAACAAAATGTTCGTCATGTTTGCTCGCACATAACCACAAGAACAGAAGTGTTTTAACACTATTGTAGAAGATCAACCCCAACTGTGGCATCGTAGATATGGACATCTGAGTTTGAGTGGCCTAAAAATTCTTTAACAAAAAAAATATGGTGAAGGGCATACCAAAGTTCAAGGTTCACACGAAGGTTTGTGAAGAGGGTTTGGTGGGGAAACAGCAGAGAGATCCATTCCCGAAGAAGAATGCATAAAGGGTATCTCATACTCTTCAACTTGTGCATGTTGACATATGTGGCCCCATTAATCCAATTTCCAACAGTAAGAAAAGGTATCTCATTACCTTTATCGATGATTATAGTAGAAAAACATGGGTATATTTCTTGGTTGACAAATCAGAAGCCTTTAGTACTTTCAAAAACTTCAAGGCTAGGGTTGAAAAAGAAACTGGTTCAAGCATAAGGAGTCTGCATATAGATCGTGGAAGTGAATTCACCTCATTCGAGTTCACAAATTTTTACAACATGCATGGAATTCAAAGGCCATTGACCGCTGCCTATACTCCCCAACAGAATGGCGTCGCGGAGAGAAAAAATCGAACCATTATGAATATGGTTGGAAGCATGCTTTTAGAGAAAAAAAAATCCACGAACTTTCTGGCCAGAAGTAGTCAATTGGACCATCCATGTACTCAACAAAAGTCCAACGCTAGTTCTAAGAAACATGACACCAGAATAAGCTTGGAGTGGTTCCAAACCATCAGTAAAAGACTTCAGCGTTTTTGGGTGTCTATCACACTTACATGTTCCTGATAGTAAGAGGATTAAACTTAATAACAAGAGTATGAAATGCATCATACTTGGAGTCAGCGAAGAATCCAAGGCTTATTCACTATTTGATCCAATTTCTAAGAAAATAGTGATATGCTGAGATGTGATTTTTGAAGAAGATAAAGCTTGGAACTGGAGCGACAATCACATAGAAGCAATCATGGCTGATCTTGAGTAGGAAATGGATAAAGAAGAAGGTCTAGGAGATGATAACAATGTAAAGGAATATGAGATTGATGAAGTAGTACTAGAGAGTGGGGAATCATATCAAGATTACCAACTAGAAGACATTAACATTGAAGGACGAGTCATAAGACGATCAACTTGGATGAGAGACTATGTAAGGTAAGACAGTCTGTCTGAGGAGGAAGACATGGCTCACTTAGCTTTGTTTGCTGATATTGATCCCATCTCTTATGAGGAAGCAGTGAAAAGTGACAAGTGGAAGAAGGCTATAGATTCAGAAATTGAGGTCATAGAAAGAAATAATACGTAGGAGTTGATAGAGATGCCATCAGGAGGAAAAGTGATTGGGGTAAAATGGATCTACAATACAAAGCTTAACGAGAAAGGTGAAGTGGACAAATACAAGGCTCGCTTGGTTGCAAAAGGGTACAGTAAAAAATAAGGAGTGGATTATGCCGAAGTGTTCGCACCTGTAGCTCGCTTGGATACAGTTCGTGTCATATTATCACTTGCATCTCATAATAATTTGATAGTTTACCAATTGGATGTCAAGTAGACGTTCCTCCATGGAGATTTGAATGAAAAAGTGTTCGTTGCACAACCTATTGGCTATGAACAAAAGGAGCAGGAGCACAAGGTATATAAGCTTAAAAAGGCTTTATATGGTCTTAAACAAGCTCATCGAGGTTGGTACAGCCGCATTGAGACCTATTTCACGAAGGAAGGTTTCGAGAAGTCCCCACATGAACACACTTTGTTTGTTAAAAGAATGAATGGAGTTCATAATCCTATTATTCCTGGCTTCAAAATGATGAAAGATGAACGAGGCATAAAAATTGATAGCATTCTGCACAAACAAATTGTAGGAAGTTCATGTACCTGACTGCCACACGACTTGATATGATGAATGTTATTAGTTTAATTAGTAGGTTAATGGAACGACCTATTGAGCTGTATCTTAAAGCAACGAAGAGAGTGTTGAGGTACTTGAAGGGCACGGTGAGTTTTAGATTGTTCTATAAGAAGAGAGGAAATGAAGAACTCATTGGGTACATAGACAGTGATTATGCTGTAGATTAAGATGATATGAAGAGTACTTCAAGGTATGCTTTTATGTTGAGTTCAGGGGAAGTTTCATGGTCTTCGAAGAAACAACCTGTGGTACTTTATCTACCACTGGAGCTGAGTTTATAGCTACAACATCGAGTGCGTGTTAAGCAATTAGGTTAAGAAGGATTTTGCAGCAGCTTAGTCATGAACAGTGCAAATCCACAAGGGTTTATTGCGATAATAGTTATACTATTAAGCTTTCAAAGAATCCAGTGATGCATGGTCACAGCAAACACATAGATGTTTGCTTCCATCTTCTTCGAGAGCTCACCAAGAATGAAGTCGTGGAACTGGTTCAATGTTCTACGCATGAGCAAGTAGCGGATATCATGACCAAACCATTGAAGCTGGATGTGTTTTTGAAACTGCGGGAGTTAATGAGTGTTTGCTCACTCATGGATGTAAACTGATTGTTGATAGTATTCAGTTTAAGGGAGGATGTTGAAGTTGTTAAGATTTCCTAGCCGTTAGGGTTAGGTTTCCTAGTTTGTAGGATTGTTTTCAGTAGTTGTTAGTAGTCCCAATTCTTTAGGGACAAGTTGTTTAGTTTGCTTCTAACTTTAGTCGTGTACCACGTTATTAGGTTTGTTAAAATGTAGGCTGCTTATTTCTAGCTTTCAGTTTTCTTGTAAGGTTATTTAACGCCATTGTTGCTCTTTCACTTGAATAACAGATATTTTCCCAGCTATTGAGTGCACAAACAAACATTTATTTACAAGTTTTCTTGAGTGTTCATCCTCAGGTTCCAACATGCAGCCCCTATCTTCAACCCCCAACACCCATCTTTTTGTCATCTTCTCCTTTGGTTGCTCCTCACATATCATCCCTCCTCCAACCTCTGCTCAAAGCTAGAAACAACACATTTGTTTTGGAAATTAGATTCGAATCCTCCCTTCACTATTCTGCACCCCAATTGGCATGCCAGAAAATCGGGGCTAGGGTGTTGTGTTTTAAATGCCCCCTTAGCTGGTTAGCCCGATCCCCATCCCCATCCCCCTTCCATTATTTTTTGTTTTTGGTTCTACTTGTAGGGGCATTTGATGGTGGCTCTGATTCGTTGGCTCTCTTCCCGTGTGGTGATTTTAGTGGCAAAATTTGATTAGGGATTCTGGAGATTCGGGTTTTTTGTTTCATCTTTCTTATTTGTGCTGGATGGGCTTTTGGCTATCCTTTAATTTTTAGGAAAACTAATGAAAAATGCTTGAAAAATTTTAGTTTTAATAAAAAACCATGTTATAAGTTTTTTTTAATGATTAGTACAAGGCCCACATTAAAGTAGTTCAACTAAAAATGGCCTAACTATAGTAAATGATGATTTGTCGATTTTACCCCTAACTTTTTTAGGTTGAGTCCCAGATTTTTGTCGTTAATGGAGTTCATCGTTCTTTTGCAGACCTTTTTCTTTTTCTTTGAAACAAAATTATAGATCCTCATGCTATTTAATTTATATTTTGTTTTATTTCCTTGAAAAGTGATCATCGTTATTATTCATAAAGTATTCGAGGTACTGTTTTTCCATTTTCTTCGTTAGTGGAGTTCATCGTTTGTTTCTCCAGAAAATAAATTTGAGGTATGCATATTATTCAATAATAACGACGGGTCACTGTTTATGGACTGTAAAAAAAAACTGTTTCTGGATTTGAAGTAACACTGTTTCTGGATCCAAATGAAATAGACACACTGTTTCTTAAATGTAAGCTAGAAAAGAAATAGTGAAATTCATTGTATTTGGATTCAAAGCAAAATAAGCATCATGTTTCTTAAATATAACAACTGATGCATGAAAGAAAAGAAACAATCAAAGGTTAAAACATAGACTGTTTCTGGAATTTAAGTTGCTGTTTCTGGAATTTAAGTCACTGGTTCTGGATTTTGGTTCTTTTCTTTCCAGATACAATGTTTGTTTGTGCATAGAAAAAACAAACATTGTATCTGATTTTTTTTTTCCAGAAATAGTGTTATG
The DNA here is from genome assembly GCF_041283825.1 of Pyrus communis. NCBI lineage: Eukaryota > Viridiplantae > Streptophyta > Magnoliopsida > Rosales > Rosaceae > Pyrus > Pyrus communis. The sequence goes on along the minus strand of NC_142566.1, from coordinate 20,085,466 downwards.
TTTTGGGTTTTGCAGAAACAGTTTTATGTTTTGGTTTTTTTATTTTTTTTCCCTATTTACAGACGTTTGATATGTACGTACATCACCGAGACTGTAGGTCCTTATTGGATCTAATTAGAATAAAATAATAACACTATAAATTGTTCATGGTGCTAATAAGAAGATGAGGATGAGAACGATGACGAGGAAGATGAGGATAAGGGCACGGAAAAGATAGACAATAGTTTTGGATGAATTTTTTTTATTAAACTTTGAATTTTTTTGGTTAAATAACATTTTAAGATAGTTTTTGGTTAAATATTTGTTGACCCAAGTTCTTTTCATTAAAACTTCGACTAAATTGAAAACCCGTGCCGGTTGGCCTGGTTCGGGAAAATTGAAGACCAAAAACAAACTAATTGTTCCGTGAAAATATAAAAAATGTATTTTATAATAAAAAACGAGATTTTCAGGCCAGTTCAATTCGTTTGACCGATTAGCCGGTTCTTTGCCCCCTACTAGTTGCCCAGTGCGACAATCGTTAAGAGTTTTAGGTCCAAACTTTTGGGTCCTGGTACAACGTACCGCTTATTAATACGACTTTTATATAAGATATAATCGTTACAAAGATCCATTAATTCCTATATGTAAGATCTAAATGTTGATTTTCTAGATCACTCAGTGCTATGTACTATGAAAGAAAAATTGCAGAATTTTCATTTCATTCTCCCTTTAACTTTATATAAGATATAATCGTTACAAAGATCCATTAATTCCTATATGTAAGATCTAAATGTTGATTTTCTAGATCACTCAGTGCTATGTACTATGAAAGAAAAATTGCAGAATTTTCATTTCATTCTCCCTTTAACTTTTCTTGAGTACATTATATAAAAAGGTAATGCTAGGAAGACTAAATTTTAAAACTAAATTTTATAAACCAAATGATACTTTACTCGGACACGAACAATAAAGGCTAAATTCGCCCATCGATTCATGAACTTGTAACAACTTTTTTCTTCAGTAAATAGACATGATAAATTCTGAAGACGAAACCCTAAGTAAATGGAGCTTGCAAGATTATGATCAACCAGGAAGAACGTTGAAAAAAAAGAGCATTTCTAGAACTTTGATTAGTATGAGAAAGAGATGGTATGCTAACCTTCCAACTTGTACATTACCATTTCTTCGAAATCGAACACAAACCAGCATGAACTTTTAGTCAAATGGAAACACGGGCAGTGAGGTGTTCATAATCTCAAATCTAAATAGTAAGGTCTATCATCATACAAAAATCTACAAGTCAGCTTAAACTTTAATAGGAATTACTCCGCATATAATACTAGAATCCAGAATCTAACCAAGATTTCTCAATTCTGTCCATACATTTACCGGAATCCATGACCTTCACGACACGTTGCCCTCACCCTTATCTTCCGATGAATCCAAAGCAGGCTTCTTCGATGCGCTTGATTCTCCCGAGCCTGCGTTCATCAACACTCGCTTGACTCCTCTTCCCACCACACCAAGATGTGTGACTCCAGAAGCTCCATTTGTATGAGCAGTAGAAACAGTTGGGGAGTCGAAACCTCCATTGTTGTCAGCAGTTCCCATCCTTGAAGAGCTCACCACTGCTGAAGATTCACTTTTCTCAGTCCCTTTTGCCTTGGCAGATGCTAATCCCAGAATCTCAGCGAGAATGGATTTTGAGTTTGACGCCAACTGTTGCAGATCTTCAAGCTACAAGCTCAAGAATACAAAAATCAGAAAATATAAGCCTGAATGTTTTCCAATTTTAAAATTAAGGTTGAAAAAATTATTAGAAACCTTCTTTTCCAGATCTCCAGAGAGTTCAGTTAGTGTTTCAATCTCTGCCTGTTTATCCGTCACATTATTATCAGACTCGGTAACATTTGAGGTAAGCGTGACACCAGGCTCCAATACAGAAGCAGACGACGATGTTGTGGACTCCGAGAAACTCCTTGATTCAAGCATGAGCCGCCGCACACAAGACCTACAGGTTGATATAGCCTTCTGGCAATACGGAATGGCTTCCTCAGGCTTGGAGCCAATCTCTAGACACAAACATATTCGAAAATTTCTGAATTCTCCAGTTAAGGTCATGAGTCCCTTACCCAGTGGGAACGGGAGAAACCCAAATAAAATAAAACAAAAATATAGAAAAGGATCTGTTATTAGTAACAGTTATGAACTCAAAGGCTGTATGTCGATCTTGAAAAGGATACAGTTCAGCTATACGTCGGCTATCAGGCTCAACCAACCGCTCCAAAATGGAAAGTGCTTTTTCATAGTCACTGAGAGAAGTTTGAATGTCCTCTACAAGGAGACACAATGTAAAGCCAAATAAGGTATTTTCAAAAGAAATGCACCAAAAAATTATAGTGAAGTTCAAGAATCTATTCGATTACGATATACAGATCTCAATTCAACTAAACTGAGTACATAACATACCTCTTTCCAATGCAACTTCTGCCAAAGCTGATAATATGTCCACCTTCTCCATTGTGTCAGCCGGGTGTTTTTCAACAATAGCTCTTGCTACATCTAGCGTTTTCCATGCCAAATCAAGGTCAGTTTCATCTTCATCTGCATCTGCTTCAGCCAGGTCCGCATCATCGCTATTCTCACCATCTTCATCCTGGTCTTTTCCACCAGAAACTGCATCAGAAAAGGAAATGAACTGTTAAACTTCATAATGCAATGATAACAATAATGATGAGATATCCTCAATAATCAGTTTTGGGACAGAAAGTATCATCTGATACAATCTGCGTATACCTAAACTTATGTCCTTATATCCTTCTCAGCTATTTAGACTCTATTTCTCCATATCTTCCATGGAATTTAATGTCACATGAGTTTCTTAAACACACTAAATGACTATCTAAAACATTGACAATATGATGTTACGTTTCCTCAAATATCTAAACTAGAAGACATGACAAACACAAACACAAACACAGGATAGAAGTCTAGATTTTTTCTACCGGTTGATCAATGGGCAAAACAGTGTCTCTTGACAGATTTTATTATCCCTACACTAAAATACGATATGAGACTCATGATCTGTTCCCAAACAGAAGGCATGACTCATTTGATTTTCCAATGGATTTGAAGTTGAAGAGTTGGAGTGGAGCAGATCTGTGTGAGCAGCTACGGTGCCACCAGGAGAGGTAGACAAAGTGTCTCATGTGTATCAACAGTAGTCAACGATGCCAATTTTTACAGGAGTACATGACTAGAATCTCATTACATTATATGTGATGAAGACATCATATTCATACATGTGCAACATTTATGCAAAAAACAAAGAGCTACATTGAATAGCTTTTACTTTTAGTTAAGATGGTTTGGAATTCAATGCCCAATCATTCATAAATGTTCATGATTGAGAAATGTTCTATTCGACAATTATACTCAACAATAATTACAAATGACATACCACCATCATCAGCTGCTCCCTCCTGATTACTCAAACTTGCATCCTGTTCGGCATTACATGAAACAGAAGCTGTGGAAGATTCACCATTTACACCATTCTTAGCAGATTCTTGCTGCGACTCGTCCTCCTTCTTGGGTACAGCACCCAATGGATCAGTCTCCTCTTGAGCTTTGTAAAGCAATGCACATCCATATTTATAGTACGCATTGACACACTGAGGAGCAAGTTCACCGAAATGTGCAACCCTGGATTTATTGACATAATCAATAGTAATTACTGATTAGCATACCTAATGCGCTTCTGAAAAAGAGGAGCACCTAAGAAAAGCACACAGGCAATCTGTGAATTAACTAATGCAGATTTTATGAGAGTACAAATAATAATAAAAATTTAACTACAACATGAATATGAAAGAAATGCAATGGTTAAACAAATGCAATACAATATAACAGAGTCTAAGACCTTAACTAATGTATCTTGCGAATATGTAAATTTTTTAAGCCATGGTTAAACAAATGCAATACGATATAACAGGGCAAAGGAATTGGACTCCAACAAATGCACAATTTGGCAACCAAATAGTTGTATTAGCAGGGCTCAACAGCACAATACAAAATCTTCAAAATATGAAAATGAGTATACCGGCACACTGGCTTGACTAACGAAAGAAGTGCAAATTGAAAAAGAATAATTCAAATTGTACAATCCCGACAGAGTCTAACACCTTTACCGACGGCAACGCAACAAATCAAAACTGACCAAAAGTTAGGGTTTATGAGGGAAGCAAAATCCAAGAAATATTAACAAAAGCAACAATATTTACAGCATCACATACACCCGAACTACTCAATTTCTAAGAAAACACGAAGAATGTTACGTAAGGCAAGCAAGGAAAATCAGGGAAATAAAAAACCCTAACCTGATTTCCAAGGCACGGCTGAAGCACTCGGTGGCTTCGCCGTAATCAGAGTGCTTGACCGCCTTGGAGCCCTTCTCAATCAGCTCGTCGGCGAACTCGAGCGACTTTTCACGATCTCCATCGGAGCTGACAGCTGAAGCTTCCGCGCTGTCGTTGTTGCAAGTGGACTCGGCGCCTCCCTGAGCTACCTCCGTGATGGTGGCCTCGTTCGACCTCTGTGCCTCCAGCGCGGCGGTTTGGGTTAGGGTTTCGCTCGCCGTCGCCGTCGCCGACGCCGACGCTGATGCTTCTTCTACCATCGTTTCAAAAACCCTCTCTTTCTTGGCGCAAAAACGTAGAGAACTCGATCAGAAAAAAAAACCCCGAAATTTTTGTAGAGGGAAAATGAAAACCTCGTTTTTGTCTTTTATGAACCTCGAAACGGAGCATTTTGTTGCGTTCTGGTGCGGTCACAGTGCCAAGGGTATAGTCGTCATTTAAATAAGAGTAAATTCCAGCAATTGTCCATTCATTTTAACTTAATTGGAGCAATGATCTCTCAACTAAAAATCCATTACCATTGGTTGCTCAACTCATTAAAACGTATAGCTATAATCCCTTAACTAAAAATCCATTACCATTGGTCCCTTAACTTTAATTCAACTAGAGAAATTGTCCCTCAACTTTAACCCAATTGAATCAATAGTCCTTCAACTTTAACCCAATTGTACCTTTCAACATAATTCATTTTGACAAAATTCTGATGAAATTGATGAAAATGATCATAGCTACACATTTTGATGAGTTGATGGACCCCAATTGTAGCACTAGTCCTTCCAACATAACTTATTTTTGACAAAATTTTAACGAAGTTGACGAAAATGACCATAGCTACACATTTTGATGAGTTGAAGGACCAATGGTAATGAATTTTTAATTGAGAAACCATTACTCCAATTTGATTAAAGTATAATTTAGTCATTAAATAAAAGGAAATTAATGAAAAATGCTTGAAAATTTTAAGTTTTAATGAAAAGAACAAAGATGTGTTGTAAATAAATAGTATCAGGATTGACTGTTTAAAGTAAAAATTTAACCTTTTTTTTTTGTTAAAATAAACAATATTAAAAGCTTTTCGTTAAAAAATTCTGTAAATAAATAACTCGAGGATTTAGTTAGTTAGCGTGTGGTATCAAAATTCGCAAAACTTTCAGAGAGAAAAGACATGGCTGCGAGAGCTTCAGTACTCGCTCTCCACCCAGCGCGCAATGCGCACCGCAGCTCCTCCTCCTCCCCGGCGCACGTTCCGAAGCCTGCGCCGCCGAGTGGACTCGCATTATCCGGGCGGAGACAGCTGGCGCTGTCGCTGACGTGGACGGCGGCGATTGCGGCTGTGTGTGCGAAGGAGGCGAAGGCGGAAGACATCGGGCTGTTTGGGCTGAGGAGGAAGGTGAAGGAGGCGGAGAAGGAGGCGGAGGTGATAGTGAAGGAAGGGATTGAGGCGGCGGAGAAGGGGCTGGAAACGGCGGAGAAGGGGCTAGAATCGGCGGAGCTGGGGATTGAAACGGCGGAGGAAGGGGTGGAAGCGGCGTTGAGCTTCGGGGGTTTGGCGCAGGCTGGAGCGGTGGCGGGAGCGGAGGTTGTGGGGGTTTTGGTGGCAACTTCGGTTGTGAGTGGGATTCTGGGGCCGGAGAGTTAGTTAGAAATCGTTAATTGAAATTTCGATTTCATTTGTATCTGTTCGTAATTTTTCTGTGCGAAATCTGGATTAATGGGATTGTACTGTAAGTTGTAAACTTGAAGTATTTAATTGCGAGCTAATGAAGGAGAATTATTGCTAATTATGCATGTAATTACACGACGATGGTGGATTTCGTGAGGCTCCGCGTTTGGCAATTTGTAGGGCATTTGTATGTGCCACGACGACGGATGAGGAGCACCATTGCTTTCATAAAAATCGTAAAACCAAAAAGTCGTTAAAGAGTGATGATCTCGTACTCAACTAAAGATGGCGCCAAAATCCAATTCCTTTCACGCTAACTACAAATGGCTTACTGCAAATTACAAAAGAACGTTGGCAGATTATCTGCAAATTACAAATGGCTCGCGTGGCTTCCAACCCAGTTGGCTTCCATAGATTCCGGCCATGTTTCCAAACTCCTCCACTTCCCCGCTACGTTAAACCCTCTATCCACTTCCCAAACCACCACCGCCGATTTCCGACCGTTTCTTGCCAGCAAACCCCCAATCCATCCGACCCCTCCACGACGGTACGCTCTCTCTTTCCCTCCAAAATCTCCCATCTTTCTCGCGTAAACCAGTATTTGCACACTGTAAATTGTTCCCTTTTCAATAATTTGCATGTTTCCCGATTTATCCTCTCTGGGTTTCAGCTGTGAAGCTTAAAGTTGTTGTTTTGATGGAGAAAGTTGGAATTTCCGTGATTTCTACATTTATATGAAATTTAGGATTTGGGCAACCGAAAATAGTTATTATCTTGATAAGATTCTTGTTTTTAGTAAAACTTCCCTAAACTATCCTGCATGTCCTTGGTTTCGTTAATCGTTGCGTACCTGAATCGTTGTTGGCTCAATTTCTTGTTCGAAGAGTTTTTCGAGTTGAATTTACTATGTGATTGGTGCTGTGTTCATCAACTATTCTGATTCAGGAGAAGTCAGTTGTTGAGCCAGGCTCTGGCAGTGATACCAGCAGTCAAGCTACGAGTTCCTCCACGAGCTCTGGCCCTCCGGAATTTCCAAACAAGAATACCAACAGGCAAGTAGCGGTGGTTTCCACTCTTGCAGCTCTGGCACTTTTCTTATCAGCAAGGCTCCATTTTGGTGTTTCTTTGAAGGACCTCTCCGTTGCGGCATTACCTTATGAAGAGGTTCGTTCGATTTGCCATTCCCTTTTTACTCTGTCTAGCATGATTGAGAACCTAGACAAGTATATACCCTCAAACAATAACATAGATGTTTTAAGCACAAATGAACCATTTCAGTAGTGAGGTTCAGACCTTATTCCGCAATGAATTGTATTTTGTAACGGGATTTTTATGCTCTAACTCGGAGAATGTAGTAATTTGAACATACAATCACTCTAATTCCCTTGCCTTCAGTCATCTAATTTGTGTTTTCCAGCATGTACATGTGTGTTAATGAATCTAGACATGATCTTCAATGTGAATAGTTTCTTACGATCTTCTGTAATTTATCGCTGATTAGGCTCTTTCAAATGGGAAGCCTACTGTTGTTGAGTTCTATGCCGATTGGTGTGAAGTATGCAGGGAATTAGCTCCAGATGTCTATAAAGTTGAGCAGAAGTATAAGTATGATCTTCAAGTTCTGACTTTTTATTACTTAAAATTTGCAACTCTACTAGAACGCTTCACAGTTTCTTCTTTTAAAGTAGATCTACTATTATTTTTCATTATTCACCAATTATTGTACGCAGGGGTCGTGTAAATTTTGTTATGCTGAACGTAGACAACACAAAGTGGGAACAGGAGCTTGATGAGTTTGGTGTTGAGGGAATTCCACACTTTGCGTTCCTAGATAAAGCGGGAAACGAAGAGGGTAACGTAGTAGGCAGGCTTCCAGAGAAGTACCTGCTTGAAAATGTGGACGCTCTTGCCCGTGGAGAAGCTTCCATACCTCACGCTCGTGTAGTGGGGCAGTTTTCAAGTGCCGAAGCCAGAAAGGTTCACCAAGTTTCTGAACCAAGAAGTCACGGATAGGTGCTCGCTAATTTTGGAGTAGAACCCATTAATTTGTTGAAGGAATTACGTATAAAGGTAATGAGTATCCACCTTGTGGGTTATTTGATACAGTAACACTGCATGTCTTTGCATTTAAGGTGGGACTGAATCTCGATAGTCTTCGACCTGCAGGATAAACATCGCAAAATGATATTGGTTAGCGGTCCTGTTCATATGCCTCTTGTAAGTTATTTGACCTACTCTCGCGACTCATAGACCTCGAATTTTACTTCAATTGTAAAGTCCCGTAGAGGAAGGGAGTCCTTGTATTGCAACTTCAACACTTAGCTACGAAATTTTTCGTAATACATACCTTTCTTGAATGAATTCTTAGTGGAGCTTCTCTACATGTGGGAATGAGTATTTTGATGGTTTTGGACACCCCATAAAGCACAACTAATAGATTGATGGTTTTGATAACAATTAAGATCCTGATAACAAACCGCATTTATTTGATACATATTAACGACCAAGTGATCTACAATTTGATTGATTTTTTAACAAAGATGTATTTGAAACGACAATTAAGAAAACCAGCGGCTTCTACTATGATTGAGAAATTGTTGATCACAACCGAGTTGAAGAACCCTTCATCATATGGAAGCAAGCGTCGAACGAGGAGCTGCAGAGAACCATGATCCAAGTGATGAGGAACATGGAAAAAGTTGCAATAGACACCAGAGGCGAGATCAACAAACTTTGCAGTGTTACTCGGGAGTTGCAGACAAAGCTGGAGACAAAGTTTTCTGTCTCATCAAGTAAGCAATACCAAGTCTACTGCCGAGAGACCCAAGCCTATATATCATCAAGGGAGGGACTATATATTGTACGACAGTTCACAGATGAATTTTGATTGATTTTGAATGTGGTACATTGAATAAATAAACTGGCCCTTGAATGAATTTTTGCAGTCTTTGATCAATTTGTTCTACGTATAATTTAATTGGGGTGTTTAACAACTGATAATTTCGTGACTTAATCATATCAATGCTCCCGTAAAGCGTATGTTAAATCACACATTGTCTACGCATCACAATGACTTGTCTTGCCTCACTAACTGAAACTAGTGTCTGAAATTCTTTCGTGTCTGTTGTAAACTAAATAAAAAACCAATCAAGCAATAAACAAAGCACAACGATTTTAAAGTTCATCCAATATAGGAGTACCTCTCTAACAAGATAAGCTTTATAGATTACCAACAAATACAAGAGAACTCACAAACACAAAGTGTTCTCAAGTATACAAACTTATGCCTCTCAAAAACTCTCACACACAAAACTCTATCTCACATCCATCTATTTATACTAATTGATGTCATAGGTTTACACAAAGTCCCTAGAATATAGGAAACCAAATCCTATACTAAAACCAAATCCTAAATCAACTAGGAAACACAAATCCAAATATCTTGCGTCTAAGATATCCTAATCCTTGTTTGATTCTTGTTTTAGTTTAGGCATGATTTAATGCCAAATCCAACAATCTTCACCTTGGCATGAAATCCATAACGAGGCATCAAACAACTTCCGTTGCTCCACCATATCGCAAGATCAAACTTGCTTCAATTGCACCAAATCCAAGCAATGCTCGAACTTAGCTGTATTAACCACCTTTGTCAACATGTCAGCTGGATTATCTTCTGTATCAACCTTTTTTAGACGAATCTCACCTTCAGCTACCACTTCTCTCACAAAATGATATTGTACATCAATGTGCTTAGTCCTAGCATGATGTACCTGATATCTGGCCAAATAAATGGCACTTTGGCTGTCACAATATACATCCAACTTGTGTTGTTCTACACCTAAATCTCCTAACAACCCCAGAGTCCACATTGCTTCTTTGATAGCTTTAGCGATCACCATGTATTATGCTTCTGTGGTTGATAGTGCCACTGTTGGTTGTAATATTGATCTCTAGCATATAAGACCCTTTGCCATAGTAAACACATACCCAGTCATCGATATTATCTTGTCTAAGTCTCCAGCAAAGTCTGAGTCCACATATTCAACGTTGAGAACTTATCAATTCCTTCATCACATCTTTCAAAACAAATTAATTTGTTCCTCATTCCATGTAAATACCTTAGTATCCACTTAGCAGCATTTCAATGCTCTCTTCCAGGATTATACATGAATTTACTAACAATTCCAGCTGCGTGTGGTATATCAGGACGAGTACACACCATAGCATACATTAATCCTCTAACTAAATTAGCATATGGAATACCATCCATCTTCATCTTTTCTTCATTAGTTTTGGGACATTGTTGACTGCTCAACTTGAAGTGAGCGTCTAATGGAGTTCTTACAGGCTTAGTGTCTTTTGTTACTCTAAACTTTTGTAACAACTTCTCAAGATATTGCTTATGAGACAAACACACTAAACCTTTTTGTCTATCCCTTGTGACCTCCATTCCCAATATTTTCTTGGCTTCACTGAGATCCTTCATTTTGAACTCCCTTCTCATTTGCTCCTTTAACTTTTCTATCTCTGAAATATTGCTTGAGGCTATGAGCATGTTGTCCACATAGATTAACAAGTACACGAAGGAACTATCTTTCAACTTCTTGTGATAAACACAGTGATCATAGTGACTTCTTGTATAGTCTTGACCCTTCATAAACTTGTCAAATCTTAAATACCACTGCTTGGGCAACTGCTTCAAACCATAAAGAGATTTTCTAGGCTTACAAACCAATCTTTCTTTGCCCTTCACTTGATACCCCTTGGGTTGTCTCATATAAATCTCTTCATCCAAATTACCATGAAGAAATGCAGTCTTCACGTCTAGTTGTACCAATTCAAGGTTGAATTGTGCAACTAGGGCAAGCAATATTCGAATGGAGAAGTGCTTAACCACAGGAGAAAAAAATCTCATTGTAATCTATTCCCTCATTCTGAGCATATTCTTTAGCCATTAGCCTAGCTTTAAATCTTACCAAGCTCTTGTCATCCACTTCATGTTTTTTTTTTTTTTTTTTTTTTTTTTTTGCATAAATCCATTTGTAGCCAATTGCTTTCCTTCCTTTAGGCAGCTCCACCAATTCCCAAGTCTTATTCTTGTAAAGGGAGAGCATTTCATCGTCCATTGCATCATGCCATTTACTCCATTCTTCACAAATTACTGCTTCTTCAAAATTAGTGAGAATTTAAGCCTTAATTACTGGCAATGCATATACCATGCAGGCAATGCAATCTTTATATCTTGCAGGTAAGGATATGTCTCTTTTTCCCTTCTTTTTGGTTATGTAATCATCTTGTATCTTTAGTCCTTTTGATGATGTTTCTTCTTCGTGATCACTCTCTTCATGTTCAAGTTGATCACCTTATCTTTCTTCTTCCACAACTTCCTTACTTAGTTGTGAATTCATAATTACTTGTTCCTCAAGCTCCACCATCTGAACTTCTTCCTTCAATTTCATGTGACTTTCATCAAATGCCACATCTATATTTACTATAATCTTGTTCAACTCAGGACACTGAAGTCTAAAGCCTTTCACACTACTGTTGAATCCCATAAAGACAGTTTTCTTAACTCGTGGATCCAGTTTGTTTTCCATCACATGAAAGTAGGCATTGTATCCAAACACTTGTAGCTTATCATAGTCCTGAGCTGGTTTTCAAACCACACTTCAATGGTTGTTCCACCCTTCAATGTTGTTGATGGTAGTCGATTAAGCACATGACATGCATAACTCAAAGCTTCTACCCAAAATCTCTTTGGCAACTTTGCTTGAGATAGCATGCAACAAACTTTCTCAAGCAAGGTCCTATTTAGTTTCTTTGCAATCTCATTCTGTTATGGAGTATGTCTAACACTGAAATGCTGAGTAATCCCTTCCTTTTTACACACTTTAAAGAAGGGATCAGAGGTATATTCCCCTCAATTGTCACTTCTCAATATTTTAATCTTCTTTCCGGTCTTGTTCTCCACCATGTTCTTCCATTCTAGGAAGATGTCAAGAACCTCGTCCTTTCGTTTCATCATATATATATATCCATGATCTGTGAAAGTAGTCATCAATAAAAGATACAAACCATCATTTTCCACCTAAAGAAGAATTCTTTGCAGGCCCCCAAACATCAGAGTGAACATAGTCCAAAATTCCTTTCGTTTGATTAACAACTGAGCCAAATTTCACCTTTGTTTGTTTGCCAATAACGCAGTGCTCACAAAACTCTATCTTTCCAGTTTGTGTTCCTTTGAAACACCCTTACTTGATCAATCATTGCAATATTTTTTCTCCTACATGTCCCAACCTTATGTGCCATAATGCAGACAAGTCACTTTTATCACTTTGCACTTCATTAGTTACCATAGCCACTCTATTTTCCAAAGTCTTTCCTTGTAGCATATAAAGTAAGCCATTTCAAGGCTCTTTCATTATGACAAGTGCTCCTTTAGCAACTTTGAGCACGTTGTTATCGGAGTAAAGTTTGTAGCCTTGTGACTCGAGAGTGCCTAGTGAGATAAAATTTTTCTTTAGATTTGGGATGTACCTTACACCATGCAATTCTCGAATCAATCATCATGATGCTTGATCCTGATGCTTCCAGTTCCTTGAGTTGCACATAGGTTATCATCTCCTATATACACAGTTCCATTCATAACTTTGAAGCATGAAAACTAATGCCTTTGAGAAGTCATGTGATACAACCTATGTCGAGCACCCACTCTTTCATATAATCCACATTGCTTAATGCAGTTAGGGCATAGACAAATTCCTCATCCTCGACTTTAACCATGTTTGCTTCTAAGTCGTCTTTCTTCTTTTTAGTATTTTCTTTGATTTTAGGGCAGTCCTTCTTTCAGTGTCCTTTTTCATGACAAAAAACACACTCATCTTTGTCCAAGACTTCCTATTCTTTGAGACTCCTTTAGTATAAGACCTACTATTTTTCTTGTACGAACCTTTCTTTTTCTTTCGATCTTCCTCTCACCATCAAAGCTTCAAAGTTATTCCTTTCTTGCCTGTCAAGGTGTCTCACATCATGATTCATAAGAGCACTTGAGATTTCATCATACTTAATTGTCTCCCTGCCATAAATCTAAGTAGTCACGAAAGGCTCATAGGATTCAGGCAATGAGTTCATCAAGATCAAGGCATTGTCTTCATCTTTGATTATCTCTTCAAGATTTGCCAGTTCAGCTAAAAGCTTGTTAAACTCTTCTAGATGACCAATCATCTTCGTGCCTTCTTTGTACTGGAACTTGTACACCTTGCTCTTGAGATGCAATCAATTCTCTGCACTTTTCTTCATATATTTTGTCTCCAATGCAGCCCACAATTCCTTCGCAGAAGTTATGTTCATCACACCATGATCTGTTGTTTTCCCAAGCATAGCCGAATTGTAGGACATGCATGAGCATTCAATCTTTCCCATTCTACTTTTTTTATCGAAAATGGCATGTCTCCTAACACAACAACCAAACCTTGTTGTATCAGGACATCTTGAACCTCACATTGCCACATAGCAAAATTGTTCGTTCCTTCAAATATCTCAATTTCAAACCTAGCACTCTGACTCGTCATCTTGGTTATACTAATGCCAGACTTTTCTTCAACATCATCCACTGGTAGAATCACCAGTCTTCGTCATTTCTTGATAGTCACAACTCACGTAAAAACTTAAGCTCTTGATACAACCTGTTGTAAACTAAACCAAAACCAATCAAGCGATGAACAAAACACAATGATTTCAGAGTTCCTCCAATATAGGAGTACCTCTCTTACAACGGAAGCTTGATTGATTACCAACAAATACAAGAGAACTCACAAACACAAAGTGTTCTCAAGTATACAAACTTATGCCTCTCAAAAACTCACACACAAAACTCTATCCCACATCCATCTATTTATATTAATAGATGTCATAGGTTTACACAAAATCCCTAGAATAAAGGAAACCAAATCCTATACTAAAACCAAATCCTAAACCAACTAGGAAACACAAATCCAAATATTTTGCGTCCAAGATATCCTAATCCTTATTTGATTCTTGTTTTAGTTTAGGCATGATTTAATGCCAAATTCAACAATGTGACAATTATTACATGTGATATTATCAATCTACTTATAGTATAATACATGTATTATCTATTAATAATATATCAAAGATTCACGAAACATCAAACTTCATTCCCATTTATAATATAATACGTGGATTAGAAAAATTAATAGAAACAAAATGTAAACCAAATCTCTAATTGCATTAGATGGTAAAATGGTAAACCAATTAGGATAAGATTGGATTTGCTGTTATAGGACTCCCCCTTCAACTATTCCAAAAGAGCCTGAAACCAGGACCTTAGTTTGATTTTTCCTAGACAAGGCAATTACAATTTATACGTTAAAAATAATTCCAATTATATCACATACTTTACTACTTGTTGGATTCTTTGCTATGATTGCTATCACCATTGATTCTCTGATTAATCGAGGTTTAAATTTTCTTGTTATAAAAACGGAATAAGATGTAATTTGACATCATATCCCAACACAAAGTTGTATCTGACTTTTCAAACACATCGTTGGAAAATGGTAATCAAACTGCAGTCGTTTCTGTTTTGCATGGTCCTTGTTGCCCTCTTGGCTCTTACTGAATGTAAGTATATAACTTCGACCATGATTAGATTGAATAAATAATTTATTAGATTTAGTGGCTTGAATAAACAAATAGATGCCATGAAGAAAATTTATCCTTTCCAATTCGCCTAAAACTTGTAGGATTGATAGTGATATGGAAGTTGTCATCTATTATATTTCTTTCTCAAAAGACATTAAATTCTATGAGTTATCCGAACTTTACTTATTTCGTTTACGGGTTATAATTTGAAGTATTTTCTTTTTTTTTCACTGGAAATTATAAACAGGTAATGGAAACAACTTTGATGTTCCTAGCAACAAGAAGAGTAATGTGGTCGAGAATTCAATGGTGAAAGGTGATGAAACTGTGAATATCTGGGCCAGCAAACTGGAGCTATGCTCACAAAGTTGTTCGCCAAGTCAGATTCAAAAATGTTGGTGTTGCGCCTTTAACCATGAGTGCTGGAGGTCTCTAAAAGAATGTCAACAAGTCTGTGACCCGCACAAATTAAATGTTAAACCCTAAACCCGTAAAGGGAAGATAATCCATGTATTGCACAATTTTATTAAGAAAATAATTTGAATATCAACGTCGAGAACCACATATTTCATCAACAATGTTGTTTTAATTTTTTTATACAAGCATATATTTTTTCTACACCGCTACTGTTTTTTATTTATTTTATTTTTTATTATTATTTTTTTTAATACAAGCAGATGTTGAGGAATAAGGATTATCGAACACCAAATGAGTAAAATGATAAAGCCGACTATACTAAATTGTTCTTATTTTTTTTGCAAGCGATAGTCAACATTAAACTTATCTAAATTACGGAAAGAAAATTTAAACTTAAATTTAGAGGGAATAACATATTACTCTAATCAACTGAACTCATTACAACTGAGTTGCATACTTGCATATGACTGTTAGATTGGTCAAATCCAAAGAAACTGAAACTGAGATTACTTGCCCTTAAAAAAAAAAAAAAAAAACAATTAGCCAATTAATATCTTTCCAATTGAATAAACTGACCTAAAACTTCTTGTTATAAAAACCTAACAGTAATATTTTACTTCGTTTCACCACAAAGTAGTCTCTGCTTCCTCTAACATACAAATCAATGGAGACTGGTAAAGCAATCAAAATGCAGTTGGCTACAATTTGCATTATCTTCACAAGTCTCGTGGCTCTTACCGAAGGTGCGTATATCTCCATGCTTATCAAATAAACATTCACTAACCCTCTTGGTTTTTACATAATTTAGCTTTTATTAATTTGTTTTTGCATTTAACAATATAAGCAGGCAATAATGGCAACGATGGCGCTGCTGAGAAAAGTGATGCAGTTTATCAGAATATAAGGGAGAGAGATGATATTGTGAATAATATCCCGGACCGCCGCCGTCGACTAACATTTCGCAGGGAAGAATGTAAAAAAGCTACAGGTCTGGAATGCTGGTGTTGCGCCTTTCACCATGTTTGCTATCCAACTCGGGAAGAATGTAATGAAAACTGTCGCCTCTTAGCCCCTGCTCCTGCTCCTAGCTACTAGCTAGCTAGGCTAACTGATCATCACAGATAGACTATATTATTGTACTACTGACGCATTTTGCTTAGTTTTGAATGTGGTACAATAAATAAATAAATAATTTTGCGTGCGTCCTTATGAAGACTTTTATTTTGTACGAATCTTCCATTATTATATTCGTATACTTCAATTTGTAAGGGCATTGCTAGCTCAATTGATTAATAATATTTGTCTTTGTATTCAAGATTTTATGTTCCAATCCCACATCGTTCCAATCCCACATCTTTCAACATTGATTGTATCAAAATAATAACAATTAGGTGCCAAACAAGCCATTAGGCCATCTTCAACCGAAAGGTCCAGACGGCCAAAGGGCAGAAAATAGCCTGAAAATCGTCTCCAACCAAGGGCTGTGGAATCTCAGAGGGCCCCATGGAATCAGAGAGGGCTAGAGGGCTGGCCAGAAAAACTGGAAATAACCGACAGGATTTCGTTTATATTATTTAATACAAATGTATTCCTGTCGGTTATAATCGATAGGAATTTTTAAAAATAATTTTGAAACCAACGGCTAGCTGACGTCAGCTAGCCGTTGCTAGCTGGCGCCAGTTACCGTTGGATTCAAAAAAAAAATTTTAAGGGTTTTTTGGGCCTTTTTTAAAAAAAAAAAAAAATAGAAATTTTTTTTCCTATAAATACCTAAACCATTCCTCACAAAATTTTCACCATTCCTACCATTTCAATTCTCATATTTTCCTTCCTCTTTCAAAAATCTATCCTTCAATTTTTTAAATAATTTTGAAATGGCCTCTTCTGCAATGAAAGGTAGGGCTTGGACCCGAAAAGAAGATGAAACTCTTTGCAAGGCTTATAGATGGGTGTCGGAAGATAGTGTGAGGGGGAATTGTCAAACAAATGACGGTGTTTGGACTCGTGTGTCCAAAAAATACTTAGAGTTCTATGAAGGCACCACTCCAGTGAATATTTGAAACCACGAGAGTTGTTCTTCAAGATGGAAGAAACATCTTCAGCCAAGTTTGAACAAATGGCATCGAGCATTGTTAGCAGCCGCAAGTAGACATGAAAGCGATGCTAATTACTACGACGAAGTAAGTGTTTTCACAATTTATTTTAAATATTTAATTATATTACATTTAATTTCATAAATTAATTTCCTTTAATTTTTTTTCTAGGTACGCTAAGCGGAGGAATTGTATATGGAGAGCAGCTCGAAACCCTTTCAGTTTCACAGTTGTTGGGAAATTTGTAAAGGGTGGGTGTTATTTGAAGATCCACCAAAGAGAGCTCCTACACCGATGTTCGAAACTGCATCCTCAGCTGTAGATATGGATGAAGATGGATCTCCAACCGTTCAACAAAAAAGGGTAGAAAATCCGTTTTCGGGTGAATGTTCCATACCTGGGGCTATAGGACAAAACAAGGCGCGAAGGTTGAAGGAAAATGGCAAGGCAAATGATAATTACTCCGCTCAACATGAAGTGGCGGCCTTATTGCAATTATTGGCAGAGCAAAATGCCCTTGAGGCCGAAGAAATAAAGCGTAGGCATGAAGAACAGGCAAAACAAATACAAGAAGAGATGGATGATAAAAATATGGAAAGGAAAACTTCGAATTACACTCCAATGAGTAAGGCCTATTTTGATAGAAAAAAAAAAGAAATTATGAGCCGACGGCAGTTGTTTACCTCTGACTATACTTCTACGATGGCGGATGATGAAGATGATGTTGACTATGGATATTAAATTTAAGTTGTTTTAGTTTTTAAATTTAAATTAATGTTGTTTTCAAATTTAATTTGTAGTTTTTAAATTTAATTTGTCATTTTAAATATAAGTTGTAGTTTTTAAATTTAAGGTGTTGTTTTTAAATTTAAGTTGTTATAGTTTTTAAATTTAAATAATAAATTATGTTTGGCCCTTTGGCCCTCGGTTGGAAACGGTTTTTTGTGGTAGGGCTAAAACGAGCCCTTTGGCCCTCTGGCCCTCAGTTGAAGACGGAGGCAAATATGGCCCTGTACTGTTCATTAAAATATTAGTATCTTGGAGAATCTTGGAGGGTCAGATGGCTAAAACGAGCCATCTGGCCAGTCATCGGTTGGAGATGGCCTTAATATCTTGGAGAATCTTGGAGGGCCAGAGGGCTAAAATGAGCCTTCTGGCCAGCCATCGGTTGGAGATGACCTTATATGTTTGTAATTCAATAAGGGCGTTGTCAGCTCAATTGATTAAAAATATTTGTCTTAGTATTCAAGATTTTGTGTTCCAACTTCACATCTTTCAATATCAATTTTATCTAAATAATAATAATTAGGTGTCAAACAAGCGATTAAGTGACTACACAATTTTATATCTTATTGCATAAAAATATTTGTCCGCTAGGGGGGGATCGGGATTTTCCATTTCTCCTAGGCAACTTGCTACCGTTGGAGGTGGGTTTCGTTGGAAAAGAGTGTTGGATATTTATCAATAATTAATGACAAATATATATATATATATATATATATATATATATATATATATGTATAGGAATAAATTTGAATATGCGAATAAACAATAAATTGCAACGAAATATATTGACAGAGTATGAATAAAACGAAAGTAATATCAAACCGATAAAATGACATCGAGGCTTGCGTACTGCAATGTCTTTAAAACATAATTTCGTCCCTACTTTGTGCTTGTATTTCAATAGACGTCTGCTTCACTAGGATTTAACCATCTAAGTCAAGATCTTAGCACCAAAAAACATGACTTCTGACGAATGTCTTTGTGGTTTTCTCGTACTGATAGAATTTGGTAAAATTCATAGGAAGAATAATTTATATTTCCTAAATGCAATGCAGATGGATGAATATATAATGTAAATATGCATGTTCGCAACATGTACGAATTTGGGATGCATCTTCTAGGAGGCATCTGCTCAGAAGATGCGTTGCTCTTAGTACTCTTTCATCCTCTCAGACTTCATCCAAAAGGATGCGTTTGTTGATTTTAAAAAATAAATAATTGATTCCGAATTAATAAAATAATTCAATATTAGATTAATATTAGAGCCCGAGCCCAAAGCCCATATTAATTTATATATAATTATCACACCCCAAAGCTCAAATCCAAGGTTTCCAATTTTGCTCTCTATGGTCCATCCTTCCATTCACTTGGTAAGAGAGACAAAGTGTTACAAAGTGTGAGAAACTTTTAGTGATGAGCAATGTGAGACAATGAGATAGAATGAGATTTCTACTCAAAACCTCCAACAAAGGGTCCATCTACCGAAGAAAGACCACCACTGTAGTTGCTCTTATGGAGAGGAACCCCACAAAGAAAATGAGCGCATAAGGTTTGAGCGTTAAATGAAGAAGCAAGAGCCGTCGGCAATCAAGTACAACAAGAAGATTGGCCAGTTGGTGTCTTAGGCCATTTCTAACTGATTCGGCCAGAGGGCCATAGGGCTAAAAATAACTCGAAATGACACGAAAACTGTTTCCAACCGAGGGCTAGGCCAAAGAGCTTGTGGGCCCCACCGAGCCAAAACCATCAAATTAGGCCAGCAGGTTGGCCATCTCTAGCCAGCCTAATGAGCCCAACCCTTTTTTTGTTTTTTGGACGAATTTTTTTTTTTAAGAAAAAATTTCTCACATACTTTTCACCATTCTATCTTATTTCATTTTATTTCAATTCTTCACATTCTATTCTCTTCCAATCATCTTTCCTTTAATTTTTTTCAATAATTTTCAAATGGTCACCTCTTTCAATAATTTTCCAATATGTTCGAAAATCTTATTTTAATATGGTAGTTTAATTTAATTAACTATATTAATTCAATTAAAATAATAAATTATGTTTGGCTTATGGCCTTTTGGTCCCCTAGGTTGCAGATGGTTTTTTGTCACAAGGCTATATATGTTTGGCCTATGGTCCTTTGGCCCCTTCGGTTGGAGATGGTATGAAATATACCTGACACTGTTCATTAAAATATAATTTCTTGAAGGCCTACAGGGCTGAAGAGAGCCATCTGGCCCTCTTTCGGTTGAAGATGGCCTTACTTTGAGAATGCCGATGAGTATGAGACTAAATCATCGACTAAGGGGTCATCATATGACAACGAGACTGACAAGGGGTCCTCCAAGCACGAAGAGACCTGCGGTGAGGAAGAGATCGCCGATGAGTCATTCTTAAAGATTGAAAAATGCGGAAAGGCCGTAACAAGGTGTTCAAATTTTTAATCTTAAAATGTACTCATTCTTAAATATACCAATTTGTTATATGTAAAATGTACCCTTTTTTTTATATAAAATCTATTCAATTTTTTTCTAGTCCATTTTTAAACTTATATGGGTACATTCTTTTTTCTTTGATTTGAGAATGTATCCATGTCAAGTTTAATTGAAGAAATTTACTAATGTTATTAATTAAGCCTAATATCTTTTTTTTTTTTTTTTTTTTGTGTGATTTTGAAGAATGTACCCATGTTTTGGTACAATAATTTTTTGGTTAATTTTGATGAATGTACCCATGTTTATATACACACACAATAGTATATTTATATTTTAATATTTTTAATCCCACAAATTATGGTTTTTCATTTAAAATATCATTAATATAAACAACTATAAATTTCAATTTTTAATTTAAAAAATATAGTAACATACATAAAAATAAATTATCACCTTAATTTCAAGGACTTCAATTAAAAATTGAAAACCAATAAAGTTTCAGTCAAAGAATATTTATAGTTAGGGCCGTATTCAAAGTCTTCAAAAAAAAAAAAAAAAAAAAATATATATATATATATATATATATATATATCTATATATAGTAATACAACATGCACTGGAGATTTAGAGTAGCTCAAGGTGACGACACTTTTGGCTTGTCTGATCACCAACTAATTACATCTACACTTTCAGTAACATATGTATCACTAAAGGCATTTTAAATTTGACTCAGTCATTCTTCAATATACTGTAAAAATTTAGAGTAGTTATATATGACATCGGTATTATTTGTAATCAAAGTTATATATGTCCTTGGATATTTCTCTAGGGTTAAAAGTGGAAGGCCATGCCATATTTAGATGATACAAAAGTTATATTTAGCTCTAAAATTGACTTAATTTCTTTCTTATGTATAAGAGTTAACAGTCAAATTTAACTCCGTATGCATTGGAAATTTTACAATTTGCAACACTGGCCTAGTGGATGGGGACTAATTCCAAACCCATATTTCACACAGTCCATTCTGAGTTCGATTCTTGGCTAGTGAATCACACGATGGTAGCTAGGGGGAGGCTAAAATGCCTTTGTACGTCTTTTCGGCTCTTGAAAGGGTGGACTGTCATGATGAAACCATCAGCTAATCCATTTTTCAAAAAAAAAAACAAATGATTTTATAACTTTTACATTTTCTATTTGGAATTGGAGATAGCCTTAGCAAATGTCAAAAATGTCATTTTACGCTAAAAAAATAACTTTGCAATTATAAGTGTAACTTTCTTTTAAAATTTAGAAAGTTTAAAGTGCATGATTAATTTTTTAAGAGTATCAATAACATCTTCTGAAAAAACACAAGTATTTAGTCAAACCGCATCAATCAAATTAAGTTATAAAATGCATAGTGTCAAAAAAGTTACAAAATGCACAAATATCTTATAACGCACATTATATTTGGTAAAACTATAAAGATTTCAAATATGCATATGTATGTGTTTTCTATGACGTTTCCAAAAGTACAGCGTTATTATTAAATTTTAAATCTCCTTTTAAATTTTATTTAGTTTAAAAAATACCACACATTCAGAAGAAGCGTTGAGAAGAAATTGCTATAAAAGTCTAAGAATTTGATTGTGACTCGTACAACATATTAGATATTCTCTCTCATACATAGGTGGTAATGGCAACAACTAATGTTAGCAAAGTCTCATTGGCACTTTCTTGCATTGTCTGCATAATTCTCTTAGCAGCTCAAGCTGAATGTGCGTTCACCTATTTTTTTTTTCCACACCAATATCGTTCAAAATTTGACAACTAGTATTTTGAAGTCGATCTTTTTCCCAACAATTTTGCTTAATTAAAATTTAATTGTTCTTTTTTGTAATATAAACGGGCAATGAAGGCACTCATCCTACCAACAGCAGTAACAGTGCTACCGATAAACATCAGCTTTCACGCAAAGGGTTTCTAGGAAAAGACTCTGCAAAATGCGGAGGACGTAACAAGATGTGCGATTTGCTTTTATGATCGTAGCTGCTGGGTCGATGGATTTGATTGCTTGGATCGTTGCAACAATCTTCGTCCTCCAGCACCGGCTCCTACTCCGACCGTCACCTTCTAACTCTTTACATGCAACTATGCAAGCACCTGATGATAATATCTAAACAATAATAAGAGTTGTGGAAATTCAGTCTTATACATTGGTGGGTGTATTGCACTTTTGAGTTTCGCGTAATGAATAAAGATATTGGTTTTCATGGTATTTTTTATGGAGTGTCTAGCCATATTTTGGGGAAGAAATTTGGTTAGTAGATTGTGTTAGAAAATTAAATATTAAATTATTTAATTTTATACTTGTGTCTGTTAAAAGGTGGGACTGGGTATAGGTGGGACTGGTTAATTTTGATACATGATGTAACTCTTTATGAATGTTAAAGGTGGGACTAAACTCATCAATGATGAGAATCGAATCTAAATCTTTTATTTACAAGTAAAGAAGAATATCACTAGATCGTAATACTAAGTTAATTGAGGAGGTTAATTTTGGATAACGGAGATTAACGTGATGCATGAATCTTTAATCCTAATACAATGAGCCTAGTACTTATGATGATTCTTATATAACCCTAGTACATAGAATATTATAAAAGCCAAAACTACTTTCTAACGCAATAACTATCATAAATTAATATTTGCCAGACAATTTTACCGGACGAAATCGAAACTTTGGTCGGGCAACATTGTATTTTTTCTTTTTGGTCGAGTCGGGCAATAGTGGTTAACGTTTCGGTTTTTGTCAGAAAATTTAAGCGACAAAAGCATTCGTCAGGCAAAGCTAAGGGAAAAAATTGGCACGACAATAAGACAAATAAAGAGAATTGCTATTAGCACTTTAAAAATCTCATTTGGCATTCTAAATTTTCGATAATTAGAAAGAAAAATATATTTGTGAAGAGTTTAGAATAAAATTTTTAGAGTGCTACTAACAATTCCCAAAACAAATGCAATACAGTTATACTAAAAACTAAACCTTTTGTGGAAAAACAAGTTTCGTCAAGCAAAACAATAAAATTTAAAAAATAAAAACAATACAACTAACTAAAAAACTAAACCTTCTGCAACACTAAAATTAAAAAAAATAAAAGCAATACAGTTCAACTGAAATACAAACCTTGTGCGATGAAAAGTTTCATCGGGCAAAAAAATAAAACAAAAAACAAAAAGCAATTAATACAATAAACTAAAAAACTAACCTTCCCGATGAAAATTAATTTGAAAAAATCAATGTAGCACAAATAAATGAAAGACTTACTTTGTTGATTTTGCACTCTGACAAATAGATTTCAACTATCCAACCATTATCCTTGTTTGAACATAGTATAAGATTCCATACGCCAAAAATTATTTAGGGGTTAAATAACAGGAATAAATCTTTTGATGGTTAAAAATGTATTATTAACAATTTAATGGCTATTTTAGATCCGATTTTGATGACTTTAAAAATGCGCTCATTGAAAGTAAAACCACAAACTCATATTATTTGATGGTCCTGATCTTTTAATTGTTTGAAAATAAATAAAATTTCAATAATTTTTTTTTATTTTTTGGTGTTTGCCTGACGAAATATACCTATTCGTCGGGCAAACTTAACATTTTTGTTAGGCAAAAACACTATATTCGTCGGGAAAAACTTTCAAATTCCCACTTTTTTCCCAAAAATTCAAAAATTTCCCTACATTAAAAGGTTTATCTGACTAAATTTTGTACTATTCGTGGGGCAAAGGTGTTTCCCACCAATTTTTTTGGCCAAAAACTTAAATGCGCGGCATTTTTATGGAACCTTTGCCCGACAAACCAACTTAGTTTGACTGATGAATATGTTGGGTCGGCATACACGTCACATTTTTAATACCTTTTCCCAACGAATTGGTACCTTTGCTTGACGAATTAGTTCGTCAGCCAAAGATTCTGATCTTTTTTTAAATATGAGTTCCTTTCTTCTTCCTCCTTGCTCAGCAACTCGATCTCTCACTCTATCTAGCTACAACAATTTTCTCTTTCTCTCTAGTAACTTGTCTACTTTTGCTGCTAAAATCTTAAATCAAAATCTCTAGGTACTCAACTCTCTCCTCCCTTTATCCCTTTCTTTGTAAATTCGAACTTAATTTTGTTACTTTTGCATCTGAATTCTTTTCTTCTTTTTGTCATATGGTCGTGCGACATTTTTCCTCTCGCTAACTCGATAGATTGATTCTACAGCTTCAGTGGTTTAATTCAAACTGAGTGCATCATCGGTTACCAACACAATTGTTAATCCAAACTGAAGGTGTGTTGACAAGGGATTAGGATAATTAGTATTTTTCTCAGAATTATGAGAAGGTTTTGCATAGAACGTTTGAGTTGTTTGTTGAGTTGAATGACCTTTCTACATTGCAAAATCACTTCTATTTAAAGGGATGAATTTCGTGATGGCAAGTATGGTATAATTCAATTATAATTCTTTGGCATAATCTTTGAATATTCTCATAATTGTTCTCGGTTGAGACTCTATTGCCTGCAAGTCTTGTCGTCTTTGACTAGGATCTGAACATAGATTGATTGTGGGATTGATTCAACCTTTATTTGGAAACCAATCCTGATCCTTAATATTTCTTTCATTCAAAAGCTTAGAGTAAATGGACCAAGTGCGTGAAAAATTGGGTCCAAACAACATTATAATTAAATAGGCAATGAAGGCATTGGTATTAGCAGCATCAAGAACGATATTGTTGTGAAGAATTAAGAGTGAGAGGTGATGTTGAGAATTTAACGTTTGCTTGTAAGAAACTTGTAGCTCGGGCTCGAAATTGGGTACAAAAATATGTTTTTATTGCGGTTGGTTCATCACATGTTGGGATACTTTCAAAGAATGAAATACAAAATGCCATCCCTAGCTAATCGCTTGCTCGATCGTCAAATTTTAGAGAGCTATACATATATTAGGGCTTATTACTTTGTCTCAACCTTGCTGACCATGAATATATAAGTTGTGATGAGCCCTTTTGAAGAGTTCCGTATTAGTAATATTGTGATCTCGTTCTACTTTGATTAGGTTTAGTGTTGTTAAACAAGATAATCGAAGAGATAAAACATCTACATTAGCAGCCAATAATTCTCTCAAGAATACATGCATGTACGCAAGTCCTTGAGGTTAGCTCAAGGAGTGACGACACTTTTGGCCTGGGCGGGTCACAATCCTACTTACATCTACAATTTGAAGAACATATCTATCGTTAAAGGCTCTTTAAATTTGGACTCAGCCACTCTTCAATATACTAGAAAAATTTAGAGTAGTTATATATGACGTTGGTGTTATATGTCATGTCTTTAGATAATACTCTAAGACTAAAAGTGGAAGGCCCGGCCATATCTAGATGATATAAAAGTTATGTTTAACTCTAAAATTGGCTTAAACTCTCTTTTATGTGTAAAAGTTCACGGTCAAATTTGACTTCGTATGTATTGAAAATGTTATAACATACAACACCAAATTTGTAGTCAAATAGGACTTATAACTTTTACATTTTCTATTTTGAATTGGAGATAATCTTAGAAAATGTCAAAAAGGTCATTTTACATTCAAAAATAATAATTTTGCACTCCTAAGTGTAATTTTCTTTTTAAAATTTAGAAAATGTAAACTACATAATTGATTTTTTAAGAGTGTTAATTGTTCCCAGAACATAATCACAAATATTTAGTCAAAAGCACATCAATCAAAGTTCAAAATGCAGCATGTCAAAAGCGTTTCAAAATGCACAAATATCTAATTAATAACACTCATTATACTTGGTAAAACTATAAAGATTTCAAACATGCATATATATGTGATTTTTATGACATTTCCAAAAGTAAAAGCGTTATTATTAAATTTAAATTTTTTTTTTAATTTATTTTATTTTCAAAAATACCACACATTCCTAATTATGTAAACTACATAATCATTTTTGTAAGAGTGTTAATAACATTTCCCATAACATAATCACAAATATTTAGTCAAAAGCACATCAATCAAAGTTCAAAATGCAGCGTGTCAAAAGTGTTTCAAAATGCACAAATATCCTAATAACACTCAGTATACTTGGTAAAACTATAAAGATTTCAAATATGCATATACATATATATGTGATTTTTATGACATTTTCAAAAGTATAAGCGTTATTATTAAATTTTATATCTCCTTTTTAAAATTTATTTTGTTTCCAAAAATACCACACATTCCTAACTACATAATTGATTTTTTAAGAGTGTTAATAACATTTACCAGAATATAATCACAAATATTTAGTCAAAAGCACATCAATCTAAGTTCAAAATGCAGCGTGTCAAAAGCATTTCAAAATGCACAAATATCTAATAACACTCATTAGACTTGGTAAAACTATAAAGATTTCAAATGTGCATATATATATATATATATATGTGATTTTTATGACATTTCCAAAAGTATAAGCGTTATTATTAAATTTTAAATCTCCTTTTAAAATTTATTTTGTTTCCAACAATACCACACATTCAGAATAAAGATTGATAAGAAAATGATATAAAAGGCTAAAAATTTGATTGTCACTTACAACAACATAGATATTTTTTCTCATACATAGGTGATAATGGCAACAACTAAGGTTAGCAAAGTCTCACTGGCACTTTCTTGCATTGTTTGCATAGTTCTCTTAGCAGCTCTAGTTGAATGTGAGTATCACTTATTTCTCCCACACCAATATTGTTCAAAATTTGGAAACCAATATTTTGAAGTCGATTTGTTTCACAATAAACTATGTTTAACTAAAATTTAATTGTTGTGTTTTGTAATATAAACCAGGCAATGAAAGCACTCATCCTATCAACAACACTAATAAATATCAGCTTCCATGCTCAGGATATCGAGGATGTTATAGTATATAGGATATGGAGAGTGTGGATCATGACACATGTCATTAGTTAAATAGATAAGGCAATTAGGGTTGTTGGTATTGTAAGATTCGAATAAGGCAGTTAGGTGAATATCCATCTATATAGCAACAATATCATTGTAACCAGAAAATTAATCAAGAAAATACAAGTGCAAAATCATTCTCTTTCTCTCTAAGTTTTCTTTGTTTCCTTCTTCTTCTTCTACAATCTCTCTATTCTCTTTTATGTATAATGCTTAACATGGTATCATCGCTGAATAAGCTTCGTAGCAAGCTTTTTCGGTCCTTAGTTCTTTGCTTTCGCTACCTATTTCTTTCTTCCATGATCTTTCTGTGATTTCCTTTATGATTTTCTGGGTTGTGTTTCTTATCGATCCCTACGTTATGTATTCTACAAGTTCTTGCTCACCAGGTGTTTGTTTTTTGTTCTAAAAGAAAATTGATCAACTAGGTGTTTGTTTTCCATCCGTTTCAACATCAGTTTTAGTCAAGTTGGATAAGCCTAACTACCAACAACATGGTTCTGCTCATTTCTTCCATACTTCGATCGATTTCTTGTTCGACTTCTTGATTCTTAATCAAGATTCCTTTTTTTTTTTCCTGCTGTATCTGCAATAACTTCTCGATTTTTCTGCTCAGTTCCATCAGTTTGATTTGTTTACAACAAATTTTTGTCTGGGTTGTTCATTTCTACAACAAAAGTTATGGTTACAGATGCATAATTGCAACTTTTGCAATCCTCAATTGTATCATTGATTCCGTCTGTTTCTTCCTCTCCTTGTGTAAAATTAGATGACACCAACTACTTGCAGTGGCATTTTTTGATGAAGATGATGCTGCAAGGTCATGGCATTATGGGATTCATTGATGGATCAAATCCTTGTCCTCCTCGGTATGCAGCAACCTCTACACATTCTGTAATCATATATGAGTCATCTGCCATACCAGAATTAGATGAATTTAAAGTGTGGAAAATGCATGATCATGCTTTGATGTTGTTAACAACACTTTCTTTATTTGCAATTTCTTGTGTGATTGGTAGCAAGAGTTCTCAAGAGATGTGGGTTCGTCTTCAAAACGAATTTTTCTTACCAGTCACAAAAACTAGTATCATCAAGTTAAAGACTGATTTGTACAACATTAAGAAAGGATCTTATTCAATTTCTCAGTATCTTCGAAGAATTAAAGAAGAAAGGGATGTACTTTCTATTCTTGGTGTTACATTTCCTGATGAAGACATTGTGATTATTGCCTTGAATGAACTCCCTGTGGAATACAACACATTTAAATGTGTAATAAGAGGGCATAAGAATGTCATTTCACTCAAGGATTTTCGTGTACAATTGCTTGATGAGGAAGCAATTATGGGTTGTGTTCCTGTGCCACCTTTCTTGTTTGCTATTGTATCTAAATCTGCTATGTTAGAGTATATAGGATATGGAGAGTGTGGATCATGACACATGTCATTAGTTAAACAGATAAGGTAGTTAGGGTTGTTGGTATTGTAAGATTCGGATAAGGCAGTTAAGTGAATATCCATCTATATAGCAACAATATCTTTGTAATCAAGAAAATACAAGTGGAAAATCATTCTCTTTCTCTCTAAGTTTTCTCTGTTTCTTTCTTCTTCTTCTACAATCTCTCTGTTCTCTTTTCTGTATAATGTTTAACATGACTGTGCAAATGCGGAAAGACCGTAAAACTATGTGGATTTGATTGCTTGGCTCATTGCGAAACGCTTCGTCTTCTAGCACTGACTCTTAGTCCAACCATCATCTTCTAACCTTTGCATGCAAGCACCTGATGGTAATATCTAAACAACAATAAGAGTTGTGGTAATTCAATGTTATATATTGGTGGGTGTACTGCTCTTTTGGGTTTTGAGTAATTAATGAATAAGATATTGGTTTTCTTGGTATTTTATATGAAGCGTCAAGCCATATTTTGAGGAAAAATTTTGGTTAGTAGTAATAATAGGATAACAAACTTGGACATGTTTTAACAGTGTATTAGTCCACATGTATTGATTGTATTGGTTATATAGTAGCTTACTTGATAAGCTAAGTGTTAGCAAGCTATATAAAGGCTTAAGTGTAATAACTATGGCAGTTAATGAAACTTCATCTTTCTTACTTATCTCTTTAAAAGCTTTTCTGCAATTCTTTCTTTTCTGCATAATCTTTTTGATAATTCTAGATAGTTAATATGGTATCCAGAGCAGGTTTTTCCTTTGTGGAATTACTTTGTTTATAATTTCTTCCACTTACTGCAACTCAAGAAGAAGGTTTGAGATTTACAGTGGAGTTTTTTGGGTAGCGCCGATTTCGTACTTTTCTGGTGACTTCTGTCTCGCCGACTGCGATTTCCGATGATTTCTGTACTCTCTGTCTCTGTTAGGTTATTTCTTTACCTCAGTTGATTCCATTGAATGATTCTTGAAAAGCCAATTGCTAATTGATTCTTGAAAGCCGATTGCCGATTACACTACTTAAAGGTCGATTGTCATAAGATTTGTGATTTCTCTTGGTTCTAGTGTTTGATTTGTGATATACTTGAAGGCCAATGCCATAAATATGAATCTTGATCATTTTTTCATGATTTCTTTGTTCAAGATTGGGATTTTTTTTTGAAAGCTTCATACATTGAAGGCCTATAGCCATTACTAGCGTGAAATTGGTGTACTACTTTTTCTGGGTATTTGTGAAATTGCTTTGACACAAAATGACTTCCCCTACTGTGAAAATTGAGAGTATTTTGGGGATGTTAACCATCAAGCTTAATGATACAAATTACTCGAAATGAGTTTTCCAATTCAAGGCTATTCTTCGAGGGTACAAGCTTTTTGATCATTTTGATGGTTCATCTGTTTGTCCGCCTAAATTTGTGATCAATACAGAATCTGGGGTCACTAGAGAAATCTCTTCTGATTTTCAAGAATGGGAAACAGTGGATTTAGCACTTCTTAGTTTGTTAATAGCTACTTTGTCTGATGATGCTATTGAACATGTGCTTAGTTGCAACTGCTAGTAAGGCTTGATTGATTCTTGAAGATAAATATGCCACTGTGCCCAAATCGAGAATTAATATGCTTAAGACAGAGTTTCAAACTCTCAAAAATGGATCTAATAGCATTGACAAGTTTTTGTCTAGGCTTAAATCCATCAGGGATCAATTACTTGCTGCTGGAGAACACATTTCTGAGAATGATTTCATCATTGTTGTTCTAGTTGGTCTTCCCAGGGAATATGCTATTATCTGAACTGTCACCTTGGCTTGTGAAGATACAATCTTGTTGAAAGAATTTCGTGCCCAACTGTTGAATACTGAAAAGGATATTGAGACTATGAAACATACTCTATCTAATAAGATGGCTGCTATGTATGTTCAGGGTTCATCTTCACAGGTTTTTCCTAATTAAGGGGGTTCATCTTCACAGGTTTTTCCTAATCAAGAGGGTTCTTCATCTCATCCTCAATCTCATGCTGATATTCCATTTGCAACTGTTGGTACTATTACTTCTGGTACCTATTATCCTTCCACTGTTCCACCGGTCCATCCAGCTTCCTATAATGCTCATTCTCCACCATATGATGTCTCACCACTACCACCTCCATCATTTCCATATACTGCTTCTGTTCCTGGATATGGCTTTGGGTATATTGGTTTTAATACTTCTTATGGATCTCAATCACATAATTATATACCTTCTTCACAGAATTCTTTTCAATCAAGGCCTTACTATGGTGGTTTCCAAAGAAATAATGGTGGTTACAAATATAACAAGGGCAGAGGTAATAATGGAGGCTACAAACAAGGAGTATGGATTGGTAACACTGATTCTCGTTTTACTATGCAACCTGAGTGTTAGATTTGTCAGAGAAGGGGTCATACAGCTCCTAACTGTTTTCACAGAAATTCTTCATATTCTCATACTTTCATTGAATGTCAAATTTGTAGGAAACGTGGACACATTGCGTTGAAGTGTTATCATCGAAGCAATTATGCTTATCAAGGCAATGGTCCATCTGTTCACTTCAGCATGATTTTGCTCATCCACAGTCTCCAAATTTATCATCTCAACCATCTTTTCCAGGACCATCAGCTTCCAGTTCTTCTATGCAGGCTATAGCTGCTCATACTATAACTCTCTACCCTACATATGATACTTGGATTGTCAATACTGGAGCCTCCCATCATAAGACCTCAAATTTTAACAACTTGAATCAAGTCACTCATTTTGAAAGCACTGATATAATCAAAATAGGCAATGGTCAAGGTTTGCCTATCAAGCATGTTGGCTCTGCAATGCTTCATACACCATCTCATTCTCTTAAACTGACTCAAGTTCTTCATGTTCATCATCTTACTGAGGATTTGTTATCTGTTAAACAACTCTGCAAAGACAATCGGTGTTGGTTCATTTGTGATGACTCTCTATTCTTTATGTAGGACAAGATAACCAAAAAGGTTCTTTACTAAGGCAGGAGTAGCAAAATGAGCTGTTTCAGATTCCTGTTTTCAAGACTTTGCATTCTTCAGCACAACATGTTCCAGCTTCAACATATCTTGGGTAATTAATCAAGTCTTCTGTGTGGCATCAATGGCTGAGGCATCCTACTAATGAGGTCTTATCTGTTATGTTGCAATAGTCACAAATAAATAATGTAGTAAATGATCAGTGTACAATGTGTCACTCGTGTATTCAGAGGCATATGTCAAAATTACCCTTTCCTCAAGAGTCTTCTAGATGTTTAGTAGCCTTTGAAAAGATTCATTCTAATATTTGGGGTCATTCTCCAGTAAAATCCATTGAAGGATATAGGTATTATGTAACCTTTATGGATGATTGTACTCGTTTTTTATGGATCTTTCCCTTATGCAATAAATCATATGTTTTTTTTTTCCATCTTTATGAGATTTTATACATTCAGTACATTTTAATGACTTTGTTAAGTACTTCCAATCTGATGAAGGGGGTGAATACACTAGCAAACAATTTGAAGGCTTTTTGAGTTCTAAAGGCTTACTACACAAGATCTCATGTCCCTATACTCCTCAACAAAATGGATTTGTTGAGAGGAGAAATAGACATATTATTGAAACTGCTATTACTTTGATTTCTGTTGCTGGTTTATGTTAGGAGTTTTGGTTTCATGCATGTGCACATACTGTCTATTTGATTAAAAAAATGCCCTGTAAATCTTTGCATATAGATTCCCCATTTCTGGCATTATATCAGAAACCACCAATGTTGCAACATCTCAAGATTTTTGGTACATCAGTTTTTCCCTATATCAGGCCATATAATTCCAATAAACTACAACCTCGATCAATGCTATATGTGTTTTTGGGATATTCAGTTGGATATAAGGTTATTATTTGCTATAATCTTTAGTCCAAGAAAAGGATTTTATCCAGACATGTTATCTATGATGAAAGTGTGTTTCCTGCTAAGCTTTACGTTGTTACAACTCAGTGTGCTCCAACTGTTCAAGAAACTTGATTAGTTCATCCAGTAGTGGTTACTTTACCTGTAATCACTCCTCAGACTGGTATTGGTGGTATGCATGACAGTTCCTCAAGTACTTCCGCTTCTGTTTCTAATATGTCAGACAAGTCTTCATCATATTTAATGGTTGATCTAAGTATACAAGAATTTGAAACATCAACGACTCATTTTAATGCCATTCCTCCACACTCATTGTTACCTATCCTAGATTCCACTCAGTTGCAAGTATTACTCCCTTTTGACCATTATGTTCATAATTCTCCAATTCGAACTAGATTAAAGACAGGTGCAATATCTAGATAGGATTATTTAGCTTATTTAGCAACTTCTCTAGAGTCATCTTCACTCTAACTTGCTCCAAATGAGTATGGCTTTTTTGGTTACACTTATCTTGCTGATATAGTTGATATAGAAGAACCTAAAACTTTTAGGACTGCTTATATGAACCCTTTATGGCAAAAGGCAATGCAGGAGGAATTTGATGCTTTGAAATCTTAGGGGACTTGGGTATTAGTTCCTGTTCCATCTCAACGATCCGTAGTTGGGTGTCAACGAGTTTATAAAGTGAAAAGGAACTTTGATGGCAGTATATCTCATTACAAAGCTCGATTAGTGGCTCAAGGGTTCACTCAAGAACAAGGAATTGACTATTCTGAGACTTTTAGTCTAGTGGTGAGGCATTCCATTGTCAGACTTATTTTAACCTTAGCTACTTCATGTAAGTGGCCTTTAAGGCAGCTTGACATAAAAAATGCCTTTTTGCATGATGATTTGCAAGAAGAGGTTTACATTCATCAACCTCAAGGTTTTGTTGATTCTTAGCATCCTAACTATGTCTGCAGATTTGTAAAGTCCTTATATGGACTAAAACAAGCTCATTGAGCTTGGCATTCAAAATATACTAGTGTCTTACATGGTCTTGGTTTTAATGTCTCACAATCTAATGCTAGCTTGTTTGTCAAGTATGATGGCACACATGTGGTGATTCTCTTATTATATGTTGATGATATAATCATCACTGGCTCAGATACATCTCAGGTTCAAGCTGTTATTACCACTCTTGGTGACTTGTTTGAGGTAAAAGATATGGGCAAATTGACCTATTTTTTAGGACTACATATTCAGTATAGAGAGAATGGGGATTTGTTTATTAACCAAACCAAGTATGCTATTAAATTGTTAAAGAAGGCAGGCATGGATACCTGTAAACCTGCCCTTACTCCAGCAAAACCACACTCTCAGTTGCTTGTTGTTGATGGCACACATCTTCTTGATACCACTTTATATAGAAGCTTAGGTGGCGCCCTTCAGCATCTCACATTTACTCGCCCTGATATTGCTTATTCCGTTGGTGTTGTGTGTCAATATATGAGTCAACCAACATATGTTCATTTCTCTCTTGTCAAAAGGATCCTCAGATATCTTCAAGGTACTCTTCACTATGGTTTGACTTATAAATCAGGGTCTTCTTCT
This sequence comes from Pyrus communis, assembly GCF_041283825.1. Lineage (NCBI taxonomy): Eukaryota > Viridiplantae > Streptophyta > Magnoliopsida > Rosales > Rosaceae > Pyrus > Pyrus communis. The sequence continues at coordinate 20,051,088 of NC_142566.1, read as the reverse complement.
CTTCTGTCAGCTTATTCCGACTCCGATTGAGTTGTTGATATCAATACACGGCGATCCATTATTGGTTATGTGGTTTTTTTTTTTTTTTTTGTCACAATCCAGTTTCATGGTAGTCTGAGAAGCAGTCTTCAATATCTCGTAGTTATACTGAGGCAGAATATAAATCTCTTAGTACAAATCCTGTTTTTCATTCTTGTATCAAACACCTCGACACCGACTTTCATTTTGTTCGTGAGAAGGTGCAAAAAGGGGATCTCATGGTTCAATACATACCAACTAAGGAGCACGTAGATGGCATTTTCACAAAGGGTCTCCATAGTCCTGTATTTGTTCATCATTGTGGCAGTCTTAACCTTGGTACCTTGGTTAAGATTGAGGGGAGGGGGGTAATAACAGGATAAACTTGGACATGTGTCAACAGTGTATTAGTCCACATGTATTGATTGTATTGGTTATGTAGTAGCTTACTTGACAAGCTAAGTATTAGCAAGCTATATAAAGGCTTGAGTGTAATAACTGTGGCGGTTAATAAACTTCATCTTTCTTGCTTATCTCTCTAAAAGCTTTTCTGCAATTCTATCTTCTATACATAATCTTTGTGATAATTCAAGATAGTTAATAAGTAGATTGTGTTAGAAAATTAAATATTAAATATTGCATTATTTAAGTTGATAATTGTGAATGGAAATTAAAGGGTGGGATCGATTGAGATTTGGGACTGGGAATTATTAAATATATATATTTCGATTGGTTAATTTTGATAGATGATGTAACTCTTCATCTCCAATTGTTGTATTGAAAGCAAGTCACCTTTTAACACAATGGTGAAAAGGTTTGAGCCCTAATTGATCTGGTTTCTGAAAGCACTGACAAGGCTGAACTCGTAACTAGACCCAGATTTTTTTTAGATAATCAAGGGTAAACCTTGACCTCGAATCCTGAAACCTGAATAAAGGACAGTAAAAGGACAGTACCTGGCCATGGTAAAATATGCACCCAAGGAACATTTGGCACCATGAAATACACCAGTTTCTCTGACCAAACAGTTTTCACTTGCCGCCAACAGCACCGATAAACGACCAGTACACGCAATAGGCCATAATATATACATAACTAAGCTCATAATTTTGGACAAAGCAGGGGTATTTTCTCACTCTAATGCAATCAATAACGTCCATTGAACACCATATTTGGAGAGATACAAGCTTAACGGAGTTTCTGAATTGATCGAAAACCCGAAACCCTACACAAGCAGTTTGAATATCTGAAGAAAGCAATTAGGTGATATTCGGATGAAGTAAAAAACGAAGAGATGACCATTATCAAAGGGGAGAAAAGAAGAAGTCGCCATATATATATATATATAAAGCAAGGGCAAATTTCTGAGTACCATATTTCCATATACTTCTATGAAAAAACCATTCCCAGAATTAATTTTGTTCAAAAGTAAAAAAGAACATACATACAATGATTTTTCCATTAAAGCCTTGTACAAAAAGGCATCTACCACTAAATAATAATTGAATATTGTAAGAGGATTTACTGTATGAAGAGGACAATTCGTGTCGGTCCTTACAAAGGCTTCCAAAAATATGGGAAAGCACTTCCTAGTTGAACTCCACTCTCTCCAAACCTACAAGTGTAGCGAATCCAGATCCTCCGCTGAAATAAACAAAAGGGGGGCTCCATTATCGCAGAAATATCTCCCCATGGCCATCCACAGTGAAAGAGAATAGCTTAGCTCCAACACTAAAACGCCATGTGGGGATGATGAACTCAAAAGCAACGTCCAACAGCCAGATGTGATATATTATTTACTATGATGATGAATCAACAGTATCCTGCAATTTTTCACAAGAATTTGGATTATTTATATATACGTGTATATATCAGCTCCTGATCAAAACCTTAGCAAAAACCTAAATACACAATAACAACCAATTATCAAAGAAAAAGTCTCATTTACAAGGGGGAATCACACATGAATATAGAGCAGAAGCAGGCTTAAACTTTAGATGTTTGAAGGAAGTTACACTTGAATGAAACTCTGAAAGATAATAAATAATGTTTTAACAATTTATAACTCCTGCAGACACAACCTCGTGAGTGATTCCAAAGTTTCATTTCCATAGAAGCGATATATAAGTATATATTTCATGCCATCTTCCCCCACACATATGGTTGACCTAAAAATACCAAACTTACCGGTGGACGTTTATTGATCTTTCAACGAATTCATGATCTGGACTGAGATTCACCAATTGATTTAGAAATAAGCAAAGATATTCTAGGGCTTATAACAAAGCTTTTTCTCATTAAAAATAAATCAGTATTTACATCTGAAGCAAGGCAGACTTTATATATTTATGTACTTTCCTAAATGACATAATTAAGAAGTACACAACAATCTAAACTTACACAACTATAGTTGAACAGACACGACGTCAGTATGAATTATGCTGATGTGACATCAGGCTATCTGTCCTCAATCTCTTACTATAGGACTCTCTCTATCATGAGATTGTTTCTAAGATATATAATAACTGTGAAGAATGTATGAACTCTTAGATCTTGACACTGAACTCTTTCGCAAATGAAATGCACATCAATCGTGTTTAGTATGACTATGGAACAATGGATTATGAGCCAGCGAGATGGAAGCTAGATAGCTAGGTTTCAAATCTTGAGTATTGTCAGTTAAAAAAAAATCTGGACAATATTTAACATTAATTGTAACCATTATATATACCAATCTATCAATAATTCATAACTCATGAGTAAAGTTCAACGAAGATTTTACTTTAACGATACAAAAAGGACTGTGTTTGAAATTTTACCAAGCTATTAAACTCCTAACTACAATTTTTTAGCAACTAAACATGATATGCGCTCCAGGACTTTAGTATGAAATGCATATGATAACGACCAACTTAAACTTATTTTGAGGACAGAGGTACATACATTCTTTCGTTCTTCACCAAAATGAAACAATGACCAGCACAAGAAAATCAATCAAAATATCACGAAATGATGAGTATAGTTCAATTAGAAATGTCCTTACCATATCTTCAATAGTGTGGGAATCAATTATTTAACAGATATGCTATTGATTCCAAATCCACCAATTTTCACTAGTTGAATTGCTTGAGGACCCTATGAAGAGTAAAGCACAAATATTTTTTATGTTCTAACAATAATGGATTTTGAAAGATACAGATAATCATCGACATCGATCACATTAACCACACAACAAACAAGCAAATAGAACAAAAGATCAGATGGAGATAGTCTCTTAATCTTTCCTAGGTATGTGGAGCTTTCCATTTTTGTTTACTTGGTGGGATTGCTGAAAAACGTCCCCAAACTTTCACTTCTGCTTCTCACATCAGAAAGTACTGATGGACCACCGCAGCAACATTATGGTCCGATCCCAGACAATAAAGTGGTCACTACGGACAACGTATGTGGTGGTTGTTAATCCCAGCGCATGCATGCAGTACTACAAAGTTTCAACCCCCAAGCTTGGACCTTGATGCCAGTATCATGTGATTGAGATGGTAACCCATTTAGTACACGAGGAACACAACAAACTCAATACGAAGCGAAGCCAAAGCAACTTTTTTCTGTTTTATTTGTACTTTGGAAAGATAAGGCTGAAGCCATCTTTAATTGGCTTATCAATCACATGAATTAAAAGGGTATTGTTCCTCCTAGCTAGACTTGTCATAAAAATGCTCATGTTGCTCAGTTTAGTGAATCTGGACAGCAAAATTTAACAAAAAAAAAAAAACCACGAGCAAGATCTGTATGTACATTCTTCTAACATAAGAATCTTATGAACACCATCAAAAGCCTAACAGTACCTTACATTCACATGCAAGTTAGTTATATCCCGTACCAATTTGACTTATAATTTCCATGCGTATTTGCTGGAATAATTTGTTGACTTATGCCTTCATAACATCGAAGAAATGTACTGAGAATGGGATGTGGCCAGTGTTCAACATGTAGAACCTATATAGAATAATATTTTGTTCGTGTGGCCACACACAAGTCTACATGCTAGATACATGAAAAACCAAATACAATGAATTAGATGTTAAAAATCAATTGCATTGCATGCATATCAACTTACAGGAATGTCGATGGAAAAAGGAAGAAGGACCACAAAAGTCTAGATTCTATAGATACATCAAAAAGTAATAGCAAAAAAAATTGCTAAACAAATGTCATGAGAAATTACAACAAACAGTCACACAAATTAACTAACTAAATGGTTACTATTTTATAATCGTAACCAGTAACCATACAAGAAATAATACAATTTTGGGCATGAATCAATGTTAAGCCACAAAAAATGACTTCAATTGTATAGCAACTTCAAACTCAAAGTGAAATTCATGCTCTATGGAATACATGACATGTAATTCTAAAATTAATATAAGATCAATCCATGCTTGAAAGCTTACTAGTCTATCAGTCATTGTTGTTTGCTAACAGCGGATTCCATTTTGAAAAAAAAAAAAAAAAACAGTTTGTGGGCATATATATGAAATAAATTTCACGGCAAGAAGAAACACATATTGAAATTATTCAAGTTAGTGCAGTATGTATAAAGATCCAGTATTTAATTGGGTTAAAATACTTACCAGCATTGTATAATTAGAGACACAAGTCTAAAAATAAAATCCAAATAAATATATGTATGCCATATAGATCATATAGATGAAAATATATACATAAATTCGGAGCAAGAAATGAACCACCAGATCGATTTTGATAATTCGGAAAGCAAATTCATACCTGTTAAGTTTTCATCTGATGAAACTTGAAAGATATAGCTCCATATACAAGCCCAAAAAAAGGAAGAAAAAACTTACAACTTGACAATGGGTGGAACGTTATATCAATCCATAAGCCTTACCTGCAAAATCAACCAGACAAACAAGAGACAGATAACAAAACCATATTCATTTTCTCTTCGATCATCATATTAAATCACAATAGAATTATAAGAACTATATGCATTCACTGATGATAATTTCAAAGATAATGGGTGTGAAATTATCTAACCATCTGGTTTAAAATAAATTTTTGTAATCAATAATACGAACAAGCAAGCAAATCAACCCTACTCAGGCTGCTGAATAGGGTTCTACAGAAATCCATTAATTAAACCAAATAACAAAAAAGGTCCAAAAAAGAACCAGTTTTCAAGTTAGAATCGCATGCGTATGGATTTAAAAAGGGATCAAAATTACCAATTTTTGGACTAGATCAGGGTTTCAAGCTGACGAGTGATCAGGAAGGGAGGGTAAGAAAGGGAGGACCATTCTAATACCAGAGAGCGTGAATGATGGTCCCGTAATAACGTTATGCTTGATAACCTGGTTTTTGCCGTTAATTCCGCACATTAAACAGATATATCCACATTCTTATATATAAAACAATATCAAAAGTCACGCTCTCATTTCACCAGTTTCTGATAAGATAACATAAAATAATTGATACAATACATATAATCACTTACAGATTTCAAAAGAGTAACAGGAGCATGCTCTCTTAGCTACGCTAGGCTTAGGGATTCAGTTTACTTTGAAGTCTGAATCCCCTTTTGAGCAGTTAATTAAAGATTTTGAGAGAGAGAAGAGGGGGGAACTGGTGAAACAAATTAAAGAGAAAAACCAGAAGAAGGATGGGGATGAGAAGAAAATTAAAAATGAACAACTTAATATTAATCCGGCAGTGGAAATGGGGAAGCTGACAGAAAGAGACATGAGCACGCAAAAGCAATGGCATACGCTTTATGGCAAGTGCCTCTGTGTGCTCACTCTCTTCTGTCAATTTCTACCCAAAGTCCCAACCAAATTAACATTCACCACAATAATATAACTACCCAATTGCCAATTTCTTTTGATTAATAAGAAGAAAAAGTTTGTGAAGAAATCGGAACTCCGATTCGTATTGTTCATAGAGAAATCTCTGATCAACGATAGAACAAGATCCATTTTGCATCATGTCTAAGGAATTCCTTGGTTCGGGAAAGCAAGAAAGTAATAAAAAGACTGATAGAAACGAGTCGGATCTGAGAACCCAGGAAGAAACAAAAATAAAAACCCATATAAGGAAAGATACCAAAATGTCAGAAAAATCTATGAGTAATACTATTTTGGTGTAAAATAAATTTAGGGTTTCGCTCAATGGCAAAAGATAAAGACAACGAAGAAAAAATGGGAACAACCTCCACAAACCCCAATACCAAAAGAAGCTGTACCGCTGCTATCTACTACCCTCTCCGTCTCTCCGTCTCTGTGTTACTATCTGTCTCTCTCTCTTCATTGACTGCTCTGATTTATGATCTTATTTCCTCCCTACCTTTCTCTTTTTCTCTCTCTATCAAGCAGAACGGGACGTACAGGTGTCCGTAACACGTAGCCAGAGAAGTGACCTGAGTGAATCCACAGTGCGGGAACGGCGAAACCCAGAACGGTCAAATAAGGGAAGTCCTCATGATTTGATGTTTTTAAAGGTTTGTGGTGGGAGGAGAGGAAGACAGAGGGATATGATTTGATTGGATTTTTGGGAAGATAATTCTATTTAGACAAATAAAGCTTTTTCGAATAAAAAGGAAAACCAAGTTTGAGACTAACCTAAAGATTAACCAAGGTACAGAGACGACTCTTGGTTAGTATTTTGTGTGTCCAGATGAATAATTGGTTGGCTGAGATTGTTTCAGGATACGTGTAACGTACGTGTTCTTTACAACACATGGATGAGGTGAGAGTTTTCTGACCGCATCTGTCACATCATTATATAATATGTTATAATACTATTATGTAATATTATTATCACATATTATAGTATAATTGATATAGTTGATATTTTATTTTAAAAACTTAATTGGAATCTATCGAGTGTTTCCGATTCAAATGCATAAATAAATATGAATTGGTAACACTTATGACAATTATCTGCTATATTGAAAAGAGTAATGCCATTGATACAGATTAATGTCACTGTATGTAAGTCTCCCTCTTTTTTACACTTTTACGAAACGACAGTAGTAAGGGTGATGAAATACAGCAAACACCAAAACACAAAAGCCGAAAATAAAATACGGCAAGAAGACATGAATAAAACCAGAACTAGCTAGCGAAAACAATACAAGAAAAGCCGAAATGACTATATAAGAAACCCCAATCAGTCTCTATTGCAAAAATTCGACATAAAATTAGGAGCTGGATCCCACCAAAAAAACCTTGATCATATAGCACCATGGTTTAACAATGCATCCGCTGCAATTAAGCAGTGTAATGTGTTTAAACTTTAGCACCTATCACTATTTGATATTGGGGTTAAAAAACGACTATGGTGTTCCACATATTGATACAAGTTCTTAATAAAAAGTTTTGATAGGGCAGTATAATTACGTGACTGCTACAAAAACATAGGATTTCTGTATATTGGTTTAACTAATTTCACCCTGGTTTCACCTCAGAGCTATCCGCTATCCTAGTGATGCAATTTTACTGAAGTTGGTTTCAACACACTTAGGAATCGTTTGAAATTATTTTATGAAAATATTTTTAAAATAAAATTTTAATAAAAATGCAAGTAAATTATGTTTTTTATAAATATTTTCTTTAAAGAAGTCCTTAATTGAAATGATTTGTAGCCATTGATTATGACTTGGGGTTTGAGTATGAAATCAGCCGTACTCCCCGCCGTCAGATTGCAATGATCGTAGGGTGAGGTACTCTGGACAGGTATCTTCTTGGAAGTTGGGGTGAGTGGCGGATAGGACTACGCCATCGAGGGAGACAAGCGCCCTACCTTTGGTGCTTTTCCCTTCTTTGCCATGCCAACCGCCCACGTCCGCCATTCACTGTGGCCCTTCCCGAGGGCAATATTGTCAAACAATTGCATAAAACCCTACCCTTCCTCCTCCTTTGCTTTCTGGCTTCTGCTGTTTGCCGACACATGCCTGTATGATTCTTAATCGTCAATGCATGCGAGATTCACATTTATCAAGAATACAACCAAATGATCAATCAAGCACTAACGACTGTCTTTATCATTTTTAAACAGAGATTATACTTCTAGATCCAGATAAATTTGGCTCCACATAATTGTGGAAGAATTCCTACACAAAAACAGCTTGTTACCAATTTACTGTACTTTCTACTTACAATGAATAATTATATACTTTCTACCTGCGAAGATAATTATTCAAAAGGAAGATTAATGATAAAAACTTGAAAATTTTGAGTTTTAATGATAAGCACAAAATAAAGAGTAAAGTGAATAGTACTATGATTGACTTTTTGGTGTAAAAATATGGTTTTTCGTTAAAGTGAACAGTACCGTGGACTTTTCATTAAAACTCCCATATTCAAATTACAAAATCACAATATAAAAAGTCTCTTTTAAATAATAAAATTTAACATAGTTTAGTCATTGAGATCAAGTGTATAAAAATATATAGTCAAAATTAATACAAGTATCTGAATCGTCTACATAATCTGCTACAATTGATTCATTGAATTTTAAATGATTTCCTGTTAAAAGTCAGAAAAAAATGATTTTAGCTCTCTAGGGTTTCCTATGAGAGAATATTAAAAACAGGTGCTCGGCGACGATTCCTATTTCTATTCTGACGACGACAAAAAGGGTTTCTCGATAACAAGTTCTTTGGTGTGGATAGTTTTGCTGTATAGTTTTCAGGGATGTGCGAGTTGCATTGGCGCTTGTGTGGAATTTGGGCCAAAGGCTATTTGGTTTGGTTTGGTTTTCAATGGAGGACATGGTATCTGGCTTTTCGAAATGATTAGTCCTCACAGAGGAGGAGCAACATTTTGTGGTAGTTGATAAGATAGAAGGTGTGTTATTAAAGACAACTAGGGTTTTCCTGGTTGGAAAAGTATTAACGAGGAAAACGTTGAATACTGAATGATTCAAAAGACAGATGCAGTTTATTTGGCGGCCTAGGGCTAGGTTTAGAATCGTGGAACTGGAGCAGAATTTGTTTTCCTTTGGTTTTGATTCGGCAAGGGAGAAGAGTATGATTCATAGAGGTGGTCCTTGGCGGCCTTTTGATGGAGCGTTGTTGGTTCTCGCAGAGGCAGATAAACCCACTCACCTACACATGATTTCACTGAATTCACAAGATTTATGGGTTTAACTTAAGGGCATAACGTTGCCCTATATGACGAGACATATGGGTCACTTTATTGCAAATCAATTGGGTGAGTATGTTGTGACAGATCATAGTAGGAAAGGTGAAGCCACGGGGAGTATATTATGAGTTCGCACAACAACATATATTACCAAGCCTCTTCGGCGGAGTGTCTGCTTGCTACTTGAAGGGAAAAAGGTTAAAGTGGATGTGAGATATGAAAAGCTACCATTAACATAGTTCTTATGCGGGATAATGAATCATTTGAAGATTAATGTGAGCTCTTTCAAGAACGAAATGAAGATGATTTATCAAAACCTGATGGGAGATGGTTTCAGGCGGATGTCTGGCATAAAGAGTATTGTAAATCGACGGGGAAACGCTTTGGTTTAGATCCTTCTCTGGCCTGGTTTATCAAAGCTCCATCACTTAACGACGGTGATGATCCACCAAAGCAAAGAAGGTCGTAGCGGTAGGAGAAAGCTCAAACAGTTGACCTGAATGAAGACCACGATAATTTGGACAATCATGATGAGATTGTGATTGGCAGGGTTCATGACCCTATTAGAACAAATATACTTGATTTGAATATGGTCGTGGATTCTAGTGATGAAGAGGTTGACTCGCTAGCATTAATTACTTTCCAAAAAGCTGGGTCGTTACTTGCCCAAGATTTACATGTTGAAAATATGGAAGTGGAATGTGATGTTGACACGCCCGACCTTGATATTCACCAAACACTAAGGTAGGCAGGTGATGGGCGACACCCGAAGGTGACGAAGCCGTATTAGGATGCAGAAACAATTAATCAACATAAATAAAACTTGTAAATTTAATTATAATGATTATGCAATTGTGGAACGTGTTCACGGCATACAACTAATCTGAGACACTAAAAAGGAATAATATTAAATTGAATGAACAAAAGGATGGGTCCTACATCAAGAGGACTCGAAGATGCCGATGCCGGAGTGCCATGATGCCAAGATTGTACGCCTCGTTTCTAAGTCTTGAGGGGGCGCAAAACAAAACATGAGTGGACCAAGTTGATATATAGTAATACTAAAACAGTTATTCATCAACGTACTAACCCCCAAAGTTTATGAAAACTCAATAGTATAATATGTAATAGGTTTTCCAAAACCCTAGCATGCCATAAAACCTTTCGTAAAACATATATCATATAGTGTTGTGCTTAGCAGTAGTATCACAAACGCCCGTAGGCATTACATCTTCCGGCCGAAGCCAATATATAAGTATCTTTCGGCCAAAGCCATCAACCAAATGCCCGACCGAAGCCCATGTAAGTATCTTCCGGCCAAAGCAACCAGACGCCCAACTGAAGCCAATATATGTATCATTAGCCCATAGGCAGTATCATAAGAATAGCCACTAAATAAGCACATAAAACATAAACATAAACATAATATTTCTAATATATATATATATATATATATATCTCAAATTGGAGTTCAGTAACTAAAACATCATATTGTAAAACCATGTTCATAAGTAGGTATATAGTCATCAATCATATATACCACAAAGAATGTAAAGTCGAATAAGCATGATAATTCATAAAGTGTGAAACCAATTTACTCATAAATGTTTCATAAAACGTATACATAAAATCATGTTTTTCATGTATGCATTTCTAATAATAAAAATATGCATTTTAGAAGGGGGTCCACTTACAGATACTTCACCGTCGAAGAGGCATGCAAACAAGAGATGACGAAAATGTCATACACAATTGCACCTAAGCACATAAAGGTACCAATTAATAAAACTTTATCATAACGATTGAATTTCGGAAACCGGACGTCATAAAAAGATTCAGGATGTCAAAAAACATAAGAGGAGACCACGGGTACCTCCATGTGCTGCAGCATGCGTCGCCGGAAAGTTGGCCAAAAAAGTCGTCAGTGTCATTATGGTATCCGTTTGGACATCAGTGGAGCACAGTACTTCCAGTGGAGGCACGTGTGTTCCACGTGCCAGCCAAGACAAGCGCTCACGCGTTGGCCAGGGTTCTGGGTTAGGCCAGGGCTTTTGGGCCGTAAGGTTGGGCCTGAGCAACTGGTTTTGGGCTTGGCTTAGTGGGTTAGGTCTTTAAGTTGGGCTTGGTTACATAGGCCCAAGGTTTAGGCCGAATTAGGGGATTTGGGCTGGGTTGGGTTAACCTGTTTTCAGGCCAACTTGGTTGGTTTCCATGGAGAAGAAAGCCGGAGTTATCTAAGGTCCGCTCAACCGCAAAACGTGACTAAAACCTATCATGCCAATTTCAAGGGGTTTGTACCAATTTCAAGATAAACGGTGGCTGGAGTTGGTCAGAAAATGGCTTAGAAGCCACGATTTCTCGCCGGAATCTGGGTTTTCATACTTTCTTTATTCCTGAGCAAAACCAACATTTACAAACACAATCTAGGTTATAGTTAAACCCCTAACATGAAAAAGTAAAGATCAAAAGCATCCCGAGGCTTACCTTGAGTCGGGAAGTTGAGAACTCGCTGGAAAGGGTTATTGGGTAGTCTCTATGCTTCACAGAGAATGAGGAAGGGAGAAGGCATATCACTGGTGATGGGTGATGGTGTTTGTCAGAGGGAATAATTGTATGCTTGTGTGTGTTGTGCTCGGGGAAGAAGAGGGAGAACATAGAGAGTAGAAAGGGATCCAAGAATGGTTAACGGGGAGGATAGGGAAGAGAGAAGAAGGAGATGGAAAGAAATGATTGGGCCGAGGGACAAAACCCAAAGGGTGGGCCCCACATGGCTCACCAATTAAGACCAAATAATAACCCAAATCAAAATATCTTAAACCCAAAGTAAAAATTATGAAAATACCCCTCCGTTCCGTAAATTCCAGGACAGGTCATCATAATCTCGTCCTGAAATTTGAAATAATGTACTACACATAAATACTTGAAGATAGGAAATAATATATGTATAAAGAAGAAATCAAGTCAGAGTGGTTGCATCAAAGAGAATATGCCACACAGTCGCGAGCGGGTAGTAAACTCCTATTTTATGCCTCCAAGCTCCTACTTTCTTCCCTCATCAGTATCAAAGTAAAAGCATACTTTATAAAGATATAAAGTCGAAATTGTATAATAATGTAAGGTCAAGAATAGATAAGTATAATGCAATAACGTCAAAATAGGTATGTATTAACATAGAGGTCGAAAAACTCGTACTGAACTTAACAGTGAAAGTGGAAATGACTCGACCAAACATTTGTAACGTAAAAAATACAAATATAACTATAATAAGGTAACTTAAAATACTTGTACTAAAATTCAAAACTAAAAATAGAAGTGGGTCTTGCCTAAGCATTCAAAACGTCTGAGAACAAATGTGTCTTTGGGTCGAACCCCAACAATACTAAATAGAACAACTATCACAGACGGGTCTACCTACTCATTTGCTTAACAAACCCAACGAATAAGCCATCGATATCATAGTCAGCCGCTCGCGATACCTACAACATATTGTTGTCTCGATAAGCAAGTAGTAATTTCCTAAGGGTGCAAACATACCAATTTGTCCAAACTCAAGTTAACAACAACATAAGCACACAGTTTCCCATAACGAAAAGATATCAAACATCCGAAAACCAATTCGTAAAACTCCATTGTCCAACTAGTGTTGCCAATAGAATCTATCAAACCAAGCACATAGTTCCATACTCAGACTGAAAATAAAAACTATCGTCCTAACTACTCCAAAAGAGATCGGTGCAAAATCTTATCATTCAGAAAACACAAATCAAAGAAATGCTATCTAGATTGTTTGTTCAAGACTATCTAATGGTTTGTAAATAAAAATGCGTTACAGGACAAACAAATTAGTACCCAAGACCTTCACGAAAACTTAGAAGTGAAACGCACTTCACGATGAGGTACAAAAGTGACGATACACCGAGAACCAGAACAATGTGATTCACGACGCCTATGCGAGCTGATTCATTGAAATTTTTTCTTGGATTTAGCGAATAGCGATGCTGAGGAGGCTAAATGAACACTCACATTTTTAAGGTTAAAACAAGTCCAACAAATCTAAAGTATATGATAACTAGAGTGAATGTGTAGCTTTGATGCAAGAATACGTGTAAGTACCTAACTTGATTCTTGTGGTGGCAAGTCGAAATGGTTAAGTGCGGACTCGACTCGGGTGGTAGTCAAAAGTAATTTGATTGACGGGAACTCAAACTTTTTTCTTATTCCAACTTTCACAACAACATGTTACAACAATAACTCAGGGATGATAATCTCAGGGATATTCAATCACCGGTGGTAATGATTCGCTCAATATGATGTTAATGGGTGATTGAACGACTGATGGTTCCAGATAAAACTTTCATATCTGAGTGATTCTCCTAAACAGTCTGTCTACATTAGAAATGATACGAAGTGTCGTAGGGTAAACACGAATCCAAAGTTGACTCAAATGCCTTCCAGTACCAGGAGGTGAAACTGGGATCACGGTCATAATCAATATAAATTAAGACGTCAGCCTAAAGAAATCTAGAATGAAGAATTTTGCTAAACGGTTAAAGTATAGTCTTCTCGTACTGGTAGATAATACGACAAGTGAGTTGATCAACAAATATCGAAACGTCATCATAGTCTCCACGTGTACAAGATGGTTTGTACCAGAAATCTATGGTGACATTCACCTATTTCCATTCTCATCCTTAATAGGTCTCCAACAACCCAAGAAGGATAATCATGGGAATTTCTTCCCACCTCTAAACAAGACTAGAAGGAAATTGAGATAAGCCAAATGGCTTCTATCTCACCGCTTCCACTTACCAGTAAATCAGACGTCTGCTCACATATTCAGCGACATCCCATTCATACAATGCCAGTAATAAAATGGATGAAAACAATGGTACAATTTAATATTGCCAACATGCATGACATATGCTGAAATGTGAACTAATAACACTCACTGTAGGTCAAATGCCAAAGTAAAACTAATTATTCAGAGAGCATCAACTACGAGCATCAACTACGACAGTTGCCTGGCCATGATAGTACTTAAAGTTACAAACAACTCACCGATGAGCTCCATCCACCTTTTTAGTTACAAACTCAACTATTTCTGTGTGAAAACACACTACAACTTCTTTGGTAAAAAGGATACAACATTTCTCTCTGAATAGAAAACATCACCATATTTTATAGCAAGAAAGATCATTATCAGCTCTAGATCAAAGATACGATGGTTCACATCATGCGGTTCTAATCGTCAAAAGGTACATGCATTACTCGATCATGCTGCATCAACGTGCATCCAACATTTAATAATACACCACCACAGAAATTTGAAAAGTGTAAAAGCTACGATCAGATGAGATAATACCCCGTTGTCAGAAACTTCGTTCACCATTAGCATCGCAATAAGGTTGACTGGTTTCTTAGCCAAAAATGAAGTAGGTCTAAGCCCAAAGAATAGTTAAGAATTGCTGATAGAATTTGACAAGACCAAATACATTTCTTACTTCACAATATCTTATGAAGATTTTCAATTTCCAACGGTCGTAACCCTTTTTGGAAATTGATGAGAATAATGTCTATTACCAAAGAAACTCCCAAGAAAAGTATTTACCATAAACAAAAACATCGTTCAAAGAATTTGACGTACAACTAATTGTTAATGTTTAGTGAACTTGAACTCGTGGTTGGAGTAAGCGAGAAGGTTATTGATAGAATAATCGTTAAGAATTACTCTAAGGGTCCACACGAATTTCCTTAGCTGGAACGAGTCCGAGAGCATTAATCTAATCCCACTAAACTACCACTTACTAAACTTCATAACAACTAGCGTTTACTCGCTTTCTCCAACACAAACTTTGAATGTTTTGAATAATTTTCATAACGATATGACTCTGCCCGCCATTCCTAGGGAACGCATGTCACAAAGTGACATCACCGATTGAGGTCTTCCAAATTCAAACCACTTAGATTTTTCCGTTTCTCCACATTCCTGTGTAGATACGACTCTGCCTGCAATTCCTAAGGAACGTATGTTGAAGAGTAGCATAACCGTTTCGTGTCTTCAGCTGGTCTTAACCAACTCATACCATTAAAAACTTTCAGTTTCCAAACACTCATATGCAGATTTGACTCTGCCCGCAATTCCTAAGGAATTCATGTTGCAGAGTGGCATCGCCACTTGGGATTTATAGCTGGTCTTAACCAGACTTCCTTTTATTGAGATTTCTAATTCAAGTCACTTCAATGTAAAACCAACTCATTCATAGGGAATACATGTTGCAGAGTATCGGTTCGATGTTGAAAGTCATCTAACAATCGATTTCGTCACTGATGAGGCATAATCCCGACACGAATCCTTGTATTTCAACCAGAATGAGAGAATTCATATAGGGAAAAATTTGTACAACTACGCCGAATGACACCAAATCTGGAAGTCGTGACATCCAAATGATGTCATGACCGACACATTATTACAGTAACAGAAGATCCTAAGTACACTCTGTACAAACCACCCTCTGATACCAAATTGACATGCCCGACCTTGATATTCACTAAACACCAAGGTAGGCACGTGCTAGCCGACACCCGAAGGTGATGAAGCCATATTAGGATACATGAGAACTAGAAACAAATAACCAACATAAATAAAACTTGTCAATTTAATTATAATGGTTATGTAATTACAAAACATGTTCATAGCATACAACTAATTTGAGACGCTAAAAAGGAACAATATTAAATTGAATGAACAATGGGATGGGTCCTACACCGAGAGGACTCGAAGATGTCGATGCTGGAGTGCCATGATGCCGGGATTGTACGCTTCGTTTCTAAGTCCTGAAAGGGTGCAAAACAAAACATGAGTGGATCTAGTTGATATATAGTAATACTAAAACATTTATTCATCAACGTACTAACCCCCAAAGTTTATGAAAACTCAATAGTATAATATGTAATAGGTTTTCCAAAACCCTAGCATGCCTTAAAACCTTTCGTAAAACATATATCATATAGTGTTGTGCTTAGTAGTAGTATCACAATCGCCCGTAGGCACTACATCTTCCAACCAAAGCCAATATATAAGTATCTTTCGACCGAAGCCTATATAAGTATATTCCGGCCGAAGTTACCAGCCAAACGCCCAGCCAAAGCCACCAACCAAACGTCTGGCTGAAGCCACCAACCAAATGTTGGGCCGAAGCCAATATAAGTATCATTCACCTGTAGGCAGTATCATATGAATAGCCACTAAATAAGAACATAAAACATAAACATAATATTTCTAATACATATATATATATATATCTCAAATCGGAGTTCAGTAACTAAAACATCATATTGTGAAACCACGTTCATAAGTATGTATATAATCATCAATCATATATACCACAAAGAACGTAAAGTCGAATAAGCATGATAATTCATAAAGCATGAAATCATTTTACTCATAAACATTTCATAAAACGTAGACATAAAATTATGCATTTCTAATAATAAAAATATCCATTTTAGAAGGGGTCCACTCACAGATACTTCATCGTCGAAGAGGCATGCAAACAAGAGAGGACGCAAATGCCATACACAATTGCACCTAATCACATAAAGGTACCAATTAAGAAAACTCTATCATAACGATTAAATTTCGGGAAACATATATCATAAATAGATTCAGGATGTTGAAAAGCATTAAGGGGATCTTGGGTATCCCCACGCGCCATCACATAGTGGCAGCTTTGATGGCCACGTGCCGCCATCCGTCGAGTTGGGTCGCTGGAAAGTTGGTCAAAAAAGTCGTCGACACCGTCGTGGTCGCCGCTGTGGATATTGGCGGAGCACAATACCTTCAAGGAAGGCGCGTGTGCTCTACATGCCGGCCAAGAACGGCGCTCACGCACTCCCATGCACAGGCCCACGGGGGGATCCACATGCTGGCCAGGGTTTTGGGTTGGGTCAGGGCTTTTGGGCCGCAAGGTTAGGCCTGGGCAACTAAGTTTAGGCTTGGCTTAATGGGTTGGGTCTCTAAGTTGGGCTTGGTTACATAGGCCCAAGGTTTGGGCCAGATTATGGGATTTGGCTTGGGTTTTGGGGGTTGGGTCTACCCGTTTTCAGGCTAGGTTGGTCAGTTTCAAGGGAAAAGAAAGCTGGAGCTATCCAAGCTCCATTCAACCCTGAAACATGATTAAAACCTATCATGCAATATACCAAATTGAAGCCCAAGGAACAAGGAAGAGGTTAGTACCAATTTCAAGACATGTCGTGGCCGGAGTTGGTTGAAAAATGGCCTGGAAGCCACGGTTTCTCGCTGGAATCTGGGTTTTCATATTTTCTTTATTTCTGAGCAAAGCCAACGTTTACTAAACACAATCTAGGTTATAGTTAAACCACCAACATAAAAGAGTAAGGATCAAAAGCATCCCGAGGCCTACCTAACTCGTCGAGAACTCACCAGAGAAGGTTGTTGGGTAGTCTCTATGCTTCACCGAGAAGGAGGAAGGGAGAAGGCCTATCATTGGTGGTGGGTGATAGTGTTCGTCAGAGGGAATGATTGTATGCATGTGTGTGTTGTGCTTGGGGAAGAAAATGGAGAGCACAGAGAGTAGAGAGAGATCCGAGAATGGTTAACGGGGAAAAGAAGGAAGAGAGAAGAATGAGAGGGAAAGAAATGTTTGGATCGGGGGACAAAACCCAAAGGGTGGGCCCCATGTGGCTCACCAATTAAGACCAAATAGTAACCCAAATCAAAATATCTTAAACCCAAAGTGAAAATTACCAAAATATCTTTCGATTCCGTAAATTCCGGGATTGGTCGTCACAATCTACCCCCATTAAGAAAATTTCATCCCGAAATTTGAAATAACATACTATATATAAATACTCAAAGATAGGAAAGAATATATGTATAAAGAAGAAATCAAGTCATAGTGTTTGCATCAAAGAGAATATGCCACACCATCACGAGCGGGTTGCAAACTTCTCTTTCATGCCTCCAAGCTCCTACTTGCTTCCCCCATCAATATAAAAGTAAAAACATACTTTATAAAGATATAGATAAGTATAGTACAATAACGATAACGTCAAAATAGGTATGTACTAACATAGAGGTCGAAAAACTCGTATTGAACCTAACAGTGAAAGTGGAAATGACTCGACCAAACATTTGTAACTCAAAAATACAAATATAACTATAATAACGTAACTTAAAATACTTGTGCTGAAACTCAAAACCGAAAATGGAAGTGGGTCTCGCCCAAGCATTCGAAACGTCACATACTCCGAGAACAAATGTGTCTTTGGGTCAAGCCCCAACAATACTAAATAGTAACTATCGTAGACGGGTCTACCTACCCATTTGCTTAACGAACTCAACAATAAGCCATCGATATCAAAGTCGGCCACCCGCGATACCAACAACACATTGTTGTCTCGATAAACAAGTAGTAATTTCCTAAGGGTGCAAACATACCAATTTGTCCAATCTCAAGTTAACAACAACATAAGCACACAGTTTCCCACAACGAAAAGAAATCAAAGATCAGAAAACCAATTCATAAAACTCCACTGCCTAACCAGTGCTGCCAATAGAATCTATCAAAGCAAGTCTCACATAGTGCCATACTCAAATTGAAAATAAAAACTATCGTCGTAACTACTCTAAAAGAGATCGGTGCAAAATCTAATAATTTAGAAAACACAAATAAAAAAAATGCAACACGTCCTTCAAGATCAAGATAGTTCATTCTAGATTGGCCAACAATCTGCAAATAAAAATGTGCTACAGGACAAACAACTTAGTACTCAAGACTTTCACGAAAACTTCACAAAACTTAGAAGTGAAACGCTCATCACGATGAGGTACAAAAGTGACGATACACCGAGAACCAGAACAATGATTCACAACGCCTATGCAAACTGATTCATTGAAAATTTCTCAAGGATTTAGCAAATAGCGATGCTGAGAAGGCTAAGTGAACACTCACGAATCTAAAGTGTATGATAACTGGAGTGAATGCATAGCTTTGATGCAAGAATACGTGTAAGTACCTAACTTGATTCTTGTGGTGGCAAGTTGAATAAGAGACGTTGATTACTGGCGGATCACATATTTCTATGGTTTTTCAGCAGTTCGTGATAGGTACAAATCTTGGCAACTGTTTGATGCGTTGCGAGAAAATGGGGACAAACCTTGGTTGTGCTTAGGCGACTTTAATGAGATTCTACAAGCTAGCTAATAGGAAGGGGGCAACCCTTGAAGAACATCTCAAATGGAGGGTTTTCAAGATAGTGTGTTGTGGTTTAATTTAAATGACCTTGGTTTTTTTGGCAATAAATTTACTTGGTTTACTACTAGGGATAGGGGCATTAAGGTCAAACTAGATCGAGCAATGGCAAACCATGTTTGGATGGTCCGATTTTCGGGATTCAAGGTATTTCATTTAAATAAAACCACTTCGAATCATATTCCGATCTTGGTATGTTAAGATGGGCGGGTCCAGCTTGGAGAAAGAAACTATCCAACTATGAAAATTGGTGGAGATCTCAGGAGGGTTGTGAAGATTTTGTCAACCAAGGATGGGCATGTTAGGTGCAGGGTGTTCCAATGTTTCAGATTACCGAAAAAATTAAAGCTACTCGGTTAAAGCTGTCTCAGTGGGCTAGACAAAATGCATGACTGTGGCCTAACGAGATTAAAGAGATTGAGGATAAGCTTACAAGTCTTCTTGGTCAACCATTCACGGGGGAAACAATAAGGCAGAAAGAAGAGTTGATGGGTAAGCTCAATATGTTACTTGAACAAGAAGAAAAGTTGTGGCGGCAATGCTCGAAGGAAAATTGGTTGAAATCGGGTGATCGTAACACAAGATATTTCCATCAAAAGACTAATCGGAGACAAAGAAAAAACTTTTTGCATGGGCTTCAGAATGAGAACGGTGATCGGCATGATGATAAACCAATAATGGAGAAAGTTATGGTGGATTATTTCTCGAGATTATTTGATACAAATGGGGGAGAGAATACGGCCGCATTACTTGAGAATATTGCACCTAAAGTCACACCTGAAATGAATGAGGATCTTATGCAACCTGCAACGGATGAGGAAATCAAGTCCGTAATTTTTCAAATACACCCTACGAAGGCTCCTGGTACGGACGGTTTAACACCAGGGTTTTATTAGAAACATTGGGGGATAGTTGGTGTCGACGTTTGTAATGGAGTCAAGTTTTTACTGCAATCAGGGAGGATGCTTGGGAAAGTGAATTTTACACATGTGACTTTAATTCTGAAGATTAAAGATCCAAAGGATATGAGTCATCTTTGGCCTATCAATTTATGCAATGTATTATATAAGATTATGGCCAAAGTACTTACGAATATGTTGAAATGTATTCTTCCTCAGATTTTATCGCATTCCTAAAGCGCATTTGTTCTGGGAATTAAGACCGTTACCGATGTATACGATGCAATGTTTCTTACTTCCAAAAACCTTTTGTGAAGAGCTAAACATGATGATCGCTAAGTATTGGTGGAACGGTGATCCAGGGAAGAGGACAGTGCATTGGTTAAATTGGCGTATATTATGTAAGCCCAAGATTGAAGGTGGTCTTGGCTTTCGAGATTTTTATGCATTCAATATCGCACCACTATCCAAGCAGGCTTGGAGATTTGTCCGGGGTATGGAATCTCTTGCGTAGAAGGTGTTCAAGGCAAAATATTTTTTAATGCAATTGTTAAAGCTAATGCTTCATATTGCTGGAAGAGCATTGCGACAACAAGGAGTGTTATACGCAAAAGTTTGAGATGGCAAATCTGTAGTGGGAAGGAGGTGAAGATTTGGAAAGATAACTGGATTCCTATGGAAAACTTCTTTCGCATTATTATCCTATGCCCAGCAACTTGGGGATTAGAGACCACGGTGGATCACCTAATCTACCCTGTTACGCGACGGTGGGATCGAGACCTGCTGGACACTGAATTTAACGTGGAGTAAGTGGCATTGATTCTAAGCATCCCATTTAGCTTTCAATCCACTTGTGATGGAATTATATTGTATCATGAGAAAAAATGGCAAATTCTCGGTACGTAGTGCTTATCATGTTGCTCGATAAGATGTGTGTTTAATGGGTGTTGAAGCTGAGCGTTCCAGGCTAGTAGAGATGAGCAAGTGCTGTGGACTGCTACAAGATATTGAGTATGCTTTTTGTAAAAGCAAATGTTGTGGACTGCTAGAAGATGTTGAGCGGCTATGAGGAGCTCGGGTTCCTGGAAAGGTTCAAATTTGTGTGTGGCGGGGACGTCAAGCTAGTCTCCCCACATATACAAAACTAGCAAGAAGAGGATTGCTACAAGATGTTGAGTGTGCTTTTTGTAGAAGCAACCCGAAAACCATTGAACATGTGCTACAAGACTGTGATTTTGCTGCTGCGGTGTGGTTGGTGGGATTAGGGCTACGAGTTCGTGAGGCACCTGTAACTAGTTTCAGAGCATGGATTTTGAATGTTGCACAAAACGTGTCAAAGTAGGCATTCGATTTATGTCTTATGTTGGTGTCAAGTACTTGGGGTGCAAGGAACACACTACTTTGGCATGGAAATCTTAACCCAATCCCCAATGAAGATTTTGATCGCAACCGCGAGTAGGCTTCAGGAGTATCACAAATGTCATTCTCCAAATGGATCAAGAAAAGCTCAGACATGACAACGGTGGACTAAATCGAACTTAGGAGGGTTGAAGTGTAATTTTGATGGAGCGTGGCATGAATGGTTCCATCAGGGAGGATATGGTGTGGTTATACGTGATTGGGTGGGCAGTTTTATTGCTGCAGTTTCTGGGCATTTTTGCCATGTTAATTCACCCCTACATACTGAGTTACTTGCGGCTAAAAGAGCAACATAGCAACTAATGGAATTCCAAAGTGCTAGTCCGAATTCGGTTTTGGAGGGAGACTCAAGTGTTGTGCTTGCAGTTGTGAATCGTGATGATGATTGTTCATTATTGGGACCTATGAGTAAAGCCATCAAAGGAGTTTTGCGCAGTATGGAGGGAGCATTGTTGAACTTTATGCATCGGGAAACAAACAACGTAGCACACAAGCTAGCTCGTGCTGGTTTGGGTGTTTCTAGTGAAGATAGGTGGGTTAAATCTCCCCCAGATTTTATTTTGGATGCCTTGTTAGAAGACAATCAAGTGTAACCGTTTACGTTACGGTGATGATAACTATTTGTGTAGGACACTCCTTTTCCTTTAAACCGAGTTGAAATCCCTAGCAAGGTATTTATTGAGGCCCATTTAACACCCTATCCTCTCTTTGTACGTGCTTTTCGTATTTGGAGCCTTCACGTTCATTCTCTGCATTGTACATAACGTTCTAGCGTCACGTACGTAGCGCTCTCGCTCTTCTTTTGTTGTTTTGATGTGTGGCGGGCTGTGTTGGCAAAGCAATTTCTCATTCTACTTCTATGGTGTGGACAATTCCATCACTACTAATTGACCTGACTAACAAATCTCCCAAGTACAAAGCTAGCCTGACTGAGACTCACAAGATGGCTTATCAAAACCTTAATCTGCTAACAATTTTTTTTAAATCACTTTGTAAACAGTATTACACAAGCTAATAGGTCTACATGGACATTGGACTGGGAACTTTAGGAACCAAGGCAATAATTGTGTCATTAAGAGTCTCCGGAAGAGAAACAGCTCAAAACCAGCTTAATAATGTCATCCTTACAACTATTCTAACAATTATGGAAGAAAGTAGCAGGGTACCTATCAGGCCCTGGGGCCTTAAGTGGGCCAATAGAGAATAGAGCATCTTTAATTTCTTCTTCAGACACATTCTTACCTCAATTCTACAGGCTCAATGATAGAAAATAATCTAGGTAAATCCACAATCATGGAATCAAAATTAAGCTCAAGAAAAAGGTAAACTATTCCAGAGCTAAGTTATTGATAAACTCCTTATCATTAACCCAAATTCCATCACTAATCTTCAACCTTTCAATCTTGTTTCTTATTCTCCTTAAAATAGTGGAAATGTGAAAGAACTTTGCATTTATGTCCCCAACTTGTAACCAAGGAGTTTTGTTTCCAAAACAAGTTCTCCTGATCCAGAAAAATTTCATACTCCTTCTGATAATTATGCTTCAGTTGAATTAAGAAAGGAGAATATCTTCTACAAAGAGCCATCCCTTGCATTCTGGCCAAAATCCTTTTCTTTTTATGGACCAAAAACTAATTTATTCTATTTATACAACTTCCTAGACAAATTACTCAACTTGGACACAATGTTCAAGTCAGAATCATTCCACTCCTCATCAACAACCTGCTTAAAATTATCATTCCACTCCTTATCAACAACCTGCTTAAAATTATCATGCTTAGTCCACATAGAAAAAAAAATCTAAACGGTTTGAGCCTAGGATCATGAATTTTTTCACAAACAAGGCTAATAACTAGAGGACAATGGTCTTTCTTTCAAAACCTTAGCTAAGTAATCACCATCGCTAGCTGACTCTCTTTCAATTGGTGGTGTTGGCAAAACATCCTTAGAAGAAATCACTACAAAGTACGATAGCTACTTGAGGGACTAAGAGGAGCCAATAGACAGCAGGCTATTAGGGGAAGCCCAAAGCCCCCAGATAACTGCCGCTCAGCCAGAATAAAGAAGGACCACAAAGTGGCATACATATATGGCCAATCAAGAACAATTGCATCACCTATCCCGGCTCAAATTTAGGCAATACAAAGCTATCTGGATCTTCCATAGCCTTCTCAAGAATATATATTTGTGAAAATGAAACAATCTTTGTGAGGTCGGATAGCCTTAATCTATGTTTGGGCTCAGGCCAAAGACATTTCATGAAGAATTAGAGGTTCAAACCATGCCGATTCCTTGATTCGAATCATTCTTTCTTTTGATAGTAAGCACGATTGGTTCAATCGCAAATCCATGGTAACCTTGTGTGTGCCTCTTCCCAAGACAAGAGTAATATAAGGCAAGTAAGTTATAGGTGTAAAGCCAACAAGTCTCTTTTACACTAGAAAAGATGACTGGCAATACCTATCATTCGCCTTCTTCTTGTTCAGTATAGTCATTTTCATCCCCCTTTACGCAAGTTATAGTGCCTTGTAATCAAGTTGGATTCCCTTTTTGTTTCATTCTTCCTATTAGCTGAGTAGTTTAAAGTGTAAATTGCAAACAAAATAGCTAAAAAGTCAGTGTAAGAAAGAGAATGAGTGGGATAATCAATAGAAAATATCCATTAATTCGAACTCCCAGTAAAAAAATGTATTCATATTGCTTTATATTGGGCCATAGCTAGGAACTCACCGTACCAAGTGCATTCACCTCAGAAGGATACCATTTTTCTATGTTAACCAAACCAGATGGGAAGAGATTAGTCCAGTTAAGAGATAAAAGATGATCATCTAGCTATAGCTCTTATTATCTTAGTTGCTTTTTAGTCTTCACATGAAATGTGTTATTAACTAGAAATAAGATCAGTACAAGCAAGACTTTCATTTTCCTATTATTATCCCATGAGCACATTCTATTTTAGAATAGTTAGTGAGACTAATTCAAGTAAGCAAGTCTGGTGTTATCGATTACAAGTGCCTTTTTCACCGTTACCCAGGGCCTAATGGGTACCCTACTACTTTTTTTTATAACTGTTGGAATAGTTGTTATCAAGTTGGTTTTGAGTTGTTTCTCTTCCAGATACTCTCAATGACACAATTATTGCCTTGATTCCCGTAGTTCCCAGTCCAATGTCCATGCAGACCTATTAGCTTGTGTAATACTGTTTACAAAGTGATTTCTAAAAAAAATTGTTAGTAGATTAAGGCCTTTGATGAGCCATCTTGTGACTCCCAATCAATCTAGCTTTGTGCCTTGGAAATTAGTCAATTGGGTCAATCAATAGTTTTGGAATTGTCCACACTACAAAAGCAGAATGAGAAATTGCTCAGCCAGCACAACCCGCCACACACAAAAGCCGCAAAGGAAGAGTGAGCGTGCTACATACGCGAGCAGCACATTACGCTAGAACATTATGTACAATGCAGAGAACGAACACGAAAGCTCCAACCCCGTGGCATCGAGTTCGCTTGCATATCTATCGCCCCCTCAATCGCTTTAAAGGGCGTGCTTCCATAATGCTTGACCCCTTTAATCATGAAAGAAAGTGAGTTAAATTCGTTCTTCTATTCTCTATTGGATTAGCCTCATTGGATGTCGCAACCCATGCTTCAATTTGGTCAAGGCATTGGCATTGTTAACCAAAGACCGAACCGAACCGAGCTCTGTTGCATCAAACTGACGCTATTCCAACCGCTTACAAACACTAATAGGTAGCTTTACTGACTACATAGTATATATAGGAATGGAAGATGTCACTAATTGAATCAAAGTAGCTCTCCCAACCAAAGATAAAGATTTGACTTTTCAAGGAGCAAGCCATTTTTGGCTTTTCTCAATAATCTCCTTGTAGGTGGACTTGGAGACTCAAGAATGGATGAGGGGCACCCCAAGGGAGATACTTAGTCAAAACCACAAATATTACTTATTTGATGGGCAAGACCATAACCAATATTAGGAGAGCAAAATATCTTGGACTTCTCAAATAAATTTGTTGCCGCACAAAACCAATCCAAACAAACTCGCTTTTACTTCCTCCATAAGCACAAGTCTGCCAAGAGCAATTATCTTACTTGGTTTATAATGATGTTTATTATATCGAATCGTGTTTACAATACACTTGAAAATGTCTCCACAAGTGGAAGGCATAGATTTTGGTGGATGCACAATTAATAGTTTAAAATCTGTTTAGTTACATTACTACTTTTTTTAGTGCAGGTGTATTACCATGGATCCTTAGTTATAAATTGAGGGTTAAATTTTCTTGTTATAAAAACCCAACAATATATTGACCATGTATCACCACCAAATCGTATTCTGACTCTCTTTCAAGTATATCAATGGCAATCAAAGTGCGGCTGGTTTTGTATTGCATGGTCTTCATAACCATGTTGGCTCTTACCAAATGTAAGTATTTTTTAAGGAAACGATTTCTTCGCGTCTTTTTTTTTTTTTCTCTATGCAATTTAATTATTGTTTTTATTTATTTATTTAATTTGAAAGGTAACAATTATAAATATATGCATGCAGAATAAAAATTTTAATGTGCAAATTCATATCAATATATATATATATGCATGCCAATTGAAATTACATGTTTTTTTTTTAATCTTATTCTTTAATTTACAAATTAAGTTTATATTTCTTTCTATTCCGTTTAGCATTACAACTAAACAGGCAATGAAGGCATTGGTATTAGTAGCAGCAAGTACGATATTGTTGTGGTGAATTTAAGAGTGAGAGGTGATGTTGAGAACTTAACATTTTGCTCATAAGAAACTTGTAGCTCAAGCACAGAATCGGATTGATTAGGAGAGAATTAGAAAATTGGTATTTGGCTTTCCAGAATACCGCACATTCCCAATAAGCATCGATAACTATAAGAAAGATATACAAAGGACCAAGAATTTGACTGTCACAAGAATCAATATTTAAAGGAAAATTTTTTAATTTAAAATTGGGAAGAAAAAAATGAAAATTTCAATGTTTTACGGGAAAAAAAAAAATTAACATTTAGTTCTAACTATTGAAATCGTTTGAAGGGTTGAGATTAAAAGATTAGGTGTAACATCCCACATCGTTCAGGGAAGTGGATCTTGTAAGCCTTATATGTATATTTTCATCTCTACTTAGCACGAGGCCTTTTGGGAGCTCACTGGCTTCAAATTCTGTAGGAACTTCGAAGTTAAGCCAGTAGCGCGCGAGTGCAATCTCATGATGGGTGATCCACTGAGAAGTTCTCTTGTGAGTTCCCAGAAACAAAACCGTGAGGACGTGGTCAGGGCCCAAAGGGGACAATATCGTGCTACGACGGAGTCAAGCCCTGGATGTGGTGGAGCCCGGGTCGGGATGTGACAATTTGGTATCAGAGACTAACCCTGGCTACGTGTGTGTTGACGAGGACGTCGGGCCCCTAAGAGGGATGGATTGTAACATCCCACATCGCTCAGGGAAGTGGAAGCCTTATATATTCTCATCTCTACCTAGCACAAGACTTTTTGGAAGCTTACTATCTTCAGATTCCGTAAGAACTTCGAAGTTAAGCGAGTAGCGTGCGAGAGCAATCCCATGATTGGTGAC
Organism: Pyrus communis; assembly: GCF_041283825.1. Taxonomy (NCBI): domain Eukaryota; kingdom Viridiplantae; phylum Streptophyta; class Magnoliopsida; order Rosales; family Rosaceae; genus Pyrus; species Pyrus communis. Next base: position 20,023,704 of record NC_142566.1, on the reverse strand, counting down.
CCACTAGGAAGTTCTCTCGTGAGTTCCCAAAAACAAAACAATGACGTGGTCGGGGCCCAATGTGGACAATATCGTGCTATGGCAGAGTCGAGCCCGAGATGTGGTGGAGCCTGAGTCGGGATGTGACATTAGGCAAGATTAAGAGAGAAGGAGAAAATTCGTATTTTGTTTCCTACTTTAAAAAATATATATAACTATATTTTCTGACATTTCAAATTAACGTTGATATAAAAGTCATATAAAGGTCTAAATATTTAATTAGAGTGCACTATGAAAATTTTGGAGTGCCAATACAATTTTCATTTAATTAATAATATCTTCAAGATAGTTCCCTCTTCTATCCACCGAATGACACACTTTGACAACTGAATGTCGACACTTCGCATGGAAAACCTACACATGTGGTCAACCCTAACTCTATAAATACCCATTTTTCACCAGATTTTGGTAAGCTTTCACTACACGGTCTAAACACTCTCCATTTTAAGAGAAATTGACTTAGGCATCGAAAACTCATTGGCCAAATCCTTCCACTATGTGGGCGCGTGGCTATGGTCATTGATCAAAGATGTTTAATTACTTTGTAGGTATAAATTTGTCAAGACTAAAAACAACAAATCTTTACTACGACAAGCATTTCTTATTTTTGCCACACAAATATTTTGTTTTTCAAAATACAACACTTTCCAAATAAACATTGATAAGAAAGTGATATAAAGGTCCAAGAATTTAATTTTAATGTACATCAACATAGATATATAGGAGTAGATTGCATCCTCTTAAAATTGTGATTATTTGCAGTGCACATCAATCCCTAGTTTGTAGGAATCTCCAAGAACATAGATAACTTATCTAATCCCTGATCCGATTAGGTTTTCATATCTTGCAAAACAAGAATGATCAATCTTTGTGAAGTCATCATACTTGGCCTACCTTTCCTGAACAAAAGACGTGGTGGTATTGTTGATCCGTCTTTGTAGCTCAGTCTGATCGAAGTTATTGAGTTCATTATTGGACTTCTGAAGTATTTGTATTTTGATTTGTCTTACTCTGGCCCTAAAAAATCATGGTCCCACAATGCACTTCTGCAAGATCAAATTCAAATTTTATGTACTTCTGGAGGATCGGTTTCAAACTCCATGCATTTCTGTAGATCAGTTTCAAAGTCTAATAATTCTGCAAGATCGATTCAAAATTTCAACAATTCTGCAAGATCGGTTTCAAAGTTCTAGCATTTCTTTATAAACCAAAGCATCAAAACTCAAAATCAAATGCTTTCAAAGAATACTAGAATCAAAAAACAAAATAAAATCTCAAGGGTTCTCATAAAAGGAAAAGAAACTCATAAATCTAAGAAACAACACAAAGATGAGGAGGAAACAGAAATATGAAGAGAGAGAGAGAGAGAGAGAGAGAGGTAGGAAGAAGGAGAGAAGTATTGAAAGAAGAAGAAGAAGCAAAAAAAAAAAAAAAGAGTATGAGAGAAATAACGAGATAGAAATGCATCTTCAAATATAGGGGGCAAAATTTTATGACAAAATTTGATAACTAGTCATTTTTTGTACCACAAAATGAATTTTAGCCTGCTGTTCACTATTCTTATAAATTTAACCAAATGTCCATGTGAAATTTCAAAAGTACTCTTGAATTAAAACACTAATTTCCCTCTCACTCATCTCTTTCCTTTTCTTATGCTACAAAGCCATTGGCCCTACTCACCATTCTCTTTTTTGTTTGGCTTTTTAGCCAAAATAGTCCCTGAGGTTTGCATAACTCCTCACTTTGGTCCCTGAGATTTGAAATCAATAAAAATGATCCCTAAGTTTGTTCACCATCAATCATTTTGATCATTCCATAAAAAAAATCTCGATTAAATAAGACTAAAATGACAAAATACCTAGTACATGAATCCAATTAATCCTAATACAACCAACCCTAGTACTTATGATGATTCTTATATAACCCTAGTACATGGAATATTATAAAAGCCAAAACTACTTTCTAACGCAATAACTATTAGAAATTAATAACACAATTTTACCCGACGAAATCAAAACTTTGGTCCGGCAATAGGGTTTTTTTTTTTTTTTTTTTCGAGTCGGGTAATAGTGGTTAACATTTCGAGTTTTGTCAGACCTTAGGCGACAAAAGCATTCGTGGGGCAAAGTTAAAGAAAAAAATTGGCACATCATGAAGTTTCGTTGGGCAAAACAATAAGTAACAAAAATAAAAGCAATACAATTATACTAAAAACTAAACCTTTTGCAGAAAAAAGTTTCTTCAGGCAAAACAATAAAATTAAAAAAATAAAAACAATGCAATTAACTAAAAAAACTAAAACGTCTGCAACACTAAAATTAAAAAAATAAAAGCAACACAATTAAACTAAAAAGCAAAACCTTGTGCGATGATAAGTTTCATCAACCAAAAAAATAAAATTAAAAACTAAAAGCAATACAATAAACTAAAAATCTAAACCTTACCTGATGAAAATAAAAATCAATGTGGTACAAATAAATTGAAAGACTTCCTTCATTGATTTTGCACTCCGCCAAATAAATTTCAACTATCCAATCATTACACTTGTTTGAATCTAGTATGATATCGCATACGCCAAAAATTACCAACAACAAACATTAGGGATTAGGTAACGGAAGAAATCTTTCGACGATTAAAAATGTATCATAATGATTTAACGGCTAGTTTAGATCCGATTTTGATGACTTTAAAAATGCGCTCATTGAGGGTAAAACCACAAACTCATATTATCTGGTGGTCGTGATCTTTTAATTGTTTGAAAATAAATAAAATTTGAATAAAAGTTTTATTTTTTGATGTTTGCCTGACGAAATATACCTATCGTCGGGCAAACTTAACATTTTTGTCAGGCAAAAGCACTATATTCGTCGGGAAAAACTTTCAAATTCCCTCTATTTTTCTCAAAAAATCAAAATTTTCCCCATATTAAAAGGTTTGTCTGATGAAATTTTGTACTACTTGTGGGGCAAAGGTGTTTCCCACCAATTTTTTGCCAAAAACTAAAATACGCAACATTTTAATAGAATCTTTGCCTGATGAACCAACTTAGTTTGCTCGACGAATAATTCAGGTTGGAATACACATGTCACATTTTTAATATCTTTTCCCAGCAAATTGGTACCTTTGCTTGACGAATTAGTTCGTCAGCCAAAGATTCTGATCTTTTTCGAGTACGAGCTCCTTTCTTCTTCCTTTTTGCTTAGCAACTCGATCTCTCACTCTATCTACAACAATATCCTCTTTCTCTCTAGCAACTTGTCTACTTTTGCTGCTCAAATCTCAAATCAAAATCCCTAGGTACTCAACTATCTCCTCTCTCTTTATCCCTTTCTCTATAAATTCGAACTTAATTTTGTTACTTTTGCATCTGAATTCTTTTCTTCTTTTTGTAATAAGGTCGTCCGACATTTTTCCTCTTGCTAACTCGGTTGACTGATTCTACAGCTTCAATGGTTTAGTTCAAACTGAATGCATCGTCGGTTACCTACACAATATGGTTAATTCAAACTAATTAAAGGTGTGTTGACGAGGGGTTAGGATAATTAGTATTTTTCTCATAAATGTGAGAAGATTTGGCATAGAACATTTGAGTTGTTTGTTGAGTTGAAGGGGCTTTCTACGTTGCAAAATCACTTCTATTTAAGGGGATGAATTTCGTGATGACAAGTAGGGTATAATTCTGGCAATATTATAATTCTTCGGCATAATCTCTAAATATACTCGGAAGTGTTCTCGGTTGAAACTCTATTGCCTGCAAGTCTCGCCATCTGATCAACTAGGACTCTGAACATAGATTGATTGTGGGATTGATTCAACCTTCATTTGGAAACCAATCCAGATCTTTAATATTTCCTTCATTCAAAAGCTTAGAGTAAATGGACCAAGTGAGTGAAAAATTGGGTCCAAACAACATTATAATTAAACAGGCAATGAAGGCATTGGTATTAGTAGCATCAAGAACGATATTGTTGGGGAGAATTAAGAGTCACAGGTGATGTTGAGAATTTAACGTTTGCTCGCAAGAAACTTGTAGCTCGGGCTCGAAATTGGGTACAAAAATATGTTTTAATTGTGATTGGTTCACCATATGTTGGGATACTTTCAACTAATGTAATACAAAATGCCATTCCTGGCTAATCGCTTGCTCGTCAAATTTTAGAGAGCTATACATGTATTAGGGCTTATTACTTTGTCTCAACCTTGCAGACCATGAATATATAAGTTGTAATGAGCCCTTTTGAAGACTTCTGTATTAGTATATTGTGATCTCGTTTTACTTTGATTAGGTTTAGTGTTGTTAAACAAGATAATCGAAGAGATAAAACATCTACATTAGCAGCCAATAATTCTCTAAAGAATACATGGATGTACGCAAGTCCTTGATGTTAGCTCAAGGCGTGACGACACTTCTGGCCTGGGCGGGTCACCATCCTACTTACATCTACATTTTCAGGAACATATCTATTGTTAAAGGCTTTTTAAATTTGGACTCCAACACCCTTCAATATACTAGAGAAATTTAGAGTAGTTATATATGACCTTGGTATTAAATGTAATCAAAGTTATGTCTTTGGATAATACTCTAAGATTAAAAGTGGAAGGTCTGACAATATATAGATGATACAAAATAAAAGTTATGTTTAGCTCTAAAGCTGACTTAAACTCTCTTTTATGTGTAAAAGTTAACGGTCAAATTTGACTCCGTATGCATTGAAAATGTTATAACATACAACACCAAATTTATAGTCAAATATGACTTATAACTTTTACATTTTCTATTTTGAATTGGAGATAACCTTAGCAAATGTCAAACAGGTCATTTTACATTGAAAAATAATAATTTTGCACTCCTGGGTGTAATTTTCTTTTTAAATTTTAGAAATGTAAACTGTGGAGCCAAAAATAATCCCAAAAATCGTGGAGCTCACACGTGGATTATTTCCCAGGAAAAACAAGACTGCCCCTATTAAATGAGCAGGGAGTAGCTTCATTCACCACGTGCAGCTGAGGTGAAGCAGGCAGAAATCAACAACTGCTCAAGGCACCCCTGCCCGTAGGAAAAGTCAAAGGTATCTATGATAAAATAATCCCTTATTCTTATCATAAATGCACTCCTAATCAGAGAAGACCTCTTTCAAGTATGTTATCATAATCCCATTTATTTATGATATTTACCTAATTATTCTAAGATATTTATTTACACAAATATCTTAGAATATTCTCGCCCGAATTCCACCCTAGGGTCGGCCACCTCTAAATCCTAGAGGGCCAGCCCATGTCCTCTCTTTCTCTTATAAATACTCTATTTATCTCCAAAATTTAGGGAGTTTGAGCTACCCCTAAAGAGGCTTTTTGCTACCCACAAACTCTCAAACACATTCTTTTTTAAATTCTAACTTTGGCATTGGAAATTCTTCGGCCAAAGCCCCTCCCCCCAATTCAACGTGTGCTCATAAGGCTTTTGGCCTTAATCTTAGGTATTATTATTTTGCAAGTGTAGATTCGTCAATCAAAAGAAGGCGAAAATTTGCATCCACATAAACTACATGATTACTTTTTTAAGGGTGTTAATAACATTTTCCAGAACATAATCACAAATATTTAGTCAAAAGCACATCAATCAAAGTTCAAAATGCAGCATGTCAAAAGCGTTTCAAAATGCACGAATATCTAATAACACTCATTATACTTGGTAAAACTATAAAGATTTCAACTATGCATATCTATTTGAATTTTATGACACTTCCAAAAGTATAAGCGTTATTATTAAATTTTAAATCTCCTTTTTAAAATTTATTTTGTTTCCAAAAATACCACACATTCAGAATAAAGATTGATAAGAAAAAAAGAAAATTAATGAAAATGGCTTGAAAAGTTTTAGTTTTAATCAAAAACCATGTTATAAGTTTTGTTTAATGATTAGTACAAGGCTCATATTAAAGTAGTCCAACTAAAAATGGCCCAACTATAATAAATTATGATTTATCGATTTTACCCCTAACTTTTTTAGGTTGAGTTCTAGATTTTTGTCATTAATGGAGTTCATCGTTGTTTTGCAGACCTTCTTCTTTTTCTTTGAAACAAAAATATAGATCCTCATTCTATTTAATTTATATTTTGTATTATTTCGTTGAAATGTGATCGTCGTTATTATTCATAGTGTATTCGAGATACTGTTTTTCAATTTTTCTTCGTCAGTGGAGTTTATTGTTTATTTCTCTAGAAAATAAATTTGAGATCTTCATGCTATTCAATAATAACGACATGTCACTGTTTATGAACTATAAAAATAAATTATTTCTGGATTTTAAGTAACACTGTTTCTGTAACCTAAGTCACTATTTCTGGAATCTAAGTTACTATTTCTGGAATCTAAGTCACTGTTTCTGGATCCAAATGAAATAGACACAATGTTTCTTAAATGTAAGCTAGAAAAGAAATAGTGAAATTCACTGTATTTGGATTCAAAGCAAAATAAGCACCCTGTTTATTAAATATAATCAATTGATGCATGAAAGAAAAAAATAGTCAAAAGTTAAAACATAAACTGTTTCTGAAATTTAAGTCACCGTTTCTAAAATTTAAGTCACCATTTCTGGATTTTGGTTCTTTTCTTTCCAAATATAGTGTTTGTTTGTGCACAGACAAAACAAATCTGATTTTTTTTTTTTTTTTCCAGAAACAACATTATGTTTTGGGTTCTCCAAAAACAGTTTTGTGATTTGGTTCCTTTTTTTTTTTTTTTTTCCAGACACTTTTTCGCCGGTTTATGCCATTAAACTTCTCTGAACTTGTTTTGGGGGCTTCGTTCTGATGAATCCTTCCTTTTTCAACTTTGATTCGAACTTTGATTTGGTTGTTTTTTAAATGGGGGAATTCGCTTTGATAGGAAGACAGGAAGTTATTATAGCAGTTTCGTTCTGGGTTGAGGTAGGTGAAGAGTCAGGACAATATCAAATCATTTATGAGTATTTACGGAAATGTAAATTTGTAGTGGGTTGGGCTTGTAAGTTTGACCCATGGATAATAGTTTTGGATGATTTTTTATTAAACTTTGAGCACTTATGGCTAAATAACATTTTGGGATAGGTTTTGGTTAAATATTTGTTGACCCAAGCCCTTTTCATTAAAACTCCCAAGATTGTGCAAAATGCGGAAAGACCGTAAAACTATGTACGATTTGCTTTTATGATGGTAGATGTTGGGTCAATGGATTTGATTGCTTGGCTCATTGCGAAACGCTTCGTCCTCTAGCACCGGCTCCTAGTCCAACCATCACCTTCTAACCTTTGCATGCAAGCACCTGATGGTAATATGTAAACAACAATAAGACTTGTGGGAATTCAATGTTATAAATTGGTGGGTGTATTGCTCTTTTGAGTTTCGAGTAATGAATAAGATATTGATTTTCTTGGTATTTTATATGAAACATCAAGCCATATTTTGGGGAAGAATTTTGGTTAGTAGATTGTTTTAGAAAATTAAATATCAAATATTACATTATTTATTTTTATAATTGTGAATGGAAATTAAAATGGGATCGATTAAGAGTTGGGACTGGGTATAGATGTGACTGGTTAATTTTGATACATGATGTAACTCTTCATCTCCAATTGTTTCGTTGAAATGGTAAATGGTGTTTGATTATTAGAATTATTAATTAAATAATAGTTCCATTCCCAAATGCAATGGGAAGTGACGGATAATATGAAATATTTGAATGGTACAAATTAGCCTGGACGTTACTCATTGTGTTTCATTTTGATTTTTGTACCATATAAAGTGATAAGCAAGTGTGATCGATGTATTATGAACACTCAAAACATATATTGGTACAGACGCATGTAGCTAAAGTAACGAGATCATATATCAATTACAAACATGTATGCAACGATAAACGTACCTAACGGACATCAAGTTATCATCCATGAATGGATGTGCCGTCCTTGAAAGACAGTTTGTCTTCCTTGCTTGAAATAGTGATGTCAAAATGATATGTTATTGTATAATGATTCAAAACTTGTTATAAATGTTTCCTATTATATGTTGTCAAATGCTATGAATTGTATAAAAATGCTATAAAAGCTATAATAGTATTTTTCTAATAAGAAAATTGCTATGGAAAGTCATTATAGCATTTTGAAATTGTCACAGTAAAGTTTTCATAGCTTTTTTTTAAATGCCATAAAAGGTGCTTATAGTATATTTGTATAGCACGATCGAATATGGCATTGGAGAAAATGATATGAAACACTTCCTAAAACATTTTTGGGCTGCTATAAAAGTAGTTTTGTAGTGTGGTGCTTTCTATAGTTACTCCAACCTACAACTTATATGTGGCCTTATTTGCAAAATTTAGGAACATATCTACACTTCAACGATAAAATAATTGTGGAAAAGGAGGCATTATATATCGGCCCTCCAAGTAAAGTATTCACACGCCTCCGTCCCTCCCAGAAAACATATATATTGTCATGATAAACCCCTTAGTCCAATCCGTTAGGAAGAGTGAGGAAATAAGTTAAGTTTATAATCAACTTAGGAGTCGATTTAAATTATAGCATATCCAAGAGTAAATGTCAAAAGTGAAATGTTAAACTTCAATTTGATACTCCACCTGAATGGCTGAATGTCAAATAAAATTTATTTATTTAAAAAAAAATGGTTGAGATGCAACAATGTAAACAAAATTTAATTGTATTAAATTGTAAAGTGGTTAAACCATCACAAGTGGGATAAATTTTTCAGTTTATCAAGAATATTGTTCAGTATACCAAGTGTCCTAACATAATTGAAAAGAAGTTTAATTGTTTAGGTGTCCAATCACTTATATAACGACACTTAGTGTATCAAATCATGTTCACGGCACACTTGAAAATCTCACAAGTGGAAGGCATAGAGATTGCATTAGATGGATGCTTAATTAATAGTTTAAAATCTTTTTAGTTACATTACCACTTTTTTTTAGTATTGTTGGATTCTAGGTGTACTACCATGGACCCTCAGTAATAAATTGAGGCTTAAATTTTCTTGTTATAAAAACCCAACAATATTTTGACCATGTACCACTAAATTGTATTCTGACTCTCTTTCAAGTATATCAATGGCAATCAAAGTGTGGCTGGTTTTGTCCTGCTTGGTCTTCATAACAATCTTGGCTCTTACCAAATGTAAGTATTTTTTAAGAAAATGATTTCTTCACGTCCTTTTTTTCTTTGTGCAAATTTACGTTTTATTTTTGTTCATTGTTTTTATTTATTTATTTAATTTGAAGGGTGACAATTATAAATATATGCGTGCAGAATAAAAAAATGAATGTGCAGATGTAAGATCCCACATCGCTCAGGGGAGTGATCCTTATATGTGTATTTCTATCCCTACCTAGCACGAGGCCTTCTGGGAGCTCACTGGCTTTGGGTTCCATGGGAACTCCGAAGTTAAACGAGTAGCGTGCGAGAGCACTCCCATGATGGGTGATCCACTGGAAAGTTCTCGTGTGAGTTCTCAAGAACAAAACCGTGAGGGTGTGGTCGGGGCCCAAAGCGGACAATATCGTGCTACGGTGGAGTCGAGCTCGGGATGTGGTGGGAGCTCGGATCGGGATGTGACAGCAGAACTCATTATTCATTACATGTGTGTGTGTGTGCACGCGCGCGCAGATATGCATGCCAATTGAAGTTACATGTTTTTTTTTAATCTTCTTCTTTAATTTACAAATTAAGTTTATATTTCTTTCTATTCCGTTTAGCATTATACTAAACAGGCAATGAAGGCATTGGGACTAGTAGCAGCAAGTACATATTGTTGTTGTGAATTTAAGAGTGAGAGGTGATGTTGAGAAGTAAACATTTTGCTCACAAAAAACTTGTAGCTCGAGCACGAAATCAGGTTGATTAGGAGAGAATTAGAAAATTGGTATTTGGTTTTTTAAAGGGAATTGTTATTAGCATTTCAAAAATCTCATTATACATTCCTTACAAGTGTATTTTTCTTTCTAATTATAGAAAGTTTGGAATGTCAAATGAGATTTTAAGAGTGCTAATAAAAATTCCGTTTTTAAAATACCACACATTCTAAATAAGCATCGATAAAGATAAGAAAGTGATATAAAGGACCAAAAATTTGACTGTCACAAGAATCAATATTTTATGGAAATTTTTTTATTTAAGATTGTGAAGAGAAAGCGAAAAATCCAATGTTTTATGGAAAGAAACAAAATTTAGTTGTAACTATTGAAATCGTGTGAAGGGTTGAGATTAAAAGATTAAGCATTAAGAGGAAGTTGATTAAGAGAGGAGGAGACAATTCGTTTTTTATTTCCTACTTTAAAAAAAAAAAAAACTTTATTTTCCAAAATACCACACATTTCAAATGAATATTGATATAAAAATGATATAGAGGTCTAAAATTTTAATTGGAGTCCATAATGAGAATTTTAGAGTACCAATACAATTTGTATTTAATTTATAATATCTTTAAGATAGTTCTCTCTTCTATCCAATAGATGACACATCTTGACAACTGAATGTCAACACATGGCATGGAAAACCTATATATGTGGTCAACCCTAACTCTATAAATACCCTATTCTCCACCAAATTATGGTAAGCTTTCACTACACAATTAAGTCATAAACACTCTCTATTTTAAGAGAAACCTATTGGTCAAATCCTCCCACTCCGTGAGAGCGTGGCTATGATCATTGATCAAAGAAGTTTAATTACTCTATAGATATAAATTCGTCAAGATTGAAGATGCAAATTTTTACTACGACAAGTATCTCTTATTTTTGCCGCCCAAATATTTTGTTTTTCAAAATACCACACCTTCCAAATAAACATTAAAAGAAAGTGATATAAAGGTCCAAGAGAATGAATAGTAATGTAAATCAACATAGATATCTAGGAATAGATTGCATCCTCTAGTTTGTAGGAATCTCCAAGAATATAGGTAACTTATCTAAGATCAGGTTTTCATATCTTGCGAAACAAAAATGATCAATCTCGGTGAAGTCAGCATACTTGGCCTACCTTTCCTGAACACAAGATGTGGAGGCATCACTGATCTGTCTTTGCAGCTTAGTCTGATAGAAGTTATTATGTTCATTACGGGACTTCTGAGATATTCATATTCTGATTTGTCTTACTCTAGCTCTGGAAAATCATGGTCCCACAATGCATTTCTGCAAGATCAAATTCAAAATTTTATGTAATTCAACAAGATCAGTTTTGAAATTTATGCACTTTTACAAGATCCATTTCAAAATTCCACTAATTCTGCAAGATCGATTTCAAAATTTCAACAGTTTTGTAACACCATGATCAAGAAGAAGAGGAGGAGATAGAAATATGAAGAGAGAGGTAGGAAGAAAGAGGAGAGAAAAAAGAGAGAAGTATTGGGGAAAAAAAGAAAAAGAAAAAAGAGGAGAGCGAATACAAGAGAGAACTAACGATATAGAAATGCATCTTCGAATATTGGGGGCATCCAAAATTCCCTTAACTCAATCTGCAATTTCATTTGGAAGGCCACATAGTAATCCCATCAGTTCTTAGCAAGCTTAAGGTTCCGAGGAAATACGTATTGCCACACCCAAAAAACAAGTCAAATTATTTTATGTTTTAGTTAAAGGGGTATACTAATATTTTTACATGATGTTTTTTCATATTTATAATAAAATTAAAATAATGGTTATAATTCAATATGGAGTCCGAATTTTTGTTATTTTCCAAATTTCATTGTCAGAAGAATCCAATACTTAATGGAAACTGAAGAGAAAAAAGTGTGAACAAGATTAGGAGAGAAGATGAAAATTCGTATTTAGTTTCTTACTTGAAAAAAATATTTATTTAGTTTCCCAAAATACCACGCATGCATCCCAAATAAGCATTGATAAGAAAGTAAAGGTCTAAGAATTTGATTGTCACATACATTAACATAGATACTCTCTCAAACATAGTGGTCATGGCAGCAACCAACTTTCGCAAAGTCTCATTTGCACTTTCTTGCATTGTCTTTATAAATTCTCTTTGCTCAAATTGAAGGTGAGTATCTCTTATTTTTGCCACACCAATATTGTTTAAAAAATAAAAAATAAAAAAAATAAATTTGCTTCGTTGGTCAGTCTACAATTTCAGGGGTTGGAAAGACTCACGCATTTCAGCCTTCCATGTCCACCATCATGTGATTCACCAGTGACAGGAATCGAACCCAGGACAAGCCATGTGAAATACGGGTCTAGAATTTATCTCCAACCACTGGTCCATCCCATGTTGGTTACACCAATATTTTTTAAAATTTGACACTTTTTAACATAGTGTGACAATAAGACTGAATTTCGGTTTATTTGTGTTGAAATCGAGGAAGTTTTTTTATGTCGATTTGTTTCGCAACAAATTTTGTTTAATTGATATATTGTTTGTTTTTCTTGTAATGACAGGCGATGAAATCCCTGGTCCTTTATGCAAGGGATTTATTGGAGGAATGTGCACAAAATATTGCGGACAGAGCGTATGTGCGGTTTGCTCTATTGATAAAAAGTGCTGGCTTAATTTAGACGACTGCTTGGCTAATTGCCACCCTCCTTCACCACCGATTCCGACCATCACCTTCTAACTTTTACATGCAAACACCTGATGCTAATTTGTACACAACAATAAGAGTTGTGGCAATTCAATCTTATATATTGGTGGATGTATTGCTCTTTTAAGTTTCGAGTAATGAATAAGACATTGGGTTTTTTGTTATGATATAAAAGGTTGTTATTGCCGTTTCAAAATATTTTCAATTAAGATTGAGTCGATCAACATTTTTTTTTTTTTTTTTTTTTTTTTTTTTTTGGTTTTAAAGAGAGGTCAAGCATGAAATTTTTTAGTATAAATGTATTGACCACACATTTGTTTTAATACACGGATATACTTACACTAGATGTAATGGGATAAATTGGTTTGAGCTCACCGACCATGAGACTAAAATCCTAAGAGCAACTTCATCCCTAAAGACTTTGGGTCAGCACTCAGCGCATTTATCCACTCAAGTGAACAGTAATAGACTCTAATGAATAGTAATAGGCCAAAGCATCTCCATCCCTAAAAAAATGCACTGGCACAGACGATCTTCACCCCTACAAAATGCACTGGCACCCAGCCCATTTGAAATATTTTAAAATTATTTATAAAAGAATAAATAAATAAATAAAATAGTTTTAATTTCGGATAAGATTTTTAACCAATCTCGTAACGCCACGTGTCATTATCCGAACGTACTATTTTGTGAATAGATTTCCGCTAAGATTTGTAACCAATCCTGATGCGCCACGTGTCACTATCTATTTACAATAATTTAGCCAAGATTACGATAAGATTTTCAACCAATCTTATTACGCCACATGTCATTATCCAAAATACTATTTTGTGGATAAATTTCCGATAAGATTTTCAACCAATCCCGACGTGCCATGTGTCACTTCCTGTTTGCAATAATTTAGCCAAGAACCTCATCCTTTCTTTTTCTTTTTTTTTTTGTCCATATAAACCCTACATCTCTACATCCATCCTCACACCAAACTCAATCCTTCTTTTTAGCTCAAAATCCTTCTTTATCGTTTTCAAATCTTGAGTTTTTTTTACAATTTCTTCTTCAAGGAGAGTGCATAAACAATTTGTGGAGCAACAGAAAAGATTGTTGGCACAACAGGAAGAATTGATCAATCTCCAGGAAGGTGGAGGTGGAGATGAGGCTTTCGCAACAGAGAAAGACTCGGATGATGACCATAGAAGGCAGAGGGCCTCACATTCCCGCCATGTCATGGAAGCTATGGGTCAGATAGCCAAATCCAGACGTGCCGCAAACTTCGATAGAAAAAAGGAAAGACAAGATAAAGATCTCTTGGAACATTATTTTATTCCCAATAGCGTATTCCCTGATCATGTTTTTAGACGCCGTTTTAGAATGCAACGAAGTTTGTTCAACAAAATCATGAGTGCTATTTGCAACCATGATCCATATTTTGTGCAAAAAAAAGACTTTTTCGTGTTCTAGGTCTTCTTCCAAAGTAAAAAATTACGGCTGCCTTGCGAATGCTTGCATATGGAGCACCTGCATATCAAGTGGATGAGATCACGATGATAGGAAAAACAACTGTTCTGGAGTCCTTGATGCAGTTTTGCTCTACAATTAAAGCCCTGTACACCAATGAGTACCTCCGGACACCCACACCAAGGGACATGCGAAGGCTTCTGAGGAAGAGGGAGATGTGAGGCTTCCTGGCATGATTGGAAGCATCGACTGCATGCACTGGACTTGGAAAAAATGTCTAAGTGCTTGGCAAGGAGCTTATGGCCATAGAAAATGACCCAAAAGCATCATTTTGGAAGCGGTGGTTCCATTTGATACATGGATTTAGCATGTTTTTTTTTGTGTTTCAGGAGCTCAGAATGACCTAAATGTCATTGCTCAATCTCCAATGTGTTCCACGATCTGTTGCAAGGAAAATTGCTGAGATGCACATATTGGGTTACTGGCACTAAATACGACGAACCATACTACCTTGTAGACAGCATTTACCCAAGGTGGTCTATGTTTGTCAAAACAGTGCCACATCCACAGACTGAAAAAGAAAAACACTTCGCAAAATGTCAAAAGGGTGTAAGAAAGATGTGGAGTGCTGTTTTGGTATCCTGCAAGCTCGTTAAGCGATTGTCAGGTCTGCTGCTAAACTGCTTGATGTCAAGGCTCTTCGGTCCATCATGATGACGTGTATTATTCTCCACAACATGATTGTGGAAGATGAGTATGATTATGATGCCGTCAATGAATATGAACCATATCCGATGAACAACTCAAGAACACGTATCTACTATGTTCGTGACCAGATCGAAGATCCCGTGCAACACGGGCCGTTGGAACAGGATGGACGTTACAATGAATTGATCGTTCAATGGTACACTGATATGTAAGAGTCATACTGGCATGTAACTCGCCAGAATGACTTGATTGAGCACCAATGGGGATTGCAAGAAGGTGAAGATAATTAAAATGAGCTTGTGGTTGAAGAATAGTGTTTTTTTTTTTTTTTTTTTTAAGTTTATGTAATTTTATTTGGTGTGTGTTTTTTTTTTTTTTTTTTTTTAAGTTTATTTGGTGAGGTTATGTAATCTTATTTGATGTGTTTAAATAAAGTACAAAAAAAAATTTGAAATTGCATAAAGTTCTAAAAATAAATAAGAAATTACATAAAGTACTAATAATAAATAAGAAATTATTCAAAGTACTAAAAATAAATAAGAAATTACATAAAGTACTAATAATAAATAAGAAATTACACAAGAAATTAAATAAAGTACTACAAATAAATACGAAATTATACAAAGTCTTTGGAGCTAGGATATATGGTGCTAGGATCTTCGATGCTAGGATTTGTGTAGCTATAACCCCCTCAACTTGTTTCCGCATCTCTTTCATGCCTCCTTCGCAAGACATCTCTTTTTTCCGATGTCCAAAAATATTTTGAATTCGGAGACAGTCCTACTAGAGACTTGTTCATAATGTCACGATCTGCTTGAGCTATCCTTTATTCTCTAAGCATCTTATTTTCTCGATTAAGTGCTTCTCTAATCATCTCGTTCTCTCGATTAACTATTTCTCTTTGTCTCTCAGCCACCGCATCACATCTCTCAGTAGTTGCTAATCTTGCTGCCATAGTAGCAGCTTTTTCCTCATCTCTAGCCACTTCCCGCGCCATGTTCAGTTCACCTTGGTGAGCAAGTTTCTCCATATATTTAGTGTAGTCATTTTTGGAAGAACTACCTTTTTTCTTTGATGCCTTTGACCTTGAGGCCTGAGGGATTGACGAGTCGGTTGGGTCTCCAACACTTCTTCAGGCATCATTTCCGTGTCTTCAAATGTGTCACCTTCTTGTTCTGTCATGTCTGGTTCTGGCGAACTGTGTAGACCCATGCCGTGCATGATAACTTCTGGATCGGTTGACACAATTTTGTACCTAGGGCAATCTTTGACAATTTGCCAACATTCTCATTTGTTGAATGATTTGTTGTGGCTCTTCGCATTGTAGAAAGCTTGTGCTTGTAGTGTCTATAAATGTGAGATAAGACAGTATTATAAAAAAATGTGGGTGTAACACAAATAAATAAATTAAAATATTGATGCGGGTGGAATACATATAAATAAATGAAAATATTGTCACTTGATCCGCTAAACTTGTCCCACTACGTAGATTACCAGAAGCATGAGAGATGGCATTTTTCCAACAAGAAAAGGATGCGTTGAGTTTTTTCCAACGACCTTGAAGACCTTGACTACTTCTGGCGTCTTTTCCATGTACATCGCAAAACGCTTTCATAATTTTACTCCACATTTCTCGCTTATCCATCTCATTACCCATAATCGGGTCATGAGTTGTGTGAACCCAACATTCACACAATGTAACATCTTCAATGAGTTTCCACATAGACACTTTTTTCTCTCTCGAAGTGTAGAAAATATTGAAATGTAGAAAGTGTAGAAAGTGTACAAAATATTGAAATGTGGTGTAAGGTGGAAGATGAAGGTTAGGTATTTATAGAAAAAAAAATTTTAATTTTCTGTATTTTTTAATAATTTTTCTGTATTTTTTCATAAATTTTAATGTAGTTAATTAACCTAGACCATTGGATTTGAAAAATATCCAAATCCAGGAGTCAAGGAGCTGCCACGTGGCCAAAGGTCATAATTCTAACCGTTGGGCCTTTTTTTTTAAATTTTTGGGGAAAAAACATGGACCGTTGATCTGTGATCGGACGGTCCATTTTAAAAATAAAATTTAAAATTTTTTTAACCGTTAGATCCAACGGTCTAGAAAAACTAGCCGTTGGAAATCTAACGGCATTGAGAGGGCCACGTCGCCTACTTTCGAGTGAAGAACAAGTGGGCTTACAGCGGGTCTCGCCGCCTGCACCCATGTCCCCTACTCGCGCCCACTCGCGAGTGAATTGCACGTGTAAGCCAAATAGGTCGATCCCTGGGTCTGTCAAAAATGGGCTGATCTGTTGCCTAGCGTGGGCTGGGTGCCAAGCAAGTTTGTGGGCTGGAGTGAATGGACTGACCCCCAACTTGGTTTTTAGATACTAAATTTCAATTAAGGTTTTTTTTTTTGGTCAAACGTTAGATTTTGTTAGATTAAATGTTAGACTAGCCACTGACAAGATTTGAACTCATGCCGTCATGCAAAGGCTCAAAACCTTCCCACCACTGTGTTCAAGGGTCACTTGCAATTTCAATTAAGTTTTAGATTAATTACTAATTTGATATAATTTTGTTTTTAATTAGTTGCTCTGGTGCTGTGGTTGAATTTTAGTGGGATGCATACAAAAGAGAGCACCTTGTAAGGAATATGTAGGGAGGCAGCAAAAAGATAGAAGAAATTAAAATACAATAGGCAGAGTTTGCAACTTGTCTCTTCTTCTTTTTCTCGTTTGTTGATTTTTGTTTTATGACGTCACTTAACTACATTGCCCAATAAGCTGTTTGTTGAAGGTGAACTCTGTTCACTCAACCAAGGATCATGTACAGACACTGGGGAGCTATCCTTGTCCTCTTCCATGGAAGCTAGAGAACTATCTACCCTCAGTGAAACTATTGATCTCTGGCTTCGTATACCAGCCTTCTTCGCCATCACGCTTCTCGACGATTTCTCACTTCCATTATACGGTGATGAACATGACGACGCCACTGACGATCCCATGCATATGTTCTCCTCCATTGTTGCCCACCCGCTGCGCCGGACGTACTCTAGTTCTTCTGCCACCTCTGTCATAGAAGGCCTCATGTCACTGTGAAAAGCAAGGCATCGAAATGCAAGCTCAGCCACCTTGTTAACAGAATAAAGAGTCCATGCGTCCCTATTTGGCTCCAGAAAGGGATCAACTATCTCGTCCAAGCTTCCCTTCCCAATCCTATCGATTGCAAGTGCAGCCAAGTTGACATCAGATTGAGGTCGAGCGAAATCAACCACCTTCATTGCGGTTATAATCTCTACTAATACTACCCCGAAGCTGTAAACATCACTTCTATCGGAGAGGTGGAAGTTTTGATGGTATTGAGGATCCACATAGCCCGGAGTCCCTTGTGGAGCCGTTGATACGTATGACGATTCTGTCATCCCAAGTCTAGAAAGGCCAAAATCCGCTACCTTTGACTTGTAGTTGTAATCCAGGAGTATATTGTTGGATTTGATATCTCTGTGATAAATTGGTGGATTCATTTCAGAATGGAGATAAGCTATAGCATTCGCAGTTTCAGAGGCGATGGTGAGCCTGATGGTCCACGGAAGTCCTTGGCCCCTCTCTCGTTGAAGATGTTCAGATAATGTTCCATTAGGCATATATTCATAGACGAGGATCTGTTCACCTCCCTCTATGCAGCAACCTAGGAGGCGCACCAGATTCGGGTGGCTCACAGAGGAAAGGAGCTTGATCTCATTCATGACTTGATCAATGCCATTGGTGTCTCGACGGTTGATCTTCTTTATGGCAACCCACTCATCGTTGTGGAGTTTTCCTGCATAAACTGTACCAAAAGCCCCCGTTCCCAGCCTTTGTTTTTCAGCAAAGCAATTAGTGGCTCTCTCTATTTCTTTATAGGGATATAATGGAACACTAGAGTTGCCTGCTGCTTCGCTTAGAAGGCGCCTTGCACTCATTTGGTTTCTCAAGCAAGTTGAACGATGTCGAACAAAGTAACAGATGAAAAATAGACCGGCCATTATGAAAGCTCCAGCAATAACCCCTAAGACAAAAACCAATGCCGCGCAAGTATTTAGAGAAAACACAAGATAACCAAACATATGAAATTTTATGAAGTCCCGGTCATATTTGATCAATATATCAGTTAAGCAACAAGGCCATACGGCATTGTATCACCAGTGGAATTACAGTTCACGCTCTTATGTTTTTAAGAGTTCTCATGTCTAAAAATGAGATGTGGAGAAAGAAGAAGCGGAAACAACTGAAGCGGGGAAAAAAAAATTAACATAGCTGAGCATATGATAAATTTTGAAACAAGTGTAAAAAGTAGAAAATTTACCTCCAATAAGAACACCAACTCTTGTTGTTCCCCCACAGCGACCAGACATATACTTTGAAGGATTGCACTTGGACACTAGAGACACAGCAACCAGTATAAAAACAATTAGAACAAAACGAGCCAGCTTGAGATTGTGATACTATGCACATTTCAGTTTCAGAATATCAATAGGTCAGGCAATTGGTAAATGTTGCAGATGCATTTCAATTCACATAGATAAAAATGGAATGGAAGCAGAATTCAAGGCTCGAGATCAGAGAGTAAATCACCTGCGAGTTCTCACTTCCTATGTATGGTATATTCCAACTATAACAGTTTGTACAGGTCATTGCAAGCTTTTATTTATTCAACAAGAACTCAGTACAAATCCAAGTTTGCTACATCCCCCGTGAGGAATTAAGATGCGAAATAGGAATTCAGTAGAACTTGTAAGTTTGAGAGACTATCAGCCTAATTAAACAACTTGTGCTATCAAGGTTTACGTTAGTTAATGTTATAACTTATCAGGTCCACAACATTCGGATAGCAATAAACACCAACAGTTGCACCGGAAAAACTTGTGATGTAACTTTACAAGTCTTCTCCCCCCCCCCCCCCAACTTGTATTGATCCAAGGTCCTAAATATAATACCTAGTAAAGGCATGTGCTTCACCTAATATCCTCTATAAACAAACAGGGGAAATTGCACAAAGGCTTTGACTTTCGGTGAATTCCTTCGTTGGGATAGCGACCATTCGACTCAAAACAATAAGAAAACATTAGAATAGTGCAGATTCATTTCAACAATGCTCAAATTATGCTCAAAATACTCAGATATATTCATAAACAATTTAAGCCTCCAGCTTTTCGGCCTATCGACATTGCCACGACCAATTCAAATCCAGTGTGGCTGCCTGCAAAGTCCTCTTATGAATAATTGAGTGTAACAAAATCAAACTAATTGACATTCTGTCTCTACACATTACCAAAATTAATTGCAAATTAGACCCTAATATAGTAATGCAAGCCAATTTTATTTAATTTAACCCCATTTTTCCCTAATTAATTGACCTTTTGGTTATCTCGCTAAACAAATCCATACAAAAACATAAATAGTGACGTGGCAGCACATCATTGGCCAAGTCCAAAATCCCCACCGAAACGGAATTGTCTACTTTTCCACTGCTTGTCAAAGACGATGACTAAAAGTTTACAAAGACTAAAAATAGCGCGTTGACTAACCTCTCCGGCAGCCCGACCCGTGATTGAAGCCGTCGCCGTCGAACCCATCGACGCATCTGCATCGGTACCCGCCCGGCGTCCTCTCGCCAAGCTTTACCCGGGTACACGTGGCATTCGGATGGCAGTGGCAGGGTCCCTCGAGCCACCATCCCAACTCCACCGTTTCGAACTCCAGCGAGAGCGGCGACTCCTCATCCGACCGAAACGAAATCGACCCGAACAAGTTCTTGCACCCGGTCCGAGTCAAGTCCTCGAATCGCATAACTTCTGACTGGTTGTGCGGCTGAGACAGGCAGCTGATGTTATCGACGCTGGACTTGCAGCTCTCTAAATTGAACTGCTTCCGAACG
The DNA here is from genome assembly GCF_041283825.1 of Pyrus communis. Lineage (NCBI taxonomy): Eukaryota > Viridiplantae > Streptophyta > Magnoliopsida > Rosales > Rosaceae > Pyrus > Pyrus communis. Next base: position 20,003,016 of record NC_142566.1, on the reverse strand, counting down.
AAATCGGCCGGAATGAGGCAGCCATTTTGCGGCGCCGAGCAATTCTGGAGGAGGAGGCTGTTGTTCCAAGTCGGGCCGAAGTTCGGGCCGAAGAGTCCAGTCACGGATTCGAACCGACGGTTGCAACTTGCAGGGAGGTTCACGAAGATGGCGTTTGGGGTCACGTTTTGGACTCTGAACTTGCCGAGTGTGATCTCGTTATTTTCAGAACAGTTCAATGGGATTTTGCAGCTGGGTGAGAATCCAAATGGGTAGCGAACCGTTTTGGCGGATTTTCCCGATCCGCACGTGAGCATGCGGGAGCTTGAGTTTTGAGCTTTGGCTATGGCGGATGTGGAGGTTGAAAGAATAAGGACGGTGACGACAGTGATCAAAGTCAGAGACTTTCGGTGGAGGATGTGGAGAATCATATCCAATTGAGTTCAGATTAAACTGGGTTTTCATCAGTCATCGACTTTCTGCAAATTCAAACATCAATTGGAGTGACAATTTGAATAAAAGAAATTGAAATTTTTAGCTTCTGGGTTTTATTAAAGAAGAAGAAAGCTTGAGAGTTGAGAAATTAAATATGGCAGATGGGAAGCCATCTGCTTCAATAAATGCAAAATCTTTACCTCTCTGAGAGCTTCTTCTTCAATGGTGGTTGGATTAATTGATCTGCCTCTCCTGTATGATTAACTGATTTGATAAATAAAATTGCATGAAATTTAATGGACTCTGCTTCTTCTTAACTCAGTTATGTTGAATTTCTGAATTTCCAGCTGTCCGCAACTCCTAAAACGTAAAATACAGGTTGGGTTCTCCAATGCCTTCTGCCTCTTGATGTTTCTGCAACTATAGGAAACGTTGTATGACAGAAATGACCTTGAAGAGAATGGGAAATTACTGATATGGGATATGTTGCCAAATTATAAAGGGTTTGACTGACACAGAGGTTGTGTGCGGACAGCATATTTACACGCTCATATTTTTTTAATTTTTTAATTAAAAAATTGTATGATTTGATGAAGGTGGGGAGGTGGGGGTCCAAGTATTGTGTTTGTGTTCCCACATCTTCATCTTCCACTATATTATTCCATATGCTTTTTCCTTTGAAAAATTATCAAACACAAAGCAAAAACAAAAATGCATATGCATTTGGCATGTGCATATTTATAGTTTGGTAGGATCATATGGATAACACGTTTGGATGATTTATACTGCCACATGAGAATGCATCATCCAAAAAAAGCATACCAACCTACCAAAAACTAGTCTTCTCATGTTTGTCTGGCATACAAAATAAGATTGATGAGGTTTGCATCGATGAAATGCTCGTAAACATATATATTCAATGTATTTTGTTATGAAGAAAGACGAATAGGCGATGGAGGAGATGAAATCTCCTTAGATATTGAAGAAAGTAGAGAGTGTTAAGGGGAGCAATGAAGTTATAATAAACAAATTTGATTAATCATTCTAGTGAAAATTTCTTCACAACGCAACCCCGATTAACATGTTCTTTACCATTTATCGCACTTTGTAAGAAACGGGTATGCGAATGGTTTAATGCAAAATATTGATCTCTGGGATACAAGGAAGCTCAACTTATAAGTATATTTTGAGGGTCCGTTTGGTAGGTTGGATGGGGTTAGGCCTTAGCAACAGGATTAGATTGATAGGGACTTGTAAAATATGACTTGTAACTCATGTATAAGGATATGTTAGATAACCTACTTTGTTGTGGATTTATAACTCATCTTGTTCATTCATATTCATCTCACATTTTAGTACAACAAACAATCAGACTGAACTCAAGTCCATTCTAATTAATCGATCACAATATATCTCGCCAGAGGGTTTTGAAGAGCTTCTAGATCAATGTCTTTAAAACCCATGCAGAATACGTGTGATCAAAATCTTCCCCGTTGCTGTAGATGAGTTTGACTGTGTCGAATGGTCGTTTTCGAAAACGAAACAAGGTAACTAGTATAATGCAAAATACGTACAATGTCAAAAGATTGGTTTTTTGTGTTGCATTTTCCACAAACGCCTGCCGTGAAGGATAAGGAGGTCCAATTGTTTGACGATAATACCCATAATGGCCGAAATTGTTGACCATCGAGCCCCACACTCCAAAACGATCACGAGAGGGGCGTCTAGATGATTTAGGATCTATGAGCGGATGTATGATGCTTTATCTAGGTTTTGGAGGAGGATTATAATAAGAAAAATTAATGAAAAGGGTTTGAAAATTTTGAGTTTTAATGATAAGGACAAAATAAAAGATAAAGTGAATAGTAACATGGTTGATTTTTTAGTGTAAAAATGTAGTTTTTCGTTAAAGTAAATAATACCGTAGGCTTTTCGTTAAAACTCTCATTATAATAAGGACTACACTAGTTGTGAATAGGAGTCATTTGCCACGATAAAACAGATTTCTAACTACCACCACAAATTGACATCGTGCATGAGATCTCGTATTTGGTTTTAATCATTATATCACTAAACATAATGATTTGCCACCGCAAAGTGTGCACAATGATTTGCCACCACAAGTGTGAGAAATTAGCCACCACATATGTGGCAAGTTTACCACATTACCCAACTTATCGGAGCGGATATCAACAAAAGTAGCGTATGTTAGAGAAATTTCAAAGTGTAGTAATAGTACATTATCCTCAAATAACAAGCGAAAGTGAGAAAAGAATACGCATGTACATAACGAACATACTACACTCTTTCTCTAACAGCGTGCCTTCTCCCAATGGTTTGCATAGTGTAGATTGGCACAGAGGATGTCACAGCTTGAATTGGGGTCAACCGCCCAGCCAATCCGGCGAGGACAGTTGCCTTCTCTACAGCTTCTCCCCTCGGGGTCTGGAGGGCCTCGACTTTTTTCCAAAATTAGAGTTCGACCGCGGCCCTTTTTTTTCCGCATCAAGGTTCAACGAATGAATGGGGCTATGATTGTACCCGGATAGAAAATACGGTCTTGCTCAATTTTCCTTTTCTGATTGAAAGTAGCAAGCCATTCCACTACTAGTACAGATAAAAGAAAAACCCTAACCTCCTTTCTAGAGTGTCACCACCCTGAAACCTTTCTCTACAAAGTTCGTTTTGGAGCTAGATGCAACACTGGACTACGTACATTCCTATTTCTCAAGGTTTTCATTGATTTATGGATTTTTGGCTGTGATTTACATTCCTAGACTTTATCATACTTTCTGACCAATTCACCACCAGAACTCACCCTCCATGTTCACTGCCCCATCCTCTAGATCTCAGCGGTTGCCTTCTTACCAGAACCGATTCACCTTGATACCCCTCCCATAATTGGAATACCAACTCCTCGTAAGAATCCAATACCTCCAACTTGAGAAATAATATTTCTTATTTCGTGTGGACCCTATTTTTGTTTAGTTTCCTTAATGAGCAGTAAACACATGAATCTCAACTTCTTAATTTAATTTCCGTCATGGATTAGTAAACATGTCATATAAATATTTTACATGCAAAATGTTTACTACGTCATTAACTATATTCCTTATATATCATATATGCATTGCAAGTTATGGAAATAATATTATTGCTTGTGAGAATCTGATGCAAAAAAATGTTAATCTGCATGGCAAGTGGCAATCGTGAGGCGTGATTGGAGAGAGTATGACTTCAGAAATTTGTTCTGAGACTGAGAGTGATCCTGCAGACTGATATCTGATCATCTAGTCTGTAAACATTATTTTGTTTCTATCCATTTTAAAAAAGTGGCAATTTAATTAGGAAAAAATCATCACTTAGTACTACGGTTTAATGGTGTTTTTCTTTACTTATAAATGAAGTCTTAGGTTTGATTCTTGCGCAAAGGTGAATTTGAACCACATTATTATGGCTAGCTCAGTGTGAAGCTTAGCCCATTCTCTCATTCATTAGTGTAAATAATATAGTTTGGTAGAAAAATTAGGAGGAAGTCCTTAGGAATCACAATGAACAACCCGCTTGTAATTGGTTTGAACAGCACATAGTATGAAAAGTCTTGTATTTGATTCTCGGGCAAAGGTGAATTTGAACCACATTATTATGGCTAACTTAGTGTGAAGCTTAGCTCATTCTCCTATTCATTAGTGTAGATAATATCGTTTATCGTTTGCTAGAAAAATTAGGAGGAAGTCCTTAGGAATCACAATGAACAAACCGCTTGTAATTGGTTTGAACAGCACATAGTATTGTGTATGAATGTGGGATGTATATTCTGTGGGATGTCTATTTCAAATATGCGTAGGGCACTTTATCCCACTAGTATAGGGATGAAGGATCGAAAGCAAACTTCTCGCATAAATAGTGTTTTCACGGAGAATACCTTTCCGGAAAATACTTTTTGGTGTCAGATTTGGGTTGAAAATAAAAATAAACGATGAGGTGATCCTGAATGGCGCTTTTGCCACGACCAAAGATTTTTGGCATTTTATCGACGTTTAGTAGGTCAAGATGAATTTTAAGTTCTATGGATCGTTTTGGAAATTTTGTAATTTCTCATTTTATTTACCTTTCACATATAGACTATTTAAACACTTTTAGGATTAATGGAAAATCGAGAGTTTCTCCTAAACGTTTGGAGCACTAGAACCCTTCAAGGGTGATTATCCGTAATCCGTTTACTATATTGTATCATACACCAGCGAAGGATCAATCGCATCGCCAAATGAGGATCCTCTTTGGATTCTCTTTGTGAGAATTCCGAGAATCAGAAGAGAATGCTTTGAATGATATGTTTATTCTTCTCAGGAAGAGATATAATGTACAATCTTAAGCCTAATCAAATAGGGAAGAATAATTACAGGAGATTACAAAGAGATTTCTCCCAAATTACACAGGATCCATCCTAAACTAGGAAATCCTAAATTATAGGAAACTATACAAGTCAACAGAATCCTCCAATCACATATGTTCATCGTACATTATGCAGTCAATTTTCGTCAAGTATTATTTATATTTAATTTTAAATAAAAAATTTACAATGATTTCTGGTCGCACAGTATATGATGAACGGATGTAATTGGATGATGCTCGAGATCCTCACAAAGAGAATCCGAAGAGGATCCTCATTCCACATCGGCATACCACTCTCACTCGATTCAGTTAAAAATAGTGTCTCTTAATTAATTTAGGCCTAATCAAAATAGCAACTTTTATTTTAACCTAGCATTTATGTGATTCGATTTCAATCCTAACTTTGTATTTATTTCTTATTTGTATGACTATTTTGCCCTTAATAATAAATATAAAATTAATGGTAAAGAAAATTAGAACTTAATTAATTGCAATTTGTAATTTTTTTACTTGAACGTTAATTTCTTTTTACAAAACATAGCATTAAACTTATCCAACAACTAAATAATAGTTAATACAATGAAAAGAAATATATGCTAATAAGGAGATTTTCTCAAAAGTAGAACTCTCCATGAACTCTTTGCCACCATATGTTTTTTGCACAATTTCCGTGCCAATATTATAAATCATTGTGCCAAAAACATGAGATGGCAGAGATGTTAGAGTGGGAGAGTCTAGGGCTGGGTTCGGTAGGCAAACTGTGCCAAATTCCTTGTGCCACCTGCCAGCCACATATACATAATTACCGAAAATCAGTTATCGTTAGCCAACCGTCTTCTTGCGGTTGCCAAAAATCGGTTCAACCAAAATTATTGGCTGGTTTGGTTGGTAAATGGCACAATCGGTGGTTTCCACTTCTTCCTCTCTATCTTCCAGTTCCAATGGCTCATTTTGATTTTCAGATTGGGGTGCTTATTCGGTTGCATTGTGTGGTTCATTTTGGGTTAATCCATGTTGTGCATTAGCAGTTGTTTGGCTAGAATCCATCATTCTAAACATAAGCAACACATATACATTCAAAATCATATATACATATATATATATATATATATATATATATATATATGTATGTATGTATGTATGTGTATATATAGTATCAGTAATCATCATGTTATCAATTTTGTTAACAATATTTTCTATATTTATTATGGCATGAATCATATACGTATACATATATTTTTTAAACCCTAAAACTAAGTAGTCAACAGTCAAGCATGTAGAAAATACCTAAAATATCTAAATAGAATATATATATATATATATATATATATATATATATATATATATTGGTAGGTATGGCATACCGCCGGAATACAAAATCAATTACCAAAGCCATGTCATTAATTGTCGGTTTGGTAAAATGCCAACCGATTATGAAAAAATGCCAAAACTATATCATACCATTATGAGCCGATCGGTATGGTTCGGTCGGTAAATCGGTTTATGGTAAAATTTTCCATCCCTAAGAGAGTCCATGGAGAGTCTCACTTTGATAGAGTTTATCTCTACAATAAATTAGATATATATGGAGGGTAAACATGGTATAAAAAGAAATGAGAAATCATGACCTAATCAAAGAAGGAAAGTTTGCATAGTTGTAATTTTGATCAAAAGGTTTAATTTATAAACAAAATAAAAAATTTAGATTTTTCCTAAAATACATTGATACATCTGGGTGTATATCAACTTTTCTAAGAAAAAAAATTATAAGAATAATACTTGCATCTCCCCTGTAAAGGGGATGCACATATCTTTACATTTGTGAATATCTTGAGTATATAAACTCAATGATCGGAACCGTTCAATTTACTCATCATCTGTAGGATTTATCCTATGGGAGAAATAAATATTATTCCACCCACATGAGGATATTAACCTCCTAATTATCTATGTGATAATTAGATGAAAATCAAGAGATATTCATATTAGAATATACTTGGGATTTTCATGGGCTTTTCAGTATTTGTACACTCTTCCCAAACACTATATAAGGAGGCATTGGGGAAGAGAGAAAACACAAGAAACACAAGCTTTTCCATAGTTCAAATATTCTAGTTAGGTCTTTAGAGCTATCACTTTCGGTTCTAGGTCTTGGGAGGCAAAAACCAAGGGGAAACTTGACATACCATAGCCAACCCTACGACCTGCAAGGTTCTAGACATGCACGGAGGATCAGAGCAGTTGTTTGTGCTTGTAGGAGTGTGTTGAGATTCAAGCTTCCAAATAAAAGATACACACGTCCTTTCGAATTTATTTATAGTCTTCCAACAGTGGTATCAGATATATATATATATATATATATATATATATATATATATATATATATATATATATATATATATATATATGAATATGCCATGAATGTTTGTCTTTAAAATTTTCGTTTTTGCCATGCTTATTTTCTCCAGTTTTAATGCTTGGGTTATGTTCTTTACATTCATATGAGACTATGTTTAAAATTTGGTAAAGAAAAATCAAGTGGTTAGAGAGATAATTGAAACCCTAGTTTCATAATAGCATGAAAAACGAATTTTTTCAAGGTTTTTGCAACCCTTTTTCCGTGAGGTTAGAGTTGTTTTTGGATTTCATCAAAGAACTTAATTGTAGATGGTAATCTGATCTTTCTAACGACATAAAATGCACATAAAACGGATGCATATTTGCTAAGTTATGGCCTCTGTAAACAGGCCTCGCGAGAGTGAAAAATCTGAAAATTCCAGATTTTTTGGAAGAAAATGATGAACAATGGTTCATCTCTTCCACTCTCGGCCTAAGTACATCGCTAGGTTTTTGTGGATGTTAGCTACACTGTTGGATTCATCTCAGGGAGTTCAATCCAACGGAGGTCAAAAGAACGGCATCGAACTGCCAGAATGCTGCCAGTGTGTGTCACGCGCCATCCACGGCGAGTGGGTTCGCGCAATATTAAATTAATTATTTAAAATAATAATAACAATAATAATAATTTTGCACCGCCACTTTGGGCGGCGCGTGGGCCATGTTTTTTGGACACAGCTAACAAGTGAATCATTGTGGTTCACTTACCTACGTAAGTGTATATTTAGGTTTGGTATTAGAGACGTTTTTAATTTACTAAAATTAAGGAAATTTTCTTAATTAACCTTTAAAAAAATGTCTTAAGACATGCCAAGATTTTAGGAAAACCAAAAAGAGATAATGTCGATCAAATGTGCTCATGTTGATTAAGCATTTTAAATTAGAAAGGAATATTCTTTAGGAGAATATTAAAAATAAAAAAATAAAAAAAAGATTAGCTAATTAATAAAAAATAATAAAATTAGACTGGGGTTCACTAATGGTTACCTCTTATTTGATGTGATGTCTAGGAAAAATCTTTAAGGAGACACTTTGGGTGTCAAAGAGGTTCGGTTTTTAAAAGCTTCATGCTGCCACCCCTTCTAGATTTGACCTGGCCGTATTTACGAAGGCCCAAATGTCGAGCCCATTGTCTAAAAACGCTAATCGTTGTGCACTCAATTGGATGTTGCATGAAAAAATGGATATGCTTAAAACATAAGAATGTTTAAATTAGATTTATTTCGAAAATAATTAGAAAATGGGATCTTGACTCTTAGAATTGAATGGTAATTACGAACGACTTAGTGGATTTTTCAATTTCAACCTAGAAGAAAAAGTGAAATATTTTCTCAGGAGTTTTTGAAATAAATAAATGTAAGAAGTGTAATTAATAATGTCAAAATTATTTCACCCTTGTAGAAAGAAATGGCTGCCAAAAATGTTGTTGATTTGACCAAAGGAGAAACGCTGGCTGGAACCAGCTATGATATTTGGCTTAGGAAGATCCAATATCTTTTCAATGAACAAGAGCTCTTGGAACCTTTGGAAGCTTCGATGGATAAGCCTGATCTTGAGAAAGATAGAACCACTGTAGCTCAGCATACGGCTAGAGTAAGGTCTTATGAATCTTGGTTCAAGAAAGATTAAAGTGCGTGCTTTACTATGTTAAGCAGCATGCATGATGATCTTATTGGTGAGTCTAAAGGGTACTCAACCACCACCAAGGAGATGTGGGACCAGTTGAAATTTTCTTTTGGTAGAACCTCAACTACTAAGTTGAGAAGTATAGTGTTGAAGTTTAAGGTTTACAGGGTGAATCCTAAGCACTATGTATTTGAACATCTTAGGAAAATGTCCAGCATGATACGAGATTTGAAAGCTGCTGGGAGTATCCTCACTGATGAACAGTAAGTCCAAGTTGTGATTAGGTTCCTCCTAGACTCGTGGGATGCCCTTAAATAGATCATGACACACGATGATCAGATTAAGAACTTTCATGATATCTCGAGTCATGTTGAACCGGAAGGTGAGCGCCGAGTAGCGACCTAGAGTACTACCCTTTTAACTCAAGGTGGGTCTAAAAAGGGTAACCAGTTCAAGGGAAAGGATAAGATCAAGTCTGAGAAAAATGATGCAAAGCTTGCTCCTAATTCTAATAAGATCAAGGCCCACAGAGGTAAACGTGGCAAGAAAGACGAATCCAAGTCAATGTGCTTTAGCTGTAAAAAGAAAGGACACTTCACTCGTAATTGCACGAAGCCAAATACAAAGGTAATCCCTAACCCTAAATCTGTCATTATTTGTGTATGTTTGCATATACATGTTGCTCACACGTCCGACAATTGGATTATAGACACGAGCAACCAAGCATGTGACGCGAGATAAAAGAGGGTTTGAAAATTATCAACGCTTTCCAGCAAAGTCACACTGGGAGTACGTAGGTGAAGGAAGTGGTACAGAAGCTTTGGGAGTTGGTTCGTATTGACTTCAACTAAGCATTGGGTGTCAATTACTTCTGCATGATGTCTTGCACACCCCTGGAATGCAATTTAATTTACTTTCAATTACTGCACTTTTATATAAAGGATATTGTTTTGGATCAAGTTGAAATTAGATATGGTTCAATAAAGAATGATTTTGTTTGCTTGGATTTGATTGATTCTTGTTCTTATACTTCTTTAGTAAATGTTATTAAACATGTTAATTCTTAAACATGGCATGCTAGACTAGGGCATATAGGCAAGATAGAATGACAAGGTTAGTTAAAGAAAGCTTGTTGGGGTCACTCACTAATGTCAATATGCGTGTATGTAAGCCTTGTTTAGCTGGCAAAACAGTTAGAAAACCTTTTGGAAAGGTTGTTCGAGCTACTCAACCGTTAGAGTTAATTCACTCTGACATTTGTGGAGTGAAAACCCGTCATGGCGCCCCTTATTTTCTAACTTTGATTGATGATTACACACGATATGGTTATGTGTACTCGATCGCTCATCTCTATGAAGCTTTAGATTGTTTCAAATGCTTTGTAGCTAAGGTTGAGAATCAAAAAGGGAATACTATAAAAGCTCTTCACACTGATTGTGGACGCGAGTACTTGTCTGACCAATTCAAGGTTTTTTGTGAAAGTAAGGGGATACGCAGACAACTTTCTGTTCCTTACACGCCACAACAAAATGGTGTTGCTAAAAGAAGAAACAGAACTTTATTAGACATGGTCAGGTTTATGATGGCGTAGGCAAATCTCCCCATATTTTTCTAGGGTGATGCATTATTGACTACAACGTATATACTTAACTGTGTGCCTTTAAAGACGGTTCTCTTAACCCCATACGAACTTTGGAATGATGCAAAACCCAATCTGGGTAATTTGCGTCCTTGGGGCTGTGTTGGATTTGTTCACAAGCAATCACATAAGTTTGGAAAGTTGGGTTCTAGAGCAAGTAAACATATCTTTATAAGATATTGTGAAAACTCGAAAGGTTATATGATGTATGGTGAACATCCAGATGGAGAGAGAACTGAGATTGATTCACATGATGTGGAATTCATAGAGAATGACTTCCCAAAACTTGGCGATACTGTCAAAAACATTGATCTCCATGAATTGGAAAAATATGAAGAACTCGTAACATCTTTAAGAGAATGAGGGGAATTAATTTCCAATCTGATGTTCGTTGAATATAATATAGGATGACTTGATCCGACTGAGAGTGCACAACGCAGTGGGAGTAATGTATCCATAAACACTCAAGAGAATACGCTCAATGATGGGAGCGTACCCTTTGAAATTCAAGGTCACATAGTTCGAAGAAGCAAGAGAGGCCACTTTCCCAAACGTCATTTTAAGGTTGATGGAAAGGCCTGCATTTGCATACCTTCAGAGAAAGACGAACCTTCTTCTTACAAAGAAGCATTGTCTTCAACGGCCGACGAAAAGTGGATAATTGCAATGGAGGAAGAGATGAGCTCCCTGGTCAAAAATACTATTTGGGAGTTAGTTAACCTTCAGCCTGGGCGTAAAACCATTGGAAACAAGTGGGTTTTAAAAATCAAACGCAAGGCGGATGGTTCAATTGACAAATATAAGGCACACCTTGTGGCGAAAGGATACTCATCAATTGGGTGTAAACTATGAAGAAACATTCTCCCCTATGGTGAAGTTTGCCTCTATTCGCCTCATTTTAGCTATTGTTGCTCAACTAGATTTGGAACTTTACCATATGGATGTTAAGACAACATTTCTCAATGGAGAACTAGACGAGGAGATATACATAGATCAACCTCTAGGCTTCGAGGCCAAGGGACAAGAGCGCAAAGTTTGCCCCCTAAAACGTTCCATATATGGCCATAAGCAAGCGTCTAGACAATCGAACATTAGATTCCATAATTCAATCACTTAATTTGGTTTTGAGATGATTGAAGAAGACCACTGTATGTATCTTAAGAAATCTGGAAAAAGTATTCTCATACTTTCTCTGTATGTTGACGACATTCTAATAGTGGGAAATGACAAAACCTCCATGATAGGAGCATATTCATGCGACTTAAATAGCTTGTTCTCGTGCATTTACGTTATGTTTCTTTAGTTATGTAGTACTTTAAGCTATTTTCGTGTGTTTGTAGGTCCAAAGGGCTAAAGGAGCAAAAAGATGCATTTTGGAGACTTTTGGAGCACTTTTGGGCTAAGGATGGATAGCTTATGCTTGGAGCCAAAGTGTTGGACGAAATTGAAGACCTAATTGAAGACCAAAGTGTTGGAACCTTGTTCCCTTTAGTTTTAGGACATTTAAACCTTTCCAATTCCCTTATGCCGTGCATCTCCACCTTTCTCCCAAAACCATACACATGCATTCATTATTCATTCCCTCACATGCTCCCATTACTTATCATAACCACTTATCATATCATCCACTTATCATTCACCACTTATCTTATCACCACTTATCATATCATTCACTTATCATATCATACACTTATCACTTATCACAACAACAACCTTGCACATGCATCTTCCATAAATCAAATCAGCCACATCCACATGCACTTATTCCACTTCATCATTACACCACATTCTCTCTCTTTAATCCACATGCATTCATCATCATTCCCCCTTTAATCCACATGCTCTCCCATTTCAAATTACATTACCATTCACCACAGAAAAACACCATCATTGTCGTGGCACATGCATCTCCCATTCCCATCAGATTTCCATCATATTCACATGCATTCCATCCTTTAAAACATTGCACATGCACTCCCTTTAATTAATTAAGCCACATGCACTCCCATCCATTTCATCATTGCAGCCAACACATGCTTTCACATGCATTTTCAGATTGTCCCCTTGCACATGCAGCCACATATTCATTGCACATGCAATTCCAACCCACATGCATCCTTTAATCATTCAAACATGCAGCCACATTCCCTCCTAGCTGTCATGTTCCCCCCATTTCACCTATAAATAAGCATCCATTGCATTCATTCTAAGACATTCCATTCATACACATTTCATTCACTCATCCATTGCAGAAATGTAGACCATTAATTCATCTTTGTGCCGTGAGTCTCCCTTACAATCCAAACACCATCCTTCCATTTCCACCACTCCCCAAACCATTCACACCATCAAACTATCCCTAGACCTTGTGCTACAACGAAGAGGAAGAGAAGAGTGCCTAAACGTTCATACAATTCAAGTTTGAGTTGTTGGAATGTTTAGGTGTTTCTTTGATTTCAATGTTTAATTTCAATACTCTTTGTTTTGTACGAATGAGGAAAGGAAGAGAATAGTGCCTAAACGTTCATACAATTCAAGTTTGAGTTGTTGGAATGTTTAGGTGTTTCTTTGATTTCTCTTTGTTTTGTACCATGAGGAACTAAACCCCCCTTGGTTAGGGGGTGATTCGAATATATGTTTATGCTTTCATTTTGATTTGATTACTTCTAATTGCGTTTCATAAGTTGTGGATTCAATTTGTTTAACTGTTTGATTGATAACTTATTTATGTATGTTTATTGAGAGTGCACGCTTAATTTTCATGCATGAATATGACGCTAGAATATAAGTGAGTTTCACCTAATAGTTACGAACTTATATTCACAAGTAGTGGAGGTTGCTTATAAACAATCGCGTTAAACGAATTCTTGGCATAAGTTTCATGCAATCCATAGTAACGAATGCCTCGTCAACACTTATAATTTTCATAGAGCGTAATGATTCTTGCTTGTATCTCTTCTATGCATTCATGTTGAGGACTCGTGGGGAATGTTTTGAATTGTCGCATGCATCATCCAATTCAATAACGTTAGGAAGATTTGAAGGTTAATTAGTGCATCACGGTTAACTTGGGGTGTTGAGCATCATGGTTTATTGAAATGCAATTGGAAATCATTTTATTATGCAAGTATAACATGTGTGGAGATGAACCCTTTAGCTAGCCTTCATTCCATTCAATTCCATCCATTTCATCTTTACTATCTGTTTTTACTTTAAATCTGTGCATTTTAGTTTAATTTCGTAAAAACCAAATCCCCCTTTACTTTATTGTCCAATTTAGTTAGAAAGTGTCTTAGTTTATGTTTCTAAGTGTTTTGATTCATTTTATTTCCCAAATTCGTCCAAAGTAGTCAAAGTGCTCAAAACTGCCCAGATTGTGTTTTTAAGGCAGTTTTGAGTGTTTTGGTGCTGTTTTGAGTCTTTTGGTTTGTTTTAGTGTTTTAAGTGTTTAGTTTTACATTCTTTGAGTCTAGTTTAGTGTTTTATATTGTGTTTTTACATTTGAAGCAAGCCATAATCTTAATTTCGTCCAACATTGGATTTAAGGTCAGAAACTGCCTAGTTAGTGTTTTTAGGCAGTTTTGAGTCTTTTGAACTTGTTTTGAGTCCTTTGAGTCTTTGTGAACGTTTTTAACTTTGTTTTTACGTTTTTGAGTCAAATCCAAGTGATTAACAATCCCTCCTAATCCCCGGTCCAGAACGATCCCTACTTATACATATACTACAATCGATAAAAAGAGGGTTTAATTTGTGCGCGTATAATTCTCGCATCACTCCACAGAAACCACGAAAACATGGTTGTCGTCCCATTTTGAGATGACATATATGGGTGAAGCACATTATGTGATTAAAGTTAAGATCACAAGAGATCGCTCAAGGAAACTTCTAAGTTTGGCTCAAGAGACTTACATTAAGAAGGTACTTGAACGATTTAAGATGGAGAACTCCAAACTCATAGACACTCATATGGAAGGAGGCGCGATATTGTCCTTAGAACAGTGTCTAAAGACTAAGAAAGAGAAAAAACAAATGGCAAACGTCCCCTATGCCTCTGCAGTGGTAAGTCGATATCAAAGTAATCCTGGACAAGCTCACTAGCAAGTTGTCAAGAGGATTATGAGATACTTCCAAGGAACAAAATATTTAGCCCTATGTTACCAAGGAGGGGATCTAAAGTTGATGCAAACTAGGCAAGCAACAGAGATGAACACAAGTCCACCTCAGGTTATGCTTTTGTCCTTGGAGGTAGAATTGTTTCTTGGTGTTGCAAGAAGCAAACTTGGATTGCTCTGTCCACAATAAAGTCAGTATATGTTGCCCTTAGATCAATTGTTCAAGAAGTTATTTGGCTTAGGAGGTTTCCACAACATATGGGAGTTACGGCTTATGCTCAAGAAGTTGTACTTGTCTACTATGATAGTACTTCGGCTTTAGCATACACTAAATATCCTAAGTATCATGGCAAATCTAAGCACATAGATACACAATATTATTTCTTTAGGAACAAGGTTACCAAGGGTGAAGTAGTGTTGATACATATCTCGACCAATAATATGCTCACTCATCCCATGGCTAAACCCATAATTAAAAGCTCGTTTTTGACTCATGTAAAGAATATCGGTTTATGTAGGGTTTAATGTGTTTTTCTTTGTATTTGACATTATTATTGAATAAAAAGGCATTGAAGTTTTTCATTTCATATTTATTTATTTTTGAAATGATTATTTACACATCTTTACGAGTGTCACCAAGCTAGAACCGGTTTTTCACACGAACGATTCGCCTTGGCGTTGAGATAGCGAGTAGGATTAGACATTTGTGTCCTCAACGCATTGGACTGCGAGACCGGACACGTGTATGTTGAACATACCAATATGCACGATCGCCTTAGAAATGTCTAAGATGAGACTTAACAAAAGTCGAACATGAGATTTGTTTCATGCTGAAGCTTGTAAAGCCAGATATGAGTATCTAGGCGGGTGCCAATGGACATGTGACACACTCATTGAAATGAGGATACACCATAACTTACAAATCATATTGTATGTGCTATAACCGATTGATAGTGGGAATGATGAATTGATCCCTACTTCAATCATTGTGTGAACCACAAGGAATCTATATGATTCCACCCTTATGCCCTTTGAACTAAAGTCTATGATAGAAAGATGAGGTTTAATGATCGCTCCTTTAGCATGTTTATCTAAGACGGTCAAGTTAGCTACTGTCCCAAGAGGCATGTCTGGGCAAGCAGTTAAATCAAATTAGACTGACATGAGAGTTTAAGGAAGACAGTTCAAAGAAAACACCATGTCATGTGATTCATTAGTTGCGCGGCGTCTTTTGATATTTGTTATCAAACATAAGACATGGATACATGATACATGTGAGACATGACATTTTTTTTTTTTTTAATTTCATAACGAGGGATAAAGAATGTCAAGTCTGGTGTGTGACGAACAGTATAAGGCATAAAGCGATGAACTTCCGAGTGATGCATTGTTGTTAGTTTAGTGATAGCTTAATGGCAGTGCTCCTGGTTATGTACGTTCTTTCTAGCAAGTTCGTGTGTTCCATTTCATGTATGAAGAAACAGACTAGAATGGATATGAACTAAGTGTGTTGATTGAGACTATGCCACACCCTATGTGTGTGTGTGTGTGGGATGTGTAGGATTTATCTTATGGGATAAATAAATATCAAAGGATATTCCACCCACATGAGGATATTAACCTCCTAATTATCTATGTGATAATTAGATGAAAATCAAGAGATATTCATATTAGAATATACTTAGGATTTTCATGGGTTTTTCAGTCTTTGTATACTCTTCCCAACCACTATATAAGGAGGCTTTGGGGAAGAGAGACAACACAAGAAACACAAGCTTTTCCACAGTTCAAATATTCTAGTTAGGTCTTTAGAGCTATCACTTTCAGCTCTAGGTCTTGGGAGGCGAAAACCAAGGGGCAACTCGACATACCGTAACCAACCCGACGACCTGCGAGGTTCTAGACGTGCACAGAGGGTCAGAGCAGTTGTTTGTGTTTATAGGAGCGTGTTGAGATTCAAGCTTCCGCATAAAAGGTACACATGTCCTTTCGAATTTATTTATAGTCTTCCAACATCATCATTTGAAGATCACTCGCACCAAATATCACTCGAATCGAAAAATCATTGACACATCCAAACGTACCAAATAAATGAATGGTTCATCATGAATGTGTTACTTGGTACCTACACCGTTGATTCACCCTATACATTTCAATGACTAAATGATCTCTAATTCAAATGATATTTTGTAGAGCTGAACTTCAAATAAAGATAAAAAATTGAACGGTTCCGATTATAAAATTTGTAGCATGGGTATACATTATTTGCATGGAGGGAATAAGCTCATTCCTTCAAGTAAGGAATGTAAGTACTATCCAAATAAATAAATAAATAAAACTTAATGTAAACAATTACAGCGACATCTGTATACCCACTCCCTAATCAAAATACCAGCTAGTCAACAGCATATATATATATGGGGGTCTCGGGTGCCAAATCCATTAGCAATAATAAAGAAGTAGATATTACCAAAGTAAATATTACCAAACAGCCGTTGGAGCTGGTTCAACGACTTCTTCAAAACGTTAGTTCCCTTGTTTACGTACTACAACTTTGTGTGTACCTCTCTTGGCTGGGACTTAACGTCGTTTTCAATCACTTGTCAAATTACAAATAAAAATATGGTTCAAAGACAGATAATCTGCTTAATAGACAAAGCTGTATTCTTTGATCGTTGGAGTGAAGTCGGTGCCAAAGCACTAGTGCATGCCAGAAAACTACACGTTAATTAATCATCGCTAATACAAAATTTTCACCGAGGTAAGATAATATTTATATCAGTTATGGATGGGAATGGTGTAATTTGCATGACGAGTATCGACATCGCCGTACGTGTAAAACAGACGGGCTTATGCAATTTGCATGATCAGATTTAACTTGGTTGACAATTGTGGGCGCATACTGTTTAGGAAATACAAAGTGGAAATTATAATCTGATTCAACCAATTTTAATCATATTGCATGTTAAACACTACAAAACATGTGGGATAATGTTTCTTTTTTCGGTGTTTCAGTTGATATGGCCAGAAAGTATGGAGACGAGCTGAGCAAAGCCGAATATCATAGTGTTTTAAGTTTTGTTTATTTGAATTTTACCGAGCCTTGACTTAGCTTGGTTTATTTCTTTAACGACTCCAACTTGATACAAGTTCGAGCTAATCTACTTATATAATGGGATGAGATTTTTTATTATTACTCCACATATAATTAAATACGTATACTCCACTCTTTTTCGGTGTTTCAATTGATATGGCCAAAAATAATAGACGAGCTGAGCAAAACTGATAGGATTAAAAGCACACCACAAAGTAGCACACAAATATCCTATTAATTTTCCTTATTAACAATAAGATTGGTCAATTGTAGCATATGAAAATAAGGGTTTTTCCCGCAGAAGATTATTTTATCTAACTACTTAAAATGTCGCAAAAACTGGACTATTGTCCCTACTGACCAGCCACCGAAAAATAATTATTAGACTAACTTACACTTATCTAAAATCTACGAAATTTTATATGTAGATACTAGACACACAGAGCTACACTCACACAAATTTTTGGGATTTTTGAAGTTGATTTTCTATTTAAATTAAATCGAACAAAAACAGGACAAAAACAGATTTTAAGTAGTTCGCAAATTAAGAAAAACAAGTTAGGGGAGTTGCTATCCATCACCAAATAATCATGCAAACATGTTATGTTTCATTCAAATTCCTTCTATTTCCGGATGAAGATGCTCAAGTTGGCTCCATGTTAGAACTCAACCTATTACTCTTTCTTATGTAGTATGTTAAGAGAATGGCGTTTTCAACTTAACTTAGTCCCTAACATGCAATCTAGAATGGCGTGTTCATAGATTTAACAAGTAGAAATCATTAAGAACAAAAAGAGTTTGAGTCATCACAAGGTACCATAAGTACTGGCGTTGTCTTACTTATCCTATAAATTAGTTCACATTTTAATCGCAATTAACAAGTACTACTCTAGAACATATGTAGGTCCTCATTCGACAAGGGCAGGCACACACATATTCATAGCATTAGAATCCAAGATATGCTTACTAAGTATGCATCCATAGAAAACACATAAAGAATTCATCAATGAGACAAGTAGTGAATCAATTTTCATCCGTTCATAAAAGTAATTCAAACGAAATGTCATAACAAACTTGCAATCATATTCGGAGCTTCAAACAGCCCCTAACTACTAAAAATTTAGTTACACAATCCTTAAGTTAAAACAAAAGATAGACATCAGTTTGAGAAAATAGAATCGAAAGAAATCGACTGAGGCTTCCCTTTTACTTCCTTCCCCAACGCTACTTTTAAACCAATTCTTGCTGCATCATTTTCTTCTCCTTAACTCATCCACTAATTGCCATTTAGTGATGACAATAAATGAGAGGAAATGGTAAAACAATTGTAACTCCTTGGGTAGCCTTTATGCCAATTACTCCCTCTTAATCCTCATCTTTAATTTCATTTCCTCTGATATTTGAATAGGTGTCAGCTGGTTTGTTCTTAATTGCATCAGTTTTGGCTGCTAGATTTATTGGATTTATTGCTTTCAATGCTTTCTTGTCAGTTACAAACTGCTTAGCCTCTTGGAACCTTTCAGTGTTAAAATGACCATAACTTCTTCTAGAAAAATGATATTAGTAATCCGTGAAATGCTCCATAAAATAGACATCCGTAGCTTTCCAAGAATACATGGCTCATTCTCTAATTCATTCTGAGCTGTCCACAACTTGCTTCCAAAGTCAGCTGACCTGCACAGGCAGTTTTGACGAATTTATTATTTAAAATCCCACTTGTGCTATTTTTCTTTTCTTTGCTTGACAAATCCTACAAAACACAAAAACAAAGTAAATAACTCAAAAATATAAGAACTAACTAAGAAAAGACAAGTGAATTTGATATCAAATATATATAAATATAAGCTTATCAAAAACCGAATATCGTAGTGTTAAAGTTTTGTTTATTTGAATTTTATCGTGCTTTGATTTAGCTTGATTTATTTCTTTAACGAGTCCAGCTTGACACAAGTTGAAGCTAATCCACTTATATAATGATGAGTTTTTTATTAGCAATCCACATTTAATTAAAGACACTCCACTCTTTTTCGGTGTTCAATTGATATGGCCAAAAAATAGACTGAGCTAAGCAAAGCCGAATATCATAATGTTTAAGTTGTTTATTTGAATTTTATCGAGCTTTGACTTAGTTTTTTTATTTCTTTAACGAGTCCAGCTTGATACAAGTTCAAGCTAATCCACTTATATGATGGGGTGAGTTTTTAAGTTAGCAGCCCACATATAATTAGAATACTCCACATAAAAACTAATTATTCAATAATTATATACCCTAATATGAAATTACCATTTAAGTACATAAGAATTTTTTTTTTTTTTAAATGAAAAATATTTTTCTAAATACATTCCAAATTATTTTCAACATTTATTCTAAGATTCCTCTTTCCCATTGTAGAACAAAACTCGGTGACACAATGACACACCCCGACCGAGATCAGGGCATGCTGGCCGTCACGTGGAAGTGACATAACCATGTGCACCGTGCGGAAGCGAATAAAATAATAATAAAAGTACGAATAAATAAAAATCAGCTATACACAACGTAAGAACATATATGTGCAAGCGTAAGTGTGAAAAACAAAGTTCAGAGCACAAAGACCTAATGCAGTTCGGGAGAAATAACACTACAAAAACACACCCAAAGGTGGTCCTACACTGGTGATAATCTGTCAGATATGCCGGGGAAATCCTTCGGGGAGCCACCAAAAGTGCTAGCCAACTAGAACTTGGAGGGACGCAAAACAAAAAGTGTGAGTGGGCAAAAACAAAGCTTTTCAAAAACCATTTCATAAACAAGTTCTAACCCCTCGCCGTAAAACATGTATACTTCCCAGAAAAGTAGAATATACATATATATAAGTCATGCTCAGAAATATGTCATGCCAAAAGCCTCGAAACAAAATCCAAGTGCTCAGGAAATGTCAAATCAATGCCATGTAATTTGTCAGCCGGAGTCACCTAACGTGACCTGTACGGCTGAATCTAGAGCTCAAATCTCTATCTCACTAACTATACCTGCACACGAGTCGGAACCACCTAGAATGGTCTGTACGACAGGACTGGGTGTATAATAAGTACGCTCAAGTGCTACGATCACGTAAAGGCTGGGCGAATAATCGCGGGTCACCTACAAGTCGGAACCACCTAAAGTGGTTTGTACGACAGGACTGTGCACTTAACTTGGATCCAAAATTAGCGTGTGGTGCGGGAGGTGAACATCACGTGAAGGACTGTGCCCAACTCTAGGCGGGAGCACTAACACCGGAGGTGCAGGTTATGAGCTCTCTATGCATCTCAAATCACTACTGAACATAAACATAAATCATAACTCACTTGGCACTTACCTGTGCGTCCGCAGCACCAAACATATATATATATATATATATATATATATATATATATATATATATAGGCTACTAACAATGCATAAACAAACGGCAAACATAATGCATGGCATAAAAACATATAAACGTTTCAATTCATTTTGCTATATTCGGAAAACCAAAAGCCCACTCACTGGTATGTAGAAGGGTCGTAACCCCCTTGCCTCGAGTGACCGCGCTCGTCCTCGGGATAGGTCTCACCTATATGCGAAACAACTATAAAAACGTTAATTTTAAAGCACATAACCAACATCACGAAATAACTTCTCATACAATGCTCAAATGGGGTGTATGAATATACCAACGTGATCTACTCAACCTCAGGAACATCCCCATATTTTTAGAAAAATTTTCCACCGCCGCACGCGCCGCCCACGCGCAGGCACGTGCCTGACACACTGACGGCGTCAGTTAACGCCGTCAGAAATATTTCGTTAAATCTGATGGATTCCATTAACGCCGTTAGGAATATTCCGTACAAACTGACGGAATATTCCGTCATCTTCTCCGGCGAAGCTCCGGCGCCGGAAAATCGGGAAAACTTTAAAACCTTGTATCTCACTCGTTTTTCAACCAAATTTCACAAAATTGGTACCAAAATGAAGCTTACAACAAGAGGAACAAATCCATACCACTTTCAAGCACTAAAACACATGGAATCTCGCCGGGAAAACACCACCAACTCCGGCCAACCTTGTAACTCACGATCTCAACGTCCAAAACCTTCAAACGAACCACCCCGAGCCTCCTAAGGACCTCACCAAGCTTCCTACAAGCTTGAAATTCCCAAAAACACAAGAATTAACGTGTGCATGAACAGTGACCAAATCGGGGTATCCCGAGTTCAACGTGAAAACGAAGGTATCCTTACCTGAAATGGGTATGGTTGAACTCCCAAGGACCTCACAAGCACGAATATGTAATTTGTTTCCTCGATCTGTGAAGGTTTGGATGGTTTTAGTTGTGTCCGTACATATGGGGATAGAAATGTGAGAGAGAGAGAGAGAGAGAGAGAGAGAAAGGGACAGGATACGGGACAGGGAAATGGGTGAGGGGATGTGGGAAGGTGTGTGTGGTCCAAAACCAGCCAAACAAAACCCAAAACAACCACACAATGAAACCAACATGCTAGGGGCAAAATCATCATTTCACCCCTACGGTTCGAAAATCTGGAACGGGCTGTCACACACAAAGTACAAAAAAGGATCATATAATTTACGTAACATAAAACTATACAAAGCTCGTAAAGATAATAAACCTATCGTAATCCCTAAGAGGAAATAAAATTCGATTCAAAGAGGAGAATTTAACTTGAGACCTCTTTCAACATTTCAAGTGAAAATACAACTAGATGGGTAGCTAGTTGGTCAAAACCTATAGAATTTAGAGAATTTGACAATTGTGTTGATCTCACATTTACTGACTTCTAAAATTGCATTTAAACAGCATTTAAGACCCACTCCTCGTTTTAGAAGTGTGGTTTCTATGGTGGCCGTATAGGGGTTCAAAAATTATTTTTGTTTTATGCTAATTACCTTCATATTAAGAAATTGTTTACTAGAACATATATACTCATGTGGCACCCTTGTAATTGGTTGTTTGTGGTGATGAAACTATATCGCTCCAATCAAAAAAGGACCCACCCCCTTTATTATCACGATAATTTTGGGCCAGTGTTGTTTAGCCCATAAGAGTCAAGCCCAAGGCCCAGCCCAATACTAATTCGAATTCGATTACCTACTCTTCCATGACCCGAAAGTTGCACAACCAGCATCGTCTTCTTCGAGTAGGTTAAGGCCTTAAACCATAAACCCTAGACGCTCCTGAAATTCTCCCGACACAAAAAGGGGTTGGAATCCGATGTCGAACGGAGAAGATTACGACTCGGACGCGCCGGAGGAGCTCACGGCCGATCAGGTAATTTCTTTGGGGAAAATTGAAAGTTCATGTTTTATTTCCGGCCATAAAGTTCTGAACTTTGTTCGTACGTTGTTAATGGTTATAGGGAGTACAACAAGACCAAGAACTTAACAAGCTCCAGAAAGAGCACAAAGCCAGGTGGGTTCACCTTGCTCTATTTGCTAAACAATGTTTTGATTTTTTAAGGTTTCGGTTTGTTGCTTTATAAATGTTGGAAATTAAATTCATTGGATTGAGCTGGACTGTGTTCTTATGAAAATGATAAACTTGTGCTGCGTGGCTTGATTTTAAAAGACGAAAAGCCCGAAAAATTTCGGAAATTCGGAATTCTGGTTGGGATTCTTTGTAGTGTTCTCTCAATTCTCACTAGTCAGAGCACATACGAAATTATGTTTCTTTTTCTTATGCTTCTTGATAAAGTGATAGGCTTGAAATCGTGTTATTAAATGGAATGGATAAATGAATTTGCGGGATCACATCGAAGTTCTGTGGTTGAATTCCTATCTGATAGTTTTTTTTCCCGTGTTTATATGTTTCTAAGGCTGGAAGAAGTTTGACGCTTTGTGTTGTCTGGTATATTACCTGGCAATGTACTGAAAAAACTGCTTTCTGCAATATCGAATGATGAATGTATTTATATGTGATCAGCTGCGACCAACCGCAGTAACCTTATGGAGTAATTGAGGAGTTGTTTGAAGGTTGGTGCAAGCCTGAAAATGTTCTAACACATGTTATGTAGACAAGTTTTATACCTGTGATATGAGTAATAAAAAGTTTAGTCAATAAGTGTTACTGGTCATCGATTTTCTTTCTTTTTCTCTGTTTTTTGGGTCGAAGCACCCATTTGTGAAACATTTGTAGATAAAAACTTGGTGTAGATTACGGTTATACGGTATCCACATTTTGCATTACTTGCCTAAGAAATAAATTTTAACAGAAAATGATATTACTTTATATAGGGTGGTTCGTGAAGCAAAAGAACGTCGTAGACAATGGGCCCAAAAGAAAACACCCAAGAAAACTCCAAAGCCGTCTGTAAGTGTTCAAGATGCCTCTGAACCTGAAGCAAACCAAGAATCTTTGGGTAATGGAGGGATGCTTCCAAGCAACATCGTTGAGCTGCTTGCAGCTCGTGAGAAGTATGACCCCTCTCTCTCTCTCTGCCTCGCTTTCTCTCTTCTCTTTGTATGTAGATGCTGATCTTTAGTTACGAGATTGTAACCAAATGACCACATTCCATGTGCAGGCAAAAGTTCCTCTCGGACTCTGAGGATGAGAAGACCAACTCAAAGTCCACTAAGAAGAAGAAAAAGCTAAAATGCTCAGGGTGAGTGACCTCTTCTATAATGACAGCGAAAGATTACGTTTAATGCCACTCCATTATGAATGAAATGCGATCCTTCTTATAAGCGAAAATGCGAATTGCAGGGTGGATACTATTATATTGAAGGAGACACCTGCCCCTCAATGCTTACAGAATTCCTTAGCGTTCTTGGAGAAAAGGAGAATGCAGGTACCTAGATCATCTGCAGTGTTGAACAACTCCAACCAAGCATTACGCCTCCTCTCTTCTTCGGGCTTGTTAAGTAAAAAGTGACAAACTAAAATGTCAGCATTTTTGGCCCCCCGACGAGGACATGCCTACGAATTATGAACAAATGGGGAGGGATCAATTCCCACGGGATTTAACCGTCGAACTTTTAGATTCTGCAGTGGTGTTGTATTACACATTGTTCTTCATCATATTTAGCATATTTTTCTTTCATTTTTGTTTCATTGATGAAAGAACGCGTTTTTTTTCTTTTTTTTTTTATCTTGTGGCCCGGACCTTCTTTTATCTTTTGAAAATTTTGTCCATTAATTTAATAATTTTAAAAGAAATCTAAAGTTCATATCCCATCACCCTTCTTAAAAAAAAAGAAAAAAAAAAAAGGTAGAAATAGCCGTCGTATGATCAGTGTTTTAATACTTTATGATCCTATGAGCCATTTTGGTTTTTTTTTTTTTTTTAGAATAGAGAGATATTATTAGCACTTTAAAAAATTATTGTGAACTTTTTATAAGTGCTTTTTTTTTAAATGCAAAAAATTTGAGCGCACAATAATTGTTTTGAAGTGTCAACAACAGCACCTGGAAAAGTATATGATGAAATGTTGGGAAATACCATTGGAGGTATTATTATATCTTACCTACTTTTCAAAACGCTAAATTACTCTACTTTTCAAAATGCTAAATTACTCTAAATTAATAGGAGTAGCTCTAACTAACTTTGCTAAATTCACATGAAAATTCGAACTTAATGAAAAAAACGAACACACTAATCTAATCAACTTCGCTTTTGCTAAAAACGTATCCGCGTTATCTAATTATTGTGTCCATTTAACTGGTTGCAAAGTGGAAACAAAAAGCTTTTGCCCTATTTACCAAAAACGAAATAAAAAGTAAAATCTTTTTGCCCCACTTTTCCTTCATCAGATTAGATGGTTTGTTTTTATGCCCTGGATTTATGCACAAATTAAAAACCACCATTCAAGTCCCCATGGAGTCACTCAGTGATCTGTTTCCTTTCTCGACATCATATCAAAACATGTGCAAACCTTTGATCATAGAATTGAAATTTTGAGATGGGTTGAAAGCAGCTACATGCATAGATTATGAGAAAAGCTGCTTAATACAGAAGTGCTTCTCATCCACTACATAATAATAGAAGTACAAAATCAATAGATTTAATGTTACTAAGCCTAAGGGAAGGAGAAAGAGTCCTCCTGGTGCAGCCATGTCTCATGGTGGATGTTAGAAGTAGGGGTCCTAGGACTAGTCGCAGGTTCTGGAGAGCTCCTGCTGCTTCCTATGAAAGCTTGAAAAGCACTTTTAACCTTGCTCAAGTGCTTATGGTTGCGAATGCGTCTGAGAACAACATCTCTGTCCAAGGAAGCTGCAGTGGGTGATTTCAAGTAGACGTGGCTTGTGATGGAGCTCTGTGACTCAGGAGAGACTTCATGGCCATCTTTGATCTTCCCAGAAGCTGCTTCTGAGAAAGTTGATGGTTGTTGCTGTTGAGCTTTGGAAATCATGAAAGCCAGGAAAAGGAATTGAAGGCTTCTGGCTTCTGGCTTCTGGCTTCTGGGGCTTTGTTTTATAGGAGAGTGGTATCGGTGGTTTTTGGAGTTATTGTATTAGTGCAGTTTTGTTGTTTTGTTCTAGCTAGGAAGTGGTTTTTCGGGTTTCAAGGTTCTGTGCTGCCTGTGGTTTCCTTTTTTTTTCAAAGGATAAACTGCGGTATAATCCCCTAAATCATTAATCATTATCCTAGTTGAAATTGATTCGGAATTATTTTTTTGATAAATTAATTTTTTTGAACTATTTAAAATAAGTCAATTAACCTCTTGTCGTTAGATTTCATCTACTATTACGTCAAATTCAAGAGCAAATTAATTTTTTTATCAACAATTTTTACTTGTCAGTTATAACGGCTAATAAAATAATGATACATGGACACGGAATAATTCAAAAACTTACAGCATAATAAGAAACATAAAGAAACCAAACGTTTGCATAACACACCATTTCACATTGTCCTTACACATTATTATGTGCTCACATGTCATAATTTATTAGTGATTATAAGTATCATGTAAGAATTGATGATGAAAAGACTAATTTGCCCTTGAATTTGACAGAATTGTGGACGGAATCTAATGATAAGGGATTAATTGACTTATTTCAAATAGTTCAGGGAGTTAAATTACCAAAAAAATAGTTTAGGAATCAATTTCAACTAGATTAATAGTTCAAAGAGTCAAACGGCAATTTACCCTTTTTTTTTTTTTTTTTTTTTTTAATGCCATGGACATTTGATCCAATGGTCGATGATTGTGTGATTGCTGACTCAAAGGTGTAATTTCAGTTGCCTTATTGTTTTTATTTTCTTCATTTTTTTGCATTATTTTACAAAAGGTGGAGTATTATTGTTTAAAGTGAATTGATGCAATAGCGGTATCTCATTAATTTTGAACACTGATGGTAGTAGATTAGACCATTTTGTTTCCGTCACGTAGAAAGACGACGTCTAAAAAAAAAACTTCACTTTTAATTGGTTAACTTTAAGGAATTGTTATCGACATTCTAAATCAAATGACTCATTATCATAGTAGTAAAGATGAGTGTTTTGCCTTTAAACCACAATGAGGGTTCGAATCCTTTTGGCTCTCTAATCTAATAATTCTATTTTTTTACCAAAATAAAAAAATACATAAATAAAATTTTTAAAGTCCGAATAACAATTCTCTTAAACTTCAATTTGGAGAAATGAGTACGAATTTTAGGAAAGATTTTTATGTTTTGGCCTTTATCTATAAATTGACATTATGTGGGCGAAAGTTATATGACCTAATTACCATTAAAAGTAATTTACTTTCCTTTGTCTGTTTCTTGTTGTAAAAATAACACGGAGTTTGTTTCTGGTCAGACACCTGACGACTGATTTCTAAATCAGGTTGGCCGGCCCCACAGCGTTATCCTTCATTTTTGTCAATTATTTTTTATATTTATTTACAAATTGAAAAAAAAAAAACCCTTAATTATTTTAATTTACTGGAAGAAAATGTGGACTCAAGTTTAAGATAATGAACAACACTGTCAGAATTAATTAGCTTAACTCACAATACGTTATCTCAAAAAAAAAAAACAAAAAAACAAAAAAAACCTATAAGTTCTAAATCAAGAAATTAATCTAAACACAAGAGAAAAAAAAACAAAAGTGTTGACGCTACAAGAGTGTGAATATGCAGAAATCTGTATAATTGCATAGTTAATTATTGCATTGAGTACATCGTGATTGTAAATATAAGGTTTTGTAAAAGTGTTGCATTATCCTTTTTGGACAATGATTGTTTGTCCTCCCACTTAAGGATTGTTTGTCCTCCCGCCCTTCCGTGCCCTTTTGTTTATGTGGTCACGGTTAAATCACGTCAACATTTTATATTACTATTTATTTTTATTTTATTATCTTTATAAAAAAATAATATAAAATGTTGACATGACCGCACAAAACAGAAGGGCACGGGAGGGCACTGGAAATGGAAGGGCAGACAATCCTTGTCCATCCTTTTTAACTTAAGAAATAATAAAAGAGATTCACTTAAAAAAAAAAAAATTCATGGATACTCTGTCACCTTATAATTTAACGTTAATTGTTGTATCAATATTATAAAATATTATGCTAAAAAATGAAGTGTTAGAGAATCTATAGAGTCCATCAAGAGTTCCACTTTTGGAAGAATTCCCTTAGCATTTCTTTTTTAATTTTCTATCTCATCCACGTCTCAAAACAAATATCTGCACGTTGATTTGGAGCTTCCTTAAAGATATGTCCCTCCGATGGCGCGCAACACGAAAGCGACCCAAGGAAACAAAACAATGGGCAACTTCGGTTGTTTCGGATTATAATCCGAGGGCCATTACACTCTAACCAACTTTAATGTTGCTTTGGATTATAATCCGCGGGCCGTTTCACTCTGACCAACTTTAATTTAGATTATACTTAAAAAAAAATAGTAACTATGTGTAAAGAAAACAAAGACCTCATCGGATAAATGGTCCATGCGGTAAAAAAAAACTATATTTAAACCCACGTGGATATTTCATGGATTGTTATGGTTATTGTTGTCAAGGAAAGTCAACAGAAAGCCGCTGACGATGCGGCGAGCCACAGGGTTAGGGATACAGCGACACAACCGACCGTCTACATATGCTACAATCCCTGACAGAACAAACTTGCCGACGCCCCATTTGAGGCCGGCAACAAACTTGGGTGGTTGGCTTGCTGGGACAACTGCACTAGGATTGTTGTCTTCGGATTTCCACTTGATGTTGGAGATGAACTTGTTTGCTTGCTTCCTCAGCAACCGGATGGCGAAGCTTACGAACAGGTGCTCGCACAACGTAAGCACCGTTGGTCCGAGTCTCCATTCCTGTTGTAAAGTTTCTCTTTTAGTTACTTGTAATGGTTGATGGGTGAAATGCAGAAAGTGAAGTTACTGCATGATATTTATCTTCCAAAAACTATTGACAGCCAAGGAAAAACTAATGCGGAACAGAAATAAGCAAAACCGGTTTTAGTTCATATCGGGATATCCACACGTTCTTCCATGGACTAAAAAACTCGAAGCGGGAAGAAATAATAATGCAATTTACAGACTCGGAACATCTTCTGTTACATCCCCGGATACTGAGATATGCAACTTATCTAGTTCAAGTTAATGCACGTGGAATGATAAAAAGTCGAAAAATTAGAAGGATCATGAGCCATTTGTGTTACAGACACAAGACAACATGGGTAAGGTGTGAGTACAATGTTAGTACGTTTAATATCAAAAGCACTTATTTTCTGACTAATTACAAAAATCATAACAAAGAAATAAAGGTTGTGAAGGAAGGGGATCCACTTACATTTTCACCTCGAAGACGACTCAGCGGGCGAGATGCTGCTGAAGGATCTCCTTTTAGCAATGCCTTGCTCACAAGAAACCCCTTCACCCGATCCATAATCTCCTCTATGAGGGAACTGTTTGGGGGTAGGTTTTTGAGGTAAACCTAAACACACACACACACACACACAAAACTATTAGAATCTCAATCAGAACATTTTCTGGCAATGAAACATCGCCTAAATTTAAGAAAATTCACGTAAGATTTCCCATTAGACATGCTTTCTGTTGTTAGACTTCAAGCGTACAGGCTGACATTTTCTGGCAATGAAACATCGCCTAAATTTAAGAAAATTCACGTAAGATTTCCCATTAGACATGCTTTCTGTTGTTAGACTTCAAGCATACAGACTGACATCATTACCAGATGAAGATTCCATGCAACTCTTCCATACAATGTATGAACTCAGTCACTATCCAGAGCGATAAGTTCCAATCAAGAATGAAAACATAAACGAAATGAGTCTTATCTATGACAAACTTTCTAATTTCTTTTAAGACTACCTGATTGTCAATGACCCTGACTCTCAGATACTCCTGTCGATACACAGTGTCCAACATGGCTTGTAAGTATCCTTCAATATATAACTGCAGTAATCCAAAAAAAATCAATAGGTGAGCAATCTTCGAAGGACCAAACAAATAAAGACACCACGATATGGGCATTCAGTCCCTAAAGACGTGCCTCAATGTTTCATTCTAAGAATGGTTCGTGGTATATTTTGTCAGTCTTGTGCAATTTCACTAAGTTACTAATTTCAGACCACACTGTTAAGAGGCGGAAACAAAGGCAAGGGAAGGAATATGGCAAGGCTGTCATCAAATTACAATTTACATTAAGTAATAGCAATCAATCATTACCATTTTTGATAAAGTGATTCTATTGTAATCAACTGAACTTGTTCTACTTCTCTCTATTGAAATTGGGTTTGTGTCTTAACCTCATTTTTAATGACAAACTAGGTACTTAAGCCATAGGCATTGCCACCCTTGTGTCCGTTAGTGAGCTCAAGTCATAACATTTGTGCCCTAAAACACAGAAGCTATGCAGCCTGAAAGCTTGCCACACAATGAAATACGAAGGTGCCCCAAATATACTGTTAGAACTCTTACGGTCTTACCAGAAGAGCATGAAAAGCATATTACCTCATCAGCCGCAGGACTCCGGTCAAGCTTAATCTTTCTATCTGGGCCACCTTCCATCAACGCAGTCCCCAGTAGTGATGGCTCCATAGCCAATTTCAGTATTCCTTGGTGAAAGCCAGTCACCTTGAAATACATGACAGTCAAAATGTAAAAGGTTCCAACAGTACATATGCAGCTAGTAATGTAATAAGAATAATCCTACCACTCCGTTGAAACCACTTGCTTCTGCACCCTTCAAAACAGAGTCTGATATCTCTGTGACTGCAGCAAAGAGTACATTCGTCCCAGCTGTTCTCAACTGCAAAGCCACCACAAAATTGATAGTTATGGGTTGGATATGTCCCGAAACTCACAAACATATTTTTAACAAAAAGTAAATATCACTTACAGATTTTCCTAGATCACCAAAATAGCGTTTTGTCCCTGAGAACCCTTTACCATCAATACATTTACTGATTAATTTGAACGTGCCTGACACATACAGCCAAAGAAGCAAAAAACATATTTCAAGTCAGAGATAAAACAGAACGACACTTCACAGTCAGGACCATACATCGTTATCTGAAAGATCTGACCATATGAATATGGAATTACAAGATAACACAGACGGGAAAAGAAAAGAAAAAAAGATGGTAACGACTTGGAATTACTAAGCTGGGTTATTGTTATGGTTTGTATATTTTTTAGGAGTACTTGTCCACAGTTTTTCATTGATTTTGCTTGTAAAAAATTTTAGTTTTTTGTTAAAAAAAAAATATTATCAATGAAATGAGGAAAAGTTAAACAGAAGGAAAAGAGGAAGAATGAAAAAAAGAAAGTGTGAAAAGCATACCTAACGTCAAACCTGGGAGATTCTTTAACCCACGAGAAGGATCAAAAAACACATCAAGAGAGGATGACGCCAGATCATCAAAAATCGACACAAAATCTGGTGGAAGCAATGGACTTCCTTTTGCAATATAGACAGCCCTCATGCCATACCTAGATAATCAAATAAGCGCTCAGAAATGAACATACAAGAATCACAAATAAGACGGTCTATATGACAAGTTTACCATGAATAATGTTGTGCACATTTGATAACTAATTCACGCATCGTTATCAAAGCATGAGTGATCATAATGCCGTTGAGCTCTACAACCTTATTCTTTATTGCAGGGACCTAATGAATTACAAGAATAAGGTAATAAATGGTGAAATTCTGTATAAAAAAAAAAAAAATTAAAATTAAAATAAAAAAAAAAAAGAAAAAGAAAAAAAAAAGTGAACTAAGCATTGAAGGTCCAACAAAAGAAGAGGTCCATCTTGTGTCACCTTTACTACACTGTGCAGTAAGGACCTCAGAGTCTCTTCGGCTGAGCTATAACTTGAATATGAGTCCCCAGGAAGAAAGTTGGCATAAATCTAAAAAGGGCATACAAACTCAGTTCCCAGAGAGTGCAGTAACTCGGGATGACCAATTATAAGTATAATTAAGACAATTTCTAGGGAAATATAATGAAAAGCATCTAACCTTTATTGGGTGGATCTCAAGATGGTCAAAATAATATTGCCCACTCTTCGAATCACTAAGAGATGTTCTCCAAAATGGTACGAGTTTCATCAATGTCTCCTCGTCAAGATTTAAATCCATTGGCTGTGGAAGACAAGACCAAGTCATAAATTCAAAGCTGCAACAGCCTATGCAGTAGTGGACACAATACTATGAAATCTATAGGCCACAAGCTAACATTTATATAAGCAAACACCACAAAAGGAAAGAAAGAAAAGACATATACAAAGGCACAAGAAGGGGAGAAAAACATATTAACATAAAGTATTAGGTCTAAGCGGTGATTTACCTGCAGAGCAATAGATGAGTATTTAACTTGTACGACATTGGAGCTAGTTGAAAGGAAGACAACAACAATTTTGAGTACACAGTCATTTGAATCATTGTAGTCTAACTCATGTCTACGAAGCATTGCCGCAAAAGGAGCTCCCACCCACTTGTGCTCCAGATTAAGTGACTGCATCAAATTCAAGAATGCACCAAAAGGTTATTTAAAATAAAATGAACAAGCATTGTACTAAGACCCTCCTCGACAAGAAAAGAACAGAAGACAACTGACATGTAAAGTTCACTGACTCTCAGTAAGGCAACAAGCATATATATAATAATAATACCTGTACACAGATCTGGCAGAACTTTTGCTCATAAGTAAAGAGAGAATCAAAGTTAATATTCCCAATTCTTGCAGCTATGATTGGTGTATAAGCTGAAGGTTCCGTTTCATCTCCATCCTTCAGAATCAAATAACCAAATAAAGTATTCAGTAGAATAACATTGTATAGAAATCTGACACCATGCCAGCAGTAATAAATACTCTCTCCGTAAAACAATGATGTAAACTCAAACGGCAAGACCATAGGCAACTTGAAAATTGTCAAATAAAATAAAAACAATTTTCATCAACAATGGCTATTCACTGTCATTCATATGAAAAGCTCGTGATTGAAGTAAATTCTTAATAATAAAAGCATAATAAAAGCAACTTGAACATTGTCAAGTAAAATAAAAATAACAAAATCACACCTACTGCATCCTAGCCTCCATACGCATACATCCACTAGAAGTCAATATCAAGGCATTCAATTTTTTTTCCTCCAGGTGTAAGTGAGGTTTAAATTTTTCAATGATTAATGGGTTCCAGTACAAGAAATAAGAACTGAAGCACAAAGTCAGCAACAGAAGTTTATGTTTCAAGTGAAATAGAAATTTAAATATATTAAAATTATATGTTGAATGGTTGAGCCCAACCATGAACGACAAACAACAACGGAGGTCTGAATCCCATTACAAAATACAGATTTTCATTATAACACAACTGCAACAAATAAAAAATATAACCTTCAGGAATCCTACCCCTGAGATCTAATATCTTGTGATAAAGACAATTAGTAACTCTCCACTTAGTGCAAATGCAGACAAAATAAAAGGATCTGGCCAGGAGGTTGCATAAAATATCAAAAAACAAAGCAGGATAACAGCATGGTGACCTAAGTGTTCAAGATAACTCTTTCACTTACCTTTTTTTCCTGTTCAAGTAGGTGGATTGTAAATTGAGGAACTCTTAGTTGAATTTTCTGACATGAATGAAATGATTTATCGCCCTTGTGGCTCCTGGAAATCTCACAAAATCTTAAAACTCTAGTTGGACCGTCTGCATATACTTCATACCCCACCTTCATCATCTCCCTGGCATTTAACTCACCAAAATCAATTCCCTGGTCTCCTGATCTCTTGCCCAATGGTAAATGAGATGCCAACCCACTCTGTTGCCTTGGTTTGTAGAAAGGCTTCCATGCCCTCACCTTATCCAAGTTAATTTCACGTAGCGGAAGACTATCTACAAGAAAAATCAGTAGCCCATTAAGCCACTCATTCAACTACCAATAACCTTGACAGTGACGAAAAATCATCATATCTTATGGATAATCTACAATGGTACTTTCAGTATTGCGCACTTTTTGCACATGGGTGTTGATTTATTAAAAACCTTACTTCCAAGCCATAATTCAGCACCCAAAGCATATAAGAAACATATGAGATCTTGAAATGAATGAGAAGATAGGTCTTTGGACTCTTTACTGTAACAAAGATGTGCTAATAAGTAAGTTGCAAGCTTTATCGCCTCCATGTTGACATAAACTACCAATCAAAGTTATTATTATTATTATTTTTTTTTTTTTTGAGAATAAAATTATTACTTTAATCTAAGGAATTTACTTTGAAGTACTTATACAGCAAAATAAGAGATCAGGGGCTACCATTGATTCTGACAACCAACTTATGAGGGAGAGTCGAATCATCCCAGACATAATCGGTACCACTTTCAGATCCAAGAATCTCAGGCTCCAATGAATCCTGGAAAAAGTCAAGTAACAGAAAGTGCAAATTAGCACACAAGTCATGGTCACAATCCGTATCTAAAAAATCAGCAGTTGAGAAATAAAGAAAAGTAGCACAGCAGAACCTTCTGGTAGTAAGTTACAGATACATCACACAAGCGATTCTCTATTCGATATGGTAGACTGACGTTTGGAGGTTTATGGAAGCGTAACACAAGAGAAGAACCTTCTTCCACAACATGAACAGCAGCAAATTCTGTTACATTGCTTTCTACTGCTGTCACTTGGTCCATACAAGGCTTTTTGAATTTGAGGAAAAATCTTCCCAGAGAAGCAATGCATATTGGTCCTGACCAACCTAATTCAGACTCATGCAACCGAAACTGGAGATATATTAGTGAATCTTCATTAACTTTTCTGTGCTTCTTCATAATATGCTCAAATAAACCGAACTCTCTCTTCTTGCTCAATCCATCCCGAAGCTGGAGAGCTGCCCTCTGCTTACTGCTTATGAGGATCATGCCTACTGAGTCATCCTTTTCCAATTAGAAATGAAGAACTTCAGAACACAATGAAAAAATAAACACTAAAATGCATGAATAAAAAACAAATCAATAAATAAAGATGTGTTAAAATAAACGAAAAGGAACCTCCAAAATATAACATTGAGAGCAAACCTGTAAATAACATTGACGAACTTGGATACTTTCTTCTGATTCATTAACTACAACATGTCTTGGGACCATCGTTACTATTTGTGATGGAACGACCACTTTACTCAAAGGTGGTCCTGTGGAAACCCCAAGCTTTGTAATATATTTGACTCCAGATCCGTCCTCCACTTCCAAGCTTACTTCCGCAAGGCCCGATAAAGCATCCAGGTCGATCAGTGTCTCTGATGCATTATCTTTCAGAAATTTGAGAGACACTTTGTTGGGTCTGGAAACAGAGGGTACATATGATGCCCGTAAGGCAATAACATGAAGACCTGTAAAAATCATGCAACTAAAGAAAAATTCCTAAGAAATAATTTTTCTCACCGTAAAAACCACGATCCAATTGACTTTGGAGGCAAATATAATCCCACCTCTGGAGGAATGCTAGAACCATGGTTCTCAACTTCATCCCTGTACATAGTTTATGGCTATCAAATAGGCAAGATATGGCAGTAGGCGCGGTGCTTAATACTTTTCAATATTAATGGACAGAAGGAATACCTAGAAAGAGGCTTCTTATTAGGGGCAAAGAAATAAAGGGTAAACTCTGTATCATTTCTCAGGGAATATGACGTGAAAATAGCAGCCTGCAAATGGATAAAGAGACTAAATCCAACAAGATATAGAACTAAAATAATTAGCCATGTTTTGGCAGAACTCGTTCAGCATGCAGAACTAGAAAAAAATCCAAAATGTGCTTTAGGCATCTTTTGTCTAGATATACATGAAGAATATGGTAGAAACTGGAAGCCATAGCAGAACTAACCTCTAGTGTGCCCCTGTTCCCTCGAGACAATCTTAAGGAAGCAAAATGTTTTCCCCCACCAAATTCCAGATCAATGTCCAAACAAGGGACATCGCTCTTCTGCTTCCGTAACTTTTTTACCCAATCACTGCTGTTCACTGGTTTGCAGCTTGTATTATAAGCAGTCAAAGTAACAGTAAAGTAAATTATGGATGGATTCGCATAAAAGTCAACCGTCGAACCACATGACACAGTTGATTGATTTCTGTTGTTGTCAGACCCGGTAGTGGAACATCGATCTGCAATGGGACAAACAATTTGACTTAGAAACTGTCAAATAAAATAAAATAAACAGATGATGATACCAGCAGATTCCTTTTGCTTACCTGATTCACTTAAGAAAACATGTATCTCAGTGTGCAACAAATTGGATACACGTACGGTAGGAAGAAGATAAATATCCTTTTGCTCTTGCAGTGCAACTGGTAATTTGCTATTTTCAAGACCATCCGTAGACCTATTAGGTTCTACAACAGGAACACTTCTCCCAATACTCTGAACTAGAAAATGCATGTTGGAAATGCTGGACCCTTCAGATTTAAGGATACAATATGCAGTGCTGAAGGAACATTTCACCGATTCAGTAAACAAAGCATTCCGCACTCTGTAACTTAATCTATCAAAAATTCCAGAGAGACGGACTGCCTTTCCACCTTTAAGATCATCTGACCATTCCACTATGAGTGGATTCTTGGAATTCATTAACCCATCTGAAATTTCAGGTCTAAAAGACAACAAGAAGTCACCTGCATAACAGTCACCATTAAGGTTTCAGAAGATAAGCAAACAGCAAACAGCAAACAGGATAATGAGAAAAATGAAACAAAGGATAGCATGTCCTAGTTTTTCTTTATAAGCAAGACAACATTGTTATGCCCTTGGTAGGTGAACACGTCTATATATACTTTTAGCAACCAGAAACAGACTAAATCTCTCTCTTGGCATCAGGCTTGACACGTCTCTACAGCTATTGACAGCAATAACAGAACAACACTGTGATCAGCCTCGCAGAAGCCTAAGTTTCTAGATAAATTCACATTCCGATTACCAGGGTTATCCTTTACTTTCCTCAGTTTAGTGGGAGGCTTTACAGGATATATACAGTAGACAGAATTGTGCAAATGCCCATAGATGAGATGAAAATCAACACAGATGCATAGAGTCAAAAAACACTACCTATGACTTTAAAGTGATGCACAAATAATAAGTTGTCCGAACTGATTGATCACGTTAAGAGATATATTACGCATGGACTGAAGTCAATAGAAATTGAGATTATGATTTAATTGAAAAAAATGGTGTTGAGAACGCATACCAACAGCTAAAGACATCAGTGCCTTTTTTTCTCCACCAGACAGATTTATAGCACCAAACATGGCCACGGAGTCATCAACTGTATCACCCACATTTAGCACCTCAGAAGCAAACTCATCTTCCTTCTGCTGAGCTCGTCGAAATCGTAGCTTTACAGGCAGTCCGGTTTCATTATGTATTCTTGTCAGAGGAGAAATAACAATTGACAACCCATCCTACAAACAAACAGAAAATTAATAACAATGAAAGTAATCTGAATAGTAGAGCATCTCTATTATGTATATACAGAGCAGAGCAATGGATATTAATACCTCGGACTTCCTTGAAACATCAACAACAACAAATGGCCCAGGGTAAGTTCTTGAATCTGTCGAAGAACAAAAAAATAAAAAAAGGAAATATTAATCCAAACTCGACGACCTTTAAAACTGAATAATTTGTTATTCAGTTCAATTGAACTGTTTCTATCTTTTTCAACACTTAATTGAATTTAAAAAAGAAACTAGCAAAGTAACATTGAAAAATTAGTTAGTTGGAACAGAAGTAAAAGGAGGTCAATTAGGCTCCTAACTCGTTCGGTTAGTTTGACCTTGGCTAACTTCTCGGCTGAATCAGCTATTAAAGTACTTCTCGGCTGAATTGGCTATTAAAAACTTAGCCATACTAATTTCTGTCTACAATGCATACAGGTCAAATAAAAGCATGCACAAGAGTGCATATCCATATCCTACATGTATGACATTTTTTTTTTGTCAACTACATGTTTGACATTGACAAATAACTGTTTGTTTTAAAATTCACATTCCTACATTTCGATCACTTTGGAAGCATACTTCACTTCACCCTCAATCCACTATGAATAATTCCACCTTTACAATTCATTCGACTTTAGGATCCAACTCTATAACCATTTGGACAAGTGAAAGGAAAAAGAGAATTTTTTTTTATTCCTTTTACGAAGATAACAGAGAGAATGAGGTTGTGACCATAGGCTGATTATAATAATCAAAGCTCTTTATATTCAAAGAACAGGGGAAAAGTCACAATACTTATTAGAGAAAATAGAGCATACCCTGAAGTGATGTTATGCGTGTTCTCGAAGCAAGTACTCGAGCATCTAAAAGAGAGACCTCAATTGATTTAGTCATAAAAGATCTATTAGGATCAGCGAGTTGGATTGATGCAACTGACGCAATTTCTGAAGGTTTGTTTTCCAAATCAGAGCACCTTCTGGTTAAGCAATAATTAAGATCAGTCATTTTCCTTTTTGATAAGAAAAGCAAACTTGATTAATAAAAATAGAAGAAAATTCAAGCAAATGCATGAGAAAGCATGAAAACCAGTTCAATAACGTCAACCCAAAACACATAAAACCCTTCCCCACCAACCAAGAGAGAGAATGCACATAAAGATCCTACAATGCTAACTTTAAGACTAACCAACAAGAGATAGAAGTTTTGATAAATGAACCTGTTACTCTGAAAATGCGGAACAAAAAACTTCAAAATTTCTTAAACCATGAAATATCCTAGTCAAATAAATGATTTATTGAGTCAATTCAAATCAATTCCAAATTACACAGTTTCTTAATGCTAATTAAAAGGTAATCAAGCTCATATGATAACCTACTTAGCATGCATGCCTATTACTTGAATTTGCCTTCATTCAAGACATCAGGGCAAACTTAACATTGATGTCTAGCATACTGAAAGCAAACTTCACACGTTCAGTTTCACATGCCTTAAGAATGCTAAAGCAACATTAATGAACATAACTGCCAAGTTTCACATAAACCATCATAAACTGTAGAGCTCAAAACAAGGTACACTTTTATTACAAAAAATGGAAAGTTATGTTAAGATATTTCATCTGACCCGGTCTTGACAATGTGGATTTGTAAAATTCAGTATTACAATAAGCTACCTTAAAATAATGGACGCAGACTGCCTTTTGGAAACTGTTACACTTTGCTTGTCAAAGAAGTGACATAGAAGGTTCAATCCTGACTGGTTCACCACCTGTCATTGTAGAGAATTTGTTATAAAAGCCACAAATTTGTGGGGGGGTGGGTGGAAATAATGAAGAGAAAAAGTCCACCAATATTGCAACCTTAACAAGATATTGTATTGTGGAGACAACAATAGTTTAGTGCAATAACTCCTTCCACATTCTACTATAAAATGTAAACCAAAAATACATATAAAGGACCAGCTAGATGTAGCACCAGGCACCTATAGCAGCACATATTCCATTAATAAGTTTTCAAAAGGTGCCCCCCAAAGGTTGCATGAACTTATGAAGTCTGTAGTTCCGGAGAAATAATTGTAAAACACAGATTTATCTAGACATCTAAAATTATACATACTAAGTAGGAGAATACAATATCAATATTTAAATTCATTTCAGACCCACCCTATTTCTTATCACTAGTAATTAGAATTTTATATAAACTCATGAACAATAAGGTTGATCAATTATCCACAAAAGCAGAAGAGCTTTAATAGCAATTCACCAGAAGAGTATCCATTGGGGTCCACTGGAACTCATTGGTGGTACAGCTATAAAGGCCGGTGGAAATTCATGGAATGTAGTAAAAATATTAGACAAATGAATATACAGGCTACTTTAACATATTGATAAACTAGAATTTCACTCTCACAAGACAGATGATAGGCATAGAAACCAGGTTATGCATGGTTGCATATGCATGCAAAGATTCATGGTTAATTAAGGTTGTGCTATCAAAATCCCTGGGAAACATATTGACGTCAAGAGAATATTTGCTACATACACAATATTTTCCATGAAAGTACAATATTTGATGCTTCATAGATTGATTACATAACAGGGTAGCAAACCTTGCAGCAATTGGCCCAAATTTTAGTACTTTTCACTGAATAAGGACCAGCTAAATGTAATTTCCCGATTACAAAGAGAAGTATGTCCATTGAAAGCTCGGATAGGGATACATTCAACTGTGAATAGGAAATAACAAAACTTCGTTACGATAGAGGATATATATGAGAAAAAAAGTGCTTTCTTCTTCTCCTCTGGTTTTAATTATATTTGATGGGTCCTTAAATGATAAGATCACAAGATCATTCAAGAAACTAGAACCTAACCCCTTTAGTTCTGCAGTGAATATGAACAGGTACTCGCGAAACAGCTTCAGATCCCTGAAGCTGGAAGCTAGAACGATAGAAGATGCATATTTCAACTGGGTGGAGAATCTCTCTCCTGCATTTACATAAGAATAGAGACATGTATCGAAACATTACCAAAGGAAAATGTATTACAGAGTAAAAGCAACCATTAGAAATTAATAGAATCTGTTCAACTTTATTCAGAATAAAAACTCACCATAAGTGTTTTTGTGCATCAAAGTAATCTAGAAGTGCAGTTGACGTGCTTATCACCCTGGTTTTAGAAGGGAGAATTTGGACAGTAAGCTTGGTTCTGTCAATGCAACCACGAAGGAGAGGAAACATGTTTTTTGTATCTACAAGTTCATGGAAAACGGTCAAAGAAATATTGTCAAAGGTAATATCAATGCAAGGAAGCTTTCCACTTCTCGCAGAAGTTTTTCCATCATCCCTGAGTGCATCATGTTGCAGACCAGTTACAGATGCCTCCCCAAGGTAACTATCCATCTTTACATCACGAGCTACAGAAACATTATGGAACACTTTCAACTTGAATGGATTTCCAGGCTTGGGAACAAACTCTGGAATCCCATCTACGAAAGCAACAGCAGAGTCATTCTTCTTGTTCAAGAGGTAAAATGTCTTTTGAACCAATTGATTGTTGGGCTCCCAGTCAACGTCACCGTCAGTATTTTCAGGCTCACAAGAAAGTGCTCTCCAAAGTGCCCACTTATTATCATTAGCGCTAGATAAGTCAACAAAACCAGATCCTGGACGGTAATTCAAGCGCAAAGGCTCCCCTGTGCCATTCTTAGCATACAATGATATCAAGGAGAACCATGAAACTGATGACTTCCATC
This sequence comes from Pyrus communis, assembly GCF_041283825.1. Lineage (NCBI taxonomy): Eukaryota > Viridiplantae > Streptophyta > Magnoliopsida > Rosales > Rosaceae > Pyrus > Pyrus communis. Next base: position 19,961,676 of record NC_142566.1, on the reverse strand, counting down.
TCCCTTGATTTTGATACTTGACCTACATGAGTTTCCGTAGAGACGGCACACAATGAAGGTAAGAAGAGAAATCAATTAATACAACCAAAGAGTCATACAGACCGAGTACAAAACGAAATAAAGTCATAATTACTAAAACATAACACAATAGCTTAATGGCTTTATCATGCTTATACATTTTCTGTTGTTCATATTCACATGGCTTGTTCGTTCCAACATAACACAATGGCTACCTCAACCTCTGAAAGTATATATTAGAGTATCTTGACAACATAACTCAAACAAAGAACCAAAATATTCAAATCAAATAAAGGCCAAAAAGCCATGCAGCAGAACATCCATTCTGATAGTCAATGCACATAAATTATCTGGTTATCTCCTCAAAGTACCATTTTAAGAGAACAACCGAAAATGTGATTTGATATCAAGTTAGCCCCTCAAAGCGTTATTTTACGGGAACAACGAAATATTTGTGTGATTTGATATCAGTATTTAAAACGAAATATTTTAGTAACAAACAGCTGCAAAATGATATCACTACGCAGAAAGCTACTTAGAACTATTTATTTAAATACCCTTTTCCTTATATTTGGAACACTAGTATTCATCTTGAATCTTTGGTCTAGCCACTAGAAGCATGTAGTACCAAATGTATCATACCCTGAAAAGAGCCCTTTCCCCAACAAGAGAATAATGAACTGCACCCGCCACACTGTACTTATTCTTCTCCCCCTCAACGGTAAAATACATGTGCTGATGGACATCTTGAATTGCCACTATTGCACCTACAGAACAGAATATTTGTTAGATCAAGTGCCTTCAAATCTGCAAGCAAGAGGACTTATAAATTTGGGGAAGATGTATACCGTTCGGAACCAACGTCTCCATACTGTTTTTGAATTCCTCGCCACTGGACATGTGCCTTCTATCCGATTCACTGACCATCTCTTTTTTGGTTACCTCAGAGAAGGATGAAATCATAGACAAAAGCACCTAATGAAATAAAGCAGATTAGACCCAGTGGCACATGACTTGGAAATAAGACATTAATGGTAATCACAAGTTCAACAATACTAGACAAAGAAACAGCAGCATGAACCCGTTGTTCAAAACGTGTAGAAAGAGCCAGAGTAGTATAGACTTGCTCACCTGTATTTGAGATAGGGATATTGTGATATCGAAACCTGAAATAGATCCACTTCCAACCCAAACCTCATTCAAGCACAAAGGATCACTTAAAGGCATCTCAACTGACATGAGAGCACCTGCATGCTTCACGACATGACTTAGACGGAATGCCTCAGGCAGGGAATTAGGTACAGAATACTCATCCTCTGAACCAGGACCTCTTGAAGAACACGCATCATTAACAGAAAAATGAGAAATTTGGATTTCATTTTCCACAATTTCTTGAAAGACCCTAGAAAGTATTGACAAGCGAGAAAGATCAAATATAAGTTTTCTTCTCATGTTTTCCAATTGAAACTTAAACTGGACATCAACCTCAAGAACAATTTCCTGCAAACCACCTGCAAACATAAAACCATTTTGTAAATCACATTCGTAGTAAGTGTGCATCTGACACACAGTGGTGAACAGCGCATATACCATTTTCGTCTTCAATCAAAAGAGCACAAGAAAACTGAGATAGATTTAAGATGAAAGCGTCCATCTGTGTGATCTTGGCATGTGGAGATGTACAGTGAGCCTCTTGCATATATTCGTTGATACAATGATTATTTTGTCTGGTCATATGCACAGAAACTGCAGCTTCTTCAATGTGTTCATCAGACGATTGTAAACAAGATACAAGATTTGCAAAACAAAGACGATATGAAGCAAAACAGTTGATGAAGGTAGCCAAAGCTTTTATTTCAAGGAACAGAAAACCACCCTGCCCAGTAGCATCATGAGTCATTTACATGTAAAGCTTACTTAAATTGAGAAAATGAATGCATGGAAGGCATGTAAATATGTACCATCTATAACCACCACAAAGAAAAGATCACCATTACAATACAAAGATCTAAGATCTCTAGCTATGCAGACGTGAAAAAAAAAAAAAAAAATGAAAACTGCACAATTGCTTTTATCAAAGACCGTCAAGAACAAGAACAAAATTGCTTTTATCTGTGTTGAGACCCAAAAAAGAGTCCCCAACAATAATCTGATGCTGTAGCTTTCACATTTTCAATGATGACAATATAATTCAATTAACAACTGGAAACAAACTTCATCATTTCAATTCTAATGTTATTTACCTGATTGCCATTACTGGAAAATTAGAGAAATTGATTGCTTTAATTAGACATCCAAGCACTTAACTGAAACTTACTTCAAAGTTAAAAAGTAAATTGTATTTAAAGATTTTTAAACCCAAAAAGTATAACGAAAACCATTGATCCCTCTCTAATTCACACAAAATGAAAATAAAATTATCACCTGAATTCCGCAACAGATTGTCTGAAATTCACCACCAACATAAACTGAAGACACAAACTTGTTTAATTGATCTCCGTTCATAACATTCTTTGTTGAGTACCTTCCCATATAAATATAACCCAATGTAACATTTATCAGTAACCAATGACTTGCATCAGGTGGTGGAATATTTGAAGCAAATTCTGTCTCCTGAAAAAAGCTACAGTTCTGACCATTTGGGCTTTCAGAATCAGTGGTGAATGGAAGATTTTCCACGTGCACTATTTCACCAACAGAAGTTGAGGTACCAAGTGCATTACTAGCACTACCTGAAGATGGGTTATTCTGAGAGAGAGGCAGCAATAAATGAAATACACAACTAGAAAGTGAGAGTTCATATAAGCAATCAAGAGATTGCAGTAGATCACCATGTGCAGAATGATCCATACTTTCTCCTTTTTGATTCTTATATCTAAAAATTATAGACTGGATTTCTGATAAATAAGAAATAACTTTCCCTCTTCCTTCTGTTGAAGATATATCAGCAGTTGTTTGGTGAATTGATATCCAAATGCCACAGTCAGGCAAGTCATGATCAGCTAACTTTTTGCTACTTGAAACATCAGAGGTTCCTATACAACTCTTCAGATTACCACTGATCCTTGACTTGTGAAGAATGATATCGATAGACTTGAGTTTGAAGGACCCATTAAATGAAACTAGGAAACTGCTATAATTGAAGGGAGCTCCATGTACAGTTGTCTCCACATTCTCAGATTCAGGAAAAGCAAATTCTTGTATTGCAAACTTAAAAGGCGAGTAACTTAGAGCTGCAAAACTGCTAAATGAATATGACATTGCAGAAGATAAATTGGCAAGCACCTGTCAGAGAGAATATTCTCAGTCAAAAATGGTATCAAATCAAATTGCCGTGCATTAAGATCACCAACAGGGGTAAACTGTATCATAATGATTTATTAAAAGTATTAATAAACAATAACATCATGCCTAAAAAACGAAACAAAAGTTATTGATTTTGGATAGGCAGAAGACAAACACAATCACCTGAAGGAAAACATAAATCTCATCTGTATATGACAAAATAGTGAATCCTTTAGCTGTCCCATAGAAAGCTGCTGAGAGAGCAACAAAATTTGTGCTAAATGAATGAGCATACTCCCTGCACAATAAAATAATTCTTACTATCAGGACGAGACAGATAATTTTGTCAATATGCAATGCACTTGTATTCTGTTCTGGGTTTGAAGGGTGGGAGTAAATAGGGGGAAGAGAAGGTTCTGTTTTGCATCTGATTTCTTATGATCTTTAGAATCACATGCTCAGAAAAGGAACAAGGAGAAGAAAAGAAAAAAAGCATTTTCATTTCCCAAAAAAATTGGAAACGTGAAAAGAATAGTGAAAGAGGACAGACTCATATGAAGATTTACTCAGTCAATAAAATTCTCAATGCACTTGAAAATAAGAAGTCATCCTAATAAAGAATGTGACAAGAATACTCTTAAAAACCAATGAGCAACATATTAAGCCTAAATGAAGTTCACGAAAACCATAGGAATTTACTCTCTGTGAAGGGTCAAGGGTTTAGAAAACATAGATCGAATGAAAACTAAGTTGAAAATTTCAGTAAGGCAACCATCGTTTTAACCTCTCTGAAATATTGGAGAAAATAGCATGTGAGATTAAGCTATCAAACCTCCAGGAGAATAGATATAGAGTGAAACACAGCAAGAAAATCCTACCTTAAGGATGACATCCACACAGTCATTGGCTTCAGAACTAAAATGTCACTTTGTTTTTTCCCTGCTGAGTCGATCAGGTAAGCATCTAAACCATCAACGTGTAAATAAAAACCAAGAGAAACTGACCCCTGAGATTGATACTTTCCATTATCTGATTTAAATTTATCAACTCCGAGAGGCTTCTCCAACCTGAGGCACTTTGTTTCTACATCATCAGCTCCTGAGGGTGCAACAAATGATGCCAGATCAAATTGTGAGGTTGGCCATACTGCAGCCTCTATGCTGTGCACATCAAATGCAAGGTGAAAATCTTCCTGACTCACTTGATGATTTTTGTCTTTGCTGCCACGACCAAAACTCTTTCCCAATGACATACGGATGTGAGGACCAGCTGCAAATATCCCTATTTGAACATGTTTCTCTGGAAGCATCTTAACCAATGCCATTTCCAATCTATTAGCATAGTGCGTGCAAATGCTATCATTACTAGCTCTTGGAGAATGTAGCAGAACCCCTGACTGACCATTGTCCTCCGTCCAGCATAGAGCATGTTGTATTTGCTTTAAGAGCAGAGATACCGATAGTATGGCGGGACATCCCAAAACTAGATTCAACTTTCCCATAGTCAAAAACAACTTCGAAAGCCCAGACTCTGAGTTTTTGAGGTCTGGATATGTCCAGTTTTTAATTTCACAGAGAAGGAATGGGTTTTCAAAGTACTGAATCTCACTTTTTTCAAATTTTTTGCAGGATCTTTTCCAGTTCAACCACATGTCTCCAAGAAATGTTTTCAAAAATGAGGCACAAGCACCTTCTGCATGATCAGCATAAGCAGTTTCGTAAGTTTCTGAAAGGGGAAAAGTTTGTGCTGGCTCACCCCACAGAATATTCTTCAAATCATCATTACTCTCCTTCCAATGTTCTTCCCCATTTGAAATGATTTCTCTAACAGAAGCTTTCGAAAGAGATGAGGATCTAACCTTCAACTGCCCACATGATACAAGTACAGACTGTTCACACATGTCTTCTACATATTTTAAGAACAGCGAATCAACTGAAAGACGAAATGAAAGGAAATCTGAACAAGAGATTCCAATATGTGATTCTAATTGTTTATTTACTGAGATTTGAACTTCATTTATATGAGAAATAGTGATTAGAACATTTCCAAAGATCACGATGAAGCAAAAATCTTTACACGGACCTCCAGAAACAATATCCAAATTTGCATTGTCTGGCTCTTCGTCCAATACTTTCCTAAAAGTTAACAAGTGTATGATAAAGTGGAATATCTTGCACAGAACTCTCCAGGTACAGGCTAGTACCAGAAGGATCTTGAGAAGGAAGTCGAAGTGAGTAATCACGGAGGATTTTTTTAAACTATCTTTGGTAGATTGAGCATTTGATGCTGCTCTATGACGGGCGATTCTCCGTGCCTGTACAATGGCTTCAGCCGGCAACTGTTTCTCTATATCAAAAATCACCTTGCATTGGTTCTTTACAGAAGCCAAAAACATCTTGTCCTGAGAAATTCTAGTAGCTGATCTCTTCAATGAGTGATCATCAGAAAATCCAATTGCTAACAATAACTGCTCGTAAGCATTAGCATAACGTAGCCATAAACAAACAAGACCAACTAATTTTTGCAACGACCATCTAGAACCTGAAGTCAAGTTGTTCATATTTCTTGCAGCTAGTTTCCATAGTTGGACACCATTTCTAGCAGAACTAGATCCTTGGGATGACAATTTACCCAATGCTGAATACCAATAAATGTCATCCGGAGAAAATGTACAACGTAATTCTGGAAATTGAAGATTTACATCCACGAGCTGAAAATTATTTAATCTAATGCAAGTGCACAAATCAGTCAATAACAACACGTTTTTGAGCTGATTTTCTCTCTTGAACCCCACCTCAAAACTACTGCCTGCTATAACAAAAGAGCTCTCTTTCAAAGGTAGAAAGAGTGCACCAAATAGACCTCGAAGAAGACACCTGTGATCAAGATACTGAGGATCTGCATTGATATCTCTTACGTCGAACACACAAACAAGTGAATCATTTAAGATGGGAACCTTAACTTGTACATTGATATCTTGCACTCGAAGTTGACAGTGTTTCAGTAAGAGATTCCAAAGGGTGTCTTTAAAACTTTTTGTTGGAGTAGAAGTGGCCACAAGCTTTTCAAAAACACCATGTAAAGCACTACCCTGAAAATGAAGCGAAAATTCCCGGGGTTTGACATTTGCGAATCACCAATCAAGTAAGCAAAATAAGTACTTTTCACCCAACTAAAATAGAGAACATCAAACAAACAAAAAACTTGAAATTCAACATTAGCATTTAGCAACAACAATGCCTACCTCGGGATCTATCTCCGAAAGCTTCTTCTTCTTCACATCTTCTGCATATTCCTCCCTCGGTTTTCGCTTTAAATTTTGCTCCTCCCTATCAAAGAAAAACCCAAAAATAAAGCTTGCAAAAACCAAATAATGCAAAGAAATTAAAAATAAAAAAAGAGGAAAATTGAACGCAGAAAAAGCAGAAGCAGTGACTTACCGAACTGCTAGCTCCACGCTGACGCCATGAAATTCGATTGAGAAGGCAGGGACGAGCCAGTTCGAGAACCGAACGCTCAAGTGTTCGACAGTGACCTCTGAGAAGGAAAACTCGGCCGATTCGTCGAAGAGCTCGTTGAGAGCCCCAGTGTCGAACCGGAGGTTCCTGGCGACCGCGTGGGAATTGATAACCCCTAATTTGAGATCGAGTTCGGGCTCTTCCTGGAGCCATGGCCGCAGCACAGAAGCCAGTCTCCGTCGCGCTGCGGTGTTTGGGAACATTGTGATTGGGTATTCTGACGGTGGGAGATTGGGTTAATCGTTGTTTTTCTATTTAGAGAAATCGGAATTTTCTCGAGAAACAAACGGAAAATTATTGGAGCGATAAGGTGAAGTGAAAGATTGTCGATGAAGGGTGCGAGCGTATCGGCGGGAAACGAAACTAAAATCGGACAGCTGCTTTCTTGTAGTCGGTTGGGCTTTGGGGATTCTTCAGATACTTATGTATTTTTTTTAATCAACCTAAAGGTCATGATTTTTTCCTTTTTTTTTTTTTTTTTTTTTTTTTTTTTTGTAACACAGGATTATATACTTGGAAGTTTTAATGAAAAGTTCACGGTACTGTTCATTTTAACTAAAAATCATATTTTTACACTAAAAAATCAATTATGATATTATTCACTTTACCCTTTATTTTATCTTTATCGTTAAAATTCAAAAATTTTAAACGTTTTTTATTAGTTTTCCTTTATATTAATCTGGGCAAATATGCAAGTCAAACAAAAAAAGCCTACCGAGAGGCAAACAACTAAACATGGCAGCAAAAAACAGGTAGTGGAGCATCTCTAGTCATGCTTCTATTTAACAATTTCTGATCATCAATAAGTGATTGTATTAAGTACTTCAATTCAGCTTAACCGGTCCCCAAGTTTCTTCACTATCCATGTACGTCATGATGGGCCTTGACCCGCCAATCTACTACCATGCATCAATATACTAAAGCATTTCTCTTATTCCTCCACTTGCAAATGACAGATTTTTATCGTAAAATTTTTATAATCGAAACTTTAAATCTCATAATCTTCATTTGAAGATCATCTTTACAAAAAAATCACTCGAATAGGAAATCGTTTAGTCATCCAATATATCAAATGATCTTCAAATGATAATTAAAAAATTAAGGGTTACGATTGTACGAAATTTAGTGTGAATATATGTGATTTGTAAGTGAGGGAATGAGCTCATCCCCAAGAGGGAAATGGAAGTTTTATCTTATACAAAAATCAATACTCTTGTTTTTTAGAGAGAAATCAAGGAAAAAAATTTACCGCCGCCAAGCCCAACCATGGGGTCGGAGGCTATCCTTCTTTCTCTTTCTTTTCATGTTTCTAGTAGTTGTCACACTCTTGCTTTATCAAGAAGTGCCTTTATGGTTGAGGTTGTGGTCACTCTCTCCTTTTTAGGAAGAGTGCTTCTTAAGCAGTTATAACAAACTGCTCAACTTGAATTTTAAAGCGACAATTGTTATTGAAATATGAGTTGGTTATTTTGTCGTTTGTGCGCTTAGGAAGGATTATGAGGAAACTCAACATTTGTTGAAGGGGACTCATAACAAGATTTGTTTTCAACGATGCAAGATCATCAGATGGTGGTGTGGTATTTCCTTCAAGGGGTCATAATAGTGGTTTGAGGGATTCATAGCCATTTTTTTCGGTCGTTTTTCATTGCGAGGTCTTCAAGTGATGGTATGATGTCTATTTTGTGTGTCTAGACAGTGTTGAGTTTGACCAATAGAGTTGCCTTGTGAGTTTATCTTTCATGTTGGTTAGGTGTCTTGCGGTTGAGGAATTGTACCTCTAAAGAGTTTGTTTAGTGTTGTGTTGTTCTTTTTGACTTTGGTTATGGTTTTGTTGTCTGTTCGCTTGAAAAATGACTATGAAAACATTTTTCATGATGTCTCATGGTAAGGCTTCTTTGCCGAAGAAGCGTTATCTTTTATAAGTTCATCAGAAGGTGATGCAAAATTTTTTTCTCCGAGCGTAAGTTTTGTATATGTAAAATGTAATCATACAATGGTATTTCTGATCAATGAGATTCTTCATTTTATTTGATTAAGTCTCTTGTTTTTCCCTTCTCATGATTTTATTGGACACTTAGCTAATTGAAGCCAGAAACACACATAATAACACAAGATAATAGTAATTAATGCTTACGTAATAACATAAGATAAGAGAATACATAAAATTTGGGTAATAATTTGATCAAGTCTCTTGTGTTTCCTATTTTATCCATCTCTTTACCACAATCATCATCCAAGCACGAAGCCTGCCGACCAATTTTGGTCCATTGACCAAGTCACAATCCAACCTGCAGCTTTACCTTTATCTCCGTTCTGTTGGGTATATCATACGTGGCGCCACATGATTGGGCAGCCCATGATCCACAATGGCTGCCAAGGGAAAATCTAATTTTATTGTATTTTTTACTAAAAAGTTATAAAAAATTAAAATTAAAAAAAAAAGGGAAAATTCCCAGCCTGCAGTTGCTGCTTTTCAAAGCCTGCGGCCTCCTTAACACCTGGTTCTTCCAAAAAAAAAAAAAACACCTGGTTTTCCCTCTTTTATTCCTTTCATTTGTTCACGATTATATGTAATCCATCAAAAGCTCGTCCAGAGACAACCGCATATTCTCCGAAGAGAACAGCATTCGTGGCCAAAAGTTCGACGGGTTAAAGAACTTCCCGGACCACGACAACTCGGGTTTTTCGATTCGATTCGATCCCCCAAGCTACGAGCCAGACTCGATGGTGGCGGAGGAGGCCGCTTTGTCTCCTCTGAATAAGTCGCCATGGTCTTCTCATATGAACAACAATATCAACAACGGCGATAATAATAATGCTTCAGATACGGCTAACGATAACTTCTCCCCCAACGTCCTCATAGGCGCGTTGGTGCGCGAGGAAGGTCACATATACTCACTGGCCGCCTCTGGAGACTTGTTGTACACGGGGTCGGATAGCAAGAACATTCGGATTTGGAAGCAGCACAAAGAGTATTCGGGGTTCAAATCGAACAGTGGGTTGGTTAAAGCGATAATCATAGCGAGGGAGAAGATCTTCACCGGTCATCAAGACGGGAAAATTAGGGTTTGGAAGGTGTCCTCCAAGAACGCAAACCACAAGCGCATAGGAACTTTACCGACGTTGAAGAATTACATTAAGTGTTCCATGAAGCCGAGTAATTACGTTGAAGTGAGAGGCAAGAGCAAAGTCCTATGGATCAAGCATTTTGACTCCATCTCATGCTTGAGCTTGAGCGAAGATCAAACGTTGCTTTACTCTGCGTCGTGGGATAAAACGTTTAAGGTATGGAGGGTTTCCGATTTCAAGTGCTTGGAGTCGATCAACGCTCATGAAGACGCCGTGAATGCATTGGTTGTTGGATTTGATGGGTTGGTCTTCACCGCTTCCGCAGATGGAACGGTTAAGATTTGGCGGAAAGAGCTACAAGGAGAAGGTACTAAGCACTTCTTCTCACAAACGCTCTTAAAGCAGAAATACGCAATCACATCCCTAGCTGTGAACACAGACGCCTCGATCATATATTGTGGCTCGTCCGACGGGCTAGTCAACTTTTGGGAACGGGAGAAGAACCTCCAACACGGCGGGGTTTTGAGAGGCCACAAACTTGCTGTTCTGTGCTTGGCCACGGCCGGTTGCTTAGTATTCAGTGGCTCCGCCGATATGGGGATTTGCGTGTGGAGATTAGGCCCCGACGGGGATCACATTTGCCTGTCGGTGCTGTCGGGGCATACGGGGCCGGTTAAGTGCTTGGCTGTGGAGAGAGATCACGATCAGTCGACATCCGGGGAGAAGAGGTGGATCGTGTATAGTGGAAGCTTGGATAAGTCGGTGAAGATGTGGAGGGTTTCGGAACAAGCGCTGCCTATGGTGCCAAACCAGAAGCACCAGCACTACACGTCCGATGGGAATTGTGTGCCGATGTTGAGCTCGGCGCCTAGCTTTGCTTCTCGTGGAGGGGAAATGGGTTCAAGAAGATTTTAGGGTTTGATTGATATAATATCTGATTGTTGTTGTGTGATTAATATATGGGATTTTATGCATGCATGCATGCTTCTCCCATTTTCTTGATCCAAATATTGTTCATGCCTAAGTTACGGTGGATTTTGAATCATGTAATTTGTAAACCTAAAGCTTTTAGGCATGTGGAATGCCAAATATTCACCACAAATTACATACATATGCTTGGGAAAAGTTTCTTTGCGTAGTTAATTAATTTAGTGTATTTGTTGTTTAACTTCTATCAATTTTTTTTTACAAGTAACTTTGAGAGAAAAAAAAAATCAAACTTAAGACCAGAATAAAAGTAATTTCTTTTATCTGGTTGAGGATAAGCACTTATGAGAAGTAGCAAGAAATATTAAGCTCGATCGAGTTTTAAGCTCAAATTTTCCTCCGTTCAAATGAATAAATTATAATACCATATTGAGTTTAAAGCTCGAATTTTACTTGTCCCACATGTGAGCCGAGCTATTCAAGTTTTTGCAAACAAGGTTGAGCACAGTAAATATATTCAAGTCAAGCTTCAACAACCTTGTACTCTGTTTGGCTCAATTTAGGGGGTGTACTAGTCAAATTAGAGTTATTAACATGTTTTCACATAAACGATTCAAGTTTCGTATTTTACTGACTACTTTTGAAAGCCAACGAATTAGGAGATAGAATTAGGGAAAATGTTAACAAATTATGAAGGAACCTTTTTTGCGCTAAATATTTTGTACATGGAAAACATGGAAGCACCAAGCAAAGTATTTAGAGACGGCTTGGAGAAACTTAACCAACTTATTTTTTTTCTGTCTACTTTATAATGATGATTGAGACATCACACCTTCTTTGATTCTGGGGTATGCTTCCCCTTGGTAAAAAGAAGACGAATTAAACGTGTTAAACTGTGCATCATCACCAAAAGTCTTCTCATTATTCGTGAAAATACATTTAAGCATATGTATCTTTGGCGGGAAGCTAAGTAGATCAAAGACAAAGTATATAGAGTGCAAGTTCGTTGGAATGGGGATCCAAATGAGATAGGAGTGAGGATTGAAAATTAGGAAGTACCAAAGAGGGAGCGCTTTGGTTATCTTCGATACATCTTGCAAAAGAATGGAGAATTGGACGAAGATCTCAACCATAGAATACAAGCTCGATGGATGAAGTGGAAGAGTGCATTGGGTGTGTTTTCCCAACCGTCGTAGGCCACTAAAGCTCAAGGGAAAATTTTATAGGACGATAATAAGGTAAGCAATGCTTTATGGCACAAAATGTTATGCGGTCAAGTAGCAACATGTAGAAAGAATAAGTGTAGCGGAGATGAGAATGCTTCGTTGGATGTGTGAGCATACGAAAAATGACATAATTAAGAACGAGAATACCCGAGGTAAAAGTGGCTGCAATCAAAGATAAGATTAGAGAAAATCGGTTAAAGTGGTTTGGACATATAAACCGAAAACCTACAAATGCTCTCATTAGAATATGCGATTATGAGACAAAGGCTCATGGAAAAAGAGGTAGAGGAAGACATAGGAAGACTTGGAAAGAGACTCTAAGAAAAGACTCGAAGTACTTGTAGCTAACGGAAGACGTGGCGCAAAATGGAGCACAATAACGTTCTAAAATTCATACAGCCAACCTAATTTAATAGAATAAGGTTTTGTTGTTGTTGTATTTAGTAGTATTCAATAATGTAAAGATGCATATTTTAGGTGTGAGGAACCTCTATGTGTCCTGACCCTTGCATGCAATTAAGAATTCTCTTTTTTGAACTTAATTTTTGGTCTTGGGGAATATTAGATTTATAAGAGAGTCAAAGATGACCACAAGTGGATGAATATATATAGTAATTACTTTATATTGGACTTTTGTGATAGGCATATGAATCAAACTCAAAGTGCACTATTTTTACACATACGAATCAAATTCACAAAATCCCGAAAGCTTGAAGTGTTCCAATTACAAGGTCGTCAGTTTAACCACGCTTAACTTAAAAGATAAGGGTAGGATGACTTTGTAACCGTTCTTGTGTTTTACTTTCTAATTTTTTCCATGATCCGCTTAAATTTTTATTAAGGATTGGTTTTAAAAACATTTTCATCAAAAATGTTTTCAGTCATTTTAAAAACACTTCCAAACGAACATGTTATTACAATTTTTTTTTATTAATTCAGAAAAAAATCATTGAAAATAACTCTAATCATACGTCAAGACGTGTAAATGAGACGAATTTTACATAACTGCAAATGTAACAACCTCAAAAAGCTCACCTAAAGCAGCCAAGACTTACACAAACAGCTAAAAAATCTTCAACAACAAAACCTAGCATAAACAATATTCGAGCCAACATAACACAAAACAACTAAAACCCGAAATAAATCCATGATCATTACAGTCACGAATTGAAGCCGCACTGCTGTAGAACCATCGCATTTAACCACGAATCTAGCAAACATATATCTAATCAAACATAATTAATTCGACTTTTTATTTGGTGTAATAGAAGATTATGCATATGTTTAGGTGATGAGGTGGGGTAGGTTTGGTTGGTTAGAACTACAAAGGTTGAAGTTAAACATGATACAAAAGTTGTTAATTATATGTAAAAAATAATTTAGTGGTTTTATGGTTTCCAAATTTCAAACTTTTTGGCATGTTGTTTTCAAAATTTTGACAATAAATTCCGTAAAATTTGACTAATTAGAGACTTTTAGCATTAGTTATTGGAGATGCAGTCCTATGATATCCAAAGAAAGAACACTAATCAACAATGACTGCTTACTTGCACGTGTTCCAATATTTTAGTGGATTGAGTTTCTACACATACGTCTTGATTTGAAACTCCTCATCTTTTAAACTATTGTAATATTTTCAAACTTTCTCTTCATTTTAACAATAATGATTACATCACTAATACGAGTATTGTTATGCGGCCACACAAATTGATAAATTTGCTTACACACAATAATCTTTTGTGTAACTGGAACATTTGTCACGTATTATAATATGAATAAGTAACATGATTAATATGTCATACTTATATGGATTATGTTAAATTTTTTTTTAAAATAAAAAATAAATACACGTGTTATATCAGAGTATACCGTAAAATTGCTCCGTAACACACTTTCCTTTGACGCAAGAGCAAATTTTTAGAGTTATAATCTAAAGAGTGGTTCTGCCATTGAATAAGTGTTGGATTTTGTGGGGGTGAAAAACAAAAATTTTACAAACTTCCTTGAAGATCTTTAATCCTAGGGTTGATGTATTCACTTATTGAGATAAAAACTTTATACCTCTAGGAGCACTACCTTGATTTTGATCAAGGTTGATCACACTAAGGAAAGTGGACCAACTTTGATGAAAATCAATATGCTCACCTAAGTCCTTATTTTGAAGACCTATGAGGTCCTCTTCAATAGGAGCCTTTGGATTAATCTAATGGTAGATGAACTTATCTTAAGGTTTTGATTAGGGACAAGAGAGCTCTTATTATTGTTTTTGGTCAAGAAGTAACATTCATTAATTCGAAAAGAGATTAGAAGCCAACTCAACGGAAGGCAAAATAACTCAAAACACATTAGGAAATACACAAAAATCCAGCCCAATAAGTAGATAAATATAAACTAAAACCCTAATTCCTATTCTCCAAGTGGACAAAGTAGTGCTCGTCTCCGCAGCCACCATGATGAAAGTATTGCCAGCAGCCACCAAGGCAAATTCATCAATTCGACCAAAACTTCGCAGCACAAAAAACAAACCGCAACCAAAAGCACTCCACAACCATATTTCGTCATTGAAACCGCTGAACAAGAAATAGTCACCGAATTTCAATCTTCTTACCAACACCTGCAAATATATACGAACAGTAACACATGGATAAAATGCAAGGTATACCGGCATGCGGGTTAGGGGAGGGAAGTGAGGGAGAGATGGAGTGAATCACAATGAAGTTTTAGGGGCGTAACAAAAAATAATCCTTAAATAATTACGGCGTTTAAATAGAAAGACTAAAAAGTAAAAATAAAAAACAAAAAAGATTCCAATCCAAAATACCAGCTCGCTGTATTTTTCTGCGCTTCCCCACCCATTCACTTTCCCATTACATGTTCCTTCTCCCCAAACGCTACCCACTGACCCTCCAATTTCCACTATTTCCACTCCTCCTCCATTCTTTTCCCCAATCCAGTTCCACTATTTCCACTCCCCTCCCCTCCAATCAACCCCTCAGCGAGCCATTGCCTTCTGAATTTGCAATCTCATAATCCCGTGCTGAATTTGCAGATGATTCTGTGCTGCTCTCGCTCAAATTAAGATTTCCGAGCTCGATTCGGCCGACGAAATGCCTTCCGACGCCGACAATGGGGTCCAGTACTCGTTCGCGATAGAGTACAACGGTCCTCCGGTCAGTTACGATCTCCCGCGGGCGGTTCCGATTAACATCGATAGGATTCCGGTGGCGGCGGTGGTCGGAGGGGTTGCGCTGCCCGAGAAGCTGACCCTGCCGGTGGTCCAGCCGGTGATGGCGCCCGCACCGTTCTCGAAAGAGCTCAAGGTGTCTAAATCGACGGTCTCTCCGACTTCCGTTTTCGATCGGGGCAGCGAGGATTACACGAAGGAGTTGGAAGGTTCTGAGTCGACGGTTTCGCCGACGTCGGTGATTGGATTTGAGGAGAGGGGTGAGGAGAGTGTGGTTGGGTGTGCGTTGTCCGGTGAATTGAGTAGCTCCGGCGCGTCGGAGTTTTCGAACGCGTTGAATTACAGGTCGGGTGAGTTTTCCGATGTGATTGGTGGCGGGAAGGAGAGTGTGGACTTCAACAGCGATTCGAACCGGCCCGAACCAGAACAGGATTGGGCCTCCACGGAGTCCGTTTTGAGCTTGGACTATCCGTCGTCTCGGGTTTCATCCAGTAAGGCTTTGGATTATGGCGCACTGCGGCAGCCGGTGGTGACTTTTCGGGATATTGAGTCGGACGATGGAGCTGATGAAGACGAGGCCGAAGTTGTGCAGGCAAAGCGGGAGCCTCAGAGCAAAGGGAAGAAGAAGGCGTGCTATAGATGTTTGAAGGGGACGAGGTTTACTGAGAAGGAGGTTTGCATTGTCTGTGATGCTAAGTATTGTAGTAGTTGTGTGCTTAGGGCAATGGGGTCGATGCCCGAAGGTCGAAAATGTGTGAGTTGCATTGGGTTTCCTATTGACGAGTCGAAAAGAGGGAGCCTGGGGAAGTGCTCTAGAATGCTCAAGCGGCTGTTGAATGATTTGGAGGTTAGACAGGTGATGAAAGCCGAAAAGTTTTGTGAGGCGAATCAGCTGCCTTCGGACTATATTTGTGTGAATGGACAGCCTCTTTGTCCGGAGGAGCTGGTTCTATTACAAACCTGCCCAAATCCGCCGAAGAAATTAAAACCAGGGAACTATTGGTATGATAAAGTTTCTGGTCTTTGGGGAAAGGTGAATATTGTTTACTCAGATTTGTTTTGTTGGTTCTTGTTGTTTCATCAAATGCTAACACGTTTTGAAATTTTGTGTTGTTGTCGAATTTTAACAGGAAGGACAGAAGCCTTCCCAGATAATTAGTCCCCATCTTAGTGTTGGGGGTCCCATCGAAGCAAATGCTAGCAATGGAAACACACAGGTTTATATAAATGGTCGGGAAATTACTAAAGTTGAGCTTCGGATGTTGCAGGTTGGATGGACTTTCTAGACACATGAATTGTTGTTGCAACTGGTTATTGTGCAGGGTTAATTTACACCTTCTGTTGAACATTGCAGTTGGCTGGGGTTCAATGTGCTGGTAAACCACACTTTTGGGTAAACGAGGACGGTTCATACCAAGAGGAGGGCCAGAAAAATACTAAAGGATACATTTGGGGCAAGGTATTGTTCTGAAGATTACTTACATTTTTCGGTTATGTTTTGGTTGCTTGTTAGGATTTTGATGTATATTAAACTATTATTAATCATTTTTTTTCAGGCTGGAACAAAGCTTGTTTGTGCCGCCTTGTCATTACCAGTCCCTTCTAAATCTTCAACTCCTTGTGGAGAATCCCTGAACTATGTGGGTAGTAGAGTCGTCCCTGATTACATTGAGCAGAGAATACTTCAGAAGATTCTTTTAGTTGGATATAATGGTTCTGGAACAAGTACTATATTTAAACAGGTGATTGATTTAATCTGAAATTATTTGTTCTTATTCGTTCTATTCTGTTTGTGCGAAGATGCTTTTCTATAGAAAATTCCGAAGCTGAATAAATTATTGATGTTTCAAGTTTCAAGAGATAGATCATATCTCCACATCAACCTATTTGTAACGTATGTATGTGGGAATTAGAGGTCCGGATTCTAATCATAATGCTTTAATTTGCGGATGCTGTAATAGCAAAATCTTTGGTGGTGTGTACTAATAATTACATTTCTTGCTTGCTTCTCTAAGTTTTAGTTTTTGTGTTGACCAAAAATGAGAAAACAAGTTCTAGGTCAAGCTTTCTGCCTTAAAGTTATATGCAGTTGATAACTTGATATTGATGAAGCATACTTGCTAAAAATTATATTTTGATCTCAATGGGATTCTGAATTGATTTATTGCATGCAAGGCCATACATGTTATGTTATAAGCAATCATACTATAAAGGAATAGTAACTGCTTTGAATCAAGATAGCTTAACTAGGATGGACTTCTTAGCCAACAAGTTTGCCCCACGTTTTCAGTTCTAAGTCGTTTCTGGTATTTCAGAATATAATTTTTATTATCTGCCAAATATAAACCCTAACCATTCACATATGAATGTTCCAGGCAAAGATTCTATATAAAGCTGTCCCTTTCTTGGTGGATGAGCGTGAAAATATCAAATGTACAATACAGAGTAACGTGTATGGTTATCTTGGTATGCTTCTTGAGGGCCGTGAGCATTTTGAAGAGGAATGTTTGGATGGGATGAGGAAGCAATGTTCGTCCAGTCAAACAGATGCCAATGGTTCGAGTCTATAATTTTATAACTTTTTCCATTTCTTCTTTGACTTGATACATGTGTGCATGTGCATAACCTCAGTTTATGTTGTTCAGATTGGGAAACTGAATTATAAACAGTAACGGAACTAGATATCAATTTTTATAAGATATTCATATCCAAAACAAGTACAAAAGATATGTAGTAACTTCTTACACTTGAGTTTTCCTTTGCACTGATTGATTAGCAATGTATATTATAATTACACTAGTCAGGTTGGTTAGTCTGCATCGTACTTGGAGAGGGTTGCATTCCGAATAACCATGTTAGAATTGATATATTGCTTATAGAATTTGTGTGCTGGTTAACAACAGGAAACAATGAGAAAACTCTTTACTCCATTGGCCCGAGGCTGAAAGCGTTCTCTGATTGGCTTCTCAAGACTATGGTGTCAGGCAATCTGGAAGCCATTTTTCCAGCGGCTACTCGTGAATATGCACCATTAGTTGAGGAATTGTGGAATGATTCAGCCATTCAGGCCACATACAAGCGGAGAAGTGAATTGGAAATGCTACCTAGTGTTGCTACTTATTTCTTAGAGAGGGTAAGTCCTGTGACCTCTGTGGTTAACTCTTGTAAATTGTTTGCATGATACTCATGCTGGTCGATAGTAATCATAGTATTATCTTTTGCTTAATCTAATGGACCTGGTCTTCATTCCCTTTTCAGGCTGTTGACATATTAAGAATAGACTACGAGCCCACAGATCTAGATATATTATATGCTGAAGGTGTCATTTCATCTAATGGGCTTGCTTGTGTGGACTTCTCATTTCCCAACGCAGAATCTGAAGATTCCATCAATACTACTGACCAGCATGACTCTTTGCTTAGGTATGTTCCCCCGTTTATTGCACATTCAAATGGACCTGTTCTGCTTAGTGCTTACTAAGCGTTTATGTTTTATAAATATTAATCGTAACTGATAAAGCTCACGTGCGGATAGGTGTTTGTAAAAGTTTATGCAAGTAAATAGATTCCTTGTACCGTTGAACAAATTGAGTTGACGTCTACTTTCTTATTCTCTAATTTTCACTTCTACGGGTCACTGAGATAATATTCCACTCTTTTTAATTAACCTTTCTTTTGTCTGATTGCTTCTTAGGTACCAACTTATTAGAGTAAATGCAAGAGGACTTGGAGAAAACTGCAAATGGTTGGAGATGTTTGAAGATGTTGGAATGGTCATTTTCTGCGTGTCCTTGAGCGACTATGATCAGTTCTCTGCTGATGGGAACGGGTCTTTCGATAACAAGATGTTGCTGGCCAGGACTTTCTTTGAAAACATCGTCACTCATCCGACCTTTGAACAGATGGACTTCCTCTTGATTCTAAACAAGTTTGATTTATTCGAGGATAAGGTGGAACGGGTACCGTTAAATCACTGTGAGTGGTTCGAAGATTTTCGTCCAGTTATTAGTCGTAATCGCTCGAGTAGCAACACGAGCAGCAACAACATTAACAGCAGCCCCTCATTGGGTCATTTAGGATCTCACTACATTGCAGCAAAGTTCAAGAGGCTCTATTCTTCTCTAACCGGGAAGAAATTGTACGTTTCCGTGGTGAAGGGACTGCAGCCCGATAGCGTCGATGCAGCTCTTAAATATTCAAGGGAGATTTTAAAATGGGACGAAGAGAGGGCCAACTTTAGCTTTGATTACTCGTTCTATAGCACCGAGGCAAGCATTTCACATTGATGTCAAAACCGAAAAGGCTTGCAAATCCAGTTGTACGTTTGTGTGACACTGATCAAATTCCACTGTATATATAATGGTTTGTATATGATCAATAGAAAGATCTTTGCCTTTCACCTGCCTTGCAGCTTCAAGATTTTCACAGAAGAAAAAGAACTGAAATACAGATGCGATTTCGTTCTACTTTTCGCTCTTCCCCGCCCTACATCTAATACACAAATCGAAGTAGAACAATCCGTTACAAAATAGTTGCACTTGAGTTTCTGTGCATTCCTCAAAATTCTCCATACCACCAAGGAAAAACCACCGACGGCCGAGAAATGAAAAAAAACACAAGGTTCTATGACATACAGAATCTTCAGTCATCCACAAAACTGTATCGAATCTGTTCTTGCGTATTCAATAATATGTGTTTAGCAGCCCAACCCAATGTCACAATTTGCTCGGTCAACACGTTCATATCGCCTTGTGCACGGCGCTTGCACTCCTCAACCAATTTAGACCACTCCTTTGGAGCTGAGTCTAATGCATCTCCGGCATCTACCACGGTCTCCCATTTATACTTGTTCATAAGAACAGCTTTGCGGATATAGCATGCCTGCACGGCAAATTATCACACAAACGACAGAACATGAGGAGCCCCATAAAACGTTTAACGGTGCAAGCATCACACCAAGTTAATAATCAATCCTTCATAAGTTTTTTTTATCTTCAAGAAAATTCATTTTACCTGCAACAAACCCATGATAACGTCCGCAGTTCCAGCTCCTTCCCGTAAACAAAGAAGGATGCCCGCCTAGAAATCATCAAGAGAAAGAAAAGATAACTATTAGAGTATGATACATAAGCACAGGACACCTAGGTTGAACATCGATTAATAATTTAATAAACTTACTTGCTTTGTCCTTCGAATTCTTGTGTACAAGATCTCCATGGATATGAAGTAGTAGTCGTCAGCACTTGTAGATTGCATTGCCATCATGGATAACTCAGGGATCTGATTCTTGGGATCCAGGTACCCTATTCTGATGGGCCATAATCCCTTGTCTGATTCAAACCTCAGTCATTTGGTTTAAGCTTATATGTGCTTATATAAAACACTGAAACAAGGGGATAAGAAATGCATGTGAAAGATCTAACCTTTGCTCCGTAGGAAATCAATTCCTTCTTCTTTACTTACTTCTGCAGGCGCAGGAACATAACCTAACTCGATCCAATTATTTAGTAGAATTTCAAGTCTATCCTGAACATGAGAACCATACAAAAATTAGACGATGAAATTACAGCATTTATCAGGAAATTTCACTTCCTTAGTCCTCTGAAGGGTAAGACGCATATACATCAGATTGTTATCATAGGAAAACTTCACAGTGCGGGATGCTGAAGGAGAAAATGCTCAGTCACCTTGGTTAATGTTTGTAAATGGACATGTTTAAGCCCTTGATATATTCCCAAAAGGTCTATGGCTGAGAAAATGGGGTATACGAGAAATGGTAAGACTGTTTGCAACCTGGCACATAAATCACAAGTCAGAAAAGCATGCAAAGAAAAAGAATCGACCATCATAACAGCAAAGACATCAAATATGAAGAAAAGTTAAGAAAACTAAAGATCATTAGTTCTGTATATATAGAAGTTCAAAAGGAACCTTTGGTTGTTCTTGAACAACATATTTAACAGCGCAGCAAGCAAAAGCCCAAGGTTATCAAAGCACACCGTTTGAATCTGAAAATCATCGCAACAGTCAAAATATGTCCTGTTTCAATTTTCAAGTACACAATAGATAACTAATAGCGACTTATTTGTAGGAAATATCATAGTCTACCTGTGCCTTTGCAGAAACTTCACCAAGGTTATCCGCTATTGCAAAACTTCGATGAACAGCAGACTGCTTATACAAGGGAAGAACACTGGCACTCAAAATGGGAAGGCGCTAAAACCCAACCTCATAAAAGTAAGCAAGGAAACGTGTTTCAGTTCTTACACCAGTCGCTAGGTAGCAAGCCAAACTTATTTGTTTTGCCATGTTGGCTAAGGATGCTAGAACCAAGAAGTATTGAGGAAATGCAGGTGTCAGCAACTCAACTCCAATGCTCAAAGTAAACAACACCGACGTTGAAAACCGAACTCTCTACAAATGAGAAAAAGACAAAATCAATGATGTATTTGTAGCTAATAAAATCACTCTAAAGCATAAGCACTCAATATCCACGGTACTTTGGTTTCAAACACCAAAATACCGATATAGACCCTAACTGCAACAACCTCAATTAAGGAAATTCCGTTCCATAACAGAAGTAGAAGCCTTACCTTCAAATTAGTATCAAAAGCAGATGCTAGACTAGCAGTGTAGATGCATCTACTCAGCCGTCCAAGTCCATCCTTCAAGATCCAATTAAGGGCAGCAGCTGCTGGAAGCGAGCGAGAGAAGCCAATCCCAATAGCCCGAAACATTGCCTAAATCAGTGCATCCCCACGTATAACTAACCATATAAACGAAAATTCATTCATAAAATCTTTGATTCTATTTTCCAAGGATTATAATGCTCAACTATTTCACTTATTCTTTCTGTATAATAGTACTCCTTCTGTTGAGCTTGTCATATTTCATTCAAATTTCAATCAATTAATCGAAAAAGGATGTACTTTTATCACATAAGTTTGTACCTGAGTGGCAAGGACCTGTAGTGCCGAGCTGAAAACCCGATGCAAGAACTTCCATTTCACATAATCCATATAACTTCCACTAACTTGCTTAGGAATAAAGAAATCCCTAACAGCCAAACTACAGATTCTATACAATTTTCTGAACCCATCATCGAAATTGAAACTGAACGACGCCGCACCGCCATCTACTCCAACTAACTGCAAACAATTACCATCCCAGAAGTACCTAGAAACCCTACCTGACCTCCGAATCACGACCGGAAGCCGACCTGGCCTGGCGGGTAAGGGTTCTTTACCAAGGCTTTCTTCTGGTTCGTACCCAATTGAAGTTCTTAGAGAATTGGAAAAGGTCGGAGCTTTGAAGCAGGTTTTGAGCTTGTTGGGGACTGGTCTCTGAGCTGCGAATTGGGTTTCGTTGATTTTCCATGGAAGCTGAAACTGGTGGGAGCTGGAGGCCGTGTAGAAGGCAGATTGCATGAGAGTTAACTGTGAAAAATTAAGGTTTCTAATGAATTGGGGCTAATTTTCGCGCCAAGTGATGGCGTTGTTTCGGTGGTGGAGGGTTTGGGGTTTTGGAGCGTAGAACCACTTAAATACTGATGACCGAGATCCTTTTTTTTTTTTTTCTCTTCTTTTCATTATAAAAATAAATAAATTGAGAGATAATATTCCCAATTTCACAAAGAGATGATGAGGGGCAATGGAGTTGCTCTTCAAAATACTTTGTAGTTATTGTGTTTATGATCGGAATCGTTTATGTTACAGATTACTATAAAAAAAATTTTCTTTTCAAAAAAAAAAAATTAAAACTAAGATTATTTAGTCAATCCATTGTAACAAATAAATAGGCAGTTCGTGATCCTTTTATCTAATTCATCTATATGTTTTGTTTTTATAGATCCATAACATGCAAACCTCTATATATATCCAAAGGGATTCCCATTTTTCTTTTTAAAAATGGGGATACGGTGTGGGGCCCATCACATCGAACTTTAACTATCTGAACCGTCTATTTTGTAAGTCTTGATTCATATATTATCATTGCAGAAATTCAATTCAATCCGAATCTATTTACCTATTTAATTATCAAGATAAAATTTCATTGTTTCTTATATAACAAAGTATTCGTTAATTTCTTTGAACTCAATTATGTCTTAAACATTTCTGATTTGGCTAATATTTTGCAAGAAAAAATTTCATTGTTTCTTATATAACAAAGTATTCGTTAATTTATCTGAACTCAATTAGATGTCTTAACATTTCCGATTTGGCTAATATTTTGCAAGAATGATCTATGAGGTGCAACTTGAAAAATGAACGGTTCGGATCATTAAAATTCGATGTGGTGTTAACCCTATAGCTAATCTCTATTTTTATAAATAAAATAAAATTAAATTAAAAAAAAAAAAAAAAAAAGAATCCCTCCCCTTAAAGGTTGCTATATATACTCTAAATACTGTTAACTCAAAGCTATCAGGTTTGAATCTTGAAAAAAGTGGG